>NC_139152.1:32650259-33293814 GCF_964270905.1 Leucopleurus acutus | reverse complement strand
GAAGCCCTGTAATGCACACTCTGGTAATAAAAGTTCTGCTGGAATCAATTATGCTGGGCTGCAAGAAGCTATCTGCTTCCTGTACGATGCATAACATCCGGCTTAAATAGTATCAACATTAATAAGCTGCTCTTAAGTTTCTATATAGCTTTCTCTGGGGAGAATTTGTTACTGTCAGTCAGCTGTCAAATGCTTATAGTATGATTAATGAATCATATTTAGATGATTGACAGTGAAAGTCTACTTTATAGAACGTGTCAATCATTTTTATAGTTGCTCTCCATTGTCGTGGACACCAGTGATACTGTTCTTAGCTTAGGAACCATTATATCCCCAACTCTGTATGCTGTAGGCCACTAGCTACACAGATACCTGGAGAAGATTTTATTCCATTTCTTTTATGTTGCTCTAGGCTAAACCCAAATATTCTTGTTTGTCCTCTCCAAGCTCAAGGCAAGCAGCTAGGCGAAGCAGACAATACATTTTAAATGAAAAATTAATGACCGAGGGTTCCTGTACTGAATTGTATTATCCAGTTGATAATTTATAAGGCAGAGTACAAAGTGGAATGCCTTAGTTTCAATCATGCAGTTTTCCACGTTTTTACCCTCAATGATTCGTTTATCATGTTCCTCTTATGTGCACTCCTCCAATTTAATTTGGATTTTTAAAAATAACCCAATCTCTTCAAATAAAGGATGGCTCCATTAAAACATTAACATTTCTTAAAAGATGATTTTTGACTCCAAAATTCTTCACACTATCTTGGAAAAGAATGATGTATTTAACTGGAAATCACAGTGTGATTTCCTAATGTGGTGGCTATCTTTAAGTTACTAAATCTTATTTACAATAAAGTTTAATAGGCAGCTATTTTTCAGGGAAAAAAAATCAAAGTTTTTCAAACTAGAAAAAATTAAAGACCACAAGTAACGAGACCAGAATAGGAAGTCAACCACTGGTAACTGATATTTTTTTCTTTTACGTTTATCCTTTAAATCTATATGGTTTGGCCAAGAAAATAATGCGGAAAGCAAAATGATGCCATCTCTGCTCTTTTGCTTCCTCTGCTGTTTCAGTGAATCCAGAGATATGTAAAAACAGTGCAACTATCTTATTGGCCATGCAAGGCAACACATGTGAAAAGATTGAATTTTTGTGCAAGGTCTGGCCTCACTTGGTAGCTGTTTGACTTTTGGAAATTGGCTTAACTTCCCCCAAAGTCTCCGCAACTGTAAAGCTGATACGATACTACTTGCGCTCAAAGATGTTTGGGGATTTAAATAAAATAACATATGTTAATGACCTGATGTGGTGCCTAGCACATAACTGGAGCTAATTTTTTAAATTCCTTTTTTGTATCTACCATAGAACCTAGCATAGTAAGAACATATGCATAGCATACATAATGTTACTTAACAAATATTTGTTAAATTTAATTTAACAGGGTGGGATAGCGAGGGTGGGAGGGAGCCGCAAGAGGGAGGAGATATGGGAACATATGTATATGTATAGCTTGATTCACTTTGTTATAAAGCAGAAACTGACACACCACTGTAAAGCAAGTATACTCCAATAAAGATGTTAAAAATAAATTAATTAATTAAATAAATAAAACAAAATGAGCTACAAGGATATATTGCACAACACAGGGAATATGGCCAATATTTTATAATAACTATAAATGGAGTATAAGCTTTAAAAATTGTGAATCATTATATTGCACTCATATAACATATTTTGTACATCAACTATATTTCAATAAAAAAATTTAAAAAGAAAAAAATTTAATTTAACAAAGTCAGAGAAGTGGAGAGTAAAGGTCTCTAGCTTCCCCCAGCTCACCATGGTAACTGGCTACTTTGTGTAGGCTTCTTTTTCTATGTTGAAAGGGATTGACAGAATAACTTTCTTAGCCATCTCTTTCTTTTCCCTTTGCCTCAACTCCAATTTTTATCAGCAGCACACAGAAAGGACATTCCTAATTTCTGATTCAATGGGAAACCCTGGTTCCCTTTCCTCTTTCTTCCATTCCATATCCTTACCTTTGCCTTTTTTTCTTTTTCTTCCTCCAAATACAGGAACGGCATCAAGGTTTCAAATAACATGCCTGTTACAGTTGGTTGGTAATGGCTGTCTAGAGATGGATTCTGATCAAGTTCAGTAGGAATGATCAATTAGCAATATCTGCTAAAGGCACAGGAGGGGGCAAATAAATTATGCGTGCCAAGTACTTGTCATTTCTATCTGAATCCTACTACAGCTATATTTCTGCTTCATTATATGCTGAAAGTCATAAGCAGTTTTTACATTATCTACTTAAGATGACAGCCAAAGGCTAGATAGCTTTGTCTCAGAGAGTTCATAGACCAGCACTGAATTATTTTTAATTAACAGCTTGTCTGGCACCTCAGCTGAAGAATGCCTTGAGCCAACAATGCTTTAATGCATGGAGATGTCAGGCTGGTTGTCTAAATGTACGGATGGGCAGATGTATGGACAAACAGATTTCTGACAACACTTAATAAAAAATTTTGTGACCGTATTCAAAAGAACACAGCTGTATGGCATTATATTAAGAACTATTTGTAAACTACTGATACATTATTATTAAAATATGACATCATTTATTAATGATATAAGATTTGAATACATCCCTCAAAACTATTTTACTATTTTTGATCAAGGAGCTTTTCTTTTCCAACAAATAAGCACATTTTTAGATATTTACCCAGGTAACACTGATGAAAAGACCTGATCAGCCTAAGGTGATGGATGAACTGATCTAGAAAGCTGAAATGTCACAGGGACCACCCACTACTTACAATTCTATTTTCACCAGTGTTGGTCTTTGCAAGATTCTTCTCTGACTCATAACTTCCATATATGAACATATATGCCAGTAAAATAATTTTAAATGGTACAAGGATGAATATTTGTCCTTTTCCTAAGATTGATAAGAAGGCTGGAGGGGACTTTTTTCTCCTTGGATCTCAGGCTAGTAGCCTGATTGCTGTGGATTCATACACAGCAAGGTGATGGAGGCATGCAGATTTTTACAATTTCCTGGGCCTTGGACCATGCAGAGAACAAAGGAGTACTAGGTGAGCCACGGGCCCTTCCCCATTCGGGGACTTCTCCACTTCGGGCACAGAATGAGTATTGGCGATGGATAGAGTGAAACGGAAGCTGTATAATTTCAGTCTTGAAATATCTATTCCTGAGATGGGCATCTCACCTGGGTCAAATCCTGTTTCACACCTGCTTCCCACAGCTCGCAGGTCCTGTGTCTGTAATTAAAAATGTAAATTGCAATCTGGCCCATTATATCCAACTAGATGCACAAGTGAAATGGGAATCTCAGTTCCATTTAATATCAACACAAAGGAAAAAAAAGAATTATCTTCTTCTTTGGTATTTATGGCATATCATTTTGGTTTTCAATTTTTGCTAATGGCATCCTTTACAATACATTGATTTAAGTTTAAAAAGTGGTTCAATGAAGTAAACAGTACAAGAGGTACATGGATATGGCTAAAAGTTTGAGGGGCACTGGTCTAGTCTAAGTCCCCAAAACAGTCTAATTGTTTAATTAATTACCATCCCCCTTCATCAAGTTCAGACCGTCACCAGCCTTTATAGAAAGGGCTGTCTGTGTCACTCAGATGCTCACCCTTGGCCCAGTCATCAGCTACTCCTATGCCGAGAAGAATCCAGAACTGATTCATTACAGTTTCAGAAGAAAACAAAAGTCCTAATATAGTTCTTTAATTAATGCCTAGTGTTTTCTTTAAATGTCCTTTCTTTTTTTTTTTTTTTTTTTTGGTGCCATACACTTCAATCAATAGGATTTAAGACAGGATTTGAGATAGGTCCTTGCTGTGCTCTGGTGTCACATAGACAGTTTTTTAAAGTAAAATCAAATTCATGACATACTCATAATTATATTTCAATTAATTAAAACAAAGATATACTAAATTATATAGACTATTTGGTTACATGAGTTAAGACTGTATTTTCAAACTTACAGATACAACTTGCATTCATGATTGAGTACAAGTTTAAACTTTATTTATAAACCATATATGTAAAATATATGTTTTTAATATAAATAATTAATTTTAAAAGGCCCAGAATTATTTCATTATTCACATATATATGAATGCATATATATGTGTGTGTGTATGTATATATATATATATATATATATATATACCTAAGCTTTAAAATTGCAAACAAGTTTTTTTATTCAATTTTAAGAAAAATTTTACATTATGTTATGTGAAAAGTCTTTTAAAATAAAACTTGAGGACATTTACTGTGCTATTTATATCTATCAAAACACACAGATAGAAAATACAAATTTAGAATAATATCTTATTAAACTCTAAATTTTTTAAAAAAGCTTAAAATCAGCTGAGGCTTTGTGTTTCAGATAAATAAAACACTAATAAAGGAAGACTAAAACTAGTTTATTTTGTTATTAAGAAGCCCATTTTCAAAACTCTCATGCTGAGAGGCAAGGCAATTTTGCCCTTTCATTACTTTCTCAGCTTCAGAGTAATGTTATATCGCCCTCTAATGGGTTTTTTGAACCACTACAAACCACTATGCAGATAAAAAGAAATGGCACAAAGAATATATGTTACTGGTGATAAGCAAATTTCCAAGAGCTATAACCAATATAAGGTGGCCTTAACCCCTGTGGTATGATATTTTATTCATGATGATTTAAAGCCAATTAATATAGTCACCTTGTAAATTATATACGCTCAGTTTAAGGTTTACTTTTGTAAGGCCACAGTCACTTGATCTTTGCAATTAGAGATTATGATTAGTCTTGCAAAAAAAAATCTTTTCATTATTTTATATCATATAAATATTTAATGTATTCATTGTACCTACAGCCTCAAATAGTTATATAGCAGGAAAATGATAGAACTTAAATTAGATTTTTTCCCTTCCTCTAAATCAGGATATTTGTAAGTATGGACACTTGTTAAGTATAGTTCTGTATTTTTAAATAGTTCTGAGAATTCAAAGGATTGGGATGCTAGGCCAAAGGTGTAGGTTTTTTTTGTTTGTTTGTTTTGCGATACCTGGGCCTCTCACTGTTGTGGTCTCTCCCGTTGCGGAGCACAGGCTCTAGACGTGCAGGCTCAGCAGCCACGGCTCACAGGCCCAGCCGCTCCGCGGCATGTGGGACCCTCCCGGACCGGGGCACGATCCCATGTCCCCTGCATCGGCAGGTGGACTCTCAACAACTGCGCCACCAGGGAAGCCCCATAGGTGTAGGTTTTATAGGGGCAGTTAATTTCTTGGGCTACAGCTTGACTTGCCATGCGGGATAGGCCTTGATCACACATGTAAAAGCATGTTTATGGATCCATGCAACCTATTATCAGTACCGGGGGAGGGGTGGAGTCTCCTTCATGTATTTTAAGATATGAGATTATACATGGCAAACACTTTTCTTGTATAATTTGAACTAATAGTTTTAAAATTTAATATAGGCACAAAAATTAATATGATTGCCAATTCTTCTCCATCAGCATTTTGCTTTTACCTAGTTGATGGACTCTATTTTCACTTTTTAAAAATGAATATAAGATATAACTCAATAAAGATGATTATTTTAGTACATTCAAAAAAAATATTAGGGGGCTTCCCTGGTGGCGCAGTGGTTGAGAGTCTGCCTGCCAATGCAGTGGACACAGGTTCGAGCCCTGGTCTGGGAGGATCCCACATGCCATGGAGCAGCTAGGCCCGTGAGCCACAACTGCTGAGCCTGCTCGTCTGGAGCCTGTGCTCCCAACGAGAGAGGCCGTGATAGTGAGAGGCCCACGCACCGCGATGAAGAGTGGTCCCCGCTTGCCGCAACTGGAGAAAGCCCTTGCACAGAAACGAAGACCCAACACAGCCAAAAATAAATAAATAAATAAATTAAAAAAATATATATATTAGGATGGCTGAATTACTTTATATGTCTCATTGATATACCTATGTGTGCAAACACACACATACATATTCCTTTTGCTTTTGGGAGTCACTAACAGAAATCAGTTATAATTTTGAGGAATAATTAAACCGATTAAATTAGCCCTTTCCATGATTTTATTTACCCAATATTCACAAACAACCATAATTCCTTGTGGTTTATCATTGGTAACATGAGGTTACCATCTAATACTATGTAAATTTTACTGAAATAGAAAATGCTAAATGTGTGTGTGTGTATATATATATATATATATATATATATATATATATGCACTATATCTATATAGTGTTTTTTTTGTCTTTTTTTTGCGGTATGCGGGCCTCTGACTGTTGTGGCCCCTCCTGTTGCGGAGCACAGGCTCCAGACACGCAGGCTCAGCGGCCATGGCTCACTGGCCCAGCCGCTCCGCAGAATGTGGGATCTTCCTGGACCGGGGCACGAAAACGTGCCCCCTGCATCGGCAGGCGGACTCTCAACCACTGCGCCACCAGGGAAGCCCTATATAGTGCTTTTTATCCCTGCTTCAAAAATCAGGCTAATAACAGCAACTCAATTGACTTACTTATTAATCTTTAAGATTTGTCTTTAATTCTAAAACCCCAGCATTTTATCTTACTTACTTTAGTGATCTACATTTACCTCCTACCAGTTTCACCTAGAATCAATCTAAAATGAGGTTTAATTACTGAGATAATCTAGCACATGTCTACCACATGTCTAAGGAGGGTAATTTCACTCTAAACCAGGGATTTAAACATCCATAGCATGAATGCCATTTCATCTGAGTTTCAAGCCCAAGGCAGGCCTCGAAAATTGAAAGCGTTCCTTTCACAGGGTCTGTAGGAAACCTAAGACCTTGCGCAATGCTTTGAGCAGTTACTACTTATCAGTTTGAGCTAGCATGTGAAGTAGTCTCTGCTATCCCTGCTCTCTTAGTTACTCTTATTTTTCTTTGTTTTTACTTTGATTTAGAACATCTAAAAAATAGTATTCGGTCTATGAACGAGTTTCCCCTTGTGTTTCTTATGCCAGTGATCACTTACAGTTTTACTCAATGCTGGTTATTAACCAGCAGCAATTTTACTCTTTCAGAATCTAATGCAACCTTCAAAAACCATCTCAAATTCCACTTCCTCAAGGAAAGGTGTAGCTCCAGTACCCTCTAGCTAGTAATTCTTTCTTTTTCCAGCTTTATTGAGATATTATTGACATACGACATATAAGTTTAAGGTATAAAAAGTAATGATTTGATACATGTATATATTGCAAAATGATTACCACAATAAAGTTAATTAATACCTCTATCCTTTCATACGATTTCCATTTGCATGTGTGTGTGGTGATAACATTTAAGGTGTACTCTATTAACAACTTTCAAATATATAATATCATATTGCTAATCATATGGCTGGGATTTTGTAAACTTAGACCAACATCTCTCCATTTACCTCACCCTTCAGCCCTTCTACCAATCTACTCTCTATTTCTATGAGTACTAGCCAGCAGTTCTAAGACCACTATCATTCTATTACATAAATATTATTGTAAGAATTGTACATGTTACAATATATTGGAATTGTTTTTTTGGTTTTGTTTTTGTCCCTCTCTCTCACTAACTTAAGAATTCCTAAAGATCAAACCTTATCTTATTCATTTTGTATACCGAGCCCATGGACATTTCATAAAGACACTCAATAGAATCTCCTTAAACAGAACCAAATATATATGAGCACATCAGACAGGGACCTCAAGATGGCTTTGTGCACACGCAGGTGACTGCTTATCTCAAGGCCCTGCCATAGGATGGAGTGTGGCTATGGTCCTTCATCAGGCAGAGCTGGAATAATTGTTACATCTTATAGCACTGTGTCACCAGTGCCATTTGGAAGCAAAAAAAAAAAGAAGGTTACAGAAGTCCTGATGTTGGAAAAGACACTAATTTAGGGAACCAGACCAAACATCTAAGAAAATCGAAGGAGTGCAAATGGAATCATGGGATGTGACAATGGGAGGATTAAGACAGGAAAAGAAACTGCAATCACAGGATATATACACAGATTTCAATGAGGAGCCATTAGGTCCATCTTCAACTGAAGTCTGCCCCTCCTTATCACTGTACCCTATCACCCTTGCTCACCGCCATAATAAATACTGCCTTCCCCATTCTCATGCTGTCTGCCTTGGATGTGCTAATGCATGTATGTGTTTGTCTTTCTCACATTACACTTCACTATAATTTGTTGTTTCCTCAAACTGAGATTTCAAAACAATAACAAAGGAAATATAACTACTATGACTGCTTTTGTAGAAGAATGGGATCTGATTCCTTTAATTCCTAAATCTTGATTAATCAAGCCTATGACTTTTGATGTAGCATAATTAATTTATCACAAGTCATTAGATTTCCAACAAACAATCCATGTGGAATGGGATTTGCCCAGTTTTCCCTGGATGTTTTCTAAAGAAAGCTGTAACTGTTCCTTGCTAAGTACTGCAATTTACATTCTTCACAAATATATCAAATACATTATTTTTCAAAAGCTAAAAAAAGTTAGTTTGTGATAAAAATCCACATAAATTAGTGTGAGGAATTCTAGGGAATTCCAGAACCATTAGACATTATGTACAGCTCTAATGAGTCTACAGGAGAATTATTTATCTGTTCAAACTAAGATATGCCATGGAATTCTTGAAGCAACAAAAACATGATGCGTCGTTCTGGATCATCAGTTTTACTCAATAGAAACATATTACTTTTGTAATTAGAAAGGAGATATACCATGGAGTTTAATTTAAAAAAAAACACAAGATTTATAAAATATCTTGATTGCAGGGGGCTACTTTGTAGATTGGCAGAACCCTGGGATTAGAAGCTCATTATTTTCTGTCCTTAGAGGTATTTCAAGTGGAAAAGTATAAGAAATACTAATGCTTCTCCGTGGGTGAAACAAAGGAAAGGCAGACTACAGAAGATCCAAGTTATGACTTCAACTGTTCACAAGTTCTGGTAAGATTCTCTGGCTTCCTTTAAAAAATATATAATGGTATCACCTTGTGTAGCCTCATAATGCATATAACAAGCCTTCAGTTAAATTTTAATGGAACTGATATACTTGACTATTCCTTCCTATTTGTTGACAACGTAGCAGATAGTAATTTTTAGTATTAAGGAATAATACTAAAAATTATAATTATCGATAATTATAATTATCAATAATTACATGAGCTAACAATGGCTACATATTTCTATTATATAAAAATGGAAACACATAATCTTACATGAACTTGTGTATAACTGAAGTTATAACTTGGATCTGCTACATTCTGAATTTCCTTAAGGCCTGAGTTTACCTTATTCAAAATTAAATAAACTATGGCAATTCCACTCAATAGCATTAGATTGTTTAATCAGAGACCACCCAGAATATGACACTTCTTATGGCCTTTGTTTAAAGGGAATCAAAACTAATTTTTTTCATATAAATTGTAGCAGAATAGGCACACACATCCCCATCTCTGCTGTCATGCTGGAAATTATACCAAAGTTCTCCTAGAAAACAGGGTGTGTGAAATTCACACCTCTAATATACAAGTCAAAACAAAACATGACAAGCAAATCTTCTTAACACTATTATCCATAGAGTTTGCCAAAAAAAAGCTGTCTGAAAAATCTCACTTTAAAATGCGAGTTTAATTGTTTACCATATCTTTGATAGAAAATGCATTGGATTTTTTTCATTAATCATGTATGAAAACAATTTCCAAGATATTTCTCAGATATTCTAAACAAATCAGTTTACTAGAGTATTCAGGGTAGAAAATGACCTAATATGAGTCTAAGCTGTTCCTTCAAGGTCAGTCTTTTCTGAACCTTATCAAAAATATAGATGGAAATGATGTATATAACTGACACTACGATTTCTGTAGATTAACTTGCAAAATAAATAGAATTTATAATCCTAGTAAGTGAAATACTTAGTGATAAAGATATGAAAAAAGAGATCTAAGATTAAGCTGATTCTCTCAAAAAAGTAGCCCTCTAGACTAAATTCACTTATGAAATAATTACATAGTATAATTCGTTTGGTGAATATATTCACTTTTCTAAAGTTTTATTTTTATCTTAAATTCTTAACATAAATAATTTTTGGAGTTGTCTCTATCGTGCCTTGAAGTCTTTGTTCACATATATGATTAGAGTCTACAAAAAAGATCATCTGAGAACCAAAGTAGGAATCTGACACAGGTTTAACTTACTGTTTTAATTCTACTCTCAAGAGTGGACCCAACATTCGGTCTAATTTCATTCAACACAAATGACAGTTTTCCAGTTCCAGTATTTGTTGATATATTTGCCCTGTTGAAAAGAAGTATTATAATCTTTAAGGGCTGCATTTTAAAGACTAACATGGAGCAATTACGTGAGCATATGTACCAACATGTCTCTTTCTCTGCATCTCCTTTTCTTAACAAAGATTATTTCTTTCTATGTATTTGCTTTTATGTGTCTTTTTTTAAAAAAACTGTGTCTCTCTCTCTCTTCTCTCCCTTTATTTTCTCTTTTCTTTTTCTACTCTGTCCTTTCTCCTTAATAGGCTGAATTATGTACTATAGAACTATCTTAAATGCTTAAAATATAAACATGAAAATAAAAATAAGCCAGTGATAGCCACTGTTACCATTTTGGTGTTTGCTTCTAGTCTCCTTTATGTGTGTGTGTGTGTGTGTGTGTGTGTGTGTGTTTTAAAATATATTTATTTATTTATGACTGCGATGGGTCTTGGTTGCTGTGCATGGGCTTTCTCTAGTTGCGGCGAGCGGGGGCTACTCTTCCTTGCGGTGCGTGGGCTTCTCACTGCGGTGGCTTCTCTTGTTGCGGAGCACGGGCTCTAGGCACACAGGCTCAGTAGTTGTGGCTTGCGGGCTGTAGAGCACAGGCTCAGTAGTTGTGGCTCACGGGCTTAGTTGCTCCATGGCATGTGTGATCTCCCCAGACCAGGGAACGAACCTGTGTTCCCCGCTTTGGCAGGCGGACTCTTAATCACTGTGCCACCAGGGAAGTCCCTATGTGTGTGTTTAAATATGTGTTAATTTCTAAATGTTTGCAATTGTATTCAAAGTTGATGCCTCAACCTGTAGTAAATAAGTGTGCTCACTGTAATGTTTCCAAAGTCTGTATTCGTATATCATCGTCTGATAACATTAACTGGACAGCAGCCCCATTATTCCCTTTTCTCCTTATCCTGCTTTTTGATCATGATGTATATCACCACCTGACATACTATATATCTGTTGCTTTATTTACTTATTGTCTATCTTTTCCACTGGAATGTGAGCTCCATAATAGCAGAGAATTTGATTTGTCCATCGCTAAATCCCTAGTACCAGAAAAGTATCTCAGCAAATAGCGTGCACTCAATAAATGTTTGTGGGATGAATAAATTAAATGTAGTTTCATAATTTGGTACTCAATTTTAAGTGTAGTATTTATATTTTTAACAAATATTTTTGGTTTAAAATAGTATTTATTAAAGAATTCCTGCTTTTTTATTCCCACCTTGGGCTATGATCTTCTCATAGGGGAGAGGAAAGATTCCTTGCAGCTGTCTATACGAAGAGGACTTCTATCACCAATGACTCTTACTCTGAATCATGTGTAAAATGAGGCATTTTATTTCCAGCATATACTTTCTCTCTTCCCCACCCCTTTCTCTTTCTCTCTCTTTCTATTTTTCTCCTTCCCTCACTCTATTTACCTGAATAAGAACATTGAGACTATAGATATTATTAGCTTAAAAGGCCAAAATTAAACAGGACATTTTTGCCATTGGATACTAGAAGGAGGGATAGCGAGTAAAACCACATAATACCAAACAACTTGGGTTTTAAAAAATAGCAACTACCCAGTATAATCTCCACCAGCTTCATGTTATGACACATGATGGGATAACCCTCAGAAGTTATTGCGTAGGGAGTAGCTCATTTTGTTTGAATCCAGGCCCTGTCACTGGCTGTGTGGTCATGCCCAAGTTGTTTAAGTTCTCTGTTACTCTGTTCATTTATAAAAAGGATAATGATACTACTTATCCCACAGTTTGTTGAAAGGATTAAACAAAATGCATCTAAAGCACTTAGCATTGGCATATAATAAGTGCTGACTAAATGTTAGCTTCCAATATTACTGTTAAATTTATAAACATAAGCACTTTGTAAGCTACTTACAATTTTTGTACTACCTGGGTTCCACTCACAGGAAGAGAAAAAAATGAGTAAACTGATGAAAGGGACAAGCGAATCACAGCTGCTCTCCATTTAAGAACACTGTCTCCAGCTGGAGCAACAGTAAAATCATTTCAAAATGAAGAAAATACAATTGAAAACTCAATCTTTTGGCAAATCACTTATTAAATTACATCTTACCACACTTCCCAGGTTTTACTTCTTCCTCTCTGGCCATTTCTTCTTTGTCTCCAAAGGTTCCTTCTCCTTCATCTGGTCATTAAATATTGAATTTCACGGACAGTCTCTTCTCCCTCTAATGTCTGTTCCAGGGAATTCTCAGATCTATTACCTCTAAGGCCATTCACACTCAGAGCTTCAGTTACACCCTCTATGCAGTTGACTTACACATTTATATTTTGCTAGACCATAACTGTCTCCAGACTCGCATATCAGCTGTCTACTTGACTGTCCTCTTGTGCGTCTCAAGGCCTCTCTGATGGTCCAGAACAATATCGTGAATTTTTCTACCAAATCTATAATCTGCCTATCTCAGGTAACGGCACGACCATTCATCCATTCAAATAAACCATAAAGTCATCTCTGACTAATTCCTCTTCCTCCCCTCTCCTATTCTATCTGTCACTATATTTCAGTGCTTTTGCCTCCTAAATATGTCTTGAATCTACTCACTTCTCTCCACCACCGTCAGCGCAGCCTAGGCCATTGGATTTCTCTCTTGGCTGGAGTCTCCTGAATGGCCTACTTATATTCACTTTTTCCCAAAATCCCAACCAACTTCTTCTCCAAGCTGCAGCCAGAGTGATGTGTTTAGATCTAAATATGCTCCTTAACGCCTCAATGATTTCTCTGTGCTTCGAGGACAAAAACACAACTACTGAACGTGACCAATAAAGCCCTTTGAGATTCTGCTCTTATCTGCTTGACCTCAGGAAGGTAGAAAAGGAGTGTAAGTGTGCACTTGTGCCTAGGGAGATCAATCTGTTCCTACAGGTTCTCATAACGCATTTTAGGCATTGCATATCTGTGTGTGGAATAGTCAGATGAATAAAGACACAGTCTCAGTGTATAAAAAGTATTAAAGTTTTTTTACCACCCTTTTTGCAATTTTTTAAAATCAAATAGCAGTCTTAAATACTTTCCTTTATATTATACAGCATCATCAAAATTTGACTTTGGGAGAGCAGGGCCTTAGAAAGTGCTCAAGAAACAAACCTTTATCCATTTTAAAATGTCATTTTGGAAAAATTATTTTCTCTTTAATTTTTCAGGCCCTTTTATTTAGAATATTTGCTTAAAATCACTTTTACATGACTAGGAAAGGAAATAATAAATAATTTTATTTTTAAATTATCTTTACACTTTTGGCTATTAATGCATTTTTTAAATTCAGTATTTCTTTTCCTTAACTATTTCTTGAGTGACTATCATTTTCTTTGAGAATGTGAAGATTTAAAAGGCATCATACTGTATAGCACAGGTAACTATACTCATTAATTTGTAATAACCTATATGGGAAAAGAATCTGAAAAAGAATACACACACAGATAAAAAAACTGAATCAGTTTGCTGTACACCTGAAACTAACAAAACATCATAAATCAACTACACTTCAATAAAAAATAAATAAATACAATAAAATAAAAGGCATCATAATACACTTCAGGAAGTTAAAATGTACTTCAACCCCTCCCCAAATCATCACAATAGACATGAGGCAAGGTAGAATTTCATCTAATCATTTACTTCTCTGCTTAAAACCCTCCAATTGTGCCAACTACCCTTAAAAACTTCGAACTTCCTTTCAAGGCATGTGGAATATCCCACTGGCCATGGACAGCCCCAGTTTAGATCTGTTGTCTTAGTATACTTATCAACAGTGCCCTTTTCCCCCTCAAGTATTCTGGTTTGGATCACAGATTAAGGATCTGAAAGGTTTGGTCCGTGCTGGTCACTGCAACCCTCCCCCTCACCATTTCCTCACTTTGCACTCTATGCTCCAGCCCACTAAACCTGCCTTACTGAACTTTTCTCTCCTCTAGACATTACCATTAATCTGTTCTGGGGCAATTACTACCCTGCCCCCTTCCCACACCAAGAGAACAAACTCTTATTCATCCATCAGCTCAGATATCATACTTCTAATGTGGTCTCACAGCACTATGACTCCCTCTTTGAAGAGTATTTTACCTTTTCTGTTTGCTATCATCTTTAAACTCACAAGGACAGGGGATCTGTCATGTTCCCAGTACATAGCGCAATCTCTGGCACATAGCAGATAGTCAAATATTTATTGAATAAATGAGTATAATGGTTTACTCTTTGTTTGCTACATGCTTTTGTATGTCTCATTTGAACAATCCTAAATACTAGTATTTCCATAATGATGTGAGAGTCTATGATTCGGAAAGTTTTATCTGAGTATAACTGTTAAGCATGTACAGTTTTGAGTCAGTCTGATTGAATCCTAGCCCTCCCACTCATCAGCCATGTGACCTTGAGTACTTTACTTAGTCTCCCTAAGCTTTGTTTTTTTACAACCTACCTCATGGGGGGTTGGGGAGGATTAAATAATGTTAGGCTTATAAAGTGCTCAGTATAATGTCTGCACTATGCTTTTTCTTCTACTGATCTCTCTGGCAGTTTTAAAGAAAATGCTGACTTCTACAGTCTGCACTCAATTTTAATTTTTCTATCTCAATTCTACTCTACTTCAAAACAATTTCAGGTCTAGCTCTTTTAGGGGTGTTATATCCTACCATTTTGTATTGCAACGTGACTTCCACGACGTATTCATTTGTTCTTACATATTCAATGTCAGTTTTTCATTTTTCCTTTCAAAATCAACTTTATTGAGTTGATTTTGTAAATCAACTCAGTAAATACACCCATTTTAAGTATATAGTTTGATGAGTCTGTCAAATGTAGACACCCCTGTAACCAACCCAAAATTAAGATCTGAAATATTTCCAGCTCCCCAGAGGGTTTCTTCATGCTCCTTTGTAGTAAACCCTTCCTACCTGCTTCCCAGCCCCAGGCAATCACTGATCTACTTTCTGTTACAGATTTGTTTTGCTTATTTAAGTGTTTCATGAAACAAAGCTTCCATGTCTGCCTTCACTCAGGTTAGTGTTTATGATTTGTCTGTATCAGTGGCTCATTCTTTTTTATTGTTGAGTAGTATTTCATTGTTTGGACATACCAAAATGTGCTTATCCATTTACCTGTTGGTGAGCATTAGAGTTACTTCAAGGTTTTTGCTATTATGAAAAAACTCCTGGTGTTTTTTCCTTTTTTTCCTGGTAAATACCTAAGGGTGAAATTACGGGTCAAACAGTAACATATGTATAACTTTATAAGACACTACCAAAAGTTTCCAAAGTGGTTGCACTGCAATGCTTATCTTAAATATAACATTTATAATTACTTTGTTTTCTAAATTTTACCATTTTTTTTTAAGGATTTGTTGCTCTATGTTGTAATCTGACCACACAAGACAGTTATAACTAGCTCAGGTAATGGTGGGGGCGGTCCTGAGTGCTTTATCGTTCAGCATTTATATAAAAAGAAAACAATTAGTGGTGAGATAATCAAGAAATATCTTAGTATGTTCTAAGCACAGGATTTCAAACAGAAATCCTAGTTTCTCTGAAAAAGTTTTTTGGAAGCGAACAAATGGCCAAGGCTATACTGGTAACAACTGTCTTTCCATCCTACCCAACTATTTCACTGAAAACCAGTTGTTCATCTTTGCTGGAACATGGAATGAATCAGAAGTAGAATCTAGTTGCAAAAAAATGCTTTATGGGTCTTGGGTGGCTAGAAGGCTGTTTTGTAACGTTTTTATAACAATCTGAACAACTGAGTCAAAAGCAAATAAGTAAATTATGCACATCACACTACCCATTTTCTCCACTGTTATCTATACCATCTAGAAGAATTTTATAAGGGATTAGTCTAAATAAAATTGTCCTTAAATGAGCTTTATATCTCACAACTATGCTTGCTGGGAGTAAACTGTGGGGAAATGTGGCTGATTTCCCATAAAACTTGTTGGGGAAATTTAGACACACACACACACACACACACACACACACACACACACCTATCCTATACATAAAGAAAGGGCTTCAGTTACCAAATACAAATACTGTATCTATGGGTGACCTCTACTTCCTCTTTACCTCCCTACTATCATGTGCTGTTCTTAGCTTTGTGCGGACTAAATCATAGAACATGTCAAAAAGTGAGAAGCCTTAGAAGCAAAGGAAGGCTGCATACTACTTCAGGCAGCCCATCTATAAAGCACTCTTGGACGGTGGTGAATCCATTGCTATGCTTCTTAAATAATTTAGGCTAAAAGGAACCTGGATGAGCAAGGGAATCGTGTGTTCAAAGCATCATATTTATGTTCCTATCACAGTGCTAATGACTTCTCTCCAGCCTTAAAACTACTCATTCATCTCCCTTTTAACCCAAATCCCCACAATTTGGTACTAAAGACAGACCACAGGTTTTATAGGAGTACTGCCATCTGCCAGGGGCCTTCAATGCATGTATGTACAAATTTATTTTTCCCCAAACAACTTATTTTGACATGTTATATACAATCTTGAAAAGTCACCCTCAACACAGAAACATTTCTTAACTGGTAGCAAAGTACTTCTTCATGAAATGTGCCTAGTACCCACCATACTAACAGTGGAGTTGTACTTTTCCTGGTATAACACATTTCACAGTCCCTCTTTTCACATCTATCTGCATGTTCAGGCATATAATCTTATAAAGTAATTATCCTTTTTTGGAATTGATTCTGCGTGAGTGTTTCTGTGCATGTACGCATGTATAAAATGGATTACAGGGCTTCCCTGGTGGCGCAGTGGTTGACAGTCCGCCTGCCGATGCAGGGGACACGGGTTCGTGCCCCAGTCCGGGAAGATCCCACATGCCACGGAGCGGCTGGGCCCATGAACTATGGCCGCTGAGCCTGTGCGTCCGGAGCCTGTGCTCCGCAACGGGAGAGGCCACAACAGTGAGAGGCCCGCGTACCACAAAAAAAAAAAAAAAAAAAAAAAAAAGGATTACATAGTCATTTTTGTTTGGTAATAACCAAGAAGTTTTTACTTCAAAGCAATTTAAAACAAATATTGGGGAACTGGAAATGCTCACTCATCTGCCAGAGTGCAATGCACACATGGTTCCTATGATAACCTAGGTATATGAATGCTCTCTGGTTATCACCAAACAAATATTGCTATGTAATCTGTGTTGTAGTTACTGACAACATTATTTAAATTTCTCTGGGGCAAATTACTTTATGTTAAGTAAATTATCTGTGTTTCACTTTATTTTTAAAATGCTCTTTTATATTACAATTATTTACACTAATGTATCTTCTAATGGCATGTGTGTGTGCATATATATATACATATATATATATTTTAACCACTTCTTCTAAGAATTCAGACTGCTTTCCAGATGTTTGCCTTTATGGTTAATTGTTATATATGAAATATGTTAGGCCTCACAGTAAACGTCAAACACTGCATACTGCAATTATTAACATAAATGACCGGAACTCTTTTTTTTGACAGTCTACCATAATGATTAATTACTGCCATTCTAAGCTCACAATTTCACAGTGGATTCCCTGAGCAGGAGGATAAAATCTCAGCGATTACTGTCTATTATACACCAACTTACTGAATTCAGCCACTGAATGTTAAGTAAACTTTTTTCTTTTCAAGCAATGAAAACGTTACTTTTCTTGCCATTTGCATTAAATCCCTATTTCCCTATTTTCAGCATAGCATGGGCAATTCATAAAACCTATGGTGCATGTGCATGATGATGAAATCTAAGCCAAAACATTTCTGATCCCCTTATAGAAAGCCTTGATAACGCATGATTTAGGTTTATATATTTTATCCAGCACTTTGGGTTTTGTCTCACTGGACTCTAAAAGAACTCATCAAAATGCCTTTGGAAGCACATCCATAATTTTCACAAACTATTATTTGCTGGAGCAAAACAAACAAACCAAAACCCAATATAGTTGCTAACCCTCTGGGCAACATCACTTTAAATATCATAATGAGTTGGTGAAGTAAACCTGCAAGAACTAGCGTCATTTCAATTCATTGCAGCCTGCTGTGTGCAGTTCATGTCCTGTTTCACCCTGACTGCCTAAAACAACAGTCCAGTAAATTTCACATCTATAAACTCTTCCAGCACATGGCCTAATGCCAGTGCTTTCTGTAGCTGAAATGCCTGATGACTGTACAAATGTCCTAATCATCCTAAAATAAACCTGAATCTTTAAATATCTTAGTTTGAGCCTAGATCTTTTAAAAACAATTTCCAATACCAGTATTTTAAATTGGCTATGCTGAGCACAAAGGGTATTTTGTTTCCTTTTTTAAAATCTTTAAAAAAATATTTTTCAAAAAAATATATATTTTTTAAAAGGATAGAAGATGAGTGGACATTTTTTTAAAAAAATCTGTTCCATTGATTTACTTTCTATCTTCTCTGCAAGCCTACTATGTCAAGAAACACATAACAATCAGTATGTTAGAGATTTATCACACCGTGCAAACTAGTCATTAACAAAGCCAAGCCCAAGGCCAGAGTAAGATAAAAGGCAGTGCTCAGTGAACTCTGCCTCACAGGAGGGGCATTTGCTTATTATGCAAAATACTTAAATGAAATCCCCACCTCCCCCAAAATTCAACAGTTCATCTACTTATATTTATGTAAAAATCAGCTTGTTAAGACACAGATTTCAAGGCTGCACTTCCGAAGACTGTGATTAATTCAGTGAGTGTGGCTGAGGCCCGAGAATTTGCATATCTAGCAAGTTCTCACAGAATGCTGATTCTGAAAATCCACATACCACACTTAGAAATGATAGTAGGCAATATGTTTAGCATCTTCTTTCTAGAGCTCTCAACCAGATGTGATACCTCCTTCCTCTGTATTCTCAAAGCATTGTTTCTTATCATATTCTACCTTGGGCCATAATTACTTGGGAACCTGTTAATCCCTTTACTAAATTTAAATTCTTTGAGGTTAGGGTTTCACCAACATTACATTCCTCATAGTACTTTGAACAGAACATTGGATATATTAGCTTTCAATATATTTGTTAAAATTTTTTAAATTTAGGAAGGAACGGATGAAGGGCATATTCATTCCAGAAGGAATGAAAACAAAGTGAGGCAAAATATCTTAGCTGAAGACTCCATGTAAAATTATCTACTTATGTTTCAGAGTAAAAGGGGAAATTGTGTAGGATCTCTGTACAGACCGAGGCTGCTTGCTTCTTAAGCAATTTAGAAGTCATTATCTTCACTATATTTCACATTCAATGGCATAATTGGACTGATTATGCCAACGCCCCAAGGCATTAAGGATAATAGGGTAGGGTTCAAGTCAAACTTGCTGCTTTATAATCCTCACTGAATGAGAAGGTTTACAGAGTAAAGATTAAAATAAGAAGAGAAACAAGCACCATAGTGAAATTCATTGTGATTCTAATGCCTGCATCTTGTTACCAGATCTACCTATCAGCCAACCACACACGAACAAACCAAAAAGCTTAGATATAGTCTTGACATCATAAAATGTAGCAAGACAGCACGCCCCATTTAGGATGAAAACTTCCTTTGAAAATGAAAGAACCCAATACCATGCAGAATATAAAGAATTTCCTCAAAAGGATCAGACTTGGATCAATAGCCATCCATATCTACCCACACAGCACAATCTCTTTGCAAAAACTTAGCTATCATGTCATGAAAGCTTTTCAGTCTAGAGTGAATTTCGAAATACACTACCAATTGTAAATTCTTTTAAAACTTTGACATGTCCAGTGTGACAAAACAGCTATTATATTTTTAAAATTTCTCTGCAGACAGAGCTATTGCAATGAAGCAGGCAAGTAACACTCAAAGCAAACTGTCAAAGACGTTCTATTAGACAGAGAATGAACCCTGCAGTTGGTAAAATGTCTCCTGGCTACCAATCGCTGCTCAACATGCGTGGTATTAGAGTTACCTCCCTAAATTTTGAAGTCTTACAATCTCAGCTGGCTTTTGACTCCTTATGGGATAATTCCACATCCCTTCATATTGCAAACAAAGTTCTTGGCTACTTTCCCTCAAGCACTCCTCTAATTCACTTTATCATCCATCTTGTTTGATTTGAGCCACACCCAAAAACATCAAGCCCTTGCATTCTTCTTCTCTTTTGCAGAGCAGATGGTGGCAAAGGGGCACAGTGCCTTTCCAACTGTCTGCTCACCACTTTCATGAGTTCTTTTTGCCTCATGTCCTCTAGAGGCCAGCCAAAATAGCATTTTCCCTTTAAAGACTCCCTGTCCCCATAGGAAAAGTTACTGTCTCATCCACTGTATTACCACAGGATTAAAAAATATTTTCTTATTGAAAATGTAAAGTATTTTTTAAAGTAGAGAGAATAGTGTAATGAATCCCCACGTATCCACTACCCAGCTTTAACAATTATGAACACATTGTTCTATATATAAACAAACCCTTCCCTCCATACCATTTTGAAGCTAATCCTAGATATACTATCATGTCATCCATAAATATTTCAGTGTGCACAGAACTTCCCACAAGGCTCTACTACAGTTGTCACATCATATTCTAAGTAACTTTTTGCATGTCTGTCTCTCTCTCTTGAAGGCAGAGCCCATATTTTAGTCATATTTGAATACTAGACAATTAAAATAGTGCCAGGCATACAGTCAATATGTTTTCTGACAAAATCATACATTTGTTCATTCAACAAATTTTTATTAAACACTTAATAGGAGGCAGCACTGTTCTGGGTCCTGGAAATAGCAGTGAACAAAACAGGCAAAGTTCCTGTGCTCAGAAATCTTCTCCTCTAACCTGGGGAGGTGTACTAAATTGATAAATATATAACAGCTAAAGTGGTGACGATGCTATGATATAAAATAACACAAGCCACAAGGCAGGAGAGTGCCCAAGGTGGAAAGTAGGGATGCTGTTTTATATGGAATGACCCAGGAAAACCTCTTTGATAAGGAGACATTTGATCAGAGACCAATATAAAGTGAGGGTCAGGTCAAAAGTATACCTGGGAAAAAAGCCTTCCAGGGGAGGGACCAGCACAGGTCTGAGATGGGAGTTGACCTGACCTGCTAAAGGAATGGGAAAGGTGTTGGTTTGCTAGAGGCAGAGTAAGCCAAGGGGTGAGGGTAGGAGATGACATCAGAGGGGCAACAGTGGTGGCGGGGATGTGGAATGTGGATCATGCAGGGCTATGGCCATGGAAAGAACTCTGGATTTTACTGGGATGGGGCTCATTGAAGAACATTGAGCAGAGGAGTATCATGATCCTCTGACATCAAGAGCATCACTCTGGCTGTGGTATGGAGAATACAGTATACTGGAGCAGAAGAGGAAGGAGAAAGACCAGTTAGAAGGCTATTGCAATACTCTAGGAGAGAGATGCAGTGGCTTAGTGTAGATGGTGAGACAGAATTTCACATAGGGTACGGGAAAAGGAGACAACGGTGACTCCAGCAGTTTGATCTCAGCAACCAGAAGAAAAGAATTGCTATTTACTGAGATGGCTTGGGGACCAAGAGTTGGAAATCAAAAGTTTGCTTTGAGATATGGAAAATTTGATGCCTATTAGCTGTCCAACTGGAAATGCTGGGAAAGCAGATGGAGTCCAGGTTACAGGTCAGAACTGCATGTAAAATATTAGTAGCCATTAAGGCTCCTTCAGCCTTGGGCCTGGCTGAGATCATCTAAAGCTAGAGACGAAATTTAAAAAAGGTCTCCTCTGGTCAGATTACTGAGGAGTGCAATTATAGATTGAGAATACGAGAATGGAATGTAGGATGTTTGAGTAGGTATTTTAGCTAAAGTTACAAAATGGGAACATTAGATACTTTCTTTTTTGTTAGTTATAGGGATATATTCTCTACATGTGAAATCCCATACTATAATATAATGTACCAAAATAAAAAATATGTTCTATTTCTATTCTATTCTCTTTTGAGTCAAATATAAGGCAATGCTATCCAATATGGAAATTTAAAAAGCACTAAATCTGCAACACATAGTAAGAAAAATCATCCCCCCAAATGAAAGTCTGAAAGATAATTTTACTTGGATCACAGTTGTAAATATAAAGTGGCTTCAATAAATCTATTTAGCTTTAAGTGTGAACTCTAAGTCAAAATATTTTTAATTTTCTCATATTCTGTAACATAACTTGCTTGAATGATTTTTTTTTTATTTTTGAACTAGTTGCTTTGTCATGATTTTTCATGACTCAGGAGATGTGGTCATAAATTTAAAACATTTTAAGATCTATATTTTTTCTTAGTTTACCAAAAACTGTACTTATTCATTTTTAAAATTGCAGTTATTTACTGTAGTACCATAACAATAAGGCAAGCTGACCCAGATGTTAACAATTAATCCAAACCTAAAAAGTAATATCTATATAAATGTTTAAAACTGAAAATATTACTTATAAAAATCTGAGCAAGATACAAAGACATAAAAATAAAGTCAGTGAATGCTAATAAATACTTATTTCATTTGTCTTGTAAAACACAAGCTTTTACCACCAATAGTTTATAAGAGTAGAAAAAGAAAATTTCTGGAACTCCTAGTATATGTCCTGGACTATACTAAGTGTCTTATTATATATCACTTAATCCTCACAACAACACTTCAATGTAGTTATTTCCCCCATTTTACAGTTGAGGAAACTGAGACTCAGAGAAGATAAGTAACTTACCCATAACTACTGAGCTAGTAGGTAGTAGAACTAGCTACCAAAGGGTCAATTCAAGCCAATCTGCTAAGAAAAGCCCATGCTATTTCTACTAAGCATTGATTTTTAAGACAGTTTTATTTTAATATGTTTTAGTAGTTTGTTTAACCTCTTTAAATAACTCCAAAATCTAGATGCACAACAAAATCAACAACTGGCATAATAAGAAATATATATTTGGTCTTTGTCCTGGTTCCTGAAACACAGTTCCTAAACCTCTTGAAGTTTCCTAAGTGACAGAAGTAATAGAAGCATTATTTTGTTATTCATAACAAGCCCCTTTCAACCATGCGAAATTATGCTAATTAGGTGACTTCTGGTGGGCCCCTAAATAGTTTCAGGATGGGAGTTGGTCTCCAAAGGAACAAACTAAACAATTAGAAGGTTGGAACTTTCGGTCCTACCCCCAGGATCTCTGGAGAGGGGAGATGAGCAAGAGATTGAGTTAGTGAACAATGACCAATGACTTAATCAATCATGCCTACAAAGTGAGATCTCCATTAAAAAATCCTAAAGGATGGGGTTCAGGGAACTTCCAGATTGGTGAATGCATTGAGGTGCAGGGAGGGTGGCACACCCAGAGAAGGCATGGAAGCTCTGTTTCTGCTTCTGCCCCCTTCCCACCACCACCCCCAGGCCCTTACCTTAACAAGTGCCTCTCTTCCATTTGGTTGTTCCTGAGTTGTACCCTGTATAATAAACCAGTAATAGTAAATAAAGCACCTTCCTGAGTTCTGTGAACCATTTTAGTAAAGCACTGAGTCTGAGGAGGGAATTGTGGGAATCCCCCAAGACTTCATAATCGGTCAGTCAGAAGTAAGGGTGGCTTGGACTTGCGATTGGCATTTGAAATGGGGGCAATCTCATGGAACTGAGCCTTTAACCTGTGAGGTCTGCACTAACTCCAGGAAGTTAGTGTCTAGAACTGATTTCTAGTGTAGGACACCTAGTTGGTGTCCATACCGTTAAAGAGCTGGTTGGTGTGAGGAAAAAACGCACATATTTGGTGTCAGAAGCGTGGTGAGTAAAAGCAGGTCATAAGAACCAAGCAGAATATTTGAGAGCTCCAGATCTCTACCCAGATATCATTTACCTGCATAATGTAAAGGAAAGAATTAAAAGCACTGGGGAGGGAGAGGAGGGCATAGACACTGAATTTCATCCATTCTAAGACTGTATAATCTATACAGAATTGGTAGGTGAGCAATTAGTTGACTCTGCAGCCTGTGTTGATGTTACTACTGTCTTCATTATAACTACAGCCCTTTGGCAGCCTAAAACAGCTACAATCGACATGTGAATTAGTTGGGTTTTTAGCTACTTCCAGTTAAAGCACCTCCAACGTTTAGATTTTAGCTTCTTACTTTTTAGGATGGTGCTGATGAACTGCAGTTATTATATCCCTTAACTTTTGAAACGGGGCCTGGTATGGTCCTCAGATGCACATGTGAGAATCACATCTCTATACGTTGCTGATGGGGTAACAAGAAACAAATATTTAGGAATGATCACCCACAAAAATACTCTGGCAACCATCTGCTAGAAACTTGTCAGATGCTTACAATTAATTTGTCATCACAATACTTACAAATTTTCAAAGCAGCGATCAAGAACAGAATGTGAGGTACAATTTGCCACATTTTCAGCAAGAGGAATTGTCACCTGCTCAGTGTGCTAGCGTGCAGTGTGTGCCTTCTCCTAAATACACACTTGAGAATTTTCTGAAAAGGAAAAATTAGCCCCATAATGGATTTATAGAGGTTTAAAACACTATTGGATGCCTTTTCCTCTGGAAACTTCTAAACTTAATTATAAGCTTTATGATCGTTCTTTATTTTTAAGATTTGTCCTTTTAAGACTTTATATTCTTCAAAATCCTAAGTTATATAACCTTTTCTTTTCACTCCTCTAGCCTTTCTAGTACCTTTGCTGCCCAGTGAATTAGCAGAAAACAAAAAAGCTATAAGAGAGGCTAGCCTGACTTTCTAAAACTTCAAAGAAACCCAAAATTCTTGAAAATCGCTTATTCAGTATTTCTTTTGTCACCTTCATAACCCCAATAGCATGTGGCACCTTTTACCTAAAAGGTGCTCAAATTAATTTTTGGTGCATGAGTTGAACACAGTAGATAAAGAAAGCAACTATTTCCCTGTGTCATCACACTATTTCAAAATTGGGAAACAACAGGTGACAGTTTTGTGCCCTGAAGCATTAAATTATTTTACCACTCATAACAAAGCAACACATACTAATAACAGCAATAAAATTATGAAACATTTTAGTTCAGACATTTATTTGAACACCTACAGCAATTAATATGGCCAAATTATAGCATGCTCCATAAAGATATTCACTCTGAATATGACTATCTTTAGTGATATTAATTTTACCAGGTGATTTATACTCCCATTTCATAAAGAAAAAGGAGGGACTAGATTTCTTTTTAAAGTATTATAAATAATATTTTCATTTCTTCAACGGTCTCTGGACTGTATACTCTGTTCATGTGAAAGGTCTTGAATTCTAGTTTTCCTAAGAAGTATCTACAAGGGGAAACCATCACTAAGAAGGTATAGTGATTAGAAAATGATATTGCCTTATTGTGCTTTCATTTTCATGTTTCATTTTGTTGTTGATGTAAGTTAGTTCTGGAAATTCTAATCCTTGTCTTTGTTTTTGTAATCTGTATTATCATGTATTTTAACCTTTACCTGTGTGTGCATTTGAAATATTATCAGTTCTCCAACTTTAGAGCCTATAATAAAAGGAGAATAAAATATTTTCTTTTTGTCCACCCTCCTCAATAAATCCCATTTATAAAAGAAGCTGAAAATAGAACTTGTTTTTGACTATGTAGGAAAATCCAAATACCCACAGTCTTATAATTTCTTCCTTATTTAGTTGGGTATGCTGAAATTCAGAAAGAATGGTGAGCTGACAGTGAGAAGAAAAAAAACTAATATCTAGGTCAAATTGTTTCAATGACAGTGTTGTCAAGAAAGAAAAAACAGTCCCTGGACTGTCATATAGTTTGACACCACATCCATGGTCCCTCAGGTCTTGCTGTCCCCACACAGCTCAAGTCCTCATTATCTGTTGTCTACACTATTGGAGTAGCCTCCTAACTGATATTTCTGTTCTGTCAGTCTCGTCTTTCATCTCTAATCCATGTTTTACAATGTACCAGCACTAGCTTCTAACACAGAGACTGTACCTACTAAAAGTCCTTAGGTCTCTTCTTTCTACAGCATAAAATCCCCAAATGTGCCAATAAGATACTCAAGGCCCTCTGCAGTCCTGTTCCAAGTTAGCCTCCCACTCCCCCCACTCTGGTTCCTCAGTGCTTCAGCCAGGCCAGACCATTTACCATCGCTCAGCCCAAGAATTTGGAAATTTGCCATGATACACTTTCTCAGATGCATCTGAAATGCCACCTCCTTCAGGATGCTTTCCTTGATCTTTGACCTCTACAAGGAATTGATCTTTCCTTCCTTTGTACTATGAAGGCACAAAGAAGATCATTTTTTCTCTCTTTCATGACATCTGTACATTTGCTTTTATCTGTGCCATATTAAAGCTAGTCTTTCTCATTCATTGGATTGCAAACTACTTTGGTTAGGAACTCTATTTCAATAACCTCTTCAGTGCCCTTTAATCTGGACACTCAACAAACATGGTTTAATTGGACTGTGAAAAAATATTTCAGACTAATTTTGAGTTTATTATCTCTAGGATCAATGTTGATTCCTGAAATGGCTAAGTTACTAATTTACATAGTTGAATATCTAACATAGCTTTAATTTGACTTTTAAAAATTCAGTAATGAAAAAATGAGTATTATACATTTGAAAATGAAAGTCTGTACCTCTGATGCCGGATTATGCTCCACTCAGTTAAACATGTAACTCTCACATGCCTGCTGCTCACAGAGCTTTATGTCTGTGTGTGTTTATACACTGATCAGAGCTTGCAAGCTGGTGGCCTCAGGGCCGAATGGCCCTTGAAAACATATATATATGTATATATATATATATACATATATATATATGTGCGTGTGGTTTGGCCCATAGAGGGTTTTTTAAAAATTTTGAACCAACATTTAACAACTGATATGTTTTATACACAAATTTAGATAAAGAACAGAAAGTCTAGCATTTCTGGGCCCACATACGTATAAAGTAATATACATGTCCAATTTCTCACAGTCCTCATGATTCATATGCACAGTGTGTGCAAATCAACTTACTCCCTAAGTGGAATCTTCCTGGTCCTTCTAGGCATTTTGAATTTGTGGCCCTGGTTAACATAACTGTTTCTCTTCTTCATTGGTTTAACACATATTTATGAAATGCTACAATTTATAAGTTAGACTTTGAACTATACTGCTGGCAACTTTGTTTCATTATTTGGCTATTTTCTTATTTTCCCAGGAAGGGAATATTGTTGAAAAAGAAACAAAATGGTGTATTGATACTTCAGGTGAGAAGATGGTAGGGCCTGAAATACTACCATTGTTGTCAAGTCAAAGAGTTAATATTCAATTGTACTACACTAAAAGTTTTTATCTGAGCAACACAAAATTGTAGTGATCTTCTTAAAATCAGTACTCCTAATTCTTACTTTATAATTGATAAGACAGACCAGACATATTTAGGAATACTAATGCCTAAAGGTGTTTCTAATAGACTTATAAAGGACTGTGTGTTTAGGTAACCTTCTAACCCCTTTCGTTGTAGGTTAGTGGGGTCATTTACACAGACTGGTGGCTGGCTTCAAAGCTGGGGTCTGAGGAGTGCCAGGAATGCACCCTTCCTTGGTCTCTCAGTCGGTCCACTTCAATTAGTCTCATATTTACTCACTTGTGCTCATTCACATTTCATCTTTGAAGGCTGAGACAGGCTGTCTCCATCTGTCATAGGGTTAAATAACCATCTCCAATTTCAGGAGATTCAATGAGCTTGAAAATACAGCTCTGATCCAAGAAACTTTTAAAGGACACATTTATATAACAACTAAAGAGGAATCCAGAAAAGAAAACATTGTCCATTAGGGTTTTTGTGGTTGTGATTATTCCTTCTTGCCTAAGACACAGATGCATGTATAGGTGAACCTCAAAGGCTTCCTATGTACTCATGTGTGACTACAACTCCCTCATCCCAGCAATCCAGAAACCACCATTATAGGAACTCTCTTGTAAGATGCCTACATTTGTTGGATAAAATGGAAATTTAATATTTTCTGCAAGAGTTCTTTTACACTGTGATTATGAAAGTCTTACTTCACAAATGATATTCACCCATATCCTATGCCATGGACCTGGGATTCTGTTTTGAAGCTCTGAAAAGTACATTTAAACTTTTCTAAGATGGTTTTCTGACCAAAGGTTTTGAGTTTCTCTTCTTTTTTTTTTTTTTTGCGGTACGCAGGCCTCTCACAGCTGTGGCCTCTCCCGTTGCGGAGCACAGGCTCCGGACGCGCAGGCTCAGCGGCCATGGCTCACGGGCCCAGCCGCTCCGCGGCATGTGGGATCCTCCTGGACCGGGGCACGAACCCGTGTCCCCTGCATCGGCAGGCAGACTCTCAACCACTGCGCCACCAGCCCTTGAGTTTCTCTCTTAATCCTGGCTGCTCATATTCATAATTTACATAAGAATCCAAACTGAATGAATTCAGAGAAGTTACTCTCTTTCTACATCATTTGAAGATAAAGAAGATTACAGGTCTCAATACTTGCCAAAATACTTGCCGAAATAATTTTGTAAAATACCATGATCTTATTAGTCCCCCTAAATAATAAAATTATAATATTGATATCTATAACATAATTAATATTATATTACATGTTCATGTAATTTGTTTAAAATATTTACTCATATTTATTCACTTGTGCTCATTCACATTTCCTCTCATTCAAATATTAAAATTATTAATATTGTTTAAAATATTGAAAAATACTTGTTTAACTATATTATGAAATTACAGACAGCCCTAGAATTCTGGAGTTTTAATAGGATATATTATCTAAAATGCTTTCCTATGGTGTTCCATATTTGGCTTCTTGAGGATTCTATTAATCCAGGAAGAGCAAATTCACTAAAGTGGATATTCATAGGGCCTAATATTGCTCTGTCATGGAGTCCAGTCAAAGAGGGGTTCTTTGCTTGATCTTGAAATTATTTCTTGGCCATGCATCTCTTCATGTGCCAAACATGTAAGGACAGCAGTACCTTTAGAAGCTAAGTAAATTGCTTACTAAATTAGTAGTAAGGTGTTACTAAATTCTAGGCCTTGATAACACAGTTATCGAACACACCCTTACATATTCAAGCACAGTATATGGGAAAATTGCATAGGGATCTTTTTCTCACTGAATGTTCATCGAGGAGTATATAATAATACACTCTCCCCCTCTTTCTCATCCTTATGCAGAGAGGCAGGAGGCTATGTGGGCATCAATTTATACCTGCTGTATTATGAAAGTAAATATTTAGCAATAGTAGGTAAAGACAGCACTTCATCAAAACCTAGGAATTTAAATTGGAACACATGCTCCTTAAAATGCAATTTTTGAGCAGATTGTAATCTAAGTGGGCTTGCTGCTACAGATACATAACACACCTCTGGGTTTTTCTAAAAACGGCCTCTTAGAAACAGTCAAAATGTTTATGTCTATGTTAAGAAACAAAGAATTAATGTAGATACACCTTTCAATAAATATCTTATTAAAACAATTATAATTCCCAGAGTTTCAAATGTAATAAACTTTAACTCAGTGATAAGCAGTACCACAGTATTTTGAAAACATTTCTATAAAATTACCCTGCATTTTGCAGAATAACTTCAACACTAAGACTTTCCATTTCCTTTCATGGAATCATAAATTTTTGGTAGAACTGACCATAACTCAAGATTTATTCTAGTAACTACAATTGACAAATAAGGAATCACAGCTCAGAAAGTGTGAGAATTGCTCATTGTCGTGCAGCAAAGCTAGGGTTGGGGGGTCCATGTCATCATAGCTTCAGGCTTCTCCATCATACACTATCAAGTAAAAAATAATAATAAAATCTTAAACAGAAAAATGACTAAGTAAATTCTTATAAAGTCTAAGAAAAGATGCCATACCTTTCAGTACGTGATCAGGAAAAACCATCACTCTGAAATAATTATACCTCCAGGGAAACCTATTTGCATGCCACCATAACTGTGAGTCAAATTAAATAGATCAGCAATTTAACTACCTTGCCATTTTTTTTTTTTGCTATTGTATTTAGATCAGAACAGAGTAAATCCAATCATTTCTGCAACAACTAGTGTCATTGGGAAATAAGGCAATGTACATGCCAACAAGTGAGTTTTTAAAGGTGATGACACAAAGGCAATTTCAATGTCCATATATTTTTTTCTTAATAAAAACCTTGAAAAAAGCAATTGAGAAATTTACAAAACCCATTAATGATAATAGAGCAGTCTGGTTGCTCAAGGGCTTATCAAGTCCAAATCAGCTCCCGATTCTCTGTATCTGCTCAGCTCTAATCAGTGTTTTTCATTTAGGATGAATGTGCAACTAATGGAAGCAATGCACGCTCATGAATGGATTTCTGTTCTATTCTTTTCAGTATTTTTTTTAAAACACACACACACACACACACACCCCTACACACTCCATTAAACCATGGAGGAGGTGTCAGAAATTACTTTAATCTTACCCTAGAAGAATTAGACAGCTCAAAGACAAAACAAAGAGTATAGTGTTATCTTTTAATGTGGCTGAAATACAGATTTTCCTGTCTCCTGGGTGAAAACAGATTAGCTGTGTGTAAAAATAAAATAACTACCATGTATGCGGCTGTTACGAATAAAACCAGGTACAAGAGTTGGAAATGAAAGACAAAGATCTACTTTTCTGAAAATGTCTAAAATAATCAAAACACTGTTTAAGTAACAAATAACTTTGAAAAAATGAAGGGTTTTCAAGTACACTGTTACAGATGAAACATACTTTACTTGCAATCTACCATTTCCAAGGATGGCAGAATAGGACATTATTTATTCCACCATATTATTACAATATGCCATCCTAATTCATAATAGCCTGCATTTATAACTTATTAGTAATGATACAGTCAATATTTTGACTATATGCCAATGGAGGGAAGCAGAAATAAAAATAATCCAGTGTAGTGGTAACCCAGAAATCACAAATAATTCCTTTGGAATGCACTGTATGATCTTGATTTACATTTTAGCAGAAGATGCACCTTCCTAACTATGCTTTCTTCAGGCTAATTAATATTTATTATAGCTCTATTGCCTGGACAAAATCCAGTGATAAGGAGAGGGTTTGAGAAGACAGGCAGGGGTAAAAAATCCACAGTTGATAAAATCATAGATACATGCATCCTTTAACACAACATGGCATAAAGCTTTCTACTTGTACATGGGATGCACCATCCCTTAACAAACACTGGAAGGGCATATGTACTTTTTAAAAAAAATTAATTAATTTATTTATTTTTGGCTGTGACAGGTCTTTGTTGCTGCACATGGGCTTTCTCTAGTTGTGGCTGTGAGCGGAGGCTACTCTTCATTGCGGTGCCCAGGCTTCTCATTGTGGTGGCTTCTCTTGCTGCAGAGCATGGGCTGTAGGTGTGCGGGCTTCAGTAGTTGTGGCACACGGGCTCAGTAGTTGTGGCTCCTGGGCTCTAGAGCACAGGCTCAGTAATTGTGGTGCACAGGCTTAGCTGCTCTGTGGCATGGGGGATCTTCCTGGGCCAGGGCTCGAACCCATGTCCCCTGCATTGGCAGGCGGATTCTTAACCACTGCACCACCAGGGAAGCCGGCCATATGTACTTTACCTGGTCAAATTAAAGCAGAGGGGTTCCAACTTTAAACTGTGCTACGTAGTGGTCTGCCCAGTGAAACCGAGCAGGAGCCTGTGGGGCTCCAGGGCACAAAAGCCTTTCTGTCCCCCATTTTCTCATTTGTAGGGAACAGAATCCAGACCCCATGACCTTCCTTGAGTTCCAAAGGGCAGATTCGAACAGTTGTTAACCAAGGGAGGAACAGCTAAGAAACCACCTGAGGCCAGGAACCAGAGAAGTTCATCAAGAAGATTACCTGAGACCAGATTAAAGGAGTGCAGCCCCTGTACACACCCTAATCTTAACAACAACCCCATCCTTGAACCCTTGCTATAAAACTCCTCATCAAATCCTCCCGGGGTTGGGACACAAAGTTTTCAGAGGGCAGGAACCCACTGTATCCCCCTTTGCCTGGAGAAGCAATAAAACTATTCATTTCTCCTTCAGCCAAAACTCTGTCTCCAAGATTCAATTTGGCACAAGTGCACAGAGGCCAAGCATTCGGCATCACCAGCAGCAATGTCCACTCTCTTAAAAATTATCAGGTTTTCGATTTCTGGCCTCCACAAGAGAGAGGGATGGTTTTGAAATCAGTTACAGTCCAGTTATAGAGGAACCTTGACATAGTAATCAAAATCAGATCACTAACTGTTATTGCCAAGAACTACTTGTGGAAATGGGAAAAATCACAAAGTGCACCAACTTTACATAAAAGTGTAAATTGGGTCATGCCTGAACATCCAGTCTGAAAAAAAAAGCAATCCTCCTAATGAGAAATGCAAAGAATGTCACTGACCTCACCTAGGACCCTGAGGAAAAAAAAGTTGGTGAATAAAATGGGAAGTCTCTCAGGCCTCAAGCTCTGAGAGTTCCCAAGGCTTCCAAAGCCCAGCACAAGAAAGGTCACAAATGAAAATTCCAGTAGAACAATGGTGCTAGTGGTCACGGAGTTCTTTTAAAGAATAATGTGAAACTGGATGAAAGTAGATACCAGCACTGCATCTATTCCTATGTTCTGATATAGTAGGTAGGAAATAAGACAAGGAAAAGGTCACAATCTGAAAGAGTGAAACCTAGTTGCAGCAATACTAACACAGTGTACAACCTTAACAGACACCTCACACTTATTTGAAAAGAAGATCTGCTCTGAAATAAGAAAGCAGATATAATAGAAATTACAAAGCACCAGGAATTCCTGATCTTGAAGCTGCTGACATTTTTGGTTATGAAACAGTCTAAGAATCCTGGTTGGTACTCGTTGTTTGATCTGTGACAGCAAACTTTTCAATCTTTCATTGAACAAATTTCTGAGTACCCACACCAAGGTGATAATCTTCAAGTTGAATGAGCACAATAATACACATTACCTCTCTTAGTTTATCACGGTAAACATTAAATGAGATACTATAGGGGAAATTATAAAGCCCTGCATGACACAGTAGTTGATTGAGGTAATAGGTTTATTTCCAATTCAGGGTAGAAAATTATATTTTGTAAAGGAGAAGAATATAATACCAAATTGCTCAGAACTCTAAGAATTAAATCCCATCCAAGCGGTAGGGCTGCCCCATGCCTCAAGCACTTCTGGCCCTGCCAAGACCCCACCCTGCATGATTTCAGATACTCAGACTCCACCTTTACGTTCACCTACGTTGGTGGCCCCAAAAGATGGGCATGTCTAAAATATCTTGAGGAGGACCTTCAATATGGTGGACAAGTAAGATGTGGAGACCACCTTCCACCCACAGATGCATCAAAAATACATCTACATATGGAAAAACTCCTACAGAACACTTACTGAACACTAGCAGAAGACCTCAGACTTCCCCAAAGCCATGTAGCTGACAGAGTCTTGGTACTCCGGCCAGGTGTCAGGCCTGAACCTCTGAGGTGGGAGAGCCAAGTTCAGGACATTGGACCACCAGAGACCTCCCAGCCCCATGTAACATCAATTGGCAAGAGGTCTCCCAGAGATCTCCATCTCAATGCTAAGACCTAGCTCCACTCCATGACCAGCAAGGTCCAGTGATGGACAACCCATGCCAAACAATTGGAAAGACAGGAACACAACCCCACCCATTACCAGAGAGGCTGCCTAAAATCATAATAAGTTCACAGAGAACCCAAAACATACCCACCAGAAAGACAAGATCCAGCCTCATCCACCAGAACATGGGCATCAGTCCCCTCCACCAGGAAGCCTACACAACCCACTGAACGAACCTCAACCACTGGGGGCAGACATCAAAAACAATGGTAACTACGAATCTGCAGCCTGAGAAAAGGAGACCCCAAACACAGTAAGTTAAGCAAAATGAGAAAATAGAAATATGCAGCAGATGAAGGAGCAAAGTAAAAACCCACCAGACCAAACAAATGAAGAGGAAATAGGCAATCTACCTGAAGAAGAATTCAGAGTAATGTTAGTAAAGATGATCTTAAATCTTGGAAATAGAATGGAGAAAATACAAGAAACATTTAACAAAGACCTAGAAGAACTAAAGATGAAACAAACAATGATGAACAACACAATAAATGAAATTAAAAGTTCTCTAGAAGGAATCAATAGGAGAATAACTGAGGTAGAAGAAGGGATAAGTGACCTGGAAGATAAAATGGTGGAAATAACTACTACAGAACAGAACAAAGAAAAAAGAATGAAAAGACTTGAGGACAGTCTCAGAGACCTCTGGGACAACATTAAACACACCAACATTCGACTTATAGGGGTCCCAGAAGAAGAAGAGAAAAAGAAAGGGACAGAAAGTATTTGAAGAGACTATAGTTGAAAACTTCCCTAATATGGGAAAGGACATAGTCAATCAAGACAAGGAAGCACATAGAGTCCCATATAGGATAAATCCAAGAAGAAATACACCAAGACACATATTAATCAAACTATCAAAAATTAAATACAAAGAAAAAACATTAAACGCAGCAAGGGAAAAGCAACAAATAACATACAGGGAATCCCCATAAGGATAAGAGCTGATTTTTCACCAGAAATGCAGCCAGCCAGAAGGGCGTGGCAGGACAACTTTAAAGTGATGAAAGGGAAAAACCTACAATCAAGATTACTCTAACCAGCAAGGATCTCATTCAGACTCAACAGAGAAATTAAAACCTTTATAGACAAGCAAAAGCTAAGAGAATTCAGCACCACCAAACCAGCTCTACAACAAATGCTCAGGGATACCTCTAGGCAGGACACACAAGAAGAGAAAAAAACCCACAAAAACAAACCCAAAACAATTAAGAAAATGGTAACGGGAACATACATATTGATAATTACCTTAAATGTAAATGGTTTGAATGCTCCAACCAAAAGACAGACTGGCTTAATGGATACAAAAATGAGACCCATGTATATGCTGTCTACAAGAGACTGCTTCAGACCTAGGGACACATACAGACTGAAAGTGAAGGGATGGAAAAAGATATTCCACGCAAATGGAAATCAAAAGAAAGTTGGAGTAGCAATTCTCATATCAGACAAAATAGACTTTAAAATAAAGAATATTACAAGAGACAAAGAAGGACACTACATAATGATCAAAGCTTCAATCCAAGAAGAAGATATAACAATTGTAAATACTTGTGCACCCAACATAGGAGCACCACAATACATGAGGTAAATGCTAACAGCCATAAAAGGGGAAATCAACAGTAACACAATCATAATAGGGGACTTTAACACCCCACTTTCACCAATGGACAGATCACCCAAAGTGAAAATAAATAAGGAAACACAAGCTTTAAATGATACATTAAACAAAATGGATTTAATTGATATTTATAGGACATTCCATCCAAAAACAACAGAATACACTTTCTTCTCAAGTGCTCATGGAACATTCTCCAGGATAGGTCATATCTTGGGTCACAAATCAAGCTTCGTAAATTTAACAAAATTGAAATCATATCAAGTATCTTTTCTAACCACAACTCTATGAGACTAGATATCAATTCCAGGAAAAAATCTGTAAAAAATACAAACACATGGAGGCTAAACAATACACTACTAAATAACCAAGAGATCACTGAAGAAATCAAAGAAGAAATTAAAAAATACCAAGAAACAAATTACAATGAAAACACGATGACCTAAAATCTATGGGTTGCAGCAAAAGCAGTTCTAAGAGGGATGTTTATAGCAATACAATCCTACCTAAAGAAACAAGAAAAATCTCAAATAAACAACCTAACCTTACACCTAAAGCAATTAGAGTAAAAAGAAGAAAAAAAAACCCAAGAGTTAGCAGAAGGAAAGAAATCATAAAAATCATATCAGAAATAAATGAAAAAGAAATGAAGGAAATGATAGCAAAGATCACTAAACTAAAGCTGGTCCTTTGAGAAGATAAACAAAATTGATAAACTATTAGCCAGCCTCATCAAGAAAAAAGGGAAAAGACTCAAATCAACAGAATTAGAAATGAAAAAGGAGAAGTAACAACAGACACTGAAGAAATACAAAGAATCGTGAGAGATTACTACAAACAACTCTATGCAATAAAACGGACAACCTGGAAGAAATGGGCAAATTCTTAGAAAAGGACAACCTTCCGAGACTGAACCAGGAAGAAATAGAAAATATGAACAGACCAATCACAAGCACTGAAATTGAAACTGTGATTAAAAATCTTCCAACAAAGCCCAGGACCAGATGGCTTCACAGGCGAATTCTATCAAACATTTAGAGAAGAGCTAACACCTATCTTTCTCAAACTCTTCCAAAATATAGCAGAGAGAGGAACACTCCCAAAATCATTCTATGAGGCCACAGTCACCCTGATACCAAAACCAGACAAAGACGTCACAAAAAAAGAAAACTATAGGCTAATATCACTGATGAACATAGATGTAAAATCCTCAACAAAATACTAGCAAACAGAATCCAACAGCACATTAAAAGGATAATACACCATGATTAAGTGGGTTTTTTTCCCAGGAATGCAAGGATTCTTTAATATATGCAAATTAATCAATGTGATAGACCAAATTAACAAATTGAAGGATAAAAACCATATGATAATCTCAATAGATACAGAAAAAGCTTTCAACAAAATTCAATACCCATTTATGATAAAAACCCTCCAGAAAGTAGGCATAGAGGGAACTTACCTCAACATAATAAAGGCCATATATGACAAACCCACAGCCAGCTTGTTCTCAATGGTGAAAAACTGAAACCATTTCCACTAAGATAAGGAATAAGACAAGGTTGCCCACTCTCACCACTATTATTCAACATAATTTTGGAAGTTTTAGCCACATCAATCAGATAAGAAGAAATAAAAGGAATCCAAATTGGAAAAGAAGAAATAAAATTGTCACTGTTTGCAGATGACATGATACTACACATAGAGAATCCTAAAGATGCTACCAGAAAACAACTAGGACTAATCAATGAATTTGGTAAAGTAGCAGGATACAAAATTAATGCACAGAAATCTCTTGCATTCCTATACACTAATGATGAAATATCTGAAAGAAAATTTAAGGAAACACTCCCATTTACCATTGCAACAAAAAGAATAAAATACCTAGGAATAAACCCACCTAAGGAGACAAAAGACCTGTATGCAGAAAACTATAAGACACTGATGAAAAGAAATTAAAGATGATAAAAACGGAGAGATAAAGGAGGGAAGACTATACAATGGAGAAAAGACAGCCTCTTCAATAAGTGGTGCTGGGTAAACTGGACAGCTACATGCAAAAGAATGAAATTAGAACACTTCCTAAAACCATACTCAAAAATAAAATCAAAATGGAATAAAGACCTAAATGTAAGGCCAGACACTCTAAAACTCTTAGAGGAAAACATAGGCAGAGCACATAAATCACAGCAATATTCTTTCCGACCCACCTCCTAGAGAAATGGAAATAAAAACAAAACTAACCAAATGGGACCTAATTAAACTTAAAAACTTTTGCACAGCAAAGGAAACCATAAGCAAGACTAAAAGACAACCCTCAGAATAGGAGAAAATATTTGCAAATGAAGCAACTGACAAAGGATTAATCTCCAAAATTTACAAGCAGCTCATGCAGCTCAATATCAAAAAAACAAACAACCCAATCCAAAAATAGCAGAAGACCTAAATAGACATTTCTCCAAAGAAGATATACAGATTGCCAACAAACACATGAAAGGATGCCCAACATCACTAATCATTAGAGAAATGCAAATCAAAACTACAACGAGGTATCACCTCACACCAATCAGAATGGCCATCATCAAAAGTCTACAAACAATAAATGCTGGAGAAGGTGTGGAGAAAAGGGAACCCTCTTGCACTGTTGGTGGGAATGTAAATTGATACAGTCACTGTGGAGAACAGTACGGAGGTTCCTGAAAAAACTAAACATAGAATTACCATATGACCTAGCAATCCCACTACTGGGCATATTGCATGAGAAAACCATAATTCAAAAAGAGTCATGCACCACAATGTTCATTGCAGCACTATTTACAATAGCCAGGACATGGAAACACCCTGTGTCCATTGACAGATGAATGGATAAAGAAGATGTGGCACATATATACAATGGAATATTACTCAGCCATAAAAAGAAACGAAATTGAGTTATTTATAATGAGGTGAGTGGATGTAGAGTCTGTCATACAGAGTGAAGTAAGTCAGAAAGAGAAAGACAAATACTGTATTCTAGCACATTTATATGGAATCTAAAAAAAAAAAAAAGGGTTCTGAGGAACCTAGGGGCAGGACAGGAATAAAGATGCAGACGTAGAGTTTGGACTTGAGGACACGGGATGGGGGAAGGGTAAGCTGGGATGAAGTGAGAGAGTGGCATGGACATATATACACTACCAAATGTAAAACAGATAGCTAGTGGGAAGCAGCTGCATAGCACGGGGAGATCAGCTTGGTGCTCTGTGACCACCTAGAGGGGTGGGATAGGGAGGCTCAAGAGGGAGGGGATATAGCGATATATGTATACATATAGCTGATTCACTTTGTTATGCAGCAGAAACTAACACAACATTATAAAAGCGATTATACTCCAATAAAGATGTTAGAAAAAAAAAATCCCGTCCAGGGTGATAGTCCAGCATAACACTCAGTCTAATTTTTAAACTCTATAAAATTATCTCCATGGTAATATTTCATTTGCTCTATATATAAAAGCACAGATAGTAACAAAATCACATCATCTCATTTTATATGTTGACTATTGTAGGAATAGTTCAAGGAAGCATTAAGGAACATTGTTTTGTTGACATACTCAAAGGCGGTTCAACCGGAACTTCGTTCTCCCTTTAGGAAAACTCGGGCTTATACTTGTCAACGACATTACAGTTGCTTGATTCCTAAAAATCAGAGCATCATAGTTCCTTGAGTGTGACAGAGCCTGAAAAAAGGTAACCTTTTAATTTAGGAAGATGATAAAATTCTCCTGGGGTTTTTTAATCCCCTCAATTAACAGTCTAACCCACTGCACAATCTTTTTTTTTGTTTTACCTGGCAGAAGGCTTTTCAAAATGTACGGTTAGAGTCAGGTTTTTCTTTTTCTTTTTTTTTTTTTTGACCTATTATATCCAAGTTAAACAGGCTATTCATATAATACTAATGCTGTTGTGAAATTTCTTGGATACTCACGAATTCTCAGAGTAGTACAAAACTTATTTTGTAGTCAGTAAGTCTGACTTATGCCCAAATACTGAATTAAAATTAACCTTCGGCCTAAAGAAACCCTTATGAATTTCCCTTCTGTGCTTTAAGATAATTATGATGACATAAATGGTGAGGTACTGATGAATGGCTACCACTGTTTGTCTGATTGGAGAAACACTTGAAAACATCTTCACTGGGCTCTGGCAGATTCTGAAGACAGCTGTTCATAACTGTTGGTAATAAGTAGATATAGAGCTCAGTCTTTCTGGCTCTATGTTAATTCAATCTAGATGACTCTCATTCCTTGTATCATTTTATTTATATCATAAATAGTATCAAATACCTTTCTTGTATAGTTTAATCAGTCATCTAAATAGTACTAGTAGTAAGTATCTTCTCTGAAAGCTATTATATTTTTAGTGTATGATAATACACAGAATCAACTCTTGTGATGAATACATGATGTGATATACATATATATATGTTGTATATGTAGTGTGTATGAATTTTTTTTGCTTATTTAAGATAAAATTTGTGTTTATTTTTTTAAGACATAATTTTTGCTTTTGCCTTTTGTCTCTACTTCTGGATATTTTGTTTCTCATTATCATATTTTGCATAGAAGAGAAGTAGGTTATAGTTCATTAAACACCACACAGCATATATCTCATACGTTCACACTATAGATCTTGACGACTTTGATATACCAGTTTGTAGCTTGATAGGTCATCTGCAAATTGGTATATCTGCATTCCATACTGGCCTTGACAAAACAAGGAGAAGCAATAGGGTTATTCAAAATCACTAGGGATCCTAGCCCTTTGAAGCGAGATAAAGAGAGCAAACCTCATACAAAATCAAAATTACTTCTACCACTACTGAACAAGGATCTCATACTCTAAACTTCTCACAGGTATCTCTTAAATCCACCATTTTGCTTATTTTATTAAACAACTATGAAAAGTAATCTGACATTACTATAACAATGGCTCTCATTCTAAATAGGTAGATGGTCTATAGGTTTTGAATCCACAAATTTGGATAGAGAAAGTTAAGATGCATCTACCTATCTGCAATTTGGGATATTTTATACCTGCATGATACAAACTGGCAAGCTACTTGTGTATAAAATAGCAAAACAGCAAATACAAAATGGTCAAGGGAAGATTGGTTTGACTGACACAAGAAGAATGAGAAAGAATGCTATACATAGGCCTTTCGGGGGTAAATGGTGTGATTGAAAGGCAGGAGATGATTTCACCACAGGGAGAGAGGTCTGGGAGGATGGGTGAGGGAGGGCAAAGGTCTTTCCTCTTCAGTCACAGTGCATGATATTATGGTACTCAGCCACTCATGATTTGGTATTTTTTTGGAACTTAACTTTTCTAACCTCAACATTATCAAAATACCAATATGCCTGGCAAGAGTAATACTTCAAGCTATAGGGTGCAAACTGGAATCTCATGTCCAATATTTGAGACATGGACAAAATTTTTATGACTTGCACTGTTTTATACATTGAAACAACACTTAAAATCAGGCAGGTCTATGCTTTACTTTATGAGATAACTCCTTAAGTCAAGGTTTCTTTACCTTTATTTTAAGTCCATGGACCCTCTTTGGAATCTAATGAAAGCTACATGCCCCCATAATTATATAGTTACCTCAACAAATTTTATTAAACAGCTACTAAGTAACAGTCTCTGGTTCAGGCTGTGGAGTTCTTAGCAGTGGACAAAAAACAAAACAAAACAGAACATGCCTTCAAGGAACTTTAGAGACAGTAGGGAACAGACAGAAGATAAATAGCGAAGCACATTATGTAATCCATTAGGAGGTGCTAGTGCTCTGGGGAGAAACAGTAGGTAAGGGGGGCAGGGAGTGCCTGGGGTAGAGAGATGCTGCAATTAAGGAGGTGGTCAGACACGTGCTCACCAAGAAAATGCTATCTGAGTAAAGCCATGAAGCTCGTGAGTGAGTGGACCACAGAAAGGTTTTCATTTCATAATGCACATAACGGCATACAATACACAGTGTTTTTCAGAAAATTTCAAGGTTTTCATGTTAAGAACCATAATGTCAAATGATCAGCTCAAGCATTTGAAGGCAGCCTTTAACCAGGTCCTAAGAGAAAAAGACCCAGAACAGGTAAACTGAGGGCCAGCAGGAATGCCTGGAGAGGTGAAAGTAGCAGGAGAAGAAGAACCCAAGTGGAAGCATGTGTATGCTCTTGACAAGGGTCACCTGCCTCCCAGGTGCCTGGCTCTGCTATAGCCCAGAAGAGGAGAAGAAGGCATATGATGCAAATGAAGATGAGACGCCAAATCCTAGAACACCTTAATAGCTGTTACACCTAACACGCAAAACAAGCTGAGACAATGGATCCAGTAAAATCAATAAGAGGAATGGCAAGGGCTTGCACTGACTCCTGACTCAGAGGTAAGGGGTGAAGTTTCTAGGTCCCCCACCCCATACTCAGTGGTCTCTTAACACCCTACAACATGGAATCATCCATACTGATCCAGAAAGAAGAGATAGGGGAATTAAATTGTTACATAGTAAAATGTGAATTGAGCTAAGTCAGGAATGCTGACCTTTTGTCCCATCTTTACTATTAGATATATTGCTCTAAGAAACAAAAGTAAATTCTCTTCACCAATAAAATTGGGATGATCTCCATAACCATAAAAGATCTGCAATTCTATGCTTCATGGAACAGAAATTCTCGACTTTCTCTTTCTTTTGTTCTTTAATCCCAAAGAAAGCATTATCACTTGGTCACCTCTTCATTAAAACCATCTGAGCCTGTAATTTTATTGCGTCCCTGCTTAGGAAGAGTTCCACCACACGCCAGAAAATAACTGACTCATTAATCTTGGCATTAATATTTAATACAATAAACTTTGAAGAGGGTAATAAAACATAATGTTATGAATATGTCAATAGATGAAGTATAACCTGGCACACTTTAGCTGACAAATTCGAAGGCACAATACTGGGTAAGTAACTTAATCTTCAGAACATCAGTTTACCCATCAGTTAGGAGTAAGGCACTCAGTTCCCATGTGCTTTCATGGGAACTGAAAGCCTCAATGTCTGGCACATAGTGAGCACCCAAAGACCCCAGCTCTCATCCAAAACCCTATAAATGATCCTTCAGGTCCAATCATAGCCAACCGCAAACCTTTGCCTGGGACTTCCCTGGTGGTCCAGTGGCTAAGTCTCCGTGCTCCCAATGAGGGGGGCCTGGGTTCCATCCCTGGTCAGGGAACTAGATCCCATATGCCGCAATTAAGAGTTTGCATAGTGCAACTAAAGTTTTAGTGTGCTACAACTAAAAAAAGATCCTGCGTGCCACACCTAAAAGATCCCACACGAGGGCTTCCCTGGTGGCGCAGTGGTTGAGAGTCCGCCTGTCGATGCAGGGGACATGGGTTTGTGCCTCGGTCCGGGAAGATCCCACATGCCGCGGAGCGGTTAGGCCCGTGAGCCATGGCCGCTGAGTCTGCGCGTCTGGAGCCTGTGCTCCGCAACGGGAGAGGCCACAACAGTGAGAGGCCTGCGGACCGCAAAAAAAAAAAAAAAAAAGATCCCACGTGCCGCAACTAAAGATCCCGCATGCCCCAACGAAGATAGAAGATCCTGCGCGGCGCAACTAAGACCCGGCACAGCCAAATAAATAAATAAATATTCAGGAAAAAAACCTCACAACTTTGCCTAGCAGGCCTTATGGCAGGGGTAGGGGTGCGGGGACTGTCCTCATCACATCAGAATTAGTAGTTTTGGGGGGAGAGTCGCAATGAAGCACTCAGTCCTCCTCCCAGACCAGCCATGTGTATATAAAAATCTGCATCCCGAGCCCTGGGACCTCCTCAGAGGCCTTCTTATTGGAGGGCCTTGGCTGAGGCACTTCCCTCCACTTTGACTCAGTACCTTTCCGATCATAGCCCTTCACCCTCTCCTTGCCCTGGGGACCCACAGGTCCATAAAGAGGCAGGAGTCTTATCTGGGCTGCTCAACAGTGAGATGATTCCCCTACCACTGCACCCACTGACCTTCACCCAGTGCCATTCCATAGGAAAAAACTGGGACACTGGGGGGCAGACAGCTCTTCTTGCCTCTTGCTTGTACTGTGGCAGTAAATGAATAAAGGTTTGATTCTTTGACTCATCGTCTGAATTGACTACCTCTACATCTAATTGCTCAATAACTCCCAGAGTCAATATTATTTTATTTTTACCATTTACTTTAACAACAAAAAAGTGTTCTGATTTGGAATTTATGGAATATAAAAAATATATACTTTTAAAAATAAACAGAGCACCACACATGTACTATAGTCTATAACTTGAGGGTGAGCCTCTAGAGAGGAAGAGGTTATTCATCTTTCTCCTGTGTGACTGGTTAAATTAAACACAAACTCGGGGGTTGGGGGGGGAGAGAGACAGAACAAGGCAAACATTGTATGGATGTTTTATGGCCAGGTCGAGAAGTCGTATTACTCCCACTTAAATTCCTTTGGCTACACCTTGGTCATATTGTCCACCTGTATTCAAGGGAAGTGGTGAAATGTAGGCTTCGAGTGCACCCACAAGGAAAACAACGTGAAAATGCACACTACTGCCACAGCCATAATTAGGTTCCAGGCAGAGTATGAAGGAAGATGGACCCTCTGGGTAAAAAGATGCTTTTCTCGACAGTATTTTGTTTTCCTTCCAATTTATGGTTATAGTGGCCCCAAATACTCAAATATAAAGTGTCAAGACCGAAACATTACAGATCAACTTTCTTGACTCAAGCCCAACTTTTTTCTGAACCTTGTGATATAGTCCATTACCTCCTCATTCCATTCTCTTAATCTTTGGGCACTATAGAACTGATGACCAATGTATTACGTATTTCCTTGCCATACTCTAGGACACAAGATCCAAGTCAGCTTCTGACATCAGGTTCTCTCTGGCTATTTATTTATTCTTTCAAACATTTATTCAAAACAAAGTTTACTGAGTGCCAAATCCTTGTTCTAAACACTAAGGATTCTACTACGGGCTGAATTGCTTCCCCTTCTAAATCATATGTTGAAACCCTGAACCACAGTACCTCAGAAAGTGAATGTATTTGGAGATAAGGTGTTTAAAGAGATAACAGAGGTTAAATAAGGTCATTAGTGCAGGCCCTTATTCAATATAGCTGGCGTCCTAAGAAGAGGAGGTCAGGACACAAAGACACAGAAGAAAGACCACAAGAAGACACAAAAGGAGGATGGCCATTTACAAGCCAAGAGGAGAGACGCTCAGAAAAATATAATCCTGCTAATACCTTGATTTTGGGCTTCTGGCCCCCAGAACTGTGAGAAGGTAAATTTCAGCTGTAAGCCATCCAGACTGTGGTACCTTGTTATGGCAGTCCTAGCAAACTTATACAGATTTCACCTAGGAAAAAAACAGATAAAAATCCTGTACATTCTTGAAGCTTGGCTTCGTGGCTCTCCTTTATTACTCCTTCTCCACTCAGCAACACCCCCCACCCCAACACACACACACAACTAGTTCTGTCCCTTAGGATCCGTATTTGCAGCCTTTCTGGAAAGTACCCACCCTGGTTTATCCACGCTTTGAGAGCAGAGTCAGACAGGTCTCTAGGTCAAACTGACACAGAAGAGCCTCTAAAATTTTCCCAGTCAATGTTGTAGGTTATATTAGCAGCTAACAACAGCATCTAAAAATGTGCTGACATATATGGAATTCCTAATTTTTGGAAGGCATTATACAGCTATAAAATATTCATTTCAAGAAAATAATTCCATTTTCTGCAAAAACAGCATATACCTACAGCTAATTTTTAAATATCATGTCAAGGTCACTTCCAGACTGGTAAACTCCTGAAGCATTACCGTTTGTCTTATCTAGCAGTAAAATTGTCTCTCCTCAAGGCAAGTTCAGGTTTGTCAGTTAGCAGCTTTAACACCTCACCTAACATATAAACTAATTTCTCTTAAGCATTTGTACCATCTAAGATTCAGATTATCAAGGACACTGCCAAGGCTACAACTGATTAGCAAAGAAGTTATACTCCCACTGTTGAGAGTATCAACTTCTAGTGCATCCCACTAGATGATTTCTTCTCCTTGATCTCTACTTTAAAAGTAAAATATCTAGGTTTCCGGGAAGATGGCGGAAGAGTAAGACGCAGAGATCACCTTCCTCCCCACAGATACACCAGAAATACATCTACACGTGGAACAACTCCTACAGAACACCTACTGAATGCTGGCAGAAGACCTCAGACCTCCCAAAAGGCAAGAAACCCCCCACGTACCTGGGTAGGGCAAAAGAAAAAAGAATAAACAGAGACAAAAGGATAGGGACGGGACCTGCACCAGTGGGAGGGAGCTATGAAGGAGGAAAGGTTTCCACACACTAGGAAGCCCCTTCGCGGGTGGAGACTGTGGGTGGCTGGTGGCGGAGGGGGAGAGCTTCGGAGCCGTGGAGGAGAGCACAGCAACAGGGATGCGGAGGCAAAGCGGGGAGAGATTCCTGCACAGAGGATCGTGCCGACCAGCACTCACCAGCCCGAGAGGCTTGTCTGTTCACCCGCCGGGGTGGGCAGGGCTGGGAGTTAAGGCTCAGGCTTCGGTCGAGCGCCGGGAATGGACTGGGGTTGGCGGCGTGAACACAGCCTGAAGGGGGTTAGTGCGCCACGGCTAGGCGGGAGGGAGTCCGGGAAAAAGTCTGGATCTGACGAAGAGGCAAGACTTTTTCTTCCCTCTTTGTTTCCTGGTGCGTGAGGAGAGGGGATTAAGAGCGCTGCTTAAAGGAGCTCCAGAGACGGGCACGAGCCGCGGCTAAAAGCGTGGACCCCAGAGATGGGCATGAGACGCTAAGGCTGCTACTGCCGCCACCAAGAAGCCTGTGTGCAGGCACAGGTCATTCTCCACACCCCCCTTCCGGGGAGCCTGTGCAGCCCGCCATTGCCAGGGTCCCGGGATCCAGGGACAACTTCCCCGGGAGAACGCATGGCGCACCTCAGGCTGTTGCAACGTCATGCCAGCCTCTGCCGCCGCAGGCTCGCCCCGCACTCCGTACCCCTCCTTCCCCCTGGCCTGAGTGAGCCAGAGCCCCCGAATCAGCGGCTCCTTTAACCCCATCCTGTCTGAGCGAAGAACAGATGCCCCCCTGCGACCTACACGCAGAGGCGGGGCCAAATCCAAAGCTGAGCCCCGGGAGCTGTGCGAACAAAGAAGAGAAAGCGAAATCTCTCCCAGCAGCCTCAGAAGCAGCGGATTAAAGCTCCACAATCAACTTCATATACCCTGCCTGCGTGGAATACATGAATAGACAACGAATCATCCCAAATTGAGCAGGTGGACCTTGAGAGCAAGATTTATGATTTTTTTTCCCTTTTTCTCTTTTTGTGATTGTGTATGTGTATGCTTCTGTGTGAGATTTTGTCTGTATAGCTTTCCTTCCACCATTTGTCCTAGGGTTCTATCCATCCGTTTTTTTGTTCTATTTTGTTTTTTCTAATTTTTTTAAAAAAAAATTTTCTTAATAATTATTTTTTATTTTAATAATTTTATTTTATTTTACTTTACCTTCTTTCTTTCTTTCCTTCCTTCCCTCCTTTACACAACGAATCATCCCAAATTGAGGAGGTGGACTTTGAGAGCAAGATTTATTATTTTTTCCCTTTTTCCTCTTTTTGTGAGTGTGTATGTGTATGCTTCTGTGTGAGATTTTGTCTGTATAGCTTTGCTTCCACCATTTGTCCTAGGGTTCTATCCATCCATTCTTTTGTTTTCAATTTTATTTCTTTTTTTTTCTTAATAATTATATTTTTATTTTAATAACTTTATTATATTTTATCTTACTTTATTTTATTTTACCTTATCTTCTTTCTTTCTTTTTACCTTCCTTCCCTCCTTCCTTCCTTCCTCCCTCCCTCCCTCCTTTCTTTCTTTCTTTCTTTCTTTCTTTCTACTTCTACTAATTCTTTCTTTCTACTTTTTCTCCCTTTTATTCTGAGCCATGTGGATGAAAGGCTCTTGGTGCTGCAGCCAGGAGTCAGTGCTGTACCTCTGAGGTGGGAGAGTCAACTTCAGGACACTGGTCCACAAGAGACCTCCCAGCTCCACATAATATCAAATGGCGAAAATCTCCCAGAGATCTCCATCTCAACACCAGCACCCAGCTTCACTCAACACCAGCAAGCTACAGTGCTGGACATCCTATGCCAAACAACTAGCAAGACAGGAACACAACCCCACCCATTAGCAGAGAGGCTTCCTAAAATCATAAGTCCACAGACACCCTGCCAGACGTGGACCTGCCCACCAGAAAGACAAGATCCAGCCTCATCCACCAGAACACAGGCACTACTCCCCTCCACCAGGAAGCCTATACAACCCACTGAACCAAACTTAGCCACTGGGAACAGACACCAAAAACAACAGGAACTACAAACCTACAGCCTGCAAAAAGGAGACCCCCAAACACAGTAAGATAAGCAAAATGAGAAGACAGAAAAACACACAGCAGATGAAGAAGCAAGATAAAAACCCACCAGACCTAACAAATGAAGAGGAAATAGGCACTCTACCTGAAAAAGAATTCAGAATAATGATAGTAAAGATGATCCAAAATCTTGGAAATAGAATAGACAAAATGCAAGAAACATTTAACAAGGACCTAGAAGAACTAAAGGTGAAACAAACAATGATGAACAACACAATAAATGAAATTAAAAATACTTTAGATGGGATCAATAGCAGAATAACTGAGGCAGAAGAACGGATAAGTGACCAGGAAGATAAAATAGTGGAAATAACTACTGCAGAGCAGAATAAAGAAAAAAGAATGAAAAGAACTGAGGACAGTCTCAGAGACCTCTGGGACAACATTAAACACACCAACGTTCAAATTATAGGGGTTCCAGAAGAAGAAGAGAAAAAGAAAGGGACTGAGAAAATATTTGAAGAGATTATAGTTGAAAACTTCCCTAATATGGGAAAGGAAATAGTTAATCAAGTCCAGGAAGCACAGAGAGTCCCATACAGGATAAATCCAAGGAGAAATACGCCAAGACACATATTAAACAAACTGTCAAAAATTAAATACAAAGAAAACATATTAAAAGCAGCAAGGGAAAAACAACAAATAACACACAAGGGAATCTCCATAAGGTTAACAGCTGATCTTTCAGCAGAAACTCCGCAAGCCAGAAGGGGCTGGCAGAATATGTTTAAAGTGATGAAGGAGAAAAACCTGCAACCAAGATTACTCTACCCAGCAAGGATCTCATTCAGATTTCATGGAGAAATTAAAACCTTTACAGACAAGCAAAAGCTGAGAGAGTTCAGCACCACCAAACCAGCTTTACAACAACTGCTAAAGGAACTTCTCTAGGCAACAAACATAAGAGAAGGAAAAGACCTACAATAACGAACCCAAAGCAGTTAAGAAAATGGGAATAGGAACATACATATGGATAATTACCTTAAATGTAAATGGACTGAATGCTCCCACCAAAAGACACAGATTGGCTGAACGGATACAAAAACAAGACCCATATATTTGCTGTCTACAAAGAGACCCAATTCAGACCTAGAGACACATACACACTGAAAGTAAGGGGATGGAAAAAGATATTTCATGCAAATGGAAACCAAAAGAAAGCTAGAGCAGCAATTCTCATATCAGACAAAATAGACTATAAAATAAAGAATATAAGAAGAGAGAAAGAAGAACACTACATAATGATCAAGGGATCGATCCAAGAAGAAGATATAACAATTGTAAATATTTATGTATCCAACATAGGAGCACCTCAATATATAAGGCAAATACTAACAGCCATAAAAGGGGAAATTGACAGTAACACATTCATAGTAGGGGACTTTAACACCCCACTTTCACCAATGGACAGATCATCCAAAATGAAAATAAATAAGGAAACACAAGCTTTAAATGATACATTAAACAAGATGGACTTAATTTATATGTATAGGACATTCCATCCAAAAACAACAGAATACACTTTCTTCTCAAGTGCTCATGGAACATTCTCCAGGATAGGTCATATCTTGGGTCACAAATCAAGCCTTGGTAAATTTAAAAAAATTGAAACTGTATCAAGTATCTTTTCCGACCAAAACGTTATGACACTAGATATCAATTACAGGAAAAGATCTGTAAAAAATACAAACACATGGAGGCTAAACAATACACTACTTAATAACCAAGTGATTACTGAATAAATCAAAGAGGAACTAAAAAAATACCTAGAAACAAATGACAATGGAGACAAAACGACCCAAAATCTATGGGATGCAGCAAAAGCAGTTTTAAGAGGGAAGTTTATAGCAATACAATACTACCTAAAGAAACAGGAAACATCTTGAATAAACAACCTAACCTTGCACCTAAAGCAATTAGAGAAAGAAGAACAAAAAACCCTAAAGTTAGCAGAAGGAAAGAAATCATAATAATCAGATCAGAAATAAATGAAAAAGAAATGGAGGAAATGATAGCACACATCAAAAAAACTAAAAGCTGGTTCTTTGAAAAGATAAACAAAATTGATAAACGATTAGCCAGACTCATCAAAAAAGGGAGAAGACTTAATTCAATAGAATTAGAAATAAAAAAGGAGAAGTAACAACTGACACTGCAGAAATACAAAAGATCATGAGAGATTACTACTAGCAATGCTATGCCAATAAAATGGAAAACCTGGAAGAAATGGACAAATTCTTAGAAATGCACAACCTGCCAAGACTGAATCAGGAAAAAAAAGAAAATATGAACAGACCAATCACAAGCACTGAAATTGAAACTGTGATTAAAAATCTTCCAACAAACAAAAGCCCAGGACCAGATGGCTTCACAGGCAAATTCTATCAAAAATTTAGAGAAGAGCTAACACCTATCCTTCTCAAACTCTTCCAAAATTCAGAAGAGGGAGGAACACTCCCAAACTCATTCTATGAAGCCACCATCACCTTGATACCAAAACCAGACAAGGATGTCACAAAGAAAGAAAACTACAGGCCAATATCACTGATGAACATAGATTCAAAAATCCTCAACAAAATACTAGCAAAGAGAATCCAACAGCACATTAAAAGGATCATACACCATGATCCAGTGGGGTTTATCCCAGGAATGCAAGGATGCTTCAATATACACAAATCAATCAATGTGATAAACCATATTAACAAATTGAAGGAGAAAAAACATATGTTCATCTCAATAGATGCAGAGAAAGCTTTCGACAAAATTCAACACCCATTTATGATAAAAACCCTGCAGAAAATAGGCATAGAGGGGCCTTTCCTCAACATAATAAAGGCCATATATGGCAAACCCACAGCCAACATCATCCTCAATGGTGATAAACTGAGAGCATTTCCACTAAGATCAGGAACAAGACAGGGTTGCCCACTCTCACCACTCTTATTCAACATAGTATTGGAAGTTTTAGCCACAGCAATCAGAGAAGAAAAGGAAATAAAAGGAATCCAAATCGGAAAAGAAGAAGTATAGCTGTCACAGTTTGCAGATGACATGATACTATACATAGAGAATCCTAAAGATGCTACCAGAAAACTACTAGAGCTAATCAATGAATTTGGTAAAGTAGCAGGATACAAAATTAATGCACTGAAATCTCTGGCATTCCTATACACTAATGATGAAAAATCTGAAAGTGAAATCAAGAAAACACTCCCATTTACCATTGCAACAAAAAGAATAAAATATCTAGGAATAAACCTACCTAAGGAGACAAAAGACCTGTATGCAGAAAATTATAAGGCACTGATGAAAGAAATTAAAGATGATATAAATAGATGGAGAGATATACCATGTTCTTGGATTGGAAGAATCAATATTGTGAAAATGACTCTACTACCCAAAGCAATCTACAGATTCAATGCAACCCCTATCAAACTACCACTGGTATTTTTCACAGAACTAGAACAAAAATTTTCACAATTTGTATGGAAATACAAAAGACCCCAAATAGCGAAAGCAATCTTGAGAACGAAAAATGGAGCTGGAGAAATCGGGCTCCCTGACTTCAGACTATACTACAAAGCTACAGTAATCAAGACAGTATGGTACTGGCACAAAAACAGAAAGATAGATCAATGGAACAGGATAGAAAGCCCAGAGATAAGCCCACGGACATATGGTCACCTTATCTTCAATAAAGGAGGCAGGAATATACAGTGGAGAAAGGACAGCCTCTTCAATAAGTGGTGCTGGGAAAACTGGACAGGTACATGTAAAAGTATGAGATTAGATCACTCCCTAACACCATACACAAAAATAAGCTCAAAATGGATTAAAGACCTAAATGTAAGGCCAGAAACTATCAAACTCTTAGAGGAAAACATAGGCAGAACACTCTATGACATAATTCACAGCAAGATCCTTTTTGACCCACCTCCTAGAGAAATGGAAATAAAAACAAAAATAAACAAATGGGACCTAATGAAACTTAAAAGCTTTTGCACAGCAAAGGAAACCATAAACAAGACCAAAAGACAGCCCTCAGAATGGGAGAAAATATTTGCAAATGAAGCAAATGACAAAGGATTAATCGCCAAAATTTATAAGCAGCTCATGCAGCTCAATAACAAAAAAACAAACAACCAATCCAAAAATGGGCAGAAGAACTAAATAGACATTTCTACAAAGAAGATATACAGACTGCCAACAAACACATTAAAAAATGCTCAACTTCATTAATCATTAGAGAAATGCAAATCAAAACTACAATGAGATATCATCTCACACCAGTCAGAATGGCCATCATCAAAAAATCTAGACAGTAAATGATGGAGAGGGTGTGGAGGAAAGGGAACCCTTTTGCACTGCTGGTGGGAATGTAAATTGATACAGCCACTGTGGAGAACAGTATGGAGGTTCCTTAAAAAAGTACAAATAGAACTACCATATGACCCAGCAATCCCACTACTGGGCATATGTCCTGAGAAAACCATAATTCAAAAAGAATCATGTACTAAAATGTTCATTGCAGCTCTATTTACAATAGCCCATAGATGGAAACAACCTAAGTGTCCATCATCAGATGAATGGATAAAGAAGATGTGGCACATATATGCAATGGAATATTACTCAGCCATAAAAGGAAACGAATTTGAGCTATTTGTAATGAGGTGGATAGACCTAGAGTCTGTCATACAGAGTGAAGTAAGTCAGAAAGAGAAAGAAAAATACCGTATGCTAACACATATATATGGAATTTAAGAAAAATAATGTCATGAAGAACCTAGGGGTAAGACAGGAATAAAGACACAGACCTACTAGAGAATGGACTTGAGGATATGGGGAGGGGGAAGGGTAAGCTGGGACAAAGCGAGAGAGAGGCATGGACATATATACGCTACCAAACGTAAGGTAGATAGCTAGTGGGAAGTAGCCGCATAGCACAGGGATATCAGCTCGGTGCTTTGTGACCGCCTGGATGGGTGGGATAGAGAGGGGGGAGGGAGGGAGATGCAAGAGGGAAGAGATATGGGAACATATGTATATGTATAACTGATTCACTTTGTTATAAAGCAGAAACTAACACACAATTGTAAAGCAATTATACTCCAATAAAGATGTTTAAAAAAAAAAAAAGTAAAGTATCTACAAAAAAATACCATTTGTTTTAAATCTGATCTAAGCTTTGAGACTACCCAGCTTTCTTCTCCTTGCCATTCCCTCCTCTAACCTTGACTGAACTCCTACTGAATCATGGAAATGCAGGTCAGAGGTCACATATTACAGGAACTTTCCTCAGTCTTCTCCCAGTTTCTTTGCACCATTTCCAGTAGAACTAGGGCATGCTTTCACCCTCTCTCAGCTTCCATAACAACCTTGAGGACGCAGCACTATAATTCTATGATGGCCTCAACTCCTGCAAGCCACAGGCTGTATCTGGGTGTACAAAGCAGCCTCTGTAAATGTACGCTGAATAAAGCAGCATTTATTTTCACCCATCAGAATAGTATTATTATTCCTAGATACCTGCTTAAGGTTTATGAAATATTTCTACAGTTAATTTAAGGTTTATTCACTTTTTAGTCAAATATTTGAACTTGCCATAAAAGGGTAGAAATTAAATTAAAATGCGTAAGGAGCAGTGGATGAGAGATATTTGAGCATACTTCAAATTTTATATGTGATACATGTTTGCTGGAAATGAGCTGTAGTTAATGATAAAAGTAAATTTATTTTATAGCATTTTACTTCAGCATATACAACCAAATCATCTGAGAGTGAGTCCTTGTTGAGGAATGACTTCCTACTTCAAATCCTTATTACTAAGAGAGCACAATGCCCCATACAGAGGGTGTGTCAGTTTTTTCAAACCTACTACTGTATCAGATTTTTGTATTGTAAGCTGTTATCTAGCCCTTTAAAAATATGTTGAAACAAATGTGCCTGGATGCAAAACAAACATCAGAAATGAGTGTCACATCTGTGACTACAGCAGATTTATGCTGTGGAATGAACTTTTTTACCTTTAACATTTTAAAAATCAGAGATCAGGTCTGCTCTAAAATAATACTCCTGTTCTGCTTTTGACATGTTTTAATTCTCTTAGAACATATTTCTGTTCTGTGTCCCATCTACTTCATCCTACCCTCCTCTAATGAAGCAGAAAGCTATCAATTGAAGTACAAATGAAATGAAGCAGTGAGAGAGCAAAACAGTATAGATTCATATAACAACACAAAAGGAAATTAGGCTTTTGCTTTAATTATTCCTACAATTCAGACAAAAGAAAGACTGTTCTTCTAAAACTGACTTAATCCTTTCAACAGCTTCCTTATGCCAGAGGAGCAAACTGAATTGTGGGAAGATAAGGTAGTTCCTTCTAAAACTCACCCCTATCAAAAGTTTCAAGGTGGGGAATGAATCCTTTTTCACAGCATGTCAGCCCTTCAGGAGCTGACTTGCCCAAGTCCTTTCTCATCCGGGCTGGGAAGGTGGTGCTCTGTGGGAAGTTTATAGAAAGAATGTGGTGTTCCCCTTCATCATTTCTTCAGGGAAGTTGAGGATGGGATTTAGAAGGGTCTTGGGGGCATGGAGATGAACTCTGAAAACTGGGAAACAGGCTAATACGCAGCATTATCTTCTTGGCAGCCCATGCTAAGAATGTCTAGGATGGCTGGGGCCTGTGTATATCATTAAAGAGAAGCAAATGAAAACAACAGCAGGAGAAAATGGGACCCTGGAATAGGGCTGGGAAAATGGTCTTTGTTTTACAGAATAGCTTTCCTTCAGGCTGTCAGAAGCTAAACTGATCAAGCTTACCTGTATCTTCCTTGACTACTGCACATGTAAATGTTTTCTTTTAATTAGAATGGGCTAGGGAAAATTTGGCATGCCAACTGATTGGGTCTCCAAAATTCTGCTATTTTCCTCTTCATGTTAAAAAATGACAGCACCTATTTGGTGCTTTCATCTAGTTTTGAGATTGCCACCATATTAAGGGGTAGAGGTCTTAGAGCAGAACCCAGTACAACCTGACAATATGGGGCTCCCAGCTCAAAAGTGTTCAGAATCTCAAGATGGTGACAGCAAAGCACAGAAATGAATGCAGGGTCCTTCGAGGCAGGGCCTGTGTGATTGCACAGGTGCACGCCCAGGACACCAGCCCAGCCGGAGCAGCTTGCTCGTCTCTGCATAAACTTTAAACAAAGACAGAATATGATTTGTTGAATTGCTCTGATTTGGGTCAATGACCTCGAATTGGGGAGCCACTTGAGCTTAAGCTGAAAGCCAAGACACAGCTCTGAGAAACACTCTGCCTCACCAGCTACTTAAACTAGCTTCAAAACAGCAGATTTTGCCCAGGTAAATGAGAAAGGAAAATGCAAGGATCATGCAAAGGGAAGAAACTGAAATTAGTCTCTTTGTTTGGTGAAGGAGAGGATGTTTGGGAGTTAATTTCCTCATGAGATAAAGACGGATTTCCATTTGAGTCAGGCTCCTCCATGCAAAGCATTTACCATGAATATTAGTAAGACTGGTGACTCCTTTTTATGAATAATAAAAGGACATTAATTTAAACTTAACATGTTGACTCAATGACTTTTTTTAAAATTTCATGCTTGATGAGTCCATATTTCCTAAAGAAAAAAAGAAATGATAAATATCTGGTTCTGTGCTCTGAGATGAATTATAAATAATTACTCAATTATTGTCTACTATTAAAAAATTCAATGCAGGGGCTTCCCTAGTGGCACAGTGGTTGAGAGTCTGCCTGCCGATGCAGGGGACACGGGTTCGAGCCCTGGTCTGGGAGGATCCCACATGCCGCGGAGCAGCTGGGCCCCGTGGGCCGCAGCTGCTGAGCCTGCGCGTCTGGAGCCTGTGCTCCGCGGCGGGAGGGGCCGCGATAGTGAGAGGCCCCCGCACCACGATGAAGAGTGGCCCCCGCTTGCCACAACTGGATAGAGCCCTTGCACAGAAACGAAGACCCAACGCAGCAAAAATAATTAATTAAAAAAAAAATTCAATGCAAGGCACAACATAAATTTAAAGTTCTGAATATTCAGGTTTGTGACCTAGCAAAATGCATTTTTTAAAATTAAAAAAAAAAAAGATGAAAGAAAAATATACTCAAAGTTTTTCCTGGTTTCAAATCTCAAAAATTTGAAGCTAAAATATACTTCAGAAATTATTTCTACCTTATATTCAAGTCAAACACTGATAAAATCTTCTGAAATCCTATCCATCTTTTTAAGGTCCATATGGAGTCATTTGTGAGTCCTTTAAACTCCATCTTTTACTTTTTTCTGTAAAAACTCCCATCCTCAGCACTTTCTATCTTATTACTGGCACTGATTATATAGTAACTTGCATCACAGTTGTTTGTATTTCTTCTTATTTCCTCCTTTAGAAAGTCTCTATGACAGCATCAAGAACTGCTTTTTAATTTCTCATTATTTCTCCAGTATTGTCCAGAACAATACTTTGCATATACTAGATACTTAATAATTATTAGTTGTACCTAATTAATCTGGCCCTTGGAAATGGATCTCACTTATTAGTACCAGAGATAAAATTTTTATTCGAAATACCTGAATTTGTTTTGCCAATAAATTTGACAATCTAGAAGACATGGATAAATTCCTAGAAACATATAACATATATAAATTCCTAGAAACATATAACATATATAACTAAGACTAATCATGAAGAAACAGAAAATCTGAAACTGATTACCAATAAGGAGATTGAATCAGTAATCAAAAATCTCCCAATAAACAAATGTAATTTCAATGTGGGCACTGCATTCCCTTATGAATTCTTACTGAAACGAAGAAAGGTAGTATTGTTATACCTAGACAAACGGGGGATGCCTGTTGTTTATGGCCCTCTTGAGCCTGCCCTGAAATATATGTTGAGTCCATGAATTTTCTTTGTCTCCACTGCTAAACCCCTAATCCAAACCACTGCCATCTGGCATCTGAACTACTGCACTGGCCGACCAACTGGTCTCCCTAGCTCCATCTTGATTCTTCAAATCTACCTACAACTTTGCAGCCAGAATAATTTTCTTAAAATGTGAATTTGATCTTTTTACTTCACTATTTAAATACTTAAAGGTTCTTATTTTTCTTAGGATTAATAGAAACTCTGATTTATAAATAGGGTGACCATATAATTTAGCATCAAATTTGGGCACTTTGGATAGTAGGGGCATTATTAATCATTTTGCCAGATCAACAGGGCTTTCCAGGGCAACCCAGATGTATGGTCACCCTGCTTGAGAGATATTGCATGAAGTAGCCCCCTCAAAATGCTCCAACCCTCACTAAGAGCCATTATTCTACCCAGTTTTCTTTCAATTCCTATAATACACTGTGTTTTTTCCCACCTCAGAGCTTTTGTGCATACCCATCTGTCTGTTTAAAAAACTCTGTCTCCAAATCTTTGCCTAACACTTATTCATGTTTCAAGTTATGCTATAAATAACACTCCTCAAAGAAGAGTTCCTTGATTTTTCAAATAAAAACCACCTTCACCTTACCATCATTTCCTCAGAAGACAGCTCAAACTTTTCTTTTATATTGCTACAATCTGTAATCTGTAACTTCTGCCTCTATCTTTTTACCATAATTACAGTTCCTTAGGTGCAGTATAACTAGTACCTAGCATAGGAGCTGGCTTATAGGAGAAGCTAAGTAAATATTTATTGAATGAATGAGAAAATGAATATTTTAAAAAAGAGAATTATAGAATAAATACTGTCACAGAAAGCATTGGTTTGATTTCAGACAGCTATTTTTATATAAAACACGTCAAAAATAACATGGAAATGTCAATCTTTCCATATTTAAAGGGCATAGGTACTCTACTTGAAGTGATATAAAATAAATATGCATAGTAGGAAAAAATCCACCAACCTAAACAAGAACCTTCTTGTAGAACTACTAGTTCACCAAAACAAACAAACAAGAAACCAAAACAGAACAAAAAGCAAGCAAAACACTACAAATAGGTGGTAGAAAAACACCATTGCATTGATACCATAATAAATCTACATGACAGCAATATTTTGGTCTGAACAACACAAATGCTTAAATATCTATAAAGGAGTTTATGTTCCCATAATAACTGTGTAATCTAGTTACAACCCACAGAGATTTTGGAACATCTACTGGTTTAAGGCAAGATCCAATTAATATCAGATAGGGCTTCTCTCACCATTAGGAGGACTGACACAGTGCCCAGTAAAGGTTTATTCTATTCCAGCGTACAGCAGTATACAAGAAAATAGAAAAAGTGCAAATAAAGTTTTCTTTAAAGAAAACGTAAAGACTTAAGGCATATATACTGATTTTAGGAGTCACATACAAATTTAAGAAAAAAAAAAAGATTAATAAAAAGCAAGGCCCTGACAGAAAAACGATTAATGTAATTCTTATGGGTTTTTGGTCTCATGAAAAACTATAATCCTGAAACTATATTTTCATTTTGATTTGGGCTGAAATAAATGGCTTTTACTCTGCCTACATTGATCTTCCAACAGCTCATCAAATTCAATTGCATTTTCAACACATCCAGGCCTCTGTGTCTACTGCCTAAACCATCCAATTATCAAATCAGTGGAAAGAATCTACAGGTGGCCTTCTTTGTGTATTTCTTTTGATTTTGTTAGGGTTGCAGTTTCAGGATAATAGTTTTTTTATTAAGATTATCTCTCTCTGTTTAAATGATTAGCACTTCTCATGCTAATGGTATTACACAAGCAGTCAGAGCAGATTCTTCAACAATGCAGGAATGGCTAGAGAAAACAGATCTACCCAGGCTTTCTGTTGATATAAGTACCATAGAGAAAGAAAGAAAAATAATAGACAAATACAAAAGACATAACAACCTTCCCTTATACTCTACAACAGATTTTCTCCTAAAATGAACCAAAGCAATAGAATCTCAAGTTAACTTCTAAGAAAAATCCCAGGACTGGGCTGGCTTCTGAATAATTTAAATAATAATAAATCCCAATCTGGAATCCAAAAAGCTTTCTACACCCTGTGATTATTTTCCCCTCAAGAACCAAAGGGCTACTGACGATTCTTTCAATAAAGTGACCCTTGTGTGAAAACTGTGGCAGTTGGGACTATTGACAATGACATTGTACATATTTGCTAAGGGAATAAAATATTGTTTTTTTTTTTAAATTACGAATTGTTTGTACTATCTGACATTGTGTAAACATAACTTATCTATACAACTTACAATGTTTTAGAGATTATATTTGAATAACAGCTTGGCACAGAGAGAAGAGCTATACATAATTAGCAGAAATAGATTTCAATGTTTCAGGATGAAATTAGTTAACTAATTTTTGGACTTTAGTTTCTTCTTAAAAAAAGGGTTAGAAATCTTAAAATGATTTAAGCAGTTCTGGGACTTCAAACCTTCAGCAAAATTCACTGTACCAATCAATACCAGGAACTACACAAAGAACATGATAAGCCTTCCATTTTGAGCACTCTGTAAGTTCACATTTCTACTTGCTTTTCCGAATTCTCAAGAATACTTCTCCAAAAAAAAAAAAAAAAAGTAATTTTAAGTGCATTTTTTACACTCTGGTTTCATTTTCCAACAACTGTATACAAATAAAATATTATAAAATATTTCTTACACATATTTAATATTTTAAAAACATCCACCAGTTGCTGGAAATGAGTAATAGGTACAAAGTATGATGCTTCTATTGCATTTTTAAGAATGTTGTAAGATTTTAAGTACATTTTAATATTTCCCCTCAAAAGATATCAATACTAATGTGAAACAATATTGTTTCCTGAACACTTTCAACAGATAACTTGCTACTAATAACTTGCTTGTTGATAAAATGATGTCTGATTTTAAGATGTCTTTCATCTGTATCCAAATGACCTTTGAGAAGCCTAACAAAGTGACTGCTAATTTTTTTTTTAGCTCATTTCCACTCAAAATAAACCACTACTTCTTATGGTTCATTAACTCAGCCACTCATTTGGATCCCTGGAGCTCTTTCCAAAATAAGGATAAAAAATTATCCTTATACTAAATCAAAGTGCTGACATATTACTTTCATACTTGGCAAAGAGAGAGGAAACACACACACGTGCATGCAGACACTAATAAATAAACAGGGAAATTCACAGGGTTTACACACCCTCTTAACCTCCTATAATTTAAGCTGCACACTCTTAAACATCTAGAGTATGAAAAATGAAGGTGAAAAATTCATTATCTTGTACATGTAAACCTTCTGAAAAAATTGTTTCCAACAACATAAAGAATAAGAAAAAATATTTGTAAAAATTAATAATGTTCACTTCCTTTTTGTAATATGGCCTCTTTTCCAGAGAATAAACAATAAGCATCTTACTATGAAATTCTTTTTAAGGAGGAAAATGAACTACAGAGCATGTTTCCTACAGATTCAAGGCTCAAGCTTTTATTAAACAACAAAAATCATATATCCTTCTTAGTTTTTTACACTACAAAGCCACCTCCATGTCAAGAATTAATCCAAATATGGTGAAAGATGATAAACAAACATCTTAGGCTGTGATCATTCTGAAAGGTCAGGTAAGTGACAAAGATCAAAAGCTAAATCCCTAAAAAGATGCAAACAAATATTTCTGACATATTCAGTACAAATCTCTTAGAAAGAAGTAATGGCATATATATTGGAACAGACATTTCTTTAGTGAAAAAATTTCATATGGAGAGGCATTAGTAATATTAAACTTTGGGAATCACGTTTTCAAAGCAGAAAACTCTCTTCAAGTTATTCCTGGAATTGAATTAAAACATTTCTCTTGAACCAAATAGTCAAGTCTTTATTGTAAAGCTTATACTTAAAGACCTTTATTTTAGTAGGCCAGGCATCTCTAATACATTATGAATTTGGGTATTTAACAGTTGGATTTGAGAACAGAGAAAATTGTGGACACCAGTTTAATGCGTACAAAGCTTAAAATCAACAAAAAACAGGAAATTCAGAGCTAAGTATAAAACTATCTGTAGGGCTTCCCTGGTGGCGCAGTGGTTGAGAGTCCGCCTGCCGATGCAGGGGATACGGGTTCGTGCCCCGGTCTGGGAAGATCCCACATGCTGCGGAGTAGCTGGGCCCGTGAGCCATGGCCGCTGAGCCTGCGCGTCGGGAGCCTGTGCTCCGCAAAAGGAGAGGCCACAACAGTGAGAGGGCCCCGTATCGCAAAAAAAACAAAACAAACAAAAAAAAAACTATCTGTAACCTGCTCCACTAAGTGTTTTGGGATCTTTTAATAAAAGCTATTACAAACTTTATATATTACAAAGAAAAGACATAATGATCATTGTATTTCCTTGATTATTTTTGTTAAGCAGTAAGCTTGGTTAATATCATAATTACCTTGAACTTTATTTCCTGGTTTAAAGAATTGTTGGAACTATCAACTGCACAGGTCTCCATTACATGTTAGTTCATGGTTAATAGTCCTCCAAATAAACTTGGACGTAATAAAGTTGATTACGATAAAATTGAAACTTATCAAGTTTAAATCGTTGTTATTCACTGGCATTCTTTAATTGCACCAATATATTTATTACATATTACTGTTAGCAGAGCGTTTGGCACACAATAAGGACTCTATAAATGTGAGGGCTATTGTTAACCTTTATAATCATTATCATTATTAGATATGTATAAATAGACATTTTGTAAATAATTTAAATTATGTGTTGAGACATATTTTATGAGTTTTCTCTGTATCAGACTTATATGTATAAATTATAGTCAGATAATTTATTTGACAGCTCATGTTTCCACCTTATAAAATATTTAGATATGTAAAATATCACTAGAGTATTCAGTATTTTTTACTTTTATAAAAAAATCACTTTTCAATTGTTCACTTAACAACCCTCAACTAACCATTTCTTTCAGCTCTAAGATTCTACAGTATTACCATCTGTATGTCCGGGAACCTACTTTTGTCTTAGGGCTGACATAGTATGCTTCAATGACCTAATTCTGAATCAGTAGGCTCTGACAGTTCCAGAGTTCTAATTTGGATTCAAAGAAAAATTATACCTCTCTAGGAGGAGATATGCATTGTAAAGTTCTGTATTATAAAAAGAAATCTCCTCTAGGTGAAAGCTTGGGTAAGCAGAAAAACAAAGACTTTTCTTTGATCATTCTTATCTGTTGGAAAGGATTATGCCTCTGAAAAAACAACACCCACACATTCAGCAAGGTAAAAGGGTTTGCAACACAGTGTATCTTGGCCCAAAGTATTTATTTAGGGATCATATTAATCTTTGTGACACTGTAACAGAGAATCCAAGACTGGCTCTACAAAAAGAGTAACATTAAAAATTGAGCATGCTAAGATGATCAAATGTGATAACATCAAAGGAAACACAATTATTACTTCTTCCTCTAAAATAGAGGAAGAAGGGTAAAATAGGAAGACTATAATTGCTTTGTGATAGATATGTTTAAAAGAAACAGGAAAGCTTTTTTCATCCATTTAGTATATATTTATTGGATGCCTCATATATGTTAAGCATAGGGATTTAATAGCAATGTTAAATTGGCTTTACCCTTATAATCATGTATGTATTAATCCATTCATAAACCAACTGCATTGCAGGTGGTGTGCAAAGTGTTAAAGGTGCAGGAAAAGGTAGGATTTCTATGTTCACCATAATTCCAACAGGTGTTTCACAAAAAAGGATATTGAAATCTCCAAAAACATATAAACTTGTTTAACTTCATAAGACATCAAGGAATTGTACCAGTTCACTAGATGGATTAAATTTAAAAAGACACAGGATACCAAGTCCTTGCAAGAATGTGGAATAATTGGAGCTCTGACAATGCTGGTAAGAATGTAAATTGTTACAACCATTTTAACAAATCTATTCAGCTGTAGTAACTAAAGCTGAACACACAATATGTATATGCTCTGACTCTGTGATGTATTATACAAATGTACTCCCGGTGTGTGTGTGCGCGTGTATGTGTGTGTGTGTGTCCATTCTCTGACTCTGTAACATACAAATGTACGGGGTTGGGGGGCCTGTGTGTCAGAAATGCAGGCATATATTCACCAAAAGATGCACACAAGAATACTCAGAGTAAGTTACTGTAATAACAGAGTTAGCAATTGCACTAATGATACAATTGATAACTAAATTGTGCTTTAGTGAAATGCTAAACAGCCATGAGAATGAACAAATGAAAGATGCAGCAACATCAGTGAATTTTATTAACATAATGTTAAATAAAAAGAAGCTATACTCTAAAGAATACCTATTGTGTGATTCTATTTAAACACAATTCAAAAATAGGCAAACTAGGAGGAAGGCAATGGTGGAAGAGAGGAATACAGGAGACTCCTGGTGTTTTTGGAATGATCTGTGTCTTGATCAGGAAGCTGACTACATGGATGATTTCACTTTCTGATCTTTTATTGCACTAGACACTTATCACTTGTGACTCTTCTGTGACAAATTTACTTAAAAATTTGTAAATTGCACTGAGCGCCCCCATTTTTGATTGAAGAGGAGCATACTGTAGGCAAGTGAAGACAAGGGGAAACATTACGATAAGTATGATGAATAGAGTAACGAGGTTGTCACTACCTTCTGGCAGTTTTCTATTGTGTTTGCCACAGGCCCTCATTACCTCATATATGGACACCTGTGGTACTCACCTACTCTTTCTGATCAAGTCCCTTAACTTTTCAATTTATTTACACATCCCAGTGAAACCTATTTTTTGATTAATCTTTTAATCATTGCTTTACCCATGTCATCCCCCTGCTTGAAAATGATTGCTTACTCCTCATTGCCTGTACTGTAAAATCTAACTCCTTAGCCAAACATACAATGCCTTCCATTAATTTCACCAAAATCTGAAGTCAAATGACTTCTCATACATTACCTACCTTGAATCACCTATATAACTCAATAATAACAGTATCAAATTATGGTTACGGGCACAGACCCAAGATCTCTTACTCTGTGACCTTGGCAAATTACTTGACCTCTCTGTGCCTCAGTTTTCTTGTCTGCAAAATGGGGACACTACTAGTACCTATAACACCAACCTCACAGAGTTTTTGTGGGGATGAAATGAGTTAATACCTACAGAGCATCTGAAGAGTAAATCAATAGGTATTGACTATTATTTTTTCATTATGTTAATCATCCAAAATGGCTGCCAAACAAGACATAGTCAATCCTGCCTTGTCACTTGGCTCATGGCATTCTTCCTAAATATGGAAAGCCCTTGCTCCATCCTCTCTTCCCTCCCAATCTCTCATCTTTCCTTTAAACTATCATTTCATTATTAAAGCTTCTGGCCACCATAATAAAAGGGAGGTCTTTTTAGAAGTCCCTCTGTGCCAGTCATTCATCACGTGTTCTTTTGCTTTTGTTTTTTAATATACACTATCTTCGTGTCTTGATTTTAAGGTATTTGAAGTAAGTACAATCACTAACTGGTCTTTTTACATCCAGCAACAAAAGCCTATTGAAATTCAAGTGTGTTTCATTACTTAGTAAATCATGTGTATAGTAAATTTCACTGTGAAAACTGATTATCTTTTTTAATCAGCTTTATTGAATTATAATTGAAAAGAAAATTGTAAGACAAAGTGTACAGTGTGATGATTTGATATATGTATACATTGTAAAATGATTCCCACCATCTAGTTAGTTAACACATCCGTCACCTTATTTATTTATTTATTTAGAACACTTAAGTTCTATTCTCTTAGCAAATTTCAATTATCTAATACAGTATTTTCAACTGTAATCATCATGTTCTATGTTAGATCCTCATACTTCATTCACCTTAGCGATGAAAGTTTATATCCTTTTGGCAACCTTTCTCTATTACCCCCACCCCACAAATCAATATACAAAAATCAGCTGCATTTCTATAAATAATGAACTATCAGAAAGAGAAATTAAGAAAACAATTCCACTTACAGTTACATTAAAAAGGAAAAATACCCAGGAATAAATTTAACTGAACAGGTGAAAGACAAATTATAAAAACATTGATGAAAGAAATTGAAGAAGACCCAAATAAATGGAAAGATATTCTGTGCTTATGGCTTGGAAGGATTACTATTGTTAAAATGTCCATACTACTCAAAGCTATCTACAGATTTAATGAAATTCCTATCAAATTTCCAAAGGCGTTTTTCACAGAAAGAAAAATCAATCCTAAAATTTGTATGGAAACATAAAAGACCTCTGAATAGCTAAATAAATATTGAAAACAGAAGTACAAAGCTAGAGGCATCACACTTCCTGATTACAAACTATATTACAAAGCTACAGTAATCAAAACAGTATGGCATTAGACTAAAAACAGACACATAGATCAATGGAACAGAGTAGAGAGCCCAAAAATAAAGCCACACGCATATGGTCAATTAATTTATGGCAAAAAAGCCAAGAATATTAAATGGGGAAAGGACAGTCTCTTCAATATGGTGTTAAGAAAAACAGATAGCCACAAACAAAAGAATGAAAGTGCACCCCTATCATACACCACTCAGAAAAATCAACTCAAAATGAATTAGATTTGAAAGTAAGCCCTGAAACCACAAAACTCCTAGGAGAAAACAACAACAACACCAAAAAAAACATAGGAGGTAAGCTCCTTGACATCAGTATCGAGAATCATTTTTTGGATTTAACACTAAAAGCAAAGGTAACAAAAGCAAAAATAAACAGGTGGAACTACATCAAACTAAAAAGCTTCTGCACAGCAAAGGAAACCATCAACAAAATGAAAAGGCAACCTATAGAATGGAAAAAAATATTTTAACTCATATATATGAAAAAAGATTAATATCCAAAATATATAACTTACATAACTCAATAGGAAAAAAAACTCCAAACCATCTGATTAAAAAAATATTCAGGGGGGCTTCCCTGGTGGTGCAGTGGTTGAGAGTCCACCTGCTGATGCAGGGGACACGGGTTCATGCCCCAGTCTGGGAAGATCCCATGTGCCACGGAGCGGCTAGGCCCGTGAGCCATGGCCACCGAGCCTGTGCATCTGGATCCCGTGCTCCGCAACAGGAGAGGCCACAACAGTGAGAGGCCCATGTACCGCAAAAAAAAACTAATAATAAAAATTTAAAAAAAGTCAGAGGAACTGAATAGAAAAACAGGTACATGAAAAAGTGCTCAACATCACTAACCATCAGGGAAATGCAAATCAAATCCACAGTGAAATATGACATCACACATGTTAGAATAGCTATCACCATAAAGGTAAGAGATGTTGGTAAGGATGTGGAAAAAAGGGAATCTCTGTGTACTATTGGTAGGAATGTAAATTGCTGTAGCTACTATGGAAAACAATATAGAAGTTTCTAAAAAAATAAAAATAAGACTACCATATGATTCAGCAATCCCACTACTGGATATACATCAAAAAAACTGAAAATAGGATACTGAAGAGTGAACATCTGTACCCACATGTTCACTTCAGCATTACTCACAATAGCCAAGATATGGAAACAATCTAAGTGTCCATCAACAGATGACTGGATAAAGAACATATAATGCACGCACGCACGCACACACACACACACACACACACACACACACACAGGAATATTATTCAGCTACGAAAAAGAAAAAATGTGCCATTTGTGACAACGTGGATGAACCTCAAGGGCATTATGCTAAGTGAAATAGGCCAAAGGCAAATACTGCATGATATCACTTATTTATGGAATATTTTTTAAAAAAGTCAAACTCATAGAAACAGAGTAGAAAACAGATTATCTTTTATATGACTAACAAATTTTTGTTAACTAATGATTTCTTTTCTAAATATGATTTCATAAAGAAAATTTATTTTCTTTTACTTCATTATGACAGATTATGTAAGTATAATATTGAATTACCTAATTTTACCCAAAAAATCCTTTTAAAATTTAATTTAAAATTATATATATTTTCCAACTATACAGTGCTAAATTTTATCCTAATCTATATCATGAAATATAATCATTTCCCTATAAAGTGAGCAGAATAGTCAATTGCTCATTTAAACTGCTCATTTAATCTCATGAGTTGGAGATTTATTTCTACATCTTTGATAGCAAGATAGAATTATATAAAATATTTTAAACATAATGAATAATGTCTATTCTTTGGGGCACTTTTTATTTGAAGATAATAATGAATCACCTGTGAGATGCTGATTATTAAAGGAGTGATAAGCTTCATAAGAACACTATTAACTGCTTAAGAAAGAGGAGGGAAGCTGATTAAAGGAACTGTCCATACAGCCATTGGACTGTGATGTGGCCACAGTAATTCATAGGTTAAGAGGATCAAATCCACCCAACACATGCCAGCTGCCCTTTGCTCTTCTGTGATGCTTTCTCAAGGCAGTAGGAAAAACAAAATTTTAGAAAAAAATGGAGAAATATGTATAAAATTCTGTAAAAGCACCAGAATCTACAAGGAGTACAACAGCACATATTCTACAAAAGCACAACTTTATAAAAGTTGCCTTAAATAGTTCCGAACAACAAGCTTAGTGAGTTGTTCCTTAAGATTCCTCAGAAAAGCTCACAGCTGGGGCTACTGTTAGTTATACCAAGCAGCTCTCATCAGGAGAACTTCAAAGAGTCTCCACAGCCATCCGTAGTGCTCTAGGAAGCTCCAAAGTCTGTCTTTTTATCAAACCATTTACAAGGTTTGGAAACGTTGATAACACCTTTCATCTTTTCAGTTCCTCTGTGGTTAATCATGTTTTTGTTCGATTCCATGTTCAGTCCAGTACCATTTTCTGCAAATCTGCTTTGTAGGCAAGCATGTGAATTTAGTAAGCTTTACCAGTGTTCTTCAAGTTCAATGACAAAAAATCTGAAGGCAAACATACACACCTTCAGATCCAATTCAAGCATTTACATAAACAGAATTTGAAACATTGTGTTGCAGACTTGAGTTTTTTCCTATTTACAGGCTAGACAAAACAGTCTAGAAAAATAAAACTGCTTCGATCCATTTACACTAGATTTTAGGGATTTTAAAACTTAGGAAACAGTGAATCTTTCAACTTCTGATTGACCTTGTGATAAAGATACAAAGAGAAGGAACAAGGTGTAACAGGGATAGCCTTCAGGGGCTGCCCACCTGGCACCTGAAAAATCGTTAGATCTAGACCATAATGCCAAAAATTTTGAGCTTGAGGTCTATCCATTCATTTATTCCATAATTCAAAGATAAATAACAGAGAAACTTTGGTTTACCAGACACAATGCTGAGAGCAGGAAGGGTGCTAGAACTATTAAGTCCAATAAAATTCTAAACCACTTTTAAGAAATCCATACATTTGTCAGGGAAGAACACCAAATAATAAATAAACAGCAAAGCTTATGAAGAGTGCTACGAGAGTGAGAAGTATAAAAATCTACTGGCAATGAAGAGAAGAAAATAAATAATTCCCCTTAGTGAATTGTGAAGGGCTTCAAGGAGTGGAGGATTCTTGAGGATACTCAGAAATTTGCCAGGGAAAGAAGAGATGTGGAGTCGGGGGAAGGCCAGAATACCAAGTAAAAGGGAAAGAAGGAATAAAGGCAGAGAGACCTGAAAAAAGGGGAGGAGTTTCATGTGACTACAGTAGCGAGTCTAAGAAAGAAAATTGAAAAAGATTTTGAAGGTCCATTTTTGCTTCACTGATAAATTAGGATTTTACCCTATTGACAATAGAATGATAATGAAGGGGCTGCAGCAAAGGAGTAAAAAAATAACAACTCTGCCAGTAGTAAGTAAGTTGAGCTGAGTGGTAGAGACTGGGTGAGGGCAAAGTTTACTCAAGAAGCTACTGTGCTTGTCCAGGTGGAAATGATAAACACTTGAGAATCATGATGGCGTTATCTCTGGGTTAATTTCAGATATCCTGAGTAGCGCAAACTTTTATCATTCAAAATTTGCAAATATTTTCTCCCATTCCATTGTTTGTCTTTTCATTTTGTTTATGGTTTCCTTTGTTGTGCAAAAAGATGCCCAGCCTTTATTTAAAAGAGACTCATTTGCTAATTTTAAAATGTTGGTCTGAGTGGCAGAGACCTGCTGGGATACTATCCAGGGGCAGAGGCTGTGGGTGCCGTCTTTCTGCTCTCCTTCTGCCTCACTAAAGCCGGCAGTTGCCATCTTTTTTTCTTTTCATTTAGAGCAGGTGCCATCTTTATACTGAAGACAGTGGGAGCCATCTTTTTCTTTTTCTTTTTTTCAGAGGGTGCCATTTTTGTACTGTCCTTCTGAAACACACCAGGGTGCCCGTAACTCCTGAAGGAAAGCTTCTACACGTGTTTGGTGCCCCAGTTTTTATATCAGGTACCCTAGTTTTTGTGGCTATCATCCAGAGAACACCTCTTGATTGCCTGGCTCTAGAGACTGGGGGAGCCTTGTGTTCCTGGGTCCCATGGGACTGTAACAATTGGAGAGACAGTTCTTGGCAAGCTGCCATTCCCAGGCACTGCACAGATAGCAGACTGAAACGTGCCCAGTCTTTCTGAGAAAGAGGCCTAGTTGTGTATCCAGAAGTTTGGCCTGTGAGGCAGGCTTCTGGTTTGGCATACTTAAAGGGGCCAACAGAGATGCTGTCAGGGAACTGATGCTGCGGATATAATTTTTGCACTCTCCCTCTGCTTCATTCCTGTTCACTGGTATCTTCCAGAAAGGGGCTTATATCCTTGTATGGTGCCTTGATTTTTGCAGCTGCTGCCAAATGACACCTATACATCACCTGAAACTGATAGCCAGCAGACTTTACACTTGTCATCCAACAGGACTGTATATATTTGTGTACTCTCAAAACTGCTGCCTGAGGGTCTGGCTTCCAATCAGCCTGAATCTAGTTGATGACTGAGAGCCTCCCCTTTGGGACAATAACTGGTCTTGGCACACCCGCAACACTGGGAGCTATTAAAAATAAAATAGGATGCTTGGACAATCACAAAGGTTTGGGAGACAGCCAAGAGCTAGAGCAAAGTTGAACACTAAGGTTTGTCTCCACAAGGCTGACACTTCAAAAATGGGAGAGGTGGCTGTTTCATCTAATGCATAGAAACTAACACAGAGAATCAAGCAAAATGAAGAAAGAGAGAATGAAAGAAAAGATAAAACCTAAAAAAAAAAAAAAACCTTAATGAAACAGACATAAGTAACTTACTAGATAAAGAGTTCAAAGTAATGATCATAAAGACACTTAGCAAACTTGGGAGCAGACTGGATGGAACACAGTGAAAAATTCACAAAAAGATAAAAAAATAGAAAATACAAGTACTAAAAAGAACTGAAGAATACCATAAGTGAACTGAAAAATACACTAGAAGGTTCAACAGCAGACCAGATAAAGCAGAAGAAGAAAATCAATGAACTTGAAGACAGGACAAAGAAACTCACCCAATCAGAGAAGCAAGAAGGAAAAAGAACGAAAGAAAGTGAAGATAGTTTAAGGGACCTATGGGACAACAGCAAGTGAAATGACATTTGCATTATAGGAGTCCCAGGAGGAGAAGAGAGAGAAAGGAGCAGAACACTTATTGGATGAAATCATGGCTGAAAACTTCCCTAATCTGGTGAAGAAGACATTCAGATCCAGGAAACCCAGATGGTACCAAATAAGATGAACCCCAACAAACTTACACCAAGAAACATAATTAAAAATGTCGAAGGTTAAGGACAACCAGAGAATCTTAAAAGCAGCAAGAGAAAACCAATTTGTTACACACACAAGACTATCAGCAGATTTTTCTGCAGAAACTTTGCAGGCCAGAAGGGAGTCATGTGATATATTAAAAGTGCTGAAAGAAAAAATACTTCAAACCAAGAATACTCTACCCAACAAAATTATCAATCAGAATTAAAGGAGAAATAAACAGCTTTACAGACAAGCAAAAGCTAAATGAGTTTGTCACCATTAAACTGGCATTACAGGAAATGTTAAAGTGACTTCTTTAAACTGAAAGAAAAAGGTGTTAATTAGTAACAAGAAAAAATATGAAAATATAAATCTCACTGGTAAAGGTAAATATATAGTAAAGATAGTGAATTAATCACTTATAAAACTAGTATGAAGGTTAAAAGACAAAGTACTAAAAATAACTAGAATTATATATGATAATTTGTTAAGGAATTCACCAGAGAAAAAGATGTAAGATGTGACATCAAAAATATAAAACATGGGTGGGGGGAGTGTAAAAATATAGAACTTTAGAATGCATTCAAACTCAACTTTTTATCAACTTAAAATAAACAGTTGTAAATATAAATTGTTATATTTAAGCTTCATGGTAACCACAAAGGAAAAAGCTATTGTAAATTCACAAAAGATAATTAGAAAGGTATCTAAGTATACCACTAAAGAAAGTCATCAAACCACAAAGGAAGAGAGCAAAAGAAAAAAGGAATAGAGGAACTACAAAACAGCCAGAAAACAATTAACAAAATGGAAATAGGTACATAACTATCAATAATTACTTTAAATGTAAATGAACTAGATTCTCCAATCAAAGACACAGAGTGGTTAAATGAATAAAAACACAAGACTCACCCTGTGATAAACCATAATGGAAAAAAATATGAAAATGAATGTGTGTGTGTGTGTATATATTATTTATATATAACTGAATCACTTTGCTGTGCAGTAGAAATTAACACAACTTTGTAAATCAACTATACTTCAATAAAATAAAAATTTAAAAAGGACTCATCTGTATCCTGCCTACAAGAGACTCACTTCACACTTAAGGACACACAAACTAAAACTAAAGGAATGGAAAAAGATATTCCTTGCAAATGGAAACCAAAAGAAAGCTAAGGTAGTTATACTTATATCAGACAAAATATACTTTAAAATAAAAGACAAAGAAAGGCATTACATAATGATAAAGTGGTCAATCACACAAAGAGGATTAAATATTTGTAAATATTTATGCACCCAACATAGAAACATCTAAATATATAAAGCAAATATTAACAAACCTAATGGAAGAAAATAATAATAGGCAACTTTAATACCCCACTTACAACAATGGATAGATCATCCAGACAGAAAATCAATAAGGAAACATTGGCCTTAAGTGGCACATTAGATCAGATGAACTTAACAGATCTACACAGAACAGTACATCCAAAAGCAGCAGAATAGCCATTCTCTCAAGTGCACATGGAACATTCTCCAGGATAGATCACATTGGGCCACACAATAAGTCTTAACTAACTTAAGAAGACTGAAATCACATCAAGGATCTTTTTTCACCAAAATGGTATTGAAGTAGAAACCAATTACAAGAAGAAAACTAGAAATTTCACAAATATGTGTAAATTACAAAACAAGCTACTGAACAACCAATGGGTCAACAAAGAAATCAAAAGAGAAATTTAAAAAAAATATCTTGAGACAAATGAAAATGGAAATACAACATACCAAAACTTATGGGATGCAGCAAAAGTAGTTTTAAAAATGAAGGTCATAGCAATAAATGCCCATCTCAAGAAAGAATAAATATCCTAAATAGACAACCTAACTTTACAACTCAAGAAACTAGAAAAAGAACAAAATTTAGCAGAAGGAAAGAAATAACAAAAAATCAGAGCAGAAATAAATAAAATAGAGAGCAAAAAGACAATATAAAATATCAATGAAACAAAAAATTAGTTCTTGAAAAGTTAAAATTGAGAGGACTCAAATATATAAAATCAGAAATGAAAGAGGTGACATTACAACTGATACCACAGAAAAACAAAGTATTATAAGGGACTACTATGGACAATTATATACCAACAAATTGGATAACCTAGAAGTCATGGATAAATTCCTAGAAATACAACCATCCAAGACTGAATCACAAATGAATGGAGCATCTGAGCAGACTGATTACCAGTAAGGAGATTGAATCAGTAATCAAAAACCTCCCAACAAACAAAAGTCCAGGACCAGGTTGCTTCACTGGTGAATTCTAACAAATGTTCAAAGAAAAATTAATACTAATTTTTCTCAAACTCTTCCAAAACACAGAAGTGGAGGGAACACTTCTAAACTCATTTCATGAGGACAATATTACCCTGATACTAAAACCAGACAAAGACACCAAAAGAAAGGAAAATTATAGGCTAATATCCCTGATAAACACAGATCTAAAAATCCTCAACAAAATATTTGCAAACTGAATTCAACAATACATTAAAAGGATCATACACCATAATCAAGTGGGACTTAATTCCAGAGGTGCAAGGATGATTCAGTATCCACAAGTCAATCAACGTGATAAACCACTTTAACAAAATGAAGGATAAAAGCATATGATCAGCTCAGTAAACGCAGAAAAAACATTTGACAAAATGTAAACATTTTATTTATGATAAAAGCTCTCAAGCAAGTAGGTACAGAGGGAACCTACCTCAACATAATAAATATCACATATGACAGTTCCACAGCTAATGGCATATTCAATGGTAAAAAGAGGAAAGCTTTTCTTCTAAGATCAGGAACAAGACAAAGATGCCCACTCTCACCACTATTGTACAACATAGTATTGGAAGATTTAATCAGACAGCAATCAGACAAGAAAATTAAATAAAAAGCATGCAAATTGGAAAGAAAAAAGTAAAACTTTCACTATATTCAGATGACATAATTTTATACAGTCATCTTTTGGTATCCATGCGGAATTGGTTCTAGGCTCCAGCCCTCACCAAAATCTGTGAATGCTCAACTCCCATATATAAAATGGCATGGTATTTTCATGTAAACTATGTACATTCTCCCATATATATAAATCATCTCTAGATTACTTACAATACCTAATACAATGTAAATGCTATGTAAATAATTCTAAGTATGATGTAAATGCTATGTAAATAGTTGCAGGTGCATGACAAATTTAAGTTTTGCTTTTTGGAACTTTCTTTTTTTTTTTTTTTTACTTTCAATCCATGGTTGAATCTGCAGATACAGAACTGGTGTATACAGACAGTCAATTGTATATAGAAAATTCTAAAGACACCACCAAAAATTGTTAGAACTAATAAATAAATTCAGTAAAGTTGCAGGATACAAAATCAATACACAGAAATCAGTTGCATTTCTACACAGTATTAATGAACTATCTGAAAGACAAATGAAGAAAACAATCCTGTTTACAATTGCGTCAAAAATAATAAAATACCTAGAAATAAATTTAACTGAACAAGTGAAAGGCCTGTACACTGAAAACTATAGGACTTTGAGGAAAGAAATTGAAGAACACAAATAAATGGAAAGATATTCTGTGCTCATGGATTGGGAGAATTACTGTTGTTAAAATGTCCATACTACCCAAAGCAATCTACAGATTCAAACAGCATTTTTCAGAGAAAAAGAAAAATCAATCCTAAAATTTGTATGGAATCACAAAAGACCTCAAATAGCCAAAGTAATCTTAAGTGATCTTAACCTTTGCTTGAGCAAAGGTGAAGACATCACACTCTCTGATTAAAAACTCTATTACAAAGCTATAGTAATCAAAACAGTATGGCACTGATATAAAAAACAGTCACATTGATTAACAGAATAGAAAGCCCAGAAATAAACCCATGCATATATATAATCAATTACTGTACAACAAAGGAGCTAAGAATATACAATGGGAAAAGGACAGTCTCTTCAGTAAATGGTTCTGGGAAAACTGGACAGCCACATGCAAAAGTATCAAATCAGACCACTGTCTTACACTATACACAAAGATTAATGCAAAATGGATTAAAGACTTGAATGTAAAATCTTAAAAACCATAAAACTCCAAGAAGAAAACATAGGCAATATGGTTCTTGATGCTGGTCTTGGCAACAATTTTGGGGGGATTTGACACCAAAAGCAAAGGGAATAAAAGTGAAAATAAACAAATGGGAATACATCAAACTAGAAAGCTTCTGAACAGCAAAGGAGAAAAAGCAAAAAAGCAACTTACTGAATGGGAGAAAATGTTTGCAAATCATATACTTGATAAGGGGTTAATATCCAAAACATATATAGAATGCCTACAACTCAGCTAAAAATCAAACAATCTGATTAAAATATGGGCAGAGGAAGTAAACACATATTTTTTTACAAAGAAGACATACAGATAGCCAATAAGTACATGAAAAGATGCTCAACATCACTAAACAACAGGGAAATGTAAATCAAAACCACAATGAGATATCACCTCACATCTGTTAGAATAACTATTATCAGAAAGACAAGAGATAACAAATGTTGGCCAAAACGTAGAGGAAAGTGAACCCTTGTGCACTATTGATGAGAGCGTAAATGGTGCAGTCACTATGAAAAACATTATGAAGTTTCCTTAAAAAATTAAAAATAGAACTACCATATGATCCAAAAATTCCACTTCTGGGTATTTATCCAAAGAAAATGAAAACACTAATTCAAAAAGATGTATGCACCACCATGTTTACTGCAGCATTATTTACAATGGCCAAGATATGTAAACAACATATATGTCCATGGATATATGAATGGATAAAGAAACTGTGATATATATATATATATATATCAGCTAAGCGAAATAAGTCAGACAGAGAAAAGCAGATACAATAGGATCTAACTGATATGTAGAATCTGAAAATAAAAAACCTCATAGATACAGTGAACAGCTTGTTCAGTGGTTCTCAAAGCTGGGGGTGAGGGGTAGAGGAAATGGGTGAAGGGAGTCTAAAGGTACAAACTTCCAGTTATAAAATAAATACATCATGGGGATGTAATGTACAGCATGGTGACTATAGTTATAATACTGTGTTGCATATTCGAAAGCTGCTAAGAGGGTAGATCTTATAACTTCTCATCACAGGAAAAAATTCTATAGCTGTATGGTGACGATTTCAACTAGACTTATTGTGGTGATCGTTTTACAATATATACAAAATATCAAATCACTGTCATATGCCTGAAACTAATATAATGTTGTATGTCAATTATACCTAATAAAAATCACCTAAATAAAAATAAATGTTATAAGTACTCTGTTGAGGATTTTTGTAGCAGGGAACAAAAGGGGAAAGGGGAGCCACAGTGAGACCTTCTGACAGGGACATCACATGCAGTTATGTAGTGCGCAAACTGCATAGTCATATGTGGTGACCCTGTTTACTTTTTCAGAAGCTTAGTACTCAAAAAAAAAGAAATCAAAGTTCATATCTTATAAATTTAAAACAGATAAAGCAATGCTTAACACACTAAATCTCAAGGTTTTAAAGACCTTTCCAGCCTTTCTTTTGTAAGCTAAAATAAAACTACATTTTAAACAAAACTGTATTTATCAATAATGGAAACTCAGTGGAGTGGCAAAATACTATGATTAACTGGATAGAAAATTTGAGGGACTAGCTATTGTTACCCTCATAGTTATAGGCACAAAACTGGGAATAAGAAAAATTGAGAAACGTTTGTGAGATAACCCAGTTCAAATTCAAGGCCGAGACCCAAGTTCAAGGCCTGCACCTCCTCCTGAAACCACATTGCTATGTTACATCCACAGATTCTACTCTTTTACTAACCCCTTATCATGTCTCAAAATGAATTGAACTACCTGTAGGACAATGGGAAAACTAGAATAAATCCATAGTGTCATTCCACTCAGACAAGATGGTGATGTCCATTTACGCTCATAACAATTGAAAGAGTAGGCCTGCCTTGCCTTGTATAGACAGAAAACAGGACCTCTACACCACGGGCTACTTAAGAGCAGAGTCTTATTTCCACAACATAGGGTATGCCACCTGACACATATAGGCAGTTAGTAAAATACTTGTTGAATGACTGAATTAAATCATAAGTGTAAAGTTTTCTCCCACAGCCCTTTCTGCATCTGAGGTCCATATGAGTGGGTGAAATGTACAACTTAAAACTTTCTACATTTACTCATTCAAACTGTGGTGCCTATGGAAATGGGAATGGCTGAAAGCTGGAGAGAGTGATCTGAATTCTTCAAAAAGAAAAATACAACTTCCCTTCCTCTCCCTGCATTGTCTATCTGCTTTGGAGAGCAAAACTACTTGCATAAGCTGAATGAGACACATCAGGCTCTGATAGCAGGTTCCAAGAATCTGCCCTGTGCCAGGCATTATGTGCACACAGTAAGTATGAATGGCATAGAAACTGAGGCACAGCTGGCTTATTCAAGGCCACACGTTTTAAAAGGCAGGACAGGAATTCCAGCCAGATATCCTTGATTTCAGAATTCATGCTCTTACTGCACCACAGTACTTTTCAAGATACATTAAATTATACAATTTATATAATGACAATCATGTATTATAAATGTAATCATGATTACAAAACTCATTACAATGTACTTCTTTACTTGCATTAACAGGATTGCTTTCTTTCCTAATTCTTTCAATCAGTCAATGTTATTTGAACAGTTAAAATACACTTTAAAGCTGTGTGAGGATAATATTTTATTGACAAATTCAGTGATATGTTTGAATTAAATAGCAATTTGTCAAAAATTCTAATTGCGCACCAGATTTACAAGTGACCTACAAAACTTGTAAATGCTTCTAATGCATAAACAAATTAGCATGGCTGCTTTACGAAGTGGTAAATTACACTGTGCCATCAGGCACATACAGGGGTGCCATACTGAAGAACTGATTCAAAAGCATTCCTGAATGTTTAGGTCTGATCTGCATTTAAATTTCCTGTGTTAATAGCTACAACAAAACTATGCAGAGTCTTGGGCAAATAAACATGATAACCACCAAAGATTGACACTTTAGTAGAGGAGAAAGTAGTGATAGAGAATGCAGAATGTCTACCATTACAGAACTAAAAGAAATTGTAGTTGGCAGTCTGGAATAGTTAAGAAGTTCTTGTAGAGATGTTTGTAAAGTTCTTTCTGCTAGTACTAAACTCAGTACTTTCTAGAAAGTGCTACACTGACATTATTCCATGTGGGAATTGTTTCTAAAGTAAATGGAAATGTCTTGTGTGTTGCATTTCATAATGAATTTCGAACTAAATAAATAGAATAGATTTTAATGTATACACTAAAGAAAACTCTGCTTTCTGCTTCACACTGTTCTTCTCAAAGACTTCACAGCACTCCACCCCAACTCCCTGGTCTCCAGAAGCTGAAAGAAGGATGGACTTTCCTGTCACAGTCACAGGGCATTGGTAGGAACTCAGGAAGGGGGTTGGGGGAGGGAGAAGAAAATGTGAACAAAGAGCCATGAATGCCTATCCTCCCCTCTATTCACTTTCTCACTTAGGGGTTATGGTTGTGTAGCCCACTATCAGCATCACAGAAATAATAACAGAGGAATAGTTGCTGACGGCAGCAGTGAACTTTGACTCTCAACTCCCTCCCACATACCCCTCAGGCATCCTAACATGATGATAAGGACTGTAATGGTATTGCCTGCATAAAATTGTTTCAAAGCCTCTGATAGTATCAAGGATCTTCTGTGGTCCTTTGAGCCTTGAAAGGGTGAAAAACAGCTTGTAAAAGATGCTTTTATTCAGATGTAGACTCTGGTGAATTCCGGGTCTATGTGAACTTCTGTGATGTTTCAAAATGTCTTTAACAACATCTGTCTTTTCAGTCTCCGGTGATACTTTGACACCTAATGTAACTGAACTATCACAAATGATGTCTTTTCTGAATCTACACACATAAATATTTTAACAAATGTGGACGTGTAAACATCTTGAAACTGGTAAACATGACTGCTCATGGAGACTGGCTCCAAAAATAAATTTGCCTTGTATTATGTGAAATGGGTTTACCTTATAAGTATGATTTTTTGCTTTTATAATTCTTGAGTTCAGCTTCAGTAGAATGTGCAATACTAAAAAGCAATACTTTTGGAGTATTTGTCTTCTGTTAAATTTTAACAAAATTGTTATAGCTAATATTTTTATTAGGGTTATTAAAATTTCTTTAAGTATTAGTAGAACCAAACTTTTAACATATCTATTTCCTCCTTTAAATGAGTGATTTATGAAAATTTATTTTATAAATTTATTTCATAAATGCTGTAATGAGTGCTTTAAGCAATTAACTACACAAAATATTTTTAGTATATCTTGATTTAAGTAAAAAATAAATCATCTAACAGTTTCTATTTTTTATTTAAGTTACATATCATTGATTTCAAGGCATTTAGTAATGTGTCAGACTGTGGGAGTTAAGTCATATGGGTAGTTCATAATATATGACCTATTTGTGTACTTTATTCTGCAAACAAATTTATTTGTTGCACTAGGTATAAATCAGCAAGGCCATTTGAAATTCAAAAACTGAAAAAAAAAAACAGTCCATCAAATTAGCTCACTAAACAAATCACTGAGAACAAAAAAATGGAAAAGAAATTCCTCTAATATAAAATCTGTTTTTCTGTCTCTGCATATTTTAAATTAATCAGTATATTTCTTATCAGTTTCCCATTATTATAAACTCTGTAAAGTTGACTGGTACCATAATGGTAGATGAACTAAAATAATTGACAAGAATCAAATATTTCTTACTTTAATTGGTACATAGGGATATTTACACATATATATGCATAAGAACAAGCATGCTTATTTACATATGTACATGAAATAAGGTCACACAAATATCTATCACTTTAAAAAAGTTGATGGCATCACTGAACAACTAAATGTAAGAGATTTATTTCTAATAATCTTCCTTGCAAAATATTTCATGCTGTTTAACAGGCAACATTCCAGAAATATGTATACCACCTAACTCATTTCTTAACTGCAAATGTGGTCACATGAATTCATTACAGAGCTATAATAAAAATATGCATAATACCAATTTACACTTGCATAAAGGATACATTGATAAATCTCTATCACTGAAGCAAATTTCAAGCTCTTGTCATTAGCAGCTAATATATGCACATCAAGGTGAAATAATAATACTGCAGCTGGTTATAAATTATAATTTAGATTTCCATGGTTCATCTCTTTGCTCTTTATCTTATATTATTTAAATAAGGTTATTTTGACATATATTTGTAACAGTATTAGATATAAAGATGCACTTGATTAATCAACCATAGTTTTTATAAAAGTACATCTATACATTAACAAAACCAGTAAATTTTTAACAAATATGTTATACCACAATATAAAAGACAAATTCTTCTTCCTCGTTTTCCATGCAACATTAAGGAAGCATACATAACATTGTTACCTAGCTGGAATAAATTATTTTTAAATCCCCAGTATGTGTTTCTGTTATGAGTATATGTGAGTGTGTGTGTTAGCTGAATATACATATCCAGTTCCATCAGCCCTTCTAATAGCATATGTAGGCATTTGTTTTCCATTTAACTGGAAAAACCAAAATGCTAGCAATAAGGCAGAAAGTAAAAAGAGCAATTTTTTGTTTAAGTTATCTTATCCTTTATAGTACTGCACAAACATGAGTAGAAACAGAAAAATTCTAACTTTAGAAACTGTAGCATGTAAATGTTTCTACCAGGCAAATTGTCACGACAAACTGGATAGCATCAGTGAAAGTAGCTCCATACTTTCTTGGCTACAAAACTGGAAAGAGAAAACCTTGATGCCAGAGACCTCTTCAGATAAAAACCACAATTTCTCAGCCAAAGGCGACTCCTCTCTCTTCCCCAAAGTGCCTAATCAGCTAATTTTTAAATGTTATGAGTCAACAACAAATGATAGGCTCTTCTCTACTCTTCACTCTCATTCTAGGTCAAATTATTCAAAATTCAACTTTTTTAATGCACAAATGATAAATGAACATCTAAAACTTTATTCAAAGTTTAATAAAGAAAAACAGTCTCCATCCAGATAGTTTATATAGACATTCAGAAAGGTAGTGCAAATGATTATATAATCTAGAAAGAACAGAATTTTTCCAAAAGAATAGTGGAGTCAAGTATACCTTCCAAATTTCTATTTATGTCTTTACTAATACATTGGAAATAACTCCATTGACAAAGCTAACCTAATTTTCAGTTACACCAAATAATACTATCTCAACCAGTTAAAATTTGAAAAGCACTGAGGCGGTAAATGGCAGTGACCCAAAATTCTATTACCACAGCTCAAGTTTCACTAATTTGTGAGTATTTACTTTGTCAACCCTAAATACAAACAATACAGCCACAATGTACATTAGAGAAAATGAAGAGTTCCCACCAAGTTTTTGCAATAGCTGCTTCTTTTTTTTTTCATGTAAAAGATACATGAACAAGATAACCATATTAAACTAAGAAATGGTAAAAAGGGAATGTATCAATAATTCTACATATAACATACTAATTACAAGTTTAAAGATAGTAATATTTACTTGTCAAAAGTGTTCTTCAGCAGAGATTTATCATCCTTTTTTGAGATGTTATAACAAATCAATCCCTTAATAATCACACAATTATCTTTATAATTCATGGGGAAAAGCAATTTATTAAAATGGAGATATTCATTAACACATTTGGAAATTTTGGGTGATTCATTCTTCTATTCCAATATCTAATAATTAAAACAGGTTAGTTACACACTCTAGTTACACACTCTAGTTAGATATACACTCTAATAAGTACCACACCAAGGAAAAGCAATACGTTTGGAAATTTTAAATGTCCAAATATTTCTTCCACAGATCCTATTTGTGCTTTATTATTGTCTTACCTCAATGATTTTGTCATGAATCTCCAAGCCATCTGCTCTATCAGCAGGTCCATTTTCCAAAATCTTTGAAACATAAATTCCTTCCATTGGTGTTTCTTCTTGATTATCCTTTAAAAAATAAAACCTTTAGCAGTAAGAAAGATGTAAACAAAATTTTAAGTTGGATAAAAAACAATTTAGTAAATGTAACATTGACAAGCCTTTCTAAACATGCAATCACTTTCTTAGCTGGAGATTTGGTACCGAATTTTAACTTACTTAACACCAAATAGTCATTAATCAAGATGGCAGCTTTAATGAATGAACATCTTTGACAAGATTATCTAGTTACCTCATGTTTTTCAGTATACATAAAAGCTATGGGGAAAGGGCATGAACAATGATAACAATGGGCTTCTAAGTACTATTTATAAAACGTCTCATGTATAAAGAGGTATAGCAATTAAAAAGGGCTATAAGTTAAAGAAAACAAAAAGCATATCCAGCCTAACTATATAATTGGTTTGAAATGTGGTCATAGTTCTGAAAATATAACTTAGCCTCACGATGTGACAGATTTGGAAATATAGCTCTGACTGTATCTATTCACAGGGGAGACTAGGAGCTTACTCAAGTATAAAATCCCAAAAGATCAACTCCAAATTGTAGGAGAACCCATTCAAAGCTAATCTTCACACAGTTCCAGGTACAATGAGACTAATGATTAATTAAACCTCAAACACATAGCCAATATCATACATATAGGACATTTTAGCAAGTCACAGAAAACCAATTACCCTGCAAAACTTATTTAGGGAAAATGTCCAACATTCTATAATAATACACTGTATAATTTTAAATGTCATTTCGCTTTATAGCAAGTTAAACAAAATTATTTCTCCTTAATCAGCCTTCTTTAACATGAATTGTAAGAGGCTCTTAAAAGTGTCTAGTGTCATCTAAATGTCAAACACCCTACTAGCATTTATAAAAATATTCCTTAGGGGAAAAGAAAACAAAAATGATATGCTGAAAAGACTTTTATCTTTTCATAATAAATGGCAACTGTTCTAGAAACAGAATACAGCAGTCATTAGTTGCTAGGTTTTCGAAATGCTGAATACAAAGAGGAAATATGTCATTGCCATCCTGGCCTGAACGCAGCATATGTCCAACAATGCTCAGACAGTTTCTGTGGCCAAGAAACTGCAATGCAGGATGCAAAACTTTCATGGCAGCTGACTGGAAAATGAAAGAACATGATTTTTTAAAAACTTCACCACCTTTCCTAGTTAGGATGAAAATTAAGTTGATGTACTATTTGAAGGATATGAAAGAACATTGTAACTACAGCATTTGGTATAAGTTTATTAACTCATGCATTTTGAAAACAATTGGCATCAATGTAGAAAAAATTATTCATTCAATTTAATAAAAAATTTGATTTGGGGAGCCAAAAATATATCAAATCAACTATCTTTTTTAGACATGGTATTACCTATGTAATTGTGAAAACAATTATCCCTCATTTCAACTTATTTTAACTCTTCATTCATTCATTCAAGATATTTTATAAACTGCCTGGTCTGTGTTAGCATCTGAAAACTGACCAATTTGACATAATAAATAAGAGGTACAAGCAAGCAATATACCTGTCTAAGATTATCAAGTAGAAATTGCCTATATGTGTTATTGTGAAATAGGTTTATTTAAGAAATTTGCCAACAGGGCTGTATGATGTAGGTAAAGTGTGAAATGTACTCTTTTTTTTTTTTTTTAAGTAGCAAAGTTTGTTAGCTGTTGTTTTATTTTTCTCAAAAAAATTCTCGGTTTGTTCTGGAATATTTATACTGGAACATTTGCATTTTGATGACAAGCACTATTTTAAAGATTAAACCTTCTTTTTTTTGTTTGTTTTTTTTACTTAAAATCCACAAATGAAAGCTAAGTCTTCTATTATTTTAAGCAAAGAGTGAGTTATGCATTAACAGGGTGGGTTACCTGATTTGGTCGACCTCCTATAATATTGAATCCCAAAGTGTCATTTTCTCTTTCTAACACAATAGTGAATGGCTTATGCTCTCCATCCTAGAAGAAAAGGGATAAAATAACTGACTAGTTAAAAGAAAAAAAAATGCTACAATAAAGATATTTTTAACTGTAAATAAATTGATTTGAAAAAGAGAAAACCTTAAAATCTTAAAATTAAGGATGGCTGAATTTGGGAGGTTAATTTCTTCCTGAATTTACTTTGAAAGTATGTATTTGAAGGAACAACCATGCATGTGAGAAAAATAACTATTTTCAAAAATGACTAAATGGCTTTGCATGTTTATACATGCAGCTTTTACCCTAACTCAGCATCTGATTCTGACTCCACTGTAACTTAAACAGATTTCTGATTTGACCATGCAGGTATCCTTATTTTTTCCTTCCATTAGCCCATGGTAGGGCTCAGCCCTCCAGATGAGTAAAATAAATTGTTAAAGAATCTAAGAATTATTTTATGTAATAATTTCACTTTGGAAAATCTTAAGGGATGTAAATAATAGTGAGCTATTTATAAATTTATTTCAACATTAATATTCACATTGCTACTGAAATACAGGATTTTGTAGGTTACAGTAATCATAATTTTAAATGGTATTTTTATTTGGTTTTGCAGAATTTTAAAAAGAGAGGATTTATGCTAACTAAAGCAGTATGTATTGCTTTCCTGATGGCTAAATAACAGTTAAACAAACAGGAATTATATCTACAAACCTGCTTGTTAAAAAAGACCAATTTAAACATAAGATGAAATAGTGCAAGGCTATATGAATTTTATTCATGGTTATTCATATTATTAACTATTCTAGGAAATTACATATTTGGCAATTACTTCAGAATGATAAATTTCCATAAACATCATCACCACTGCTACCAGCATCACCACCTTTTCCCAGGAACTTTTCCCAGGCAGTGTGCACAGCAGCCCCTGCTGGTAGTGGGAAAACATTACTGAGCAGCACGGAGAAGCCTTTTGGTAAGCAGTCCGCAGATCATGGTCAGTTTTGCCTCACTTCTCAGAACCACAGCTTGACTTCTCGACTTGTTGCATGGACTTCTCTGTCATATAATCTAGCCTTGCTCCTTTCCACCAACCATTGCTTCCCCAGGACCTTGAACCCTGAACTGGTATTACAGACCATACTTCTGTGCTTCTCTCTGGTCCTCCCATTTTTGTAAATTTATGTGGATGTAAATATGAGAGAGAAAGAATCATAGAGAGCAACCAAACTTTTAATAAGTGTGTGCTTCCATTTATCAGAGTAGAAACAGTTCAGCCTCTCACACTTCAATAATCCTTTTTAGGTTCAAGGACAGAAGCTTCTAAATTCGGTGCCTGAGTTGGAGGCTATGCAAAGCAGTTCCAAATGGGCATCACCCTGGGTTGCTCCTCCCCAGGAGGTTGGGGAATGAAAACAGCTCCTTGAACGGAGTGTAAGTTCTGCTAAATCCCTGCTCACCATGGCAGCGGCCAACAATGTCAAACACTGTGCAGAAGTCCTTCAGAAGAGAAGGAACATCTTTATAAACAAGCCTCTTGTCACGAGCCGCTGCAAAGAGGCTTGTTTATTCCGTCAGAAAGCCGGCAGTCCATGAACACAGTTCAGGGCCAGCAACCTCGACAAAGAAGGGAAACATCCCGGGAGGTCACACGGCTAGTCTGAGAGCAGATAGATGTGAGCTCTCAGACTAGGTTCCCCAAGTCTCACACTCACCCACTCACGTTCCACTAATAATGAAATCTGGAAGCACTTAAGAACTATTTAGGGAAGGTCGGGGTGATGAAAAGAACCCTGCAGGTCTAAGAAATCCCATCTCTTAATTTCTTAACTCCAAGTTATCCTGGTTTCCCGTATCCCTGAGTCCCTGTGCTGAGTACAAAGTGGCTGATATGGGTGGTTTGGTAGGGAAACTAAGTCATGCAGAGCCAAAGGTGTGGGAATGACACGTCCCGGGATGCTAGCCAGCGGGAGAGGGGAGGCAGGTTAGGAGAGGTCCTCGCTACCTGGCTTTCCTTCTCTAACTGGCTTCAGGCCGAGGCCGAAGGTACAAAAAATACGCAGAGAGGGTAGGCAGGAGAGTGAAAGATGGGAAGCAAGGGTCTGGGTGGGAAAAGGAGTTTTCCTAATTCCTCGTTCTCCGACGAAAAGTTGGAATTTAATCTGTTTAACTCTTTTCCAATCCCAATATAAGTGGAAAGGAGACAATCCTTGTAAACTGCAATACTAATACACTCGAAAGATAGTAATAGTATAGGATGATCAGGGCGGTGGATGCTTCTTCCTACCACATAAAGAAGGATGTCACTTTGCGAAGGAATTCTGAAGTGCCAGAAAGAACCGTTCCCCTTTCCACCCCGATCGACCATTCCCCGGGTGCCGACCCCTCAGTGCTTACCCGGCCGCGGCCGCCGCCCGGGTCCCTGGCGAAGTTGCGGACGTGAGCCATGTACTGGGTGAACTTCTTCTGGTACCTGCGGGCCGTGAGCAGCACCTCCCCCTGCAGCGCCCAGAGCTGCGCCAGCAGCGCCTTCTCGCGCCGCCTCCAGGCCAGGACTTGAGGCCCTGGCGCCCGCCCGCTCCCGCCACGGACTCCCGGCGTCCCGCCGCGGCGGACCCCGGACGCTGAGCCGCAGCCCCCCCGCGCGGACGCGTCCCCGCCGCCCCGGCCGCACGGCCCGGAGACGCAACCCCGGCGGCGGCGGCGGCGGGCAGGGCCGAAGTCGCAGCGCTCGACGTGCGCCGCCAGCTCGCGCAGCCCGACCGAGTGGCCGCAGCCGCGGGCGCGGTAGTCGCACTGGGTGCGCAGCTTCTGGACGAGGCTGCGCAGAGGCAGCACCCGGTACAGATCGCCCGGCGCCAGGGGCTGGCACTGCAGCGGGCACCGGCGCCGCCGCGCCGCCCAGGGCAGCAGGCAGCGGGCGCAGAAGACGTGCCCGCACGGCGTGCACAGGGGCTCCTCCAGCACCTGGCCGCACAGCCTGCACTGGAAATCCGGGTCCACCGCTTCGGCGAAGCGCTCCAGGGCAAAGCCCATGGTAGGGATGGGGGAAAAGGGGAAGGGAACGAGGAGTCCACTTTCTCCGAACCCCTTGTCCCCCCACGAACTACCCCAGGGACAGTGCACCCGCTGCGATGGCTCGTCGGAGGGGAGGAGAAGGGTGAGGGATTGTGATCTCAGAGTTTGTTAGGCTTGAAGTTTTCTGGCTCCGACTAGGTCCCCTGACTCTGCCGTATTGATACGAATAGACGCCACCTCCAGTGGCCTCCCTCCTCCCCAACCCCCCACTCCCAACCTGCCCATTCCTTCGCTGCTCTGCAATTTATGTTCTTTCAAATTTTGTCTGCGGAGAGCTGAGGCCAGCTTACAGTGGTCCTTTGGAAAGCTGTGTGCCCGTTTGCCTGAACAGTGAAATTCAAGCAGTCCTTGGGCAGAGCTGGTAATGGGCACAGCGCGGGTGTTGAGAAACAACACAACTCCAGCAGAATGAAAGCTCCCTCCGGAAGAGCAGGATCTTTGTTCGGTTTTCCTCTGAATCATCATCGTCCCGCACTCAGTCGTTCTTCAATAAACGTGTTTGAAATCGATGCACTTCTGTTCTTTCAAATCAATTACAAAATCATCAGCTAAGTGTCTGCAACCGAAGGAAATCACTGTGAGGTATCTACAGAGCCCGGCTTCTCAAATCACGATCCAGAAATCGGGTGAGTGTAAGCGAGGCGGGATGATGACTGACAGCAAAGACCGGGAAAAGGCCAGGTGCTCGCCTTAGGACACCACCCTCTTAGGGAGAACTTGAACCGCACTTCAAGATCTCCTACGGCGGGAGTTCGCTAGGATTCTGTTACCTGGCAGTCTGGCTGCAGGTTCAATCGCCACACCATCCGTCTTCTACCTCCACAGGCATTTTACCTTTGGGAATGGGATCATTTGGGCACCTGGAAATGAGAATTAAAGGAAATGATGATGAAAGAAAGAAGTGAAATAATAGCAATAAAATAATGAACCGCTTGCCTCTATTTGTCTTGAATATACAATTTAGGTCAAACTGCCCCTCCCTCCAGTTTGACTCTTCAAAGTGTGTAGCAGCCAGGCCTTACAGAAAACATGCAGTAAGGGAACCCTCCAAGCCCTCCTGCCCCAGCTTCCTTCACCATCTTCTGAACCTTAGGAATGCAAAGCAACCCTATGGCTGGGCTACACACCACTTATCGCCATTATCCTGATGCTACTTCCACATAACTTAGGATGAGCTTCCTAAATTAGTCATTGATGATTCCTCATTGTTCCCAGAAAATCAAGTACTTTGGTGTAGTGCCAAAATGTATCAGTTGAAACACATGAAAGACGCTCCAGACTTTGTTCTTTAAATCCTTGGCACTAACTGAAGAATTAGCAAACGCTAATAGTAGAGGCTAATAAGAATCTTCTGAGCCTTTTTTCTGTTTGAAAGAGAAGATTTCATTAGAGTAGTTCAATAGCAAGTGAGGATCCTGGGGTGGCTTGCCAAATATTTGATATGTTTTTAAACTTGTTTCAAAATAAAAAGCTATATTTCATATTTTATACATACAGATATATGATAAAGTAACATTTGTCACAGTGCTCTACATTTCACCCTCCCCTTTGGCCAACTAAATAAACAATAAATTCCTGAATAAATAAGAAATCATTTAACAAGAACAGCATGTACATACACTTGGGAATTGGGTAAATCAGGAAAAGCAGAACCTTATTGAATTTATTCAAATAGTTCGGGACCAGAGGCATCTATTCCATCTTTTTAGGCTGTTGGAAAAAGCTACGACTTACAGCTATGGCTTTATAGATGGAGCTTGGCAATTACTGTTTCACAATAAAAGCAATGGCAGTGAGAACATTTTTAAAAAGAGAGCATGAAGAGATGGAATTTAAAAATATTCTAGTGAGATATTAGGAAAATTAGACTTGCAGTTACTTGAAAAGAAAAAAATAAAACAGTGGTTGTGTGATGCCCTTGGTCCAGCCATGCAATTCTTGTAGCAAAAGTTAGGAATGTGAGCAGATTATGGTATGAGTTATTCCAGGATATATAACATTTTGATTGTTAAAGAGAAGATGGATGTCAAAGACCTTGTCCAAAAAGAATAACAAGTTCAAAAATGAGAACATGTGAAGTGAAGCCAAGTAATGAAGTAGGCCAAAAGGAACTAGGGAAAAATCTTTTAATTCTGAGAAAATGCAAGCCTGAGCGTGTCCAAAAGAGTTAAGTACCAGGAGAAAAATATTACAACAGTTGAACCCTAAGGGAATGGACACACTTAAAGTGAACCCCATGGACTCTTCCCATCTGAAAATCTGTGACATCAGTTGAGCCAAAGAGTCTGATTTCACTTCCCAGACTATAAAATATTATTCTATGTATAAGGAAAATAGTAATATCTAGGAAAAGCTTGGGTGAGCTGGAAACTTGAAGCCTAATTAGATTGAGGTAATTAGCTGATATAAGCACTTGGAATAAGTTTTAAATATGCAAAATATTTCAGCAAAACAGATCCAGTAATATTTGAATGTTTTTTGTCAAATGAGACAAATTAGCACCTTGCATCATTAGCTTGGGCATATCCCTATGTTTTCACTGATCATAATTTCCTTTTAAGAAGGCCTGGTTAGTGAAGTTTTCAGGCTGAATAGCAATATTGGAGGAAGAGCTGAAAGGTAAGCTGCTGTCTTCCTTCTTGTCCAGCTGTCCTGCTGGTTGTGGCCAAGACCATGCCTGTCCCCTTTCTTATAAGCTTTCCTTCAGACTGAACGTCAGAATATGCGTGGCCAACTGAGAGACAAGAGAAAGACAGTACATAGACTTAGTTCGTCTCCAAGCCACGGACTCTGGCTTGACTCAAAATATCTTTAAGTAGTCAGTAATTGGTTTGGAATTTTCAGCTTGGGAACTAGTTTTTGCTTCAATTCACTGTCAGGAATCATATATTCATGAAAACAAATTAAAAAATTAACTTGCTATATTCTTTGGACTAATTTCTAGAGCAGTAATGAAACTAAAGTATGCCTGTGTGTGTTTTGAGTGAGAAGCAGGGTTCCAACCCAGTTCTGAGTCATCCCTACTGCCAAGGATGAATAGGGAATCAGAAAGTTACTTACTGCTAAAAGTCAAATGTTAAAAGACCAAATACTGAAATGCTATATTCCAAGACTCACAAATGATGAATGGAGATGTGAAAAATAAAGAAGAGATATTTTTTTCCACCCCATGCATAGATAGTACTTTAAACCAACTCATTTGTGATTTGTGTCATGTTGTCTCATGCATTTGATTGAGAATCATAAGATCAGGAAGCTTGGGGAAATTTTTTCAAAGAAAACTTTAAATAAGTCATTTCTTTATTTCATATATGTTCATATAGCATAATTTGGTACTTTTAATACAAGAGTAATTTTTAAATCTCCTGTTATAAGAACTTGAAATCTCATTTATATTTTCTTTTCTCTGATTCCCTGGCCATTTATCATGAATTAATGTTATGGGCTATAATCAAATACATTTTCCCAAAGTGCCCTAAATTTAAGCTACAACTATATAATATTACTCTGATAGGTAAGACAGAAACAGCCAGCTGCTTCAGGTTAAAATAGTTCCTGTGGAATATATTTATCTGTATGATTGAAACTAACATTCACTTTTGTTCTTATCTTGACAGTTTTTGCATCATAATCTAGAATCAGAATTGCACCTAGTAGCATAAATAAATATGTTCAGAAAGCATAAGATAATAAGAAGGTCAACTTGAGACTATTTAAAAATTCCAAACTTGATAAAAACAATGAAAGATGCTTTAAAGTTGAGTTTTTGAAAGCCTATTAAAAACAAGGCAGGTATTTTTGTAAGATAGGTTGATAACATACTATGCCAAATAAGAGACACTTTGGGATTTGTGTTTTACTCTTTGGCAAATAGAGAATTGCTTACACCCAGAGAACAGAGAGCAGTATCACCCCTTACAATCCCTGTCTTTAGGAGTTATTTGCTATTATCTTGCTTTTTGACTGCATTTGGCAAAATGAAGAGTTAGAAGGGGCATCATGACAGTGCAGAATGCTATTTTTTTAATGAATTTATTTATTTATTTACTTATTTATGTATTTATGTATTTATTTATGTATTTATTTTTGGCTGTGTTGGGTCTTCATTGCTGCGCACGGGCTTTCTCTAGTTGCAGCAAGCAGGGGCTACTCTTGGTTGCGGTGCATGGGCTTCTCATTGCGGTGGCTTCTCTTGTTGCGGAGCACGGGCTCTAGGCACATGGGCTTCAGTAGTTGTGGCACGCAGGCTCAGTAGTTGTGGCCCATGGGCTTAGTTGCTCCACAGCATGTGGGATCTTCCCAGACCAGGGATTGAACCCATGTTCCCTGCATTGGCAGGCCAATTCTTAACCACTGTACCACCAGGGAAGTCGCAGAATGCTATTTTTAAGAGGAATAAAGTGATATGAGCAAAACTGTTAGGCACACCAAATGCAGTAAATGATTTACAGTAACTGTGCAGTCTCTGTGGAAACGAATTGTCAGACAAAGCGAAATGGAGAGTTTGAAGAAAACTGAGTTAAAGTGAGATATTAAATTAAAAATTTTGGGAACTTTCAATTCACTTATGGCCTAACTTTCTAAAATCACTGAGACATTAGTTAAGGTAACATTATTATCCTATTTAAGAGAGGTCTATTGTGAGAGATGGTTTGTACAGGAAAATATATAAATTCTGTATTTAATTAACATTGATTTTTTGCTATATCTCTGTGAGTCACAGTCACTGACAAAGAGGGAAGTTATCAAAAACAATTATAAGAGGTAATGTGTAATAACTCTTTACTATATGACAGGCAATCTTTATAGGCAAAATCTCTTTCAATTTTCCCAATGACCATTTTGGGTATATACTATTATTATTCCCACAAGTTGCCCAAGTTTACACAAATAAAAAGTGGCAGAACCTGGGATTAAACCAAGATCTGCCTCATTAAAGACCTTTCACTCAAACACTACACTGTAATGCCTTTTTTTTTTTATCTTGACTGCTGAGTTATTTTAGGATAAAATGTGCATATCAAACCTGATTGTGAATTGAAGTTATAACTGTGTCTATTTGAATTCCATTGTTCAAAGGCTACTACATTTTTGTTTTCCTTTCTTTAAGGAGGGAAAACCTAGGGTCATATGTATTAGAGGTCTTTAAGTAATTGATGTGAATGGGAATATTTATGTTATTAATTGTTCTGTGTAATACCAATGTGGTTATATTTTTAGATCACTTTGTCCCATATAACTGGTCTCAAAGAGCTGGTCTCAAAGAGTTTTCTATATAATAAGCCAGTTGTCCCAGTTCCTTAAATCCTGGCTTAATCAATCACTATATATTTTGACTGAACTCTTATTTTCTGTTTAGTTCTTCAGTGAAAATTTTCTGTAACTGAATATCTTCTAGTTGTTTCTCCACAAAGTCGCAAAATTTTGAGATATGGTAAATTCATTAAATAAACTTGTTGCTTAGTGAAAGCCAACAACTTATTTTGTTGAATTCCATTTTTGGCTTTTACTACTTGCTATAATGATGTGGGGACCAGAGCGTAAAATTAATAATGTAAGTAGGATTTAAAGACAACACTAGGAAAAATGTCACTAATCACATTTACCCTCAGTACAGTAGCTCCCCTTTATCTGAGGTTTTGCTTTGCATGGTTTCAGTTACCCATAGTTAACTACATTCTGAAAATACTAAATGGAAAATACTAAATGGAAATGCAGTTACCCATAGTTAACTGCATTCTGAAAATACTAAATGGAAAATACTAAACGGAAATCAACAATTCATAGATTATAAATTGCACAGCATTCTGTGTAGCACCATTCCACTCTATCCCACTCGGAATCCCCAACCATCAACATCATCATGGCTTGATGATTCAGGTTAACCAGAAACAGATGATCCTCCATCTGAGGTGTCATCAGAAGGTCAATAGAAGCCTAATGCTACGTCACAATGCTTATGTCATTCATCTCACTTCATCTCATCACATAGGCATTTTATCATCTCACATCATCACAAAAAGAAGGATGATTACAATAAGATATTTTGAGAGACCACATTTACATAACTTTTATTACAGTATATTCTCATAATTGTTCTATTTTATTATTAGTTATTATTGTTAGTCTCTTACTGGGCCTAATTATAAGCGATGTATATACAGGATTCAGTACTATCTGCACATTTAGGCATCCACTGGGCATCTTGGAACATATCCCCAGTGGATAAGAGGGACCACTGTAACTCTCCTTTGGATTTCTGAAACCACTTGTTTGCGCATTTTCCACAACTCAAAGGTAATCCATAAGTAGTCAATATTATTTATTAATAATTTATTACAGGATAACAAATTTTTAATTTATTTTTTATACAGCACGTTCTCATTAGTTATCTATTTTATGCATATTAGTGTATATAGGTCAATACCAATCTCCCAATTCATCCCACCACCATCACCCTCACCCCTGCTTTCCCCCTTTGGTGTCCATACGTTTGTTTTCGACATCTGTGTCTCTATTTCTGCCTTGCAAACCAGTTCATCTGTACCATTTTTCTAGATTCCACATACATGTGTTAATATATGACATTTGTTTTTCTCTTTCTGACTTATTTCACTCTGTATGACAGTCTCTAGGTCCATCCACGTCTCTACAAATGACCCAGTTTTGTTCCTTTTTATGGCTGAGTAATATTCCATTGTATATATTTACCACATTTTCTTTATCTGCTTGTCTGTTGATGGGCCTTTAGGTTGCTCCCATGACCTGGCTATTGTAAATAGTGCTGCAATGAACATTGGGGTGCATGTGTATTTTTGAATTATGGTTTTCTCAGGGTATATGCCCAGTAGTGGGATTGCTGGGTCATATGGTAATTCTATTTTTAGTTTTTTAAGGAACTTCCATACTGTTCTCCATAGTGGTGGTATCAATTTACATTCCCACCAACAGTGCAAGAGGGTTCCCTTTTCTCCACACCCTATCCAGCATTTGTTTTTTCTAGATTTTCTGATGATGCCCATTCTAACTGGTGTGAGGTGATACCTCACTGTAGTTTTGACCTACATTTCTCTAATAATTAGTGGTGTTGAGCAGCTTTTCATGTGCCTCTTGCCCATCTGTATGTCTTCTTTGGAGAAATGTCTATTTAGGTCTTTTGCCCATTTTTGGATAGGGTTGTATGCTTTTAAATATTGAGCTGCATGAGCTGTTTATATATTTTGGAGATTACTCCTTTGTCCATTGATTTGTTTGCAAGTATTTTCTCCCATTCTGAGGGTTTGTCTTTTCATCTTGTTTATAGTTTCCTTTGCTGTGCAATAGCTTTTAAGTTTCATTAGGTCCCATTTGTTTATTTTTGTTTTTATATCCATTACTCTAGGAGGTGGGTCAAAAAAGATCTTCCTGTGATTTATGTCAGAGTGTTCTTCCTTTGTTTTCCTCTAAGTGTTTTATAGTGTCTGGTCTTACATTTAGGTCTCTAATCCATTTTGAGTTTATTTTTGCGAATGGTGTTAGGGAGTGTTCTAATTCCATTCTTTTACATGTAGCTGTCCAGTTTTCCCAGCACCACTTATTGAAGAGGGTGTCTTTTTTCCATTGTATATCCTTGCCTCCTTTGTCATAGATTAGTTGAACATAGGTGTGTGGGTTTATCTCTGGGCTTTCTATCCTGTCCCATTGATCTATATTTCTGTCTTTGTGCCAGCACCATATTGTCTTGATTACTGTAGCTTTGTAGTATAGTCTGAAGTCAGGGAGTCTGATTCCTCCAGCTCCGTTTATTTTCCCTCAAGATTGCTTTGGCTATTTGGGGTCTTCTGTGTCTCCATACAAATTTTAAGACTTTTTGTTCCAGTTCTGTGACAACTGCCATTGGAAATTTGATAGGGATTACATTGAATCAGTAGATTGCTTTGGGTAGCATAATCATTTTCACAATATTGATTCGTCCAATCCAAGAACATGGTATATCTCTCCATCTGTTTGTGTCACCATTGATTTCTTTCACCAGTGTTTTATAGTTTTCTGAGTACAGGTCTTTTACCTCCTCAGGTAGGTTTACTCGTAGGTATTTTATTCTTTTTTGTTGCAATGGTGAATGGGTTTTTTCCTTAATTTCTCTTTCTGATCTTTCGTTATTAGTGTATAGGAATGCAAGAGATTTCTGTGCATTAATTTTGTATCCTGCAACTTTACCAAATTCGTTGATTAGCTCTAGTAGTTTTCTGGTGGCATCTTTAGGATTCCCTATGTATAGTATCATGTCATCTGCAAACAGTGACAGTTTTACTTCTTCTTTTCCAATTTGTATTCCCTTTATTTCTTATTCTTCTGTGATTGCCATGGCTAGGACTACCAAAACTATGTTGAATAATTGTGGTGAGAATGACATCCTTGTCTTTATTTTTTTTTAATATATTTATTTATTTTTGGTTGTGTTGGGTCTTCGTTTCTGTGCAAGGGCTTTCTCTAGTTGTGGCAAGTGGGGACCACTCTTCATCGTGGTGTGCGGGCCTCTCATTGTTGTGGCCTCTCTTGCTGCGGAGCACAGGCTCCAGATGCGCAGGCTCAGTAGTTGTGGCTCATGGGCCCAGTTGCTCCGTGGCATGTGGAATCTTTCCAGACCAGGGCTCAAACCCGTGTCCGCTGCATTGGCAGACAGACTCTCAACCACTGTGCCACCAGGGAAGCCCGGACATCCTTGTCTTGTTTTTGATCTTAGAGGAAATGCTTTCAGTTTTTCACCATTGAGAATATGTTTGCTGTGGGTTTGTCATATATGTCCTTTAATATGTTGAGGTAGGTTCCCTCTATGCCCACTTTCTGGAGAGTTTTTATCATAAATGGCGTTGAATTTTGTCAAAAGCTTTTTCTGCATCTATTGAGTTGATCATATGTTTTTCATTTTTCAATTTGCTAATATGATGTATCACATTGATTGATCTGCGTATACTGAAGCATCCTTGCATCCCTCGGATAAATCCCACTTGATCATGGTGCATGATCCTTTTAATGCAGTGTTAGATTCTGTTTGCTAGTCTTTTGTTGAAGATTTTTGCATCTATATTCACCAGTAATATTGGTCTGTAATTTTCTTTTTTTGTAGTATCTTTGTCTGGTTTTGGTATCCGGGTGATGGTGGCTTCATAGAATGAGTTTGGGATTGGTCCTTCCTCTGCAATTTTTTGGAAGACTTTGAGAAGGATGGGTGTTAATTGTTCTCTAAATGTTTGCTAGAATTCATCTATGAAACCATCTGGTCCTGGTCTTTTGTTTATTGGAAGATTTTTTTTTTTTTTTTAGCTGTACGCGGGCCTCTCACTGTTGTGGCCTCTCCCGCTGTGGAGCGCAGGCTCCAGACGCGCAGGCTCAGCTGCCATGGCTCACGGGCCCAGCTGCTCCGCGGCATGTGGGATCTTCCCGGACCGGGGCACAAACCCACGTCTCCTGCATCGGCAGGCGGACTCTCAACCACTGCGCCACCAGGGAAGCCCTATTGGAAGATTTTTAACCACACTTTCAATTTCATTACTTGTGATTGGTCTGTTCATATTTTCTATTTATTCCTGGTTCAGTCTTGGAATGTTATACCTTTCTGAGAATTTGTTCATTTCTTCCAGGCTGTCCATTTTATTGACCTATAGTTGCTTGCAGTAGTCTCTTAGGATGCCTTGTATTTCTGCATTGTCTGTTTTAACTTCTCCTTTTTCATTTCTAATATTATTGATTTGAGTCTTCTCCCTCTTTTTTTTTGATGAGTCTGGCTAAAGGTTTATCAATTTTGTTTATCTTCTCAAAGAACCAGCTTTTAGTTTTATTGATCTTTGCTATTGTTTTCTTTGTTTCTATTTCTTTTGTTTTTTTTTTGCCCGTTTTTATTTATTTATTTATTTTTAACATCTTTATTGGAGTATAATTGCTTTACAATGGTGTGTTAGTTTCTGCTTTATAACAAAGCGAATCAGTTACACATATGCATATGTTCCCATATCTCATCCCTCTTGCATCTCCCTCCCTCCCACCCACTGTATCCCACCCCTCTAGGTGGTCACAAACCACCGAGCTGATCTCACTGTGCTATGTGGCTGCTTCCCACTAGATATTTATTTTACGTTTGGTAGTGTATATATGTCCATGCCACTCTCTCATTTTGTCACAGCTTACCCTTACCCCTCCTCATATCCTCAAGTCCATTCTCTAGTAGGTCGGTGTCTTTATTCCAATCTTGCCCCTAGGTTCTTCATGACCTTTTTTTTTTTTTCTTAGATTCCATATTTATGTGTTAGCATACCATATTTGTTTTTCTCTTTCTGAGTTAGCATACCGTAATTGTTTTTCTCACTCTGTATGACAGACTCTAGGTCCATCCACCTCACTACAAATAACTCAATTTCATTTCTTTTAATGGCTGAGTAATATTCTATTGTAAATATGTGCCACATCTTCTTTATCCATTCATCTGTTGATGGACACTTAGGTTGCTTCCATGTCCTGGCTATTGTAAATAGAGCTGCAATGAACATTGTGGTACATGACTCTTTTTGAATTATGGTTTTCTTAGAGTATATGCCCAGTAGTGGGATTGCTGTGTTGTATGTAGTTCTAATTTTAGTTTTTTAAGGAACTTCCATACAGTTCTCCATAGTGGCTGTATCAATTTACATTCCCACCAGCAGTGCAAGAGTGTTCCCTTTTCTCCAAACCCTCGCCAGCATTTATTGTTTCTAGATTTTTTGATGATGGCCATTCTGACCAGTGTGAGATGACATCTCACTGTAGTTTTGATTTGCATTTCTCTAATGATTAATGATGTTGAGCATTCTTTCATGTGTTTGTTGGCAATCTGTATATCTTCTTTGGAGAAATGTCTTTTTAGATCTTCTGCCCATTTTTGGATTGGGTTGTTTGTTTTTTTGATATTGAGCTGCATGAGCTGCTTGTAAATTTTGGAGATTAATCCTTTGTCAGCTGTTTCATTGGCAAATATTTTCTCCGATTCTGAGGGCTGTCTTTTGGTCTTGTTTATGGTTTCCTTTGTCATGCAAAAGCTTTTAAGTTTCATTAGGTCCCATTTGTTTATTTTTGTTTTTATTTCCATTTCTCTAGGAGGTGGGTCAAAAAGGATCTTGCTGTGAATTATGTCATAGAGTGTTCTGCCTATGTTTTCCTCTAAGAGTTTGATAGTTTCTGGCCTTACATTTCAGTCTTTAATGCATTTTGAGTTTATTTTTGTGTATGGTGTTAGAGAGTGTTCTAATTTCATACTTTTACATGTACCTGTCCAGTTTTCCCAGCACCACTTATTGAAGAGGCTGTCCTTTCTCCACTGCCTCCTTTATCGAAGAGAAGGTGACCATATGTGTGTGGGTTTATCTCTGGACTTTCTATCCTGTTCCATTGATCTATATTTCTGTTTTTGTGCCAGTACCATACTGTCTTGATTTCTGTAGATTTGTAGTATAATCTGAAGTAAGGGAGACTGATTCTTACAGACCCATTTTTCGATCTCAAGATGCTTTGGCTATTTGGGGTCTTTTATGTTTCCATACAAATTGTGAAATTTTTTGTTCTAGTTCTGTGAAAAATGCCATTGGTAATTTGATAGGGATTGCATTGAATCTGTTGATTGCTTTGTGTAGTAGAGTCATTTTCACAATGTTGATTCGTCCAATTCAAGAACATACTATATCTCTCCATCTATTTGTATCATCTTTAATTTCTTTCAACAGTGTCTTATACTTTTCTGCATACAGGTCTTTTTTCTCCTTAGGTAGGTTTATTCCCAGATATTTTTTTCTTTTTGTTGCACTGGTAAATGGGAGTGTTTTCTTAATTTCAATTTCAGATTTTTCATCATTAGTATATAGGAATGCAAGAGACTTCTGTGCATTAATTTTGTATACTGCTACTTTACCAAATTCATTGATTAGCTCTAGTAGTTTTCTGGTAGCATCTTTAGGATTCACAATGTGTAGTATCATGTCATCTGCAAAAAGTGACAGTTTTACTTCTTCTTTTCTGATTTGGATTTCTTTTATATCTTTTTCTTCTCTGATTGCTGTGGCAAAAACTTCCAAAACTATGTTGAATAAGAGTGGTGAGAGTGGGCAACCCTGTCTTGTTCCTGATCTTAGTGGAAATGGTTTCAGTTTTTCACCATTGAGGATGATGTTGGTTGTAGGTTTGTCATATATGGCCTTTATTATGTTGAGGAAAGTTCCCTCTATGCCTACTTTCTGCATGGTTTTTATCATAAATGGGTGTTGAATTTTGTCAAAGGCTTTCTCTGCATGTATTGAGATGATCATATGGTTTTTCTCCTTCAATTTGCTAATATGGTGTATCACGTTGATTGATCTGCATATATTGAAGAATCCTTGCATTCTTGGAATAAACCCCACTTGATCATGGTGTATGATCCTTTTAATGCACTGTTGGATTCTTTTTGCTAGTATTTTGTTGAGGATTCTTGCATCTATGTTCATCAGTGATATTGGCCTGTAGTTTTATTCCTTTTTGACATCTTTGTCTGGTTTTTGTATCAGGGTAATGGTGGTCTCTTAGAATGAGTTTGGGAGTGTTCCACCCTCTGCTATATTTTGGAAGCGTTTGAGAAGGATAGGTGTTAGCTCTTCACTAAATGTTTTGTAGAATTTGCCTGTGAAGCCATCTGGTCCTGGGCTTTTGTTTGTTGGAAGACTTTTAATCACAGTTTCAATTTCAGTGCTTGTGATTGATCTGTTCATATTTTCTATTTCTTCCTGGTTCAGTCTTGGCATGTTGTGCATTTCTCAGAAATTTCCATTTCTTCCAGGTTGTCCATTTTATTGGCATAAAGGTGCTTGTAGTAATCTCTCATGATCTTTTGTATTTCTGCAATGTTAGTTGTTACTTCTCCTTTATCATTTCTACTTCGATTTATTTGAGTCTTCTCCCTTTTTTTCTTGATGAGTCTGGCTAATGGTTTATCAATTTTGTTTATCTTCTCAAAGAACCAGCTTTTAGTTTTATTGATCTTTGCTATCATTTCTTTATTTCTTTTTCATTTATCTCTGATCTGATCTTTATGATTTCTTTCCTTCTGCTAACTTTGGGTTTTTTTTGTTGTTGTTCTTCTTTCTCTAATTGCTTTAGGTGCAAGGTTAGGTTGTTCTTTTGAGATGTTTCCTGTTTCTTAAGTTTGGATTGTATTGCTATAAACTTCCCTTTTAGAACTGCTTTTGCTGTATCCCATAGGTTTTGGGTCATCGTGCCTCTATTGTCATTTGTTTCTTGGTATTTTTTGATTTCCTCTTTGATTTCTTCAGTGATCACTATGTTATTATGTAGTGTATTCTTTAACCTCCATGTGTTTGTATATTTTACAGATCTTTTCCTGTAATTGATATCTAGTCTCATGGTGTTGTGGTCGGAAAAGATACTTGATATGATTTCAATTTTCTTAAATTTACCAAGGCTTGATTTGTGACCCACGATATGATCTATCCTGGATAATGTTCCATGAGCACTTGAGAAAAATGTGTATTCTGTTGTTTTTGGATGGAATGTCCTATAAATATCAATTAAGTCCATCTTGTTTAATGTATCATTTAAAGCTTGTGTTTCCTTATTTATTTTCATTTTAGATGATCTGTCCATTGGTGAAAGTGTTACTGTTGATTTCCCCTTTTATGGCTGTTAGTATTTACCTTATGTATTGAGGTGCTCCTAAGTTGGGTGCATAAATATTTACAATTGGGCTTCCCTGGTGGCACAGTCATTGAGAGTCCACCTGCCGATGCAGGGGACATGAGTTTGTGCCCCGGTCCAGGAAGATACCACATGCCGTGGAGCGCCTGGGCCCGTGAGCCTGCATGTCCGGAGCCTGTGCTCCGCAATGGGAGAGACCACAACAGTGAGAGGCCCACATACCTCAAAAACAACAACAACAACAACAATATTTAGAATTGTTATATCTTCTTCTTGGATCGACCCCTTGATCATTATGTAGTGTCCTTCTTTGTCTCTTCTAATAGTCTTTATTTTAAAGTCTATTTTGTCTGATATGAGAATTGTTACTCCACCTTTCTTCTGATTTCCATTTGCATGGAATATCTTTTTCCATCCCCTCACTTTTAGTCTGTATATGTCCTTAGGTTTGAAGTGGGTCTCTTGTAGACAGCATATATATGGGTCTTCTTTTTGTATCCATTCAAGCAGTTTGTGTATTTTGGTGGGAGCATTTAATCCATTTACATTTAAGGTAATTATCCATATGTATGTTCCTAGTCCCATTTTCTTAATTGTTTCGGGTTCGTTATTGTAGGTCTTTTCCTTCTCTTGTGTTTCTTGCCTGGAGAAGTCCTTTAGCATTTGTTGTAATGCTGGTTTTGTGGTGCTGAACTCTCTCAGCTTTTGCTTGTCTGTAAATGTTTTAATTTCTCCATCAAATCTGAATGAGATCCTTGCTGGGCAGAGTAATCTTGGTTGTAGCTTTTTCTCCTTCATCACTTTAAATATGTCCTGCCACTCCCTTCTGGCTTGTAGAATTTCTGCTGAAAGGTCAACTGTTAACCTTATGGGGATTCCCTTGTGTGTTATTTGTTGTTTTTCCCTTGCTGCTTTTAATATGTTTTCTTGGTATTTAATTTTTGATAGTTTGTTTAATATGTATCTTGGTGTGTTTCTCCTTGGACATATCCTGTGTGGGACTCTCTGTGCTTCCTGGACTTAATTAACTATTTCCTTTCCCATATTAGTGAAGTTTTCAACTATAATCTCTTCAAATATTTTCTCAGTCACTTTCTTTTTCTCTTCGTCTTCTGGGACCCCTATAATTCAAATGTTGGTGCATTTAATGCTGTCCCAGAGGTCTCTGAGACTGTGCTCTGTTCTTTTCATTCTTTTTTCTTTATTCTGCTCTGCAGTAGTTATTTCCACTATTTTATATTCCAGGTCACTTATCCGTTCTTCTTCCTCAGTTATTCTGCTATTGATCCCTTCTAGAGTATTTTTAATTTCATTTACTGTGTTGTTCATCATTGCTTGTTTCCTCTTTAGTTCTTCTAGGTCCTTGTTAAATGTTTCTTGCATTTTGTCTATCCTATTTCCAAGATTTTAGATCATCTTTACTATCATTATCCTGAATTCTTTTTCAGGTAGACTGACTATTTCCTCTTCATTTGTTAGTTCTGATGGGTTTTTATCTTGCTCCTTCATCTGCTGTGTGTTTTTCTGTCTTCTCATTTTGCTTATCTTACTGTGTTTGGTGTCTCCTTTTTGCAGGCTGCACCTTTGTAGTTCCTGTTGTTTTTGGTGTCTGTGCCCAGTGGCTAAGGTTGGTTCACTGGGTTGTGTAGGTTTCCTGGTGGAGTGGACTAGTGCCTGTGTTCTGGTGGATGAGGCTGGATCTTGTTTTTCTGGTGGGCAGGTCCACGTCTGGTGGTGTGTTTTGGGGTGTCTGTAGCCTTATTATGATTTTAGGCAGACTCTCTGCTAATGGATGGGGCTGTGTTCCTGTCTTGCTAGTTGTTTGGCATAGGGTGTCCAGCACTGTAGCTTGCTGGTCTTTGAGTGAAGTTGGGTCTTGGTGTTGAGATGGAGATCTCTGGGAGATTTTTGCCATTTGATATTATGTGGAGCTGGGAGGTCTCTTGTAGACCAGTGTCCTGAAGTTGGCTCTCCCACCTCAGAGGCACAGCCCTGACTCCTGGTTGGAGCAACAAGAGGCTTTCATCCATCTGGCTCAGAATAAAACGTAGAAGAAATAGTAAGAAAGAGGATAAAATAAAATACAATAAAGTAAGATAAAACATAATAAAGTTATTAAAATAAAAAAATAATTATTAAAAAAAATTTTTAAAGTAAAAAAAGAAAAAGAAAAACCGGACGGACAGATCCCTAGGACAAATGGTGAAAGCAAAGATATACAGACAAAATCTCACACAGAAGCATCACATACACACTCACAAAAAGAGGAAAAGGGGAAAAAATAATCTATCTTTCTCCCAAAGTCCACTTCCTCAATTTGGGATGATTTATTGTCTACTCAGGTATTCCACAGATGCAGGGTACATCAAGTTGATTGTGGAGCTTTAATCCGCTGCTTCTGAGGCTGCTGGGAGAAATTTCCCTTTCTCTTCTTTGTTCGCACAGCTCCCGGGGTTCAGCTTTGGATTTGGCCCCGCCTCTGTTTGTAGGTCGCCTGAGGGAATCTCTTCTTCGCTCAGACAGGACGGGGTTAAAGGAGCAGCTGATTTGGTGGCTCTGGCCCACTCAGGACAGTGGGGAGGGAGGGGTATGCAGTGCGGGGCGAGCCTGTGGTGGCAGAGGCCGGCATGATGTTGCACCAGCCTGAGGCCCACTGTGCATTCTCCTGGGGAAGTTGTTCCCGGATCCTGGGACCCTGGCAGTGGCAGGCTGCACAGGCTCCCGGGAGGGGTGTGTGGATAGTGACCTGTGCTTTCACACAGGCGTCTTGGTGGCGGCAGCAGCAGCCTTAATGTCTCATGCCCGTCTGTGGGGTCCTTGCTGATAGCCGCGGCTCGCGCCTGTCTCTGGAGTTCCTTTAAGTGGTGCTCTTAATCCCCTCTCCTCGTGCACCAGGAAACAAAGAGGGAAGAAAAAGTCTCTTGCCTCTTTGGCAGGTCCAGACCTTTTCCCAGACTCCCTCCCGGCTAGCCGTGGCGCATTAGCCTCCTTCAGTCTGCGTTCATGCCACCAACCCCAGTCCTCTCCCTGGGATCTAAGCTCCAAAGCCCGAGCCTCAGCTCCCAGCCCCCCGCCCACCCCGGCGGGTGAGCAGACAAACCTCTCGGGCTGATGAGTGCTGGTCAGCACCAGTCTTCTGTGCAGGAATCTCTCTGCTTTGCTCTCCGCACCCCTGTGGCTGCGCTCTCCTCCGTGGCTCCAAAGTTTCCCCCCTCCGCTGCCCGCAGTCTCCACCCATGAAGGGGCTTCCTAGTTTGTGGAAAACTTTCCTCCTTCACAGCTCCCTCCCACTGATGCAGGTCCCGTCCCTATTCTTTGTTTCTGTTATTTCTTTTTCCTTTTGCCCTACCCAGGTACGTGGGGATTTTCTTGCCTTTTGGGAGGTCTGAGGTCTTCTGCCAGCGTTCAGTGGGTGTTCTGTAGCAGTTGTTCCACATGTAGATGTATTTCTGATGTATCTGTGGGGAGGAAAGTGATCTCCATGTCTTACTCTTCAGCCATCTTCTCCGAGTCTCCTCGTTTCTATTTCATTTATTTCTGCTCTGATCTTTATGATTTCTTTCCTTCTACTAACTTTGGGTTTTGTTTTTTCTTCTTTCTCTAGTTCCTTTAGGTGTAGGGTTATATTGCTTATTTGAGATTTTTCTTGTTTCTTGAGGAAGGATTGTATTGCTGTAAACTTCCCTCTTAGAACTGCCTTTGCCACTTCCCATATGTTTTGGATTGTTGTGCTTTCTTTGTCATTTGTCTCTAGGTATTTTTTTATTTCTTCTTTGATTTCTTCAGTGATCTCTTGGTTATTTAGTAGCGTATTGTTTAGCTTCCATATGTACGTGTTTTTTGTATGTTTTTCCCTGTCATTTATTTCTAACCTCGTAGTGTTGTGGTCGGAAAAGTTACTTGATATGATTTCAATTTTCTTAAAGTTACCGAGGCTTCATATGTGACCCAAGATGTGATCTATCCTGGAGAATGTTCCATGTGCTCATAAGAAGAAAGTGTAATCTGCTGTTTTGGGATAGAATGTCCTATAAATATCAATTAAATCTATCTGGTCTATTTTGTCATTTAAAGCTTGTGTTTCCTTATTAATATTCTGTCTGGATGGTCTGTCCATTGGTGTAAGTGGGGTGTTAAAAGTCCCCTACTATTACTGTGTTACTGTCGAATTCCTCTTTTATAGCTGTTAGCATTTGCCGTATGTATTGAGGTGCTCCTATGCTGGGTGCATATTTATTTATAACTGTTATGTCTTCTTCTTGGATTGATCCCTTGATTATTATGTAGTGTCCTTCCTTGGCTCTTGTAACATTTTTATTTTAAAGTCTATTTTATCTGATATGAGTATTGCTACTCCAACTTTCTTTTGATTTCCATTTGCATGGGATATCTTTTTCTATCCTTTCACTTTCAGTCTGTATGTGTCCCTAGTTCTGAAGTGGATCTCTTGTAGACAGCATATGTATAGGTTTGTTTTTGTACCCATTCAGTATGCCTGTGTAGGTGTCTTTTGGTTGGGGCATTTAAATCATTCACATTTAAGGTAATTATTGATATGTATGTTCCTATTACCATTTTCTTAATTGTTTTGGGTTTGCTTTTGTAGGTCCTTTTCTTTTCTTGTGCTTCCCACTTAGAGAAGTTATTTTAGCATTTGCTGTAGAGCTGGTTTGGTGGTGCTGAATCCTCTTAGCTTTTGCTTGCCTGAGAAGCTTTTGATTTCTCAAATCTGAATGAGATCAAATCTGATCTCTGAATCAGATTTGAATGAGATCAAATCTGAATGAGATCCTTTCCAGGTAGAGTAATCTTTGTTATTGGTTCTTCCCTTTCATCACTTTAAATATATCATGCCATTGCCTTCTGGTTTGTAGAGTTTCTGATGAGAAAGCAGCTGTTAACCTTATGAGAGTTCCCTTGTATGTTATTTGTAGCTTTTCCTTTGTGGCTTTTAATAATTTTTCTTTGTTTTTAATTTTTGTCAATTTGATTACTATATGTCTCAGTGTGTTTCTCCTTGGGTGTATCCTGCCTGGGACTCTGCATTTCCTGGACTTGGGTGGCTATTTCCTTTCCCATGTTAGGGAAGTTTTAGACTATAATCTCTTTAAATATTTTCTCGGATCCTTTCTCTCTCTCTTCTTCTGGGACCCTATAATGTGAATGTTGGTACGTTTAATGTTGCCCTAGAGGTCTCTTAGGCTGTCTTCATTTCTTTTCATTCTTTTTCCTTTATTCTGTTCCACAGCAGTGAATTCCACCATTCTGTCTTCCAGGTCACTTATCCGTTCTTCTGCCTCAGTTATTCTGCTATTGATTCCCTCTAGTGTATTTTTCATTTCAGTTATTGTATTGTTCATCTCTGTTTGTTCTTTAATTCTCCTAGGTGTTTGTTCTTTAATTCTTCTAGGTCTTTGTTAAACATTTCTTGCATCTTCTCCATCTTTGCCTCCATCCTTTTTCCGAGGTCCTGGATCATCTTGCCTATCATTATTCTGAATTCTTTTTCTGGAAGCTTGCCTATCTCTACTTCCTTTAGTTGTTTTCCTGGGGTTTTATCTTGTTCCTTCATCTGGTACATAGTCCTCTGCCTTTTCATTTTGTCTATCTTTCTGTGAATGTGGTTTTCATTCTACAGGCTGCACGTTTGTAGTTCTTCTTGCTTCTTCTATCTGCCCTCTGGTGGATGAGGCTGTCTAAGAGGTTTTTGCAAGCTTCCTGATGGGAGGGACTGGTGGTAGGTAGAGCTGAGTGTTGCTCTGACAGACAGAGCTCAGTAAAACTTCAATCTGCTTGTCTGCTGATGGGTGGGTCTGAGTTCCCTCCCTGTTGGTTGTTTGGCCTCAGGTGACCCAACACCAGAGCCCACACTCTCCATGGTGGGGCTAATGGTGGACTCTGGGAAGGCTCACACCAAAGAATACTTCCCAGAACTTCTGCTGCCAGTGTCCTTGTCTCCATGGTGAGCCACAGCCACCCCCCACCTTGGCAGGAGACCATCCAACACTAGCAGGTAGGTCTGGTTCAGTCTCTTCTGGGGTCACTGCTCCTTCCCCCCTGAGTGCTAGTGTGCACACTACTTTGTGTGTGCCCTCCAGGAGTGGAATCACTGTTTCTGTCAAAGTACCACAGTACTCCCAGTCCTGTGGAAGTACCACAATCAAATCCCACTAGCCTTCAAAGTCTGATTCTCTAGGAATTCCTCCACTTGTTACAGACCCCCCAGTTTGGGAAGCCTGATGTGGGGCTCAGAACCTTTACTCCAGTGGGTGGACTTCTGTGGTATAAGTGTTCTCCAGTTTGTGAGTCACCCACCTAATGGTTATGGGATTTGATTTTATTGTGATTGCCTCCCTCCTGCCATCTCATTGAAGCTTCTCCTTTGTCTTTGGATGTGGGGTATCTTTCTTGGTGAGTTCCAATGTCTTCCTGTCGATGATTGTTTAACCTAGACATGTCTTTAAAATCATCAACATTAAGTACAATACTTTTATTGTGCCTAGGTTTAACATAAGCTAAATAAAATCTTGTTGTGTCTGTTGCAAATTTGTCAACAAGGAAAGTAACTTGATGTGAAGAAAATTTTAAGGAAAGAAAACGCAAATGAGATAAGAGCTTTAAGTGAACTTTAAAAAATAATTATATTTTAGGAATGTCTACCTAAAATTAATCTCTCCAGATATTTGACAACTTGAAAGTTAGAACTGTGCTAAGGTAAATTATGTGATGGAAGGTTTATGGAAAGTGGATCCCAAGAAAAGAGTTTTGTGCATGGTCAGGATTGACTAAGTTTAAAATAAGTTTAATCAAGTAAGTGAATTTTAAAAGTAAGCCAATACAAAACTTGAATTTGTCTTTTCTCTCTGTTAAGAAGACAAGTTTTCTTAAGATGTTGATCTGCCTTTGATAACAGATTTTAAGTTTCTTTACCTTTTAAGTGATCTGTTCTGTATTTGCCTTTGAAATCTTTTACTGTTACTTTGGCTAAGTGAATAACTGTTGTATCACAGTGACCTGTTATCCTATCTGATTGAGTGTTTTAAACACTTTTGATATTTTGTTTTTTGGACAAATCTTCCCAAATCAAATTTTAATGAAGTTCCTTTGACCTCTAGCTAACGTTGGGATGATTCAAAGGTCCCCTGAAACACCCCAAAGAGAGATATTAACTAATTAGGTTGACTTGATGTATTGAATTACATGGGAAATGTTGTCAAATAAGTAATAAATCTTCTTAGGTTATATAGTATGGCAAATGATATAGGTATTCGAGGGATTATATGGAGTTCCTAAAATTCGATATGTCCTGGCAAAATGTTATCAGTCATAATTCTAGTTATTATCTGAAAATGTTGTATGTCACAGCAGTAACCAAGTTACTTTGTCAATTGTATTGTAATCAGATTTAAATGTGCCTTCTTAAGTCTTTTGTCATTATAGACAAGTTATGGTTTCACTCTGATGCCTTTTCAAAAATGCTTCCTCTTCAAGAAGATTTACAGAAAGGACTTTTGGCTAAATATAAGTTTCTGACTTTCAGAACATAATGTTGAATGGGGTAAGAAATTGAAAAATTCTAATGGGAGACCTGATGGCTTCATAAAGCTATTAACAAAAAGAATTAGTTACATAGGACTGAGTGATAAGGTGAATATGGTTATAATTTTTATGGTTTCTATCTGAAAAATGACTGGTTTAAATCTGGATTTTCCAGGTGTAAGGAAAACCTTCCCCTTAAACTAATTATGACTTACAGTAATTTGGTAAATTATACCTTTGTAAGCAGAACTGAAACATTTATCTTTTTCTCTCTTCCTGGTTGATCCTGCCAGTAGCATATGCATGTCTGGAAGATTAAGCCATGCATGTCTAAGTATGCATGGCCAGTATAGTAAAACTGCAGATGGCTCATTACATCAGTTATGGTACCTTTGGTCACTTGTTATTGCAACTGGATTATAACTAGTTATACTCATCATTGTTTTAATTTGTTCTTTGTTTCCAAGTTGTTTGTGTCTCCCTGCTGCACTCTGTCTTTGTCAATATTACTAGATACATTACTTATATCCTGTCTATTCTATAAGATTGTTGTCTCTTACAATACCTAATGTGTAACCAGCCCTCCAACAAAACTTCTCTGGCTAAACATCTTGAGAAAATAGATCACTTTTATAAGATAAAATCATTGTAATAGTCTGATTCTAGATATGGGAAGAAGCAACAAGAGAAAATGTCTCCTGGACTATAATTAGATAGAGGATACAGAGAATTTTTAATTGTCAGGAGGGCCTAATCCAAAAACTAACACCTGGAGTGGCATATCAAGAATTTTCAACTGATCTGGGATAAGCCTCCTAGAACCATGGGACAAAATTTGATCATGAAATGTCTCCCAAATATTGGTCAAATTCCTGACCAAGAGGAGAGGATCTGAGAAATGAAATATTTCCTGCATATCAGTCATCAGAGATTATAGCCTTCCAACGTGAGGAAAGCCCTGAGGAAACTCAAGAAGAGAAGAATATCTGCCATCTAGCAGCCATCAGACAGCAGCCACTCCCTATGGTGAGCTCTGGGGAAACTCAGGATATGAGAATACAGGATACAGGTCCCAGATAGCTGAAGTGCATATCAAGGGAATGATTTCAGTGAGCCCAGACTCTTGCAACCTTCCATACATAGAAAAGCACTAAACTCCTTAACTTGAGATGCTGCCTCCTGGGCTTGAAGCCCTCAAAATTCCCCCCAAATAAATCATAACTCTCATCTTTTAGGTTGTGAATTTTTTTTAAGTCTACAGGTGTAAAGGAGACACTTTCCAGAGAGGAACAAAAGAAACAACGTTTGGAACGCTGGCACAGATGGTGGACACTCGCAGAAAGATCCATCTGACAAAGCAATTAGAACCGTTGTCACCCCTTTTTCCACAAGATTGTGGAATGGACATTGACAGTGGGGAATTTTAACAGGGAAGAGCTAAATCTGACTACATGTTGGATCTGTTTCTTTTACTTTAACCTTTGCTTCCTGTTGCTTTTATTCACTAAAAGGATACTGTCTATGCACAATGGCTTGCCTCAGGGAACACTGCCCCTCTGCCTGAATATTAAACCAAAGTGCCTTTGTTCAGGGAAACATCCTGATCCTGTCCACGTGTGGATGGCTGCAAGAAAGAAGAAAGCAACACATCCCCTCCCCGAGGCTGGCCATTCCAGGGGATATTTGAAAATCTTTTTACTTTACTTTACTTCCTCATCTCCTCCCCCTCTCTGTTGTATAAAACAAACTGGGATCCAAACCCCAATAAGATGGTTTTTTGGAGACACTAGTCTGCCATCTTCTTGGTCTGCTGGCTTTCCGAATAAAGTCATATTCCTTGCCTCAACACCTCATCTTCCAATTCATTGGCCTGTCATGCAGTGAGCAAAGTGAGCTCGGACTCAGTAACAAAAGCATTTCTAAGAGGGAAGTTTATATCAGTACAGTCTTACCTCAGGAAACAAGAAAAATCACATGAACAAACTGACCTTACACCTAAAGCAACTAGAGAAAGAAGAGCAAGCAAAACCCAAAGTTAGTAGAAGGAAAGAGATCATAAATATCAGAGCAGAAATAAATAGAAATAGAGACAGAAACAAAGCAAACAATAGAAAAGATCAATGAAACTAAAACTGGTTCTTTGAAAAGGTAAAGAAAATTGATAAATCCTTAGCCAGACTCATCAGGAAAATAAGGGAGAGGGCTCAAATCAATAAGATTAGAAATGAAAAAGAAGTTACAATATACACCACAGAAATACAAAGGATCTTAAGAGACTACTAGAAGTAACTATAGGCCAATAAAATGGACAACCTGGAAGAAAAGGACACATTCTTAGCAAAGTACAATCTCCCAAGTCTGAACCAGGAAGAAATAGAAAATATGAACAAATCAATCACAAGTACTGGAATTGAAACTATGATTTAAAAACTCCCAACAAACAAAAATCCTGGACCAGATGGCTTCACAGGTGAATTCTATCAAACATTTACAGAAGAGTTCACACCTATCCTTCTGAAATTATTCCAAAAATTACAGAGGAAAGAACACTCCCAAACTCATTTTATGAGGCTGCCATCACCCTGATAGCAAAACCAGACAATGATACCACAAAAAAGAAAATTACAGGCCAAAATCACTAATGAAAATAGACTCAAAATCTTCAACAAAATAGCAATCTGAATCCAGCAACACATTAAAAGGATCATACACCATGATCAAGTAGGATTTATCCCAGGATGCAAGCATTTTTCAATATCCACAAATCAATCAGTGTGATACACCACATCAACAGATTGAAGAATAAAAACCATATGATCATCTCAAAAGATGTAGAAAAGGCTTTTGACAAAATTCAGCACCATTCATGAAAAAATTCTCCAGAAATTGAGCATAGAGGGAAAATATCTCAGCATAACAAAGGCCATATATGACAAACCTAGAAATAAACATACCTAAGGAAACAAAAGACCTATACTCTGAGAACTATGAGACACTGATGAAAGAAATCGAAGACAACTTAAACAGATGGAAAGGTTTACCATGTTTTTGGATTGGAAGAATCAATATTGTCAAAATGCCTATACTACAAGACTCTATAGGGAAGCAAAAGTAGCAACAGGAAAGGCAAATATATAGTAAGGATTGATGATCACTTAAGTAACACAATATGTAGATTAAAAAACAACACCATATTATAAAAGTGAATATAACTACAATAAAGAGTAAAAGGGTAAGCTTGAAGATGTAAAATAGTACATCAAAAACCCAAAATGTTGGGGAGGGAAATATAAAATGTAGATCTTTAGACTGTGTTTAAGCTTAAATAATTATCAGTTTAAAACAAGTAGATATAATTATCAGTCAGCATACATGAACCCCATGGTAACCACAAATCAAAAACCTAATATGGATTCGTAAAAACCATAAAGAAAGAAACTCAAGCATACTACAAAAGAAAATCATCAAACTACAACAGGAAAAAGAAAAAGAAGAAGAAATGCACAAAGGAGAACTAAAAAAAACAACTGGAAAACAAGGAAGAATGGCAATAAGTACATACCTATCAAAAATTACTTTAAATATTGATGGACTAAATGCTCTGATCAAAAGACACAGATGGCTAATTGGATAAAAAAAAAAAAACAAGACTCTTCAATATGCTGCCTACAAGAGACTCACTGCAAGGCAAAAGACACAAACTGAAAGTGAAGAAATGGAATAAGATATTTTGTGCAAATGGAAATGATGAGAAAGCTGGGGTAGCAATACTCATATCAGACAATATAGACTTTAAATAAAGGCTATAACAAAAGACAAAGAATAACATTGTATACTGATAAAGGAATCAATACAAGAAGAGGATATTACACTTGTTAACACATATGCACCCAGTACAGGAGCACTTAAATATATAAAGTAAATACTAACAAATGTAAATAGAGAAATTGACAATAATACTATATTAGTAGAAGACAAACTTATGGTTACTAAAAGGGAGGTGGGAAGGACAAATCAGGGCTGTGGGATTAACAGATACAAACCACTATACATAAAATAGATAAGCCAAAAGGATTTCTTATATAACATAGGGAATTATACCCAATATCTTCTAAAAACCTATAATGGAATATAATCTGTAAAATGCTGAATCACCATCCTACATACCTGAAACTTAACCAATATTGTAAATCAACTATACTTCAATTTAAGCAAAAAAGAATCTGTGAAGAGAATCATAGTAAGTGCTACTGCTTGACCTAGGCACAAGATGTGTTCCTAAAAATCAGGGTAATCCAGCATGTCTTCTTAAAAGCAAAATAGAAAAAAGTTAAAAATCAAAAACTGTGTTTGAGAGAGAAACGTCAATTTGACCTTATTTTATAATATTTATTTTTCTCTTCTGTTTAGACAGGAGTCACATTAGACATAAGAAATGAGGAAGTGATAAAAGTTAAAGGAATCAATACATTTAATATCTGACTCTTAAAATGAATAAATTAAAATTGGTCTCATTACATTATTCTCAATAGTATTTTATAGATTAGTAACAATGATTCTTCTAATTTCTATAAGATTTGAGTTTTTACAAAGCACATTTACATCCAATATGTCATTGATCTTCTCTAACCTCAACTGTACAAGGAAGGACAGTTATTATTATCACTGTTATACAGATGAGAAAACTGAGTGCCGGACCTTTAAATGCATTGTCCAAAGTCACGCTGGAATTTGAACCGTGGTCATCTAATTTTAGAATTTGATTGATGCTTTTTCTCCATATTTAAACTATTTAGCTTTCCCCCTCCTTAGTTTTAAAAAGGTTGGCACCAAGAACTATTGCCTTTTTGCTTCTTAAATATCTTCTCAAAGTTGAGGTTGTACACAAAATAACTATATTTTTAAACTTTATAATACCTATTGACCTTATTTTTTCACAAAACCTATTTTTATATAAATGACAATTAGACTATTAAAACACTTTTCCCCCACCCTAATATTAAAAATAAAAACCAACAAAAAAACCCACTTAGTCAAGTATGTTTGACCAGAAACCTCTTGGTCTCTCTTTAGTACCAGTGCTATGTAAAAAAGTTAAGTCAACTCAGTGAGATGGAACATTTCAGCCAGAACAATAAACTGGACCATTGGGTTTAATTCAGAAACAAGTCACCTGCAATCCTCCTACCAACGATTATTAGACTCTGTGTATAAATACAGCTTCAGTTAGGAAGTAAAGAAGGGGCATAGCTTTCTATTTAATAAAATACCTGTGTTCTAGTCTGTGAGAATCTTGACCTCTAAAAAATCTTTTGTTTCATAAAATATGCATTTTCATTATTTAACCTATTCTATAAAAACCTGCATGACGGTGGATATTTTTATCTAACTTTGTTCACTGTTGTAACTCTGATGTCTAAAACAATGTCTGGCACATGGTAGATATTCTACATATACTTGCTGAATGAATGAAGAAAATTCATAAGCAAAGATTTAGTAAAGAAATTGGTTTCCCATCTACTTTTCTGTTTTTTTTTTTTTTTTTTTTTTTGTGGTACGCAGGCCTCTCACTGTTGTGACCTCTCCCGTTGCGGGGATGCACAGGCTCAGCAGCCATGGCCCACGGGCCCAGCTTCTCCACGGAATGTGGGATCCTCCCAGACCGGGGCACGAACCCATGTCCCCTGCATCAGCAGGCAGACTCTCAACCACTGCGCCACCAGGGAAGCCCTCCCATCTACTTTTAAATAACATGGGTATGTAGGCAGGATTTGGGTCATAGATAGCAGTTTTAAAATCTATTCCTTGTCTGTTCTTCCCCCTATCCTCAACTCTGATGCCTCCACTTATTTGGCATAATTCCTGCAAACTCAGTGATGTAGTCAGGTGAGGATGGAATCCTATCTTTTCCATAGTCTCATCTTTTCACTAACCTCTGATAATGTGTTTTTCTACCACCTATTCTAACTGCCTTCCATTAATCTGATAAACACTAATATTGACTTCTTGTCAGCTAAGCACTTACTGCATTACCTCCTGTAAACAGTTGGACCCCCAACAGGCATATTTCTCTAGAAAAGCTGCTAATAAAGTTAGCAGCAGTCTTGTGAAAATTGCAAGGAAATTATCTAAATATTAAATTAATATACATGATCTAAAATGAAAAATAACATGCAATAAAATATCAATCAAAACAAAATACCTATTGTTAAACTTCAAGTTAACATTCTTTGCTAGATATTACTAATTCTACTTTATTTAATTAAATTGAACAAATTGCCAAAAGAAAGTTAACTCTTGTGTTTCTGAAAAATTCTGTTCTCATTTGCATGCAAACTTAGGCTGCTGTCTGGCGAACTTTGGCATCTAAATTTCCATAGGTCTTGTTCTACTGGTATGCACTTTCCAAAATTAATGTTCTTTAGTTTTTTTCAATGTCTAAATGAATTATGGAACTTATCAAAGAGAAAAGTTGGTTAAATAGTCATATTAAAATATGCATATTATGCCTTTATGGATAAACATACTTTAAATTATTTAGTATTCAGAAAATAATCCACCAGAATGGTTTTAATTGTGTAGCCTTTTTTGTCCATTGACTTATAATATCTCTCAAATTTAATTGTTCTATATATATTATAGTTGACAGTGTTCAGCTTGAGCTTAAAGCCTAATGTAATAACCCTGTCTGAAGCAGATTTACAACAGAGAACATATTGGAGGGAAACCTCACTACCTCCTTTTTCTCAAACAGATTATTTTGATGTGCGCATTGGTCAATAGCACATCTTTCTGTGTTGGCATTAAATTGCACTCATATTTCTATAACTGATAATAATAAAAACAAAATATCATTACTAACTATTTGAGAATATATTCCTTTGCTTTATGTCCCAACTCCAGCCCTAAACTTTTTATCTCTCCCCAAGACCTATAGGTTTTGTATCATTTTTCAAATATCTGAATGCACTCATTCCCTTTACTTTTTAAAATGAGTCATTAATTCCTACATTTTAGTAGAATAATTTATTTTTAAACAGATACTCCCTACTCCATTTCTAAAATGCCATTTTAAAATTATGTTTTTAATCAACCTCACAAATATCCCTGAATAAATCATAACTCAGCAACTTTAAAATTCTGCATGCCACCTTTCCTTCCCTATATAACCCTGAATTGAACAAAATCGCAAGTATTTTAACATTTAAAATAAAAGATATTAATCTATGAGGATGTGAACCTAAATTTATCTGATTCATAGTGAAATGCAGTTTTAATTTTGCTCCCTACAGAATTATTTATAGGCAAACATTTCTTGAATTACATCCAAATTAGTTTAGTTTTTCAGAGTCCAAAATAGCTTTTAATAAGATAGTTTTACACTCATGAAGATAATCTACCACATGCACTTCGAGGATAACGTTGAATATACTTCCTGTGTTCTTCCAGTTTCAAACCTACTAATGTTAAAAGATCACGTGTCACTAAAATCTCTCAGTCTAATGTGGAGGTCATCGCATAGCTGAAAATCTGGTTTTCTAGATAAGGCAAATTATGGCCTTAGGTCAAATTTGACCTGCCACCAATTTTGTAAATACAGTTTTATTGGAATAAAGCTCCACTCATTTGTGTTTGTATTGTCTATGCTTTCACACTACAATGGCAGCAGAGACTGTCTGGCTCCCAAGGCCTAATATTTACCACCTATAGGATCTTTACAGAAAATGCTCTAGAACATCATATAATTGCATCAAGATGGCCATATACCTCATTATCCTTATCAGAAGATTATTTCTATTTTCAAATTCTTATATAACCCATTGATACTTTACAAATCAACTGATTGTATTATTTTTGTCAGCTACATAGCTCAAAAAAGTAAACAGTGCACATTAAAAAATTGTAAAAATGTTTTAAAGAAGGAAGCAACAGTGTTTCTTAAAAAAAGAAAATCAACCCAGGGTCCATGATATATCACACAGCAGAAGGTAGAATTTTACATGTTTCTCAGATGTAGAATAGTAGAATGAAGAAAATTGCAGAGGAATATGTGTTTGGGTCTAATGGAAGGAATTATACAATGAGAAATCTAGCCTTGTAAGCAGATTTTCTTTACTAAATAATTTAAAAATGTATTTTCAGAGTAAGATTAAATACAAATAATTTTAAATTTAATCACGACAAAGAACTAAGTAAAATATTTTAATAAATTTATGATCTAACATTATTTACATGTTGTAACTAATTTAATTTTGTATGTTAAAAAATGAATAATTTATAGAGGAGATGAATAATAATTAGTTGAAATAGGGAAAAGAATTTGTAGTTAAATATTTGTGCTAAAGCAGTAAAATTCAATATCTCAAGTTATTTTGAAGAAGGATCTTGCTTATTCTATTTGAAATAATTAACCTAACTCGTTATACTCCAGAAGAACAATTTGAACCTACCACAAATAAATTAATAAAAAGATAAATAAATAAGACTTTATTAATCTCCATAGGAACTGCTACTTTAAGGGTCATCTATGACTCCCATGTTGGTAAATTCAAAGATTAATTCTAATTCCTCATATTTGTTGACTTATCATCAGCATTTGACACTGTAGGTCACTTCCTCTTTTTTTTTTCCCTTGTTGTCTTGGTTCCCTCCAGGGTCATGCACTCACCAAATTGTCTTTCTGTCATGCTAGTCACATCTTCCCAATCTCCTCTGTTGGTTCCTTCTCTTCTCCCTGACTTCATTGGTTGAGTACCCCAGGGCTCAGTCTCATACCTTTAAATAGCATCTACCTTCCAAAGACTACCAGATCTGTATCTCTAGGCTAAGCCTCTTCCTCAATCTTCAGCATCTCCAATTGGGTATCTAATGAACATTTCAAACTCATATCAGAGTTCCTTATTTTCTCACCTGAATCTGCTCTACTCCCAACATTCAGTATCATCCTTCCAGTTGCTCAGGCTAAAAAACATGTAGCTATCCTTGATTTCTCTCTCTCATACTCCATTTTAACTTCTTCAGAAATACTGGGTTTAACATCAAAATACACTCATAATCAGCTGTTTCTCAACATTGCCATAGTTGCCAGTCTGATTTGAGCCCTATCACCTCTCATCTGGATTGTTGTATGTTTTCTCTGTAAGTTATATAGACTTATTCCACATAAGGACTGCTCAGTTAATCATTTTTTGTCCAATCATGCTTGAAAAAACTTTTTAGACAATAATTCCATATATACTTTTTTCTTTTCACTCAAACACACACTAAATATGTTATAATATGTTATTTTCATCATTTAACATGAAACAGAGTTTCTAGTCAGTGCCTGTGTTTGGAACAAATTTGGATTGAATGTCATAATTGGATGAAACTAAAATGTTTTCTTTGCAAATGTACACCAATAAGCAAGATAAAAAGATAGCATCCTCTAAATCCTTCAGTTTATTTGACTGCATGCTATTTTCATGTGTTTCAAAGGGCCTGTTTACTCTATGGTTATCATCAAACACTTGTGACTCTAATATTGAAGACCTGCTCAGGAGGTGATCACCTGATTTTCACAGTCTTCCAGAGAATGACTTCTTTGTACCCTTCCACTAATTTCACCAACCTTAATCCACTAATGTTCTTTTCTTTGTCAAATACAACAAACCTCTATTATCTTTCTTTTTATGTACAAAATATATTTATTTTCAATTTTTTATGATATAAATTTGTTTTCAGTTAACTGATACGTAATTCTATCTATGAAAGTTGTTTGGGGTATTTTGGGTGGAATGAAATATCTAATAATTTTTCCCACTAGAATTAGTGAAAACGTTTTTTCATTTACTAATTTTTCACCTAGAAGAAGAGCTTTCTGGAACAAATTAAAATTATTGAGAAAGAAATAGGTGTACTTGTATAAAGGGCTCATTTAGAAATAAATGCAGAAAAGATCTCCACATCATTCTTAAATGTTTCAGTTTGGGTGTGGTTTTTCACTGCCACTCTCAAATAACTCTTAGAACTATTATTATTTAGAATTTAAACACAGATGTAATTCAGAAAAATGCAGTTTTTTGCTTTCCAAATTACATGGAATGCCTTGGTTTCTACTGTACTTTATACTCGTTGCTCTTTAGAGTCTGCACTTATATTCTGTGCATTCATGTGTGCCTGAATATATCTCACCATGTGTTGGATGTATATCTAGATTACCAATAAAAATACATATGAGTCTATAGGCATGGCAGGCGGGGGCTACTGATAGGGATGCGTCTTAGAATGGTTGGTCAATATTTACTGATTGGCTACAGTGCATGAAGAAGTGAAGGCTAGTGGGAATAATGCCTAACTTTATCTTTAAAATGTGTTAACTTGTATGTAGAAAGCATTAAATCAGTTAGAACAGCGTGTTAGATTTTGTAAATCTGACTTTAAGCCATTAATCCCTTATTTTCTTTTCACTTAGTTTAGAAATCTGAAAAATAATGACTCCTTAGATAAAAACTGTTGGTGTTGGGCTTCCCTGGTGGCGCAGGCGTTGAGGGTCTGCCTGCCGATGCAGGGGACACGAGTTCGTGCCCCCGTCCGGGAAGATCCCACATGTTGCAGAGCGGCTGGGCCCGTGAGCCATGGCTGCTGAGCCTGCACGTCCGGAGCCTGTGCTCCGCAACGGGAGAGGCCACAACAGTGAGAGGTCCGTGTACCGCAAAAAAAAAAAAAAAAAAGCAAAAAACAAAAAAAAACTGTTGGTGTTTACAACTTACCCAAAGTAGAGTTTTAGTTTCCATCCATATATATATATATAATATATATATATAATATATATATATTTTATATATATATATTATATATATATATAATATATATATATATATGGAGCTTAGAATGAATTGTTTTATTTTTTTTAGTTTTGTTTTTACTTTTTTTAGAAATCCATCTTGAAATTATATTTCCCCACACCAACTAATAGTCTTGGTAAATATAAAAAAGAGGTTGGATTGGTAGAAAACTCTCTAAAATTCTTTTTTTTAAGGGAAAATAGGAATCAAGATCATACTACTAATGCAGATGATTTTGATTGTCTAATTCCAAACTAGATGATTCTTCTTATTGGTTGTGTGTTAATTGTAAGGTACTTAACACACTGAAAATTAATTTTTCCCTCTGAGACTTTTTAAGTTAACTCCATGCCAATGTAATATTAGTCAATCAACATTACAGAATATGGCCTTGTACTAGTTCAAGATCATAAAAATTATTATTTAATGCATTCCCTAGAATATCAATATCAATTTTTATTCCAGAATTGTATAGAAGGAAGATTGTGTCTGTGTTAGTGGTAGAACAATTGTTGGAAATTGGACTTGGGAGTGAAAAAGATTGAAGATTAAAAGCCAGACTGGCACCTAAAGAGCTATGCTTTATTTTGGTCTAGGTTATTCAGGGCTTATTATTTTCTCATTTATAAATTTATGAGAAATGCCTACCACATTGGTTGGCACATAGTAGACATTAAATAAATACCTATCGCCTTTTTTGGAATGTGGAGTAAAAGCATTGAGATCTGAGTTTGCTTCATTAAAATGCATTTCAGAAAAGGGGAAAAAATAAGCTAAGTTAACAACTCTTTGGTTTGGCATTGTGAATGCTTGTGGAACCTCGGTATGGAGACTTGGATTATTTGACTTATCCAAAAATCTAGGTAAGAAATGAAGCATCAAAGTGCTGGATTAAAAGTGGGCAATAAAAATAAACTAATACTTAATGGTAGAAAGAAATCCTACCAAGATGACCATGCATGCATGGCTGCATGTACTTAACAACATAGATTTTAAGAGATTTTTACAAAAGCTTAAAAAATATTTTTTAATTTATTGTTCTTACTGCAGATTACTTGTGGCAATGAACAACTATCATTTCCTCTCCCTTTCTCCCAGCTCATATGGGAAAACAAATTACTTGCTATATAAATAGAGGTTATCAGCGTAATGCTAATTGATGGTATAGCTGCCAAATACCAAGTTATATTCTGACAAAGAATATGACTAATGTTACTCAATAACATTTCATCAATCACAAGTCAGAAAATTACCAACAATCAGTATTTTCTTTGGATCAGTTATGCAACTTAATAGTGGCAGTTAGCATAATTAAAGGCCAGTAACCAGATAAAAAGTCTTAGTTAGTAATTTTTTTACTAAGAAAGGATATGTATTAAATGATGTTAGAGTTGACTCCAAAGTATGGGTTAAAAATCTCACCAATATGATTAAAAAGCTTTCAGTGTGTATTTAATGAGTACCTACACAGTGCCCATAAAGGACACTGGAGGAGATATAATGGTAGAGGATATAATCTCTGTTCTCCATGAATTTACAATATGATTGGGTAAAGAAAATGAACAAAAAGCAAAAGCTCAATGGCTGAAAATGAAGTGTTATAGGCGATCTAAGGATAAGCAGAACTTTGTGAGCTGGAATTATTGGAAAATAACATTGCATGGAAGGTTAACTTCAAGAGGATGTGTGAATGGAAGGCATTTCAGTGGTCCATTTTGTCCCTACAAGCTGACTTTCTAAATGAGCACATAAAAACTTAGGTAAACAAGCATATAAAAATGCAGCTGTGTATCCCACCAACTGTTTAGGACACAAAAGTTCAATGCAATGAAAAAGTATATAAGTAGTCATGCATTTTGTAGCCATTAGCACTTAAATGGCAATTGAAATTATGAACACAATTATGAACATAATTGATAATTGTGAAATTATCAACACAAACTTGAGTAACAGGACACAGAGGCAGGAACAAAGAACCCAGGATGGAGTTCTGTGTAAAATATAACAATAGATTTTGAGAGATGCAGAAAAATCATTCATCTTAGTTGCCAAAAGTAGTAAGTAGTTAACACTATCAAGGCAGCTTAAGCAAGATAGGAAGTAACATTGGATCAGCAAACAGTAAGTCATTGGTATCATTTTAGAAAAGGAAACAAAGATCAGAATGAGTGGATTTGTTGAAATAAAAAGTATCATCAATCTTTGGAAAAGTTGGATAGTGGAATAAAAAGAGAGTTTGCATATTATCTAGAACATTCTGGAAGCATTCAGATAGCACTCCTATTCTTTCTAAAACAAAGATGACCATTGCAGATATCATTGCTTTGGTGACTATTTTCGTATATCATAATAGAGATAAACATTTTCAAAAAATAAAAACGTTTTTTCTCCCATTAAAAAGTAGAGTGCTAAACGTGAACACAGTAAACTGGCCCTTCAGCATTATATAGGATAACAATGCAGATTCTGATGGTGTTTTTTCATACTATGAAGTAGTGTGATGGAAGTCTAATCCAATTTGTGAGAACAGAACAACTCATTAATGTTAAAAAGAGCTTAGGGGGCTTCCCTGGTGGCGCAGTCGTTGAGAGTCCGCCTGCCGATGCAGGGGACACTGGTTCGTGCCCTGGTCCGGGAAGATCCCACATGCCGCGGAGCGGCAGGGCCCGTGAGCCATGGTCGCTGAGCCTGTGCGTCCGGAGCCTGCGCTCCGCAACGGGAGAGGCCACAACAGTGAGAGGCCATGTACCGCAAAAAAAAAAAAAAAAAAAAAAAAAAGAGCTTAGGATATCATGGGTTTGTCTTGCTGTAATATCTACGTAAGCAGCAAACTTTATCCATTCCCCCTTGTTAACCTCTGTTCAACTTGTTCCTTGATGTTCGTCATGAACTCAAATATGCAAACTTGAAATGTTCGGAAAGAAACAGAAAAAAAAATTACAAGATATTTAAAGGAAAACTAAACTTTAATTTCAGTAAAATACATAAAGCTATATAATGGTCAAGACTAAATATTAGAGTTGGAGTCAGTGTACCTTATTCCTTTTGCTAGTTATAATGTCGTCATGAACATATCTCTGGAGACAGAGTGCCTGCATTTGCCACTTAATAGTTGTGTGTGTCCTCAAACTAATTAATTGCATAACTCTTTGTGCCTCAGTTTCCTCATCTTTAGACTATTAAAAGCACCTACCTCTTAGGGTTGTTGTGAGGACTAACTCACTTAAGTTTTTAAATCAGTTATTGGCACAAATTGAAAGTTGAAAGTGTTTACCATTCTACTTATTTGTTTCTTTTTATTGAGTCCAAGTTTCCCAAATGATTTTATGAGGTTGTGATGCTATTTCTGAGAGGTGTTAGTACACAATTGTGTTAAATTTATTTTGGACTGCTATATGATTTTTTCATATATCTTTATCTTTCAGTGTTTGTATTATGGGGCCATGTTCTCTCATCCACAACTTGGAGTATATGCACTACATTGTTATGTAATAAAAGGCCAGTAGTGTTTTGTCCTCAGTTTTCATACCTTGCTCTTGGAAGATTATTGTGTCTCAAAATATAGTCCACTAGCCACCTGCTGCCCATATATGGTACTTATTAACTGTGTGCCTTCCTGGGTGCTCCCACAGAACTACCTAATCATAATTTATTGGAGTTGGAACAGGAAAATATATTGTTTGTATAAGCTAGTATATTGTATGTAAGTTGAACAAATTCAACTAAAATTTGAGAACCACTGACATAGATTATTTGGTATACTCTCTCACACTTACTCTCAGTTCTTTTGCTTATGCTCTCTTTCATATATTCTTATATTATCTTTCTTCATTTTCTCTCTTTGGCATCAAGCTTACAGATAGAAAGAAAGCAGTGTTTTAGTTAACCAAAAAATAATTCTATATGATACCTGAAATTTTAATCATAAAGTTAGTTGTGTATTTTAAATTGTCAGCTGCATTAACTAGGTGTCTGAGTTAAACAGTATAATATGCCCAAAAGAACATAAGGAAAATAGCAACTAATCTGGTATAAAATATAGTATGAAGCAGTGCAAAGCCACTAGCATTCTTGCACATGTTAAGTTCCTATTATGCTATCAAGCACTGTGCTAAGTATGTTACATATATTATACTATTTAATTCTCATGACATTCTTAAGAGAGAATTAATATTTAAAGATGAGGAGACTGAGGTTTAGAGATTTGAAGCAACCTTCCTAGAATCACCCAAAAAGAGAAGAAGCTGGAATGCCAAACAGGCTGTATGATTTCAAATAATAATCTCAAGTGCTATGATATTTTTTGCATGGAAAGTATAGACACTTAAAATGGATTGACCATCCAGTTAAGCACCACACAATGAATATATATGTTTACCTCTTTTCTTTTTCTTTTTTTTTTTTTTTTGCGGTACACAGGCCACTCACTGTTGTGGCCTCTCTCGTTGCGGAGCGCAGGCTCAGCAGCCATGGCTCACGGGCCCAGCCGCTCCGCGGCATGTGGGATCTTCCCAGACTGGGGCACGAACCCGTGTCCCCTGCATCGGCAGGCAGACTCTCAACCCCTGCGCCACCAGGGAAGCCCAACCTCTTTTATTTTCTCATAAAAGACTTCACTAAAATTAAGGTGAAGTAATAAAAATGTATAAACACACAATACAGAGAGAAAGGTACAGTGAAACGGTGATATAAAGATGTGAGCACATTTTTAAAATTTAAAAGAGGATGGAATTGTTTCCAGGGAGAAGAAAGTTGAGTACAAATGTCAATGAAAAGCAAATTGATTAACACCACAAAACCCTGGAAAGGCTCTAGAATTGGAGGTACCAGGAAGCAGGGTGAGTTGAGGGATAAAAATGGGAAAAGTTGAAATTTGTTATGAGGATGCTAACAAACCGAGTGATGCTAGAAAGTGCTTCTCATACCTTTACTATATCTTGCTAAAGATATAAAATACAAATGTATATGGCCCTCAGAGTGGCTGGCAAACATCTACATGAGTTTGGTGAAACAATCAATATCTTTACTTGTATTTAATAATCATAAGGAAAACAAAGTGTTTGGGAAATATTAAATTTATATAAAGGTTTCATAGAAAATATCTTAATTTTTAATAATGAGGTTGTCACTCTGAATGACTATTTTTGTATCAGTTTTTTTTATTAAAATGACTTCATGAAATTTTTGATTAAAAATGTAAATTGTTAGGAAAAACACCAAATTATAATTTATCATCCAAACCAGGACACATTTAAGTGTACAAGGGGGTGCTATTTAATTACACTGGGGCAACAGGTGTAAACAAGGCTGTTGAGCCTAATGGTAAACATGATTACCTCACGATGACCGTACCCAGGCTCCGACTTGCCATTTAAAGACTTAGGAAATCAATATTTCATGGAACATGTGAAATTCACTTGCAGTATTTAATTGGGAAGCTCAGCTCTTGTACTGAAACAAGGAAATTGTGTAAAAGTAAACAAATAATTGTGAGGTTTCAAGAAAAATACAGACAAGCATACACACCACTAAACCTGCTTTCCTCCTCACTCTCCAAACATTGAAATACTCAATCGCTCTCTGAGAAACCTATCAACCGACAAGGTTTACCCCCATGCACATAGAACTTTCAATTAGAATTTTAGTGCCCCACACTTAAATACTTTGAATAGATAGACAAGGATTTTCAGAAAGGGGATACGCAGAAACAAGCAACAGCCTTGTTATGAGAGCAGTAATAAGAAAGAACCACCTTGAAGTTAGATAATGAGATACAGAAAACATTGGGATCAGCCTATGAGAGAAGCCCTGAGAGATGTCAGGGAAGCAGCTGTGTTGCAGGTCAAGAGGACAGCAGTGTGTTTGGAACTCCAGAAGGAATACAGTCTTCCCTTGTGATCCTCAGGGAATTGGTTCCAGAACCTCTCTCATATACCAAAATCCACAGATGTTCAAGTACTTTATATAAAATGGCATAGTATTTGGATATAATACGTTCTCCCCTATACCTCAATTCATCTCTAGATTACTTATAATACCTAATACAATGCAAATGTTATGTAAATAGTTGTAAATGTAATGTAAATGCTATGTAAATAGTTGCTTGTGTGCAGCAAATTCAAGTTTTGTTTTTTGAAAATTTCTGGAATTTTTTTCAAATATTTTTGATCTGCAGTAATAAGGGAATAACAAATAACAAAGACAATTATTAACTCCATAAGAAAAGTGCAGTTGCACAAGAAGAAAATATATATCTCTTGGCTCTACAATGAATAAAATTAACAAAATCATCATAAGGTGTATCCTGAATATTGAGTTGACCAAAATAGCTTGGAAAGTGAGAGGAGAGAAAATTGGTGAAGGGGATTATAAAAATACTAAATTCATATATTCCATGTTAGAAGTTCAGTAGATAATATCTTAAATGGTGTCTGTACAAATATCTTATTTATATTTTAGAGAAACCACAAAAAATAGCTAAAGAATTTAAAGGGGTTGCATTTAAGATGTGTAATTTGATGATAGTGTGACAAGGACTTCTTGTTATCAGCTTTAAGCTTTCTAGCAGTGTTTTCTTTTTTAAATTAAGAACTCATGTCATTTTGATACAAACAAAAGTAATACAAATATATATGGAAGCCATTAGATGGTTATGAACAGGGACTGTTGTGATCTAGTTTACATTTTCAATATCAATAATATATTAAGTGGAAAAAAGCAGACTTATAAATGCATATGTATGGAAAGACCTCTGGAAGGATATATAGTTAACAGTAGTTAACTTTGGGTGGTTGAATTTTGAGTGATTTAAAAAATAATTAATTGTATTTAAATTTTTTCTTTAACTAACTTGTATTAGGTGTCTAATACCTGGAAGAAAATGCCTAAAGTCAGAGATTCCCAGACAAGAGCTGACAAAATGAGTTTAAGCTTCAGGACCTCTTGCTTGCCCCAGGCAGGCATTTTGTATTCATAATATTGTTTACTTTTGCTTAAATAGCAACTACCGCCACATATTGTAGAAGCTTTAGGCCCATAAAACCTAAATTTGACCTTAGATGTAGGTTCAGATTCTAGCCCTATCGCTTACTAGTACATAGGTAACTCACTTTCTTATTTTCATGCTACAAAGTGTTTGAATTTGGCACTGACAGGGAGAAAGAACAAGAGTGGGGAGAGATAGAAGGCAAAAGATGTTACAAATGCAACAAGCTTTAGTCAACAGTGGTAAGTTTTTCCAATATTAAAAATGCCCAAAGTTTAAAATGCTGGTATGAAACAGAATTAGAATAACATTTATCAGTATCATTTGACAGTATCACTTATGTCTTTTATTAGACAAATATGGAATGTTTATAAAATAAATTATCCATAGGGAGTAAAATTCATATTTCATATACAATTGGCAATGGTAGTCCCACTGTTAATTTTTTACAAAAAAACCTAAAAATCTAATAAACTATTTTTATACAAAGTTGCTATATTGATCCTTTTATGTAGTAAAAAATTATAATGCAAATTAGGACATACAATAATCTTACAATATTATACAGTGCAATGAAAATAAAAACATAACACAAAATTTGTCCTTTATAAAATGTATATTTTGTATTTATTAATGCAAATGTAGCACATTAGTGACTACTACACGATTAACATCAGTTAATTTCCATGCTTTTATTGTCCAATTGATAGAGTTGCAATTGTAATGTTGCTACAAAAGATTTGTGCTACACCAAAAAAAAAAAAAAAGAAGCAGAAGTTGTAGGCAATAGAGATGTAAAGAACAGAAAAGATAGATAAGGTGCTGGTTTGGGCAGAGTACGTTGCGGTATGTCATAAAATATTTGTGTATTTTTCAAGCCAAAAACATTTTCTACATGCCAACTAAATATTGTCACTTGCCATCTGCCTCTACAAGGATTAGGTCACTAGCCATAGCAGTTGCTGACCTTCAACGCACCCCGATAGGAGTTCAGGGTGGAGGTCAGAAATGAGGCAGTCTGTGCTCTGGGAAAAACTGGCAGAATAGGCCTTCAGTTAGTTAGATATTTTCAGGAGTCTTTATGAGTCCACTTTCTTATATCTCCTCATATCTAAAAAGGCACTGAAATCATTAACAGAGACATCTGCTCCTCGTGACTAGCAGCAACCTTCTGCCAATATGTGTGTTTGATTGCACGTATCTCCCTTCACTAAAATCACATATATACTGGCTTCCCCCCTACCTCTTCAGAGCAGTTCTCAGAGCTCTCTGAGAGGCTGTCTCCTGGGCTATAGTCCTCATTTGGCCCCAGGTAAAACTTAACTCACAACTCTCTTGTTGTGCATTTTTTTTTTTCAGTTGATATATACATTCTGTGAGTTCATACCAATCTTTATTCAAGTTTGGCAAACATCAAGGAAAACGTAATTAGTACCGTATACCTCACATGTCAAAAATATGAATGAGATGCCAATACACTAGTTACTTCTGAGTGTTGTCTCTGATGGTATGTCAATTTCAAGGATATACATATATACATATCTTTATTATATATATAATAATAAAATTTTAAGATGAATTGTGTATTTCTTATCATTCTAGGCTTAAGTCTCTGCTGAATGTGAAATAAAGGTTTTGTCTTGGAACTTCCAAAGTCTTTACTATAGCTACTCTGATTTCATGTTTTATTTATGGTTTTCTCATAATTATTTACATTCTGCTTTCTTGTTTTAACTTAATGTGTGTATTTGGCTTTTATCTATGAATAAGAAACATCTGATCACTTGTGAAAACCTTATATACTGTGTTAGTTTCCTAAGGCAGCCATAGCAAAATACCACAAGCTGCGTGGCTTAAAATGATAGAAATCTGTGTGTGTCTGTGTCCAAACTTATCTTTTCTTATAAAGTAACTAGTCATTGGATTTAGGACTCAGACTAATCCAGGATGACCTCATCTTAACTTGATGACATCTGCAAAGACCCCATGTATCCAAATAAGGTCACATTCACAGATACCTTCAGCATATCTTTGGGGGTAGACAATTCACACACATCTCATACCAAGCATTTCAGCCCCCCTGAGATATTGTTCAATCAACTTCAAGCTTCCTATTTTATTTTAATTGGTATGTCTTTCTAACTTCCAGAAAAAAATAAGGGAAAGAAAAGGTTTTGTAAAGTTTCAACAGAAATTCAATAAACCCAACATCACTGTCATCTGAATGTGACTTTTAAAGGATTTTTCTTTTTTTCATGATATTGAATATTAACTAATTTTCATGAGTACTTTTTTGATTTTGCCGATTCATTTGTGTTAACAATTTATGAACAAGTATCAAAGGATCAGCAATGGCTCCTCACTTTACAGAAAAGAAATATGGAGAAACCTTTTAACACGTGTTAGAGAGCACTAAATTACCAATCTATACTTCTTTACTCATAATGAAAAGTAAGGTGGTTGCTAAGGACTGAATCTAAGGTTTATTTTGGAAACTTCCACTAATACCTTTTTATCTCAAAACCCAATTCATGAGTCATTCTCAGTATCCCCTTGAGGTGAGATGAAAATGTCTATTACAGCTAAGTGTTTGAGACCAAAATGACGTGCACACAACAAAATAAATTCAATGGACCCTAATAAAAATCTCTTTGTGTAACAGATCTTAATACAGAAGTGCAACTGCTTCATATTTGAATGTTACACTGAAGATAGCCTCTTACCTAATCTAAAAAAATTAGTCTCAAATTAGCTAAGTAACTCCTTTCTGCTTTATAACTGTGTTTTACTCTTTTGTCTCTCAAAGGAAGAAATATACACGTGCATACATTCTTCCTGATTTTTAAAATTCTGTATCAAATAACACCTAAGTGTTAGTTAGAAAAAGAGTTAGTATTTTTACTTCTTATCTGTCAAAACACTAAATATCTAATTATCAAATTGAGATGTTATAATATTGATATATTTAGTTGCTCTCTCCTGAGCTTTCACATTGAATATTTTTATATTTCATAATATTGCTCTCAACGCTTACCCTCAACCCTTTGCTTTGAATACCAAGCATAGGTTAGGATTTCCACAAGAACATTTTGAGTTTCGTGGCAGCAGGCACTGTGACCTATTTGTTGTTGTGTCAATAGCCAGCACATAGTAGGTTGTTGGTAAGTGTTTTTCGATCGAAGGAATGACACTACTGTGGTTATAATGGAATGTTTGCCTGTAGCTACAAAACACCCTCTTAATTCTATGAGTTTAGATGTGGGGTGTGCAGAATGTATCTTCCTAGGCCTCTATAGACTTGTTCAGAAATGCCCTTGGCATGACTTTTAAACCCAGAGACACCTAGGATGGTTCTGTCACATTTTAAATAGAATATATTTCTGTTTCAACCAGGGTCCAGGCAGGAGACAAATGGTACACTCAAATGAGATGAGTGGGGAGAGTTTAAAGAAGAAAGCATTTAGAAAGCCTTGGACAGAGATAAGAGAATGAAACAAGGTTTTGTGGCTTGTTTGTGGCTGGGGTGGGGAGAGGATGGTTGTCACGTCCAGGCCTCAAGGGACAAGGAGAAGGGGCACAGGAAGGAACACAGCCATTTCAACCTGCGTCCATGGAGGGAGAGAGTCAGAGTCTGGTGAAGAAACACCTGGTCTCCCGCTCCTCTACTTCTGGATCTCCTGTTGGGGCCTTTACAGGCCAGAGCCAGCTGGAAGCCACAGGACATGCAGTCAACAGAGGGTCACAGAACAGAGTGAAAAGGGCAAGAAAGTGAATATGGAGGGACAGAAGGTCAATACCTAGCTAAGTTTTCTTCTTTATTGTTTGATGTATAGGCTAAGCAAAAGGATGAAGAAAAACTTTTTAGGCACCTTCTAGAGGATATTTATTTAGTGAGCATAGCTGAGGTCTAGAACGTAGTGCTAGAGACAACTTAGATATTTTCTAGTCCAGAACATGTAAAATTGGTATTCTCAAGAATTCATCCATTCAGTATTTCTGTGGAGCGTGTTATGTACTAGGTACTGTGCTGGTGGTGAAAAGACAGACAAGACAGACAGGCCCCTGTCCTCCAGAATTTACCTTTTTAGAGAATGTGGGCAATAATAACTAGAAAGATAAAAGGGAAAATTAGAAGCATCACAAAGCAAATAAGCAAGGAAAGAAGATAGAGAATAACTGAACCACTTTAGAAAACCACAGGGAAAACTTTCAGAGAACCTGAAGAAAAAGCAGGACCCAATGCAGTGTTTTCAAACCCTGGGTAGGTACAGGCGATCAGCCACTTGTGAAAGTGAGTTAGTGGCTCCAAAATGGCATTGTTTTCATTTATAACTGATTGCAACTGGTCAGAGTGTTCCACACATACTAAATAGGAAAGTGTTGTTTTGTGAAACTGCTTTTAGTTACATACATGCATGCCCGTATGTGGGCTGGGTCTTTCATTAAATCCTATCCCTACATGGATTACAAGCTAACACTGCAGAGGCTAATGTGACCCAGTCTGTCACCAGCTTCCACCCTCCAATACCTTCTGTTGTGCCTTTTGGAGCATGTGGCAGATTAGTAGCCAACTCCTCTTTCTCAGTAACTTCTTTTCTGAACAGTCTTTCTCCTTTCTTTTCCTAAATGAAACTGGCCATCTCCTACTGATGCTGTACTCCAGGCAGAACTCAAGAGTGGAGAGGTTGTGTTTTCTCTCCATATACCTCGGAGCTCAGAGAAGAGGAAGGCCTGAATCTTACTTGCCCTGCCCCATGCTGCTTCCAAAATGCCTTCATCCTTCCCTTTCAAATACACAGGGTTTTTGAAGTTTATGCCAACAAATTTTATCAACTTTACCCTCCTTTTGAGTTTCACCTGCCAACCTCCAGCCACTCCCCTTTCATTCAAGATGACTTGAGCCCTTGCTCCCTTTCATCTCCACCACATTTACTCTGGGGTAGTTCTTGCTGACTCAGTATCTGTTTAGATATCTATCTAATCCCTTGGCGTCTTAATTCTTTGGCCTCACTTCCACTTTTTTTCTTTAACTTATCTCATTTACCAACACCCACAGTTTTACCCTTGACATTTCTAATTTTCAAAAACTCAAACGCTGCCAGAATTTCTCTTTCAATCTCTAGAATCTACCTTGCACCTCCTACCCATTTAACTTGCTTATTCTAGTTCTTCTACTCCACTAATTCTTTGTCCTTATTGAGACTTTTAATTCTTTACTTCTTTTTCTTATATCAACCATACCCCTCTAATTCTCTTTGCTATGGTTATACACCATTGATTTCATGTCCAATAATTAAAATCACTTTCTTGAAAAAACCCATAACTATCGTGCATCTCTCTCCTTCATTTAATTCCTGGGTGAGAAAGCTCTACCTCTGATAAATCCCAGCTATTAATACTTGAGCAAATAAATATTGCTGGACAACTGAACCAGTTGGTCTCACCTTATATTCATGACCACAGATCTCAAGTTAGCACTCAACTTTGGTCAGGAATCCTACATTCTACCCTAGAAGGTTTGGTTTCCAGTTCTCTAAAGCAGTTATTTCAAACTACCTTCTTTTCCTACTCTTAGCTAATGTCCTTATGGAGAAAACAGAATGAGGCAGGAACTCCCACACATTCATAGCCCCAACTCTACCACTTTCCTGGCCTGGATACCAACACCCTGTGCTTGTTCCCCCATTACAATAGATGAGATGCTCCCACTCAAACAAAGGTCACTCCTTCACTCACTCCCTGGTCCCATCCCCTACCACTGTCTCAACAGTGCAGTCATATTGTGGGAATTTACTCCTTTAGTTCCTCCAGCCTATTCAATATTTCTGGCCTCCTTCAAGAGAGAATCTTGAAAGAGTTGTGTCAATTCAACTCCTCCACTAAATCATTTCTGATTCTCTCCTCAACTTGCTCCAGTACAGCCTCTCTCCCCATCACTATCCTGACACTGATACTGTCAACAAATCAGAGTCTTCAGCATTTCCAGACTCAGTGGTTATACTCACATCCTCATCTTACTCAACTTCCCAGACTATTCTGCATAGGGAAATACTCTATCCTTCCTGAAACCCTTTCTTCTCTTGGATTCTGAAATATCACACTCCAGTGTTTTCATTCTACCACACTGGAAAATTTCTGTTTTCTTTGAAGACTTTTCTCCTTGTCCTAATCTATAACTGGCTAGAGGTTTTTCTTCTATCTATACTTTTTGTCTAGGTGATATCCTCTAGCTCAGGACTTTAAATACTATCTATTTGATGATTAACACTCAATTTATATCTTTACTGCAGACTGTTCTGGACTGCAGACTCAAATATCTAATTGCCCATTTGACCTATCCACCTTGATGTCTTATAGGCAACTCAAATTCAGAATGGTCAAAACAGAACTCTTAAGTCACCCCACTAAACTCCAAATTTGTTTTTCTCACAGTCATACCCATCTCAGAAAATTGCATCTTCATCTACTTAAATGCTTAATCCGAAAGCCAAGAAATTATTCTTGCTTTCTCCTTTTTCTCCATCTTCTATCTCCAATCTATTAACAAGCCTTTTCTCTATCTCCCTATGCACCCTTTCTTACATCTACAGTAGCACTAGCTTGGTGGTAAGAGTTTCCATTTTCTTTAACTTGAGCTATTTCAGGTTGTCTGTGACCTGACTTCCTTGCTTTCCTCTTTCCTTACTAAAATCCACTTTGCAAGTTAAAGTGATTTTTTAGCACTTAAATCAAAACATGTCATTGGCCTACTTTCTATGCTTTAATGGGTTATTATTGAATTTAAAATAGAATTCCAAATCCTTAACCTGGCAAAAAAAATCCTACCTCCTCTGGTCCCCATTTCTTCTCTATCTCACTGTTAATATTCTTGACTTCAGTCTCTAAGCTCCAATCACACTGACCTTCTTTCTGTACCTTTAACATGCTAAATTTACTCTCTCCTATATTCTCAGCTTGGAAAGTTCCTCCCCATAGTTTCATGAGTTTTTCTTGTCACTAAATTTTAGTTTAGATGAAACTTCCTCATAGACATCTTCTCTAAACCCTCCATACCAAATTAGTCCCCAAGACATTCTTTTCCACATTCCCTTGATTTATTGCACTACAGCCTTAATCACTGTCTGATGTCTTCTTGTTTGGTTATTGTCTATTTTTTCATTAGGCTTCTGGTTTCATGAGAGCAGAGCCTGCATTTTTTTTCTTACCCTTTTGCTCTCTGAACCTTCACCATGCCTCCCATATCATAATTCTGTAGTATATTTTGTTGTATGAATGAATAGATCAGGACTTTCCCTGTTCCAGTCTAATCTGTGTTCTCTTCATGGCTTCACGTCTTTCTTTGCCTCTCTTGTCCACATAGCAGGTCTACTAGAGAAACTCACAAAGTATAGATTTAATAGCTTAAAATCACTCTTTCTCCTTTAAGCCAAATTCTAAGTTCTGGTGGGAGGCATGCTTATGTATTCAACTTGGATCAGGCAGCACTCTGGTCTAATGAACTGTAATCAGGAGTGTGTAGTTACAGACATAGAGTATAAATATAGCTGCTACAGGACCAACTACTATGGATGAGAAGTGTCAGGGAAGGGAGTTGCTGATAAAGGATGAATTATAAATAGGGTAGACATCCCCAAAATGTCTCTGTGACCTAAGCAAATTCCTTTATGGCTCATGTCTCTGTGCCTGTTGTGTCATCTGTTTGGCATGCCTCTGTTTGACACAACTTCTCCTTCTCCAACTATGTCTCTGCAGCCTTGTTTCACCCTGATGACCGAGATCTAAAATTCTCACTGGGTCTTGTTTGTGTTAGTTGGTCTGATATCTGGACTTCCTTTGAAAGAGTATATACTCTATAGAATTTTATTAACATGTCTGTCTTCCCAACTAAACATACTGCTTCTAAGGCAATAGATCACGTCATAAGTTTTGCATATTCATGGCTGAGCAGAGTGGAAGTCCCTAATTAATACAATTTTTTCACATGTGGCAGAGCAAGTAGGCAGGTGGAAAATTAATTGCATATAATTGTGGTAGCAGCGAATGGAATGGTGAGACCAAGGAAGGAGGAATAAGAGAGGGCTAGGAAAAGGAAGTTTTTGATTTACGTATGCAAAGATTTAGTGACCATGACATTGGAAAAGAGACTTCACGGGTGGAGTAGAGAAAGAATAAGCTGGATTTAGTGACAGAAGGAAGGGACATATAGGAGACATGACAATCTTTTTCTGCCTAGCAATTCTCTCTCAACATCTACCCTAAACATCTTAGAAAAAATACCAGAAATGAGGTTGAACTATAAAATGTGCACAATATCAATAATATAAATTGAGAATCATAAGCCATTGTTTTATTTGTTCTTCATTGCTGCAAATTATTCTAAATTATCAAGTTATATATGCAACATGCTCTCATATTTGCTAACAGTGAGTTTTTTCTACTGGCAGGGGACAAATTGTTGAAAAAAGTTGAACATCTATGAAATATATATTAGAATAAAAAGAAATAAAGTCATGTTAATTAAAATAAATAATAGAATAAATGAAAAATAAAAACCAAAGAAAAGTGAAAAAATATGACCCTCATGAATGTCAGGTCCACAAGGTCCAGCCTTTTAATGGCACTGGAAGTGTGTTCAAGGAAACTCCAGTCAGACTATGTGGATTTGAATCTAGCTGTGACATTTTCTACTTTTGAACTTGGATAGTTTATTTAACCTCACTAAGCCTCTCATCTGTAAAATTAGGTTTTGAGAGGATTAATTGAGGAAAATTCATATAAAGTCTGTATTTGTCAAATTTGGGAGGTTGTAACAAACTCGGTAAAGTTAACCTAATTAAAAAATAAAAGAAAAGAGGAAAGAAAAGAGCATACTGACTCATGTTACTGGGAAGTCCAGACATAGTTAGAGCCAGAGACTTGAAAAATATTCCCTAGGTTTGTCTGTGAACTTAAATCTCAGGCAACCTCTTTCTGCATGGATGAAAAAGAGGGATGCTGGCAGACTGCAACTTGTCTTCTTATATCTCATAGTCCAAAGGGAGTTGAGATTTTCTCTATTAGTTTTCAGAAAGACTCTGATTAGCCTAGGTCACATGCCTGCTCCTATACTAATCACTGTATCCTGAGGAATAGAGAACTGTGGGTTAAATAGTCTTATACATTACTTTAGGGATGGGTGGAACATGATAATTGACATTTCCACAAAGAACATATGGAGAGAGAAAAGATGGTCCCCTAAAGGAAGTGATAGGGTAGACCAAAAATGTTCACCACTTAATAAATTGCCTTATTGATGAGAAAAATAAGGACTTATAAGCAAGGATGTATATCAAGTAGGGAGAAAATATTACCATTCTTTCTCTCTCCCCCTCTTCCCTCTTTCTCCTCTCCTTTCCTGCCTCTATCTACTCTCCAAAGTTTTCTCTTGGGTTATTCTAATCAAACTGCATTTTACTGAGAGATCATTTTACTTCTGCATCTCTCTATGGCAAACTTTAATAAATGAAATCCTGGCTGAAACGTTATGGTGATTCTAGCTGTGGAGTAGGATGGTGTGGTAAATCTCTGTGCTGCATTAACATCTTTGTATCGAAAACTGAAATTGAGTTACAGAAGCCAAACAAGTCAAGTATAATAAATATAATTTCTTCTCACAATAGTCATAGTGTTAACATTTACAAATATCCCTGCTTTAATCCAGCAGCTAGGTGGGAAATCATTACAATAATTTGTCTCTTTAAAATATTTAGAAATTATTGGATCTAAAAGACAAAATTAAGCAAAGCAGAAGCAGGGATTTTTGCTCTTTTCTGACTGATCTAAGAGCATGTTGTCTGAATTGAAATAGGCATCTTGAGTTTGACCTTAACTGGAAGAGTATTACTTGAGAACTCTTCAAACTGAGCAGTAAACATTCCATTGTGCAGACCTAAACCTATAATTTTAAATCTTTGTAATACGGGAATACCTGACAACATTATTAAAGCTTTTTGCTTGCAATGTAAGACAGATTCTCATTATTAATTGAATATAAACATTAGCTTGTTATTCATCACAAAAGCCCTTTGAGGAAAGGTTTTTAATTTTTTTCTTGTTTTTCTATCTTCTATGAAGTCTATATTTCCCCACAAACTTGAAGTGCATTTTTTTCCATTGTTTCTGGATATTTTTTGCATGCAATACTCATAAAATAAACATTTTAATAAAATAAACTATTAGATATGGAATTATCTCTGCGTAATAATCAGCAAGGACTTTCTTCAGATATTTAAAGATAAAATATGGTAGCCAGTAAACAGAAGGAATTCTATTCTTAGATTTCTGTGTGTGGTTGGATGGTACTGGGGTTGGTGGTGGTTCAAATATGTTTGTATAAAACCTGGGGAGCATGTTGATTCCTTCCTCTGCACCTTCTCCTTAATGAGGCAGATACTAGCAGCCACAGGGAAGGGCCTCAAAACTGGGACCATGCCAGGAAGAATGACGTATTACATACTTTTTTTTTTTTCAAATTCTTACCCATTGTCTTCGTTCAGCTAAGGAACCAAAAAAGAACAGGATCACCTCACTTTCTTAGATAGACAATCTTCACAAAATCTTATCTGTCAGTGCTTCTGCAGATAAAACTGCTTTGGGACAGAGTTATGAGGTACAATCTTTTAATACAGGGATATTATCAATCTCAAAATGCAGCACAAAGATAAATGAAAATTTCTATATTTTAAAAGCCTATGATATAGACAATAATAAAGAAACAATTTGGATAAATTAGAAATGCGCTTGACTGGGAGATATGACATAGGCAGGCCTGGCTGCCACCTCTTTACCCTGGAGCTGGTCCAGACATGTACCTTAAGATGTTCTTTATCTGCAAAATAAGGGTCTAGCTGCCATGATCTGCAAGTCTGCTCTGGTTCCTACACGGACTGGAAAGTACCATTGGGCAAATGATTGAGCCTATCCTCTGCTTCTTCATTTGTAAAATGGGAGTAATAACTGCCTTGAGTGCCTCACGTAATTATTGTACAATTAAGTGGGATTATGGGTATGAAAGCACTTTACAAAATAAAAATCCATTCAAATGTAAGTTATCATTATTATTAAAGAGGAGTAAAACAGGAAATCATTCAGAAGAGCCAGATACTAGTATTATACTGTCTAAGAAATCTACCACTGGGAGTCATCATTTGTAAATTCATCATATGGAGAATCAGCAACATTTTCTCATTATTGGTTTACCCATTCACTCTTCCATTTATCCTTAGTATTTCTAACTTTCTTTTCACTCTACTGCCTGTCCTTTCACTACACATGTAGTTTTATGTGTGATCACTTACTCTCTCCACAATGTGCTTTGTCACATTCACATATTCAAATTTCCACTTTCTTCAAATTTTCAATAATTAGTGCATTTGTGCTCAAGCTCTTCTCAACCCAGGCCAACTGTCTGTTTCTCTTTCATGGGCTTTTCCTTAAATCATTTTTGACTTAATTTCCTTACATCCCTTTCTTGTAACCCATTAAGTGGATCAGAAAACACTTACAGAGCACCTACTAAAAGGCTAAGATCAGTGCTGAATGCCGAGATAAGAATCCTTAGAGAGCGTACCCTATAGTCATAGAGATGCTTAAAATACTCTCATGTTTACCCTATATCTACATCTAGAATATTTATTTTTATTAGAATGTAAACAAGTTATGACTTTGTCTATCTCTCAAATTTTGCCACTTTTGTGCTTTAGCCTTGATGTTCTTCTTCAAAGTCAAGCTACTTTTTTTTATTTTGCGATACGTGGGCCTCTCACTGTTGTGGCCTCTCCCGTTGCGGAGCACAGGCTCTGGACGCACAGGCTCAGCGGCCATGACTCACAGGCCCAGCTGCTCCACGGCATGTGGGATCTTCCCGGACCGGGGCACGAACCTGTGTCCCCTGCATCGGCAGGCAGACTCTCAACCACTGTGCCACCAAGGAAGCCCTCAACCTACTTTTTTTTATATCCCAATACCTATTTATTCGTCAATTCCAATATCACCCCCATTTGAGAACTTCATCCTTGGCTTCCACAATTATTGAACTGTGTTTTCCTCCCTACCCATTTGACAATTATTTATTTATTTATATTATTATTTAGAAGCTTTAAAATTTCTCACCATGTGGAGAAACCTAAGAGGCCAGGCACTCTGTTCTATGCATTTTATATTCCAACACATTACTGTTGGTACTTAATAAATGTTTGTTAAACCAATGAATGAATGAACTAACACAATAATACAAGCTGGGTATTTAGAGGCAATATATTGTCAAGATGTAAGAATCAGATCTAGATTGGAGTTCCATGTTTGATACTGATTAACTAATATTAAATATGGAAAACTGACCTTATCTTTCTCAGTTTCAACATCTGTATAATTGGGATAAGCTAGGGATCCTAAGATGCTTAGCACAAATGCCTTGCATATTAAATATCCAATATATGTTCAGTGCCACTTTAATATAATAATATATTTTATTGGGAGAATAGCTAATAGGGTACAGCTGGTATAGAGCACCTCTAAACAAGAGGAACGGACCAAAGACATTCTTCAAGAACCTAGAGAAGGAAATTCCACATGGCGTGACATATTACAACCCTTTGGGAAATTGCTATCACAAGAGACAACCCAGGCTTTATGATGGATGAGGTGGTAACAAAAGGACCTGAAGTGAAGCCAAGCAGCAAACGGAGCTTTTCTTTTTTTTTTTTTTTAAATAGCTATTTATCAGCTCTAATCCCAATCAAGGGGTGATCTTTATGAAGCTGCACTGAAGCTATTGGTCACCTGGTGAACTTTGTAGTTGCAGATGTCCGCAAAACTAGTGATCACAGCTAGTTTAATTCTTCTTAATACAAAGTATACAGAATATTTATTAAGTTAAATTCTCCCCATTATTAATCATTCTCCACCCCCTCATCAACAAAAAAACAGTTATTAAGCCCTTACATGTGGGGCTGAGTAAAGGATTGTGCCTTTTATTAGAACATGAGATAGACTTAGAAAGAAAATTACACATCTCTAAAAGGGTGTGCAGACATTCCATTGTGTTTGTCTTTTCTCAATTTTTATAAAATTAAAATTGTTGCTATCAGTGCTAAACAGTGTCTTTTTTTTTTTTAGGTTTTTAAATTTTTAAATTTTATTTTATTTTTTATTTTTTTTTTGCAGTATGCGGGCCTCTCACTGCTGTGGCCTCTCCCGTTGTGGAGCACAGGCTCCGGACGCGCAGGCTCAGCGGCCATGGCTCACGGGCCCAGCCGCTCTGCGGCATGTGGGATCTTCCCGGACCGGGGCACGAACCCGTGTCCCCTGCATCGGCAGGTGGACTCTCAACCACTGCGCCACCAGGGAAGCCCCAATTTTTTTTATTTTAAATTAAATTGTGGTTAAAATAAAAACATATAAAGTTTACCATCTTAGCTATTTCTAAGTGCACAGTCCAGTACTAGTAAATATATTCACACTGTTGTACAACCAGTCTCCAGATCTTTTTTTTCTTGCAAATATGAAATCCTATGCACATTAAGCAACAACTCCCCATTTCCTTCCCTAGCAATCCCCTGGCAACCACTCTTCTACTTTCTGTCTCCATGAGTTCAATTACTCTAGGTACTTCATATAAGTGGAATCAGACAGTATTTGTCCTTTTGTTTAGCATATTGTCTTTTTTTTTTTTTTGACATCGTTATTGGAGTATAATTGCTTTACAATGGTGTGTTAGTTTCTGCTTTATAACAAAGTAAATCAGTTATACATATACATATGTTCCCATATGTCCTCCCTCTTGCATCCCCTCTCTCCCACCCTCTCTATCCCACCCATCCAGGTGGTCACAAAGCACCGAGCTGATATCCCTGTGCTATGCTGCTGCTTCCCACTAGCTATCTATTTTACGTTTGGTAGTGTATATATGTCCATGCCTCTCTCTCTCACTTTGTCACAGCTTACCCTTCCCCCTCCCCATATCCTCAAGTCCATTCTCTAGTAGGTCTGTGTCTTTATTCCAGTCTTACCCCTAGGTTCTTCATTACATTTTTTTTTCTTATATTCCATATATATGTGTTAGCATATAGTATTTGTCTTTCTCTTTCTGACTTACTTCACTCTGTATGACAGACTCTAGGTCTATCCACCTCATTACAAATAGCTCAATTTCGTTTCTTTTTATGGCTGAGTAGTATTCCATTGTATATATGTGCCACATCTTTATCCATTCATCCATTGATGGGCACTTAGGTTGTTTCCATCTCCTGGTTATTGTAAATAGAGCTGCAATGAACATTTTGAATTATGGTTTTCTCAGGGTATATGCCCAGTAGTGGGATTGCTGGGTCATATGGTAGTTCTATTTGCAGTTTTTTAAGGAACCTCCATACTGTTCTCCATAGTGGCTGTACCAATTCATGCTCCCACCAGCAGTGCAAGAGTGTTCCCTTTTCCCCACACCTTCTCCAGCATTTATTGTTTCTAGATTTTTTGATGATGGCCATTCTGACTGGTGTGAAATATCTCATTGTAGTTTTGATTTGCATTTCTCTAATGATTAATGATGTTGAGCATTCTTTCATGTGTTTGTTGGCAATCTGTATATCTTCTTTGGAGAAATGTCTATTTAGGTCTTCTGCCCATTTTTGGATTGGGTTGTGGGTTTTTTTTGTTATTGAGCTGCATGAGCTAAACAGTGTCTTTTGTGTTGTTGAAATCTCAGCTTTGTCAATAAAACAAAACTTTAATACAGTTTGTAATAATTCACCATATGATTGTAGCTGGACAAGTTTTTAACAGACTTGAGTATTTTATTCTTAAAGAGTATTTGCTAGCAAATTAATACTATAGCCCAAATATCAGGTTGGAAATTGAATATATTTAAGAGACTCTATTCACTCAAGGCAATTTAAAATATTCACTCATATATGGTGTGCAGTCAGAGGAAATCAATCGCATCACCATTTACTCAATATCAGTTTTTGATGACTCTCTGTTCTACTGGGAAATATTATTAGGCAAACACATCAAGTTAATATCCCACCTTGGGAAAAAAAACCCAAAACACAATTATACACCCAAATCACATGAAATAATTTTTGTACATTTAGAAGTTATTAGAAAAAATATTCCAAAATTAAAAGAATACTTCTAAATTATTTGTTGCTGAGATATATTTTAGACAACACTGTGAAAAATAATAATCAGTTTCTTGACCTGCTTTAAATAAACTCCCATCCTATTGAAACTGAAAAATGGATGTTTAGTGATTATTGTAGGCAACATTTAAGAAATTTTCATGTCTTCCCTGTCGGAGAAATGTCCCTAATTATAATCTCACAGGTGATCGTTTTCCAAGCAGGCAGACAGCCCCTGAGCTGAGGTGACTGTCATTCAGCACCCAGGGTGGGGTCTGGATGAACTAGCCTGGTCAGGGGCTCGTTGTCCTGAAGCCCAGTTGGGTATTGCAATGTTTAGATTAGTTTCCCAAAGGCCAAAGTGGGGTCTGGAAAATACATTCTGCTTCACAGTATTTCTTTTGAAATGACAATCTTACCCTGGAGTCTTCTCTGTGTTTTAGGGCATTTCTGTCCTGAGGTAGAGAAGGGATTGAGTGAGCTGGACTTTGCAATTCCCAATCTTATTTCAATCAGAGTGACTCTACTTTTATATTGGGTTCCCAGTAAATTGCTTTATGAAGAAAGGATTCACTGAACAAAAGAGAAAAGAAGTGTGTTAAAAAAAAAAAAAAACTACTACAGAGTATCAGAGAAATGACTGTTATGATAGGATAAAAGGTAGATGCTACTACATATTTTTTAAAATCTGCAAAGCCAAAAGTATCTTTCATCATATGAAATACCTAAGACAAAATTACTAAAATTAGCAATCAAGTAGCCTTATTAACACTTAAAAGAACCTATATTTGTGGTGCTGTTACAGCATAACACTTCATGGTCAAGCATTTTTTAAATGACAAGTCAAAGCTATCTCTGTAGGTAGAAAATTTAGTACTCAAAGATTTTAGAGAAAAATGAGACTATGAGTTATTATTCCTCTTACATATATAAGTGTATTTTTCTCACCCTATTATCTTTTTCCATGATTATTTCCTTAAAGAGAGAAGAACACTTTATTTATGACATACAAAGCTTACATTTGGGTAATACCTTAAAATCCAATTATTACTTTTAATAATCATGTTATTAAAATTATAAAGAAAAAAGAGGAAGAAGAGGAGAAAAAATCCAATTTAGAGGAAAAAATAACTATCTATAGTTAAAAAAGTCATCTGTGGCATCAGGAGCTCTGTTTGAAACCCTCTCACCTAATATGTACTATGACTTCTCTGAACTCCTGTTTCTTCATCTGTGAACTGAGTTAATGACAACTTTTAACGTGGAATGCCGAATACTTTTCTAAGTATATTGTGTTCATTAATACAATTCTCACATAACCCTATGAGATGGTTGCTACTATGATCACCATCTTTCAGATGAGGAACGTTGAAATCAGTTGCAGTGAAGTAACTCATCCAAGGTCACATAGCAAAGAATGGTAAAGTAAATGCTAAAGCTGGGCTTCCAACCCAAGCAGTCTGACTCCAAGGTTACACGCTTTAACAGCTACCTTACGTTGACTCCATGGGGAGTTGAGCCCAGACATTAAGTTTACTGTCTTTGTTCTTTACCCCTAGTTCAATTACTTATCTAATCATTCATTCTACAGATATTTATTTACATCTATTAAGTGTAGGTTGCAATGAGGACAGAGCTCAGAATGAAAGCAGGAAAAATGGTCACTATCATGATGCTTATGATGTAGCGGGGGGAAACAAAACAAACAAAATCTATATAATATGTCAGACGATAATAAATGCTAAGAAGAAAAACAGCTTAGGAAAAGGGGACTGAGATGATAAGAGGAATTTCTATTTAGGTAGGTTTATAAAGACTTTATATGGCTTTCCTGATAGAGTGATGTTTGAACAGAAATAGAAATAAAATGAGTGAATCTTTCAGAGCAGTTTGAGGATTACATGACATAAGTACAGCAAGTACCTAAAACAGTGCCTGTCTCATCATAGGGACTGGCTAAAAGTTTCTTTCTTCTCCCCTTAGAGTTAAAAGAAATTGAGAGGGGGAAATTTAGCTCTATGAAAAGACAAAGTGTTGATGGGAAGTTTGTTGATTCAAACTTTTTTTTTTATGAAATAGTAAAAAATAAACATGATCAACAGTCCCCAAATTCCCTTGAGCATTCAAATTTACAAAAGCAAGTGCATCACAAATTGAGAAAGGAAGTGTAAGCTGTGGGGTGTGTGTGTGTGTGTGTGTGTGTGTGTGTGTGTGTGTGTGTGAGAGAGAGAGAGAGAGAGAGAGAGAGAGAGAGAGAGAGAGAGAAACAGGGCAAAAGAGCAAAAGTGGATAGGGACATTCAAAGGTTTAAGCAGAATGTGCCGACAGACTTGTGAGCATTTCAGAGCTTGAAGCATCTACTGGGCTAATAAATAATGTTTCTGGCAGATCAGAATTCAGAACTTTTGTGCAGAGATGGGAAGAGGAGTATTTGCTTCTGGATTTCATCCTGTTCAATTAATATCATATATATATACACATATATATATATATATATGACTCATCCAAATCCATAAATCAGAGGTAAAATTACCATTATTTTTCTAATAGTGCCATGACTATCATAATGCCATGCAGAGAAATTCAAGTTTCCTTTGGGAAAATTATGTGAACATTAAAATTTTATATGACTAACTGGAGAATAAACATGGAAATATAATAGCTCTAAACTTCTTTTTATAATATATAACTGTAGCTATCATATCAAAGCATCTAACTTGACTGAGTCCACCGGTGCATTTAGGGTGACTTCATTTCAGGGTTTTGGTATTAAATTAAGGTGAAATTTGTATAAAAACCCACCTGAAATTTAATACAGAACCCAGGTGCAGGGATTGTTAAATGGCAATTACTTTGGTGTTCTTGGCATGGACAGATGGATCAGATGAAGTTAGTGTTAACTTATATTACACTGCTGCTGTTATTTCAACCACTTCCTGATATTCACACCCATCATATTTAATCTGTCAATATGTAGTCAGTAGATAAAATGCACGGAGTTTTGAGTATTGGAAGTTTCTGGATATAAACGTGCTTTTGTTTCTCTATGGTAACAAAAGTCCTTTGCAGGAGGAAATAACCAAGGAAACTCTAATCTAGGGGACAGCTCACTGTTGAACTTATTTCAGAATGTGATGAATCTTCCGGCTTCCCCAGGGGAGCTCCTGCAGGGAGTGGGGGCTTCAGGGAGAACGTGCCTTCCCAGCACTTCTTCCCTCTGCTCTTCCATCTTGTCCTTTCCTTCACCCAACACCTATCCCTTCACTTTTGCAGACCTCTGCATGTCATGTGCTCTTGCCCAAACTGTTGCACTCCTCCAAACTGAGACTCAGATTATTTTATCTGAGGAAGGAATTCCCTCAACTTAAGGCACAAGGCATGCAATATTTCAGTTACATAATAAAATTTGTTAGTCTGACTTCAGACCACAGCTCTTTAAAATAGATTAGATTAGAGCTGTAAAACTGGAAACTGTCAGAAGGAACAGTGTGTCACTCCTGTCCATGGCTGAAGCCTCTATTCATCTTCTCCCTGAATTTCTCCATAAAAACTAGGCCTAATTTGTTTTTGAAAGAGGCAGTAAGTAGTATGTACTCTGCATATCGAGAGAATGGATTCATTCTTTTGAAGCACAGTATTATTTTACTTAATAGATTAATAGTAAAATCAAATACTAATAATAAATGTAGTCCCTCAAATCAAGCTGTATAGAAGGGATAATTTCTGAGAGTAGATCTAGCCATATCTATCTCCAAAAGACTAAATTATATGAAACTTTAAAATGTCTTCCTCATTAACAGAAAAAAGCATAGAAGATTTGTCCCCTTTATTTTTAGACATATATTCCATATAAATTTTAAATAATCATTTAAATTGAATTTCATATTTTAGCAACCAAGTAACATTAAAAAATAAAGTGGCTTATCACACAGTGCGTGATCTGGGTAATAGTATTGTAACTATGGAAACAGCTTTGATCAAAAACACCGTCAAGGGCTTCCCTGGTGGCACAGTGGTTAAGAATCCGCCTGCCAATGCAGGGGACATGGGTTTGAGCCCTGGTCCGGGAAGATCCCACATGCCGAGGAGCAACTAAGCCTGTGTGCCACAGCTACTGAAGCCCACACACCTAGCGCCCATGCTCTGCAACAACAGAAGCCACCGCAGTGAGAAGTCCGCGCACTGCAATGAAGAGTAGCCCCCACTCGCCTCAACTAGAGAACGTCCACATACAGCAATGAAAACACACCACCACCAAAAATAAACCAAAATACTGTCAAGACACAGACCTTTTCATGAGTGTTGCATTCAATGTGCACACCCTTTCTAGCTGTAGTATGACATTTTTTCATTCCTTGTAAAATCTATATACTAAATATAAATAATGCTGACCGTATAGTTTACACTGTAACAGATAATTTCCATCTCAGAAAGCTACATTTCTGATTTTAGAGTAGTATGGATCACTAATACATTTAAATCATATCTTAACACTTAGAGGAAACGTATTGCACATCCTGTCATGAAACTCAAAAGAGACAATTTGTTATTCTAAACAAAGCATTCTTTCCTTTGTACTGGTGGCTTAAGCCTATGAATTTGATTCAAAAAAGGTTCCTTTATCTCCATGGACATTCGTTGTAATTTTGAGGTACAGTCCCAAGTCCAATAGCCTTTTGTCAAGGGAGATAGTGGGCAAGTGTGTGAATTTAATGTTAAATAGGAACCGTTTTGTTGTATTTTCAGACCTGTGAATCACTTTCCAGATTCACTTCTAATCAGTTAATACATCAATCAGCCTGCCTTTTGAGGCATGTACAATGTATGGGAAAAGCAAAATTTCCTGTGCCTATTTATAGTCTAATTGGGCCATTTTGAAATGTGAAATATATATGACAAAATATAATCAAGTGTTAAGGGGTGTGATATAATTAGAAGGGGCTAAATGAATTCATAGGAGTAAATAAGTTTCAAACATTTTCAGAGAATTCAAGGCCTCCTGCCCTTGATGAGTGGGCAAAGAATGAAGATGCAGGAAGACAAGGAAGAGATTTCAGGAGAAAGACACTAAGCTTTGGAGGAGAGGTGGATCTGGTTAAGAACATCCTCCAGAAATGGAAGGAATTGCTCTGACCAGAATTTGACAGAAAATGAAATTAGACTGTTTGAGTGAAGGTAGATAATAAATGACTTTGAAATCTTGGTAGAGAATGGACCTAAAATAGTGAGCTTTTTACACTCAATTTTGTAGAACTTTCAGCAGGTACGTGAAAACTATATATGAGAAATTTTGACATGGATTGGAATGGAGAGAAACTGTGGTCATAAGACCTAAAATCAGGTAGAAGCTTGTTGTTTTTTCTTCTAATTTTCAGATAATAATCTTAGCAAAGAATTAACTGCCTGCGGAGAGATAAGTTGGAAAAGCCATCAAAATCAAAGGAAGGTATAGTTATTCTGAACTAATAGTTACAGACTAGTGGAAGCTTCAAAAATATTTGTGGAATTTATCAGGTCAACCAGAGATGTATACTGTTTGTTTCCCAAATGTGGCCTTGCTACTTCCTATTGCCATATTTAGGATCTGCAAACTGAGCATTATTTTCTTTGGAATGCACTTACTCTTCCTTGTTATTTATAAAAATAATAGCACCTGATATTTACAGAGTGTTTTCTTTTTTAATTAATTTATTTATTTTTGGCTGTGTTGGGTCTTCGTTGCTGTGTGAGGGCTTTCTCTAGTTGTGGCAAGTGGGGGCTACTCTTCATTGCAGTGCGCGAGCTTCTCATTGCAGTGGTTTCTCTTGTTGTGGAACATGGGCTCTAGGCACGTGGGCTTCAGTATTTGTGGCACGTGGACTCAGTAGTTGTGGCTTGCGGGCTCTAGAGTGCAACCTCAGTAGTTGTGGCACACAGGCTTAGTTGCTCTGCGGCATGTGGGATCTTCCCAAACCAGGGCTCGAACCTGTGTCCCCTGCATTGTCAGGCGGATTCTTAACCACTGCACCACCAGGGAAGCCCTATAGAGTGTTTTATACTTATGACTTTGGGAAATGGTTAGCTTTGCTTTAAAGATGGGACCAGAAGAAAGTGATTTGTCCAATCACGTAATCTGAGATAAGATACGTGCCATTTGATACCAGCGTTAGCCTTTGAGGTATCTAATAGTGCTACAAAAATATAACCTCTAATAAGCCTAAATAAATTATAAAACATGGAGCTCAACTATGAAGAGATTCCTAAGACTTGCTATGGGTGATTGTAGCTATTAGTATGTTGGCATGTCAACTTGTCAAATTAGGGATGATTGGTTGACTCTTCATCCTTTTGTTCTGTCTTTCCTAAGTAGATTTACAATCTTTACACCTTATACCTCCATACTGTGTATTGATGGAAAATTCACCTGTTTCCTCTTTGGCCCTATGCTTAGAGAGAACATAGTTGAACGGCCTCTCAAAGGGTCTAAAATTTGGCACTGAATACTGTTGTTTCCACATAGATTCTGTTTTCTAGGCAGAACGTCCAGTTTCATTTACATTCTTGTTTATTAGTTGTTCAGCATTCCACATGCTCTTCAGCCTACTGCTTTGTGAATACGTTCACATTTGGCTTGCTGTTCTGTAAAAGGAGCAATGTCATTTTAAGACAGGGAATGGATGTATATCTGCAATGGGATAAAATTTGTAATTCTGAGATTTTTATGCTCTGCCGTTCATACAAGAACATTTCCTGACTGCTGTGGGGCTACACTGAGGAAAAGAGCCTTTCTGAGGTTCACACATGTTGTCACGGCAATACCTGGCATAACAAAAATGTGGGAAAATTAAGAAAAAATTGGATTCATGGGCTAGCAACAATATGCCAGTTTTTTTTTTTACAAGATTTTATTTCAAGTGATTTTTCAATAATTTGTTGGTTGTAGAACAGCTTGGGGCATGTGGTTTACATTCAGTTAACATGCTTCATGTAATAATGGGTGAAAAGTATTATTTGTGTGTGTGTGTGTGTGTGTCTGTGAGAGAGAGACAGAGACAGAGACAGAGAGACTTTTCCCTTACTCTTCTATTCTTGCCATGGTTGGCTATAAATTACCTAAATAAAAATATGTATTCAGTCGTAACTTAACAGAAAAAGTATGATGAAACAGTCCCACTTAGATGAAGGTGCCCCCTCTACTACTATGAATCAATAGAAGAAGGTACATTTTTTGGTGACTTGTATCAATTAAAACTTATAGAATTTTTATTTCACTATTTATGGCACTGTGAGAGATACTACTGTGGATGCCAAGCTTAGTAGAAATTTAATCAGAGGAAGGGGAGAAAGAGAGTGATGGTCACAGTGAGCTATTTGTAAAAGTAAATGGGCTTTCAATAAAGTGAGACACATTGGGAGATAGAAGGTGTCTTGTGTTTTGTAGGATAGTGGGAAATGGAAAGATAGCAGCAATGGTTGAAACTGGTAGGCAAGGGCAAGGTAACGTATTGTATGTTATTCAAAAGGATTCATAATTTATTCTGGACAGTTCCATGTGAGGGTGTAATGGATTTACTTTGTCTGTCCCAAATTGGTGTGTTGAAACCCTACCCCTCAATGTGGTGGTATCAGAAGGTGAGGCTTTTGGGAAGGAATTAGGATTAGATGAAGTCATGAGGGTGGAGCCCACATGAGTGGGATTAGCGCCTTTATAGGAGTCCTGTGAGACCTTGCTTCCTCTCTCTGCTCCTGCCATGTAAGGATACAATAAGATGTTGGCAGGCTGCAACCAGGAAGAGGGCACTCACCAGAAATTGAAAATGCTAGTAACCTGATCTTGGACTTCCATGCTCTAGAACTGTGAGAAATAAATTTCAATTGTTTATAAACCACCCAGTCTATTGTGCTGTGTTATAGCAGTCTGAACTAAGCCAGAAATTGTTACCAAAATGTGGGAATGCTGCTGTAACAAATACCTAAAACTGTGGAAGCAGCTTTGGAACCGAGTAATGAGTAGGGGCCAGAAGACTTATTGTTTAAAAAACTGAGGCAAAGTTGATTTACAATATATTAGTTTCATGTGCATAACATACTGATTCAAATTTTTACAGATTATACTCCATTTAAAGTTATTATAAAATATTGGCTATATTCCCTGTGTTGTGCAATGCATCCTTGTAGCTTGTAGTTTATTTTACAGAAAGTAGTTTGTACCTCTTAATCTCCTACTCCAATCTTGCCCCTCCCCCTCCCCTCTCCCCACTGGTAAACACTAGTTTGTTGTCTACATCTGTGAGTCTGCTTCTGTTTTGTTGTATTCATTCCTTTGTTTTATTTTTCAGATTCCACATATAAGTGATAACATACAGTATTTGTTTTTCTGTCAGTCCATTCCATAGATTTTGGATTATTATGTTTACATTTCCAATAGTTTCCAGGTATTTTTAAATTTCTTTTTTGATTTCTTCATTTGTTGTTTAGCAGTATGCTGATAAGCCTCCATGTGGTTGTGGTTTTCTGCAGTATTTTCCTTGTAATTAATTTCTAGTCTCATAGCACTGTGGCTGAAAATATGCTAGATATGATTTCAATTTTCCTAAATTTACTGAGACTTATTTTGTTGCCCAGCATGTGATCTATCCTGGAGAATGTTCCATATGCACTTGAAAAGAATGTGTATTCTACTGCATTTGGATGGAATGTCATATGCACATATATATATATGCACATCCATTCACTTAGTCTGGTGTGTCATTCAAGACCAGAGTTTTCTTATTGATTTACTGTCTGAACAACCTGTCCATTGTTGTAAGTGGAGTGTTAAAGTCCCCTACTATTATTGTGTTATTGTCAATTTTCCATTATGTCTGTTAATATTTGCTTTAGGTATTTAGATGATCTTATGTTGGGTGAATATATATTTATAATGTTAGATCTTGTTCTTGGATTGATCCCTGACCATTATGTTATGTTTTTCTTTGTCTCTTGTCTCTTTTCTTTGTCTTTCTTTAAAATCTATTAGGGAGATTGGTTCAAGACGGCAGAGTAGAAGGATGTATGCTCACTCCCTATTGCAAGAACACCGGAATCACAATTAACTGCTGAACAATCATCAGTAGGAAGACACTGGAACTCACCAAGAAAGATGCCCCACATCCAAGGACAGGGGAGAAGCCACAATGAGATGGTAGGAGGGGCACAATAACAATAAAATCAAATCCCATGGCCACTGAGAGAGTGACTCAAAAACTGGAGAACACTTATACCACAGAGGTCCAACCACTGGAGTGAAGGTTCTGAGCCCCACGTCAGGCTTCCAAACCTGGGGGTCCAGCAAAAGGAGGAGGAATTCCTAGAGAATCAGACTTTGAAGGCTGGTGGGATTTGATTGCAGGACTTTCACAGGACTTGGGGAAGTGGAGACTCCACTCTTGGAGGGCATGCACAAAGTAGTGTGCACATTAGGACCCTGGGGAGGGAGTGACCCCATGAGAGACTGAAGCTGACCTACCTGCTAGTGTTAGAGGGTCTCCTGCAGAGATGGGGACTGGCTGTGGCTCACTGCAGGGACATGGACACTGACAACAGAAGTTCTGGGAAACACTCCTTAGTGTGAGCCCTCCCAGAGTCTGCCATTAGCCCCATTAGGCTCCAGTGCTGGGTCGCCTCAGGCCAAACAGCCAACAGGGAGGGAACCCAGGCCCATCCATCAGCAGACAAGCAGATTGAAGTTTTACTGAGCTCTGCCAACCAGAACAACACACAGCTCTACCCACCAGCAGTCCCTCCCATCAGGAAGCTTGCACAAGCCTCTTAGACAGCCTCATCCACCAGAGGGCAGACAGCAGAAGCAAGAAGTACTACAATGCTACAGTCTGTATAATGAAAACTGCGTTCACAGAAAGATAGGCAAAATGAAAAAGCAGAGGGCTATGTACCAGATGAAGGAACAAGATAAAACCCCAGGAAAAAAAACTAAACCAAGTGAAGATAGGCAACCTCCAGAAAAAGAATTCAGAATAATAATAGGGAAGATGATCCAAGACCTCAGAGAAAGGATGGAGGCAAAGATCAACAAGATGCAAGCAATGTTTAATAAAGACCAAGAAGAACTAAAGAACAAACACTTAGAAGAATTAAAGAACAGACAAACATAGGTGAACAATGCAATAATTGAAATGAAAAATACACTAGAAAGAATCAATAACAGAATAACTGAGGCAGAAGAACGGATAAGTAACCTGGAAGACAAAATGGTGGAATTTACTGCCACGGAACAGAATAAAGAAAAAAGAATGAAAAGAGATGAAGACAGCCTAAGAGACCTCTAGCACAACATTAACCACACCAACATTGTCATTATAGGGTCCCGAAGGAGAAGAGAGAGAGAAAGGACCCAAGAAAATATTTGAAGACATTACAGTTGAAAAATTCCCTAACATGGGAAAGGAAATAGCCACCCAAGTCCAGGAAACTCACAGAGTCCCAGGCAAGATATACCCAAGGAGAAACAGGCTGAGACACATAGTAATCAAATTGACAAAAATTAAAGACAAAGGAAAATTATTAAAAGCCACAAGAGAAAAATGACAAATAGCATACAAGGGAACTCACATAAGGTTAACAGCTGATCTCTGAGCAGAAACACTACAAGCCAGAAGGGAGTGGCATGATATACTTAAAGTGATGAAAGGGAAGAACCAACAGCCATGATTACTCTACCTGGCAAGGATCTCATTCCGATTCAGTGGAGAAATCAAAAGCTTTACCGAAAGGCAAAAGCTAAGAGAATTCAGCAACACTAAACTAGCTCTACAACAAATGCTAAAGAAACTTCTCTAAGTGGGAAACACAGAGAAGGAAAGACATACAAAAACAAACCCAAACAATTAAGAAAATGGTAATAGGAACATACATATCACTAATTACCTTAAATGTGAATGGATTAAATGTTCTAACCAAAAGACACAGGCTTGCTGTATGGCTACAAAAACAAAACCCATATATATGCTGTCTACAAGAGACTCACTTCAGACCTAGGGACACATACAGACTGAAAGTGAGGGGATGGAAAAAGATATTCCATGCAAACGGAAATCAAAAGAAAGCTGGAGTAGCAATACTCATATCAGATGAAAATAGACTTTAAAATAAAGAATGTTAGAAGAGCCAAGGAAGGACCCTACATAATGATCAAGGGATCAATCCAAGAAGAAGATAAAACAATTATAAATACATATGTACCCAACATAGGAACACCTCAGTACATAAGGTAAATGCTAATAGCTATAAAAGAGGAAACCGACATTAGCACAATAATACTTGGGGACTTTAACACCTCACTTTTACCAATGGAAAGATCATAAAGACAGAAAATTAATATGGAAATGCAAGCATTAAATGACACAATAGACCAGTAGGTTTAATTGACATTATAGGACATTCCATCCGAAAACACCAGATTACACTTTCTTCTCAAGTGCACACGGAACATTCTTCAGGATAGATCACACCTTGAGTCACAAACCAAGCTTTCGTAAATTTAAGAAAATTGAAATCATATCAAGCATCTTTTCCAACCACAACATGATGAGACTAACCTATGACAAAGGAGGCAAGGATATATAATGGAGAAAAGACAGTCTCTTCAGTAAGTGGTGCTGGGAAAATTGGAAAGCTGCATGTAAAAGAATGAAATTAGAATACTCCCTAACACCAGACACAAAAATAAACTCAAAATGGATTAAACACCAAAATGTAAGACTGGACACTATAAAACTGTTAGAGGAAAACATAGGAAGAATACTCTTTGACATAAATCACAGCAAGATCTTTTTTTGTGTGTGTGTTTGTGGTATGTGGGCCTCTCACTGTTGTGGCCTCTCCCATTGTGGAGCACAGGCTCCGGACACGCAGGCTCAGCGGCCATGGCTCACAGGCCTAGCCGCTCCGCGGCATGTGGGATCTTCCCAGACCGGAGCACAAACCCGTGTCCCCTGCATCAGCAAGCAGACTCTCAACCACTACACCACCAGGGAAGCCCACAGCAAGATCTTTTTTGACCCACTTCCTAGAGTAATGGAAATAAAAACAAAAATAAACAAATGGGACCTAATGAAACTTCAAAGGTTTTGCACAGCAAAGGAAACTATAAACAAGGTGAAAAGACAACCCTCAGAATGGGAGAAAATATTTGCTAATGAATCAATGGACAAAGGATTAATCTCTTAAATATATAAACAGATCATTTGGGTCAATATTAAAAAAACAAACAACCTATTCAAAAAATGGGAAGAAGACCTAAATAGACATCTCTCCAAAGAAGACATACAGATGGCCAAGAGGCATATGAAAAACTGCTCAACATCACTAATTATTAGAGAAATGCAAATCAAAACTACAACGAGGGATCACCTCACACCAGTCAGAATGACCATCATCAAAAAACCTACAAACAATAAGTGCTGGAGAGGGTGTGGAAAAAATGAACCTTCTTGTACTCTTGGTGGGAATGTAAATTTATACAGCCACTATGGAGAACAGTATGGAAGTTCCTTAAAAAGCTAAAAATAGAATTACCATATGACCCAGCAATCCCACTACTGGGCAAATACCCAGAGAAAACCATAATTCAAAAAGACACATGCACCCCAATAGTCATTGCAGTACTACTTACAATAGCCAGGTCATGGATGCAACCTAAAAGCCCAATGACAGATGAATGGATAAAGAAGATGTGGTACTTATATACAATGGAGTATTACTCAGCCATAAAAAGGAACAAAATTGGGTCATTTGTAGAGATGTGGTGGACCTAGAGATTGTTATACAGAGTGAAGTAAGTCAGAAAGAGAAAAACAAATATTGTATGAAGTCTATTATGTTCTGATATAAGTTTTGCTATCCCAGCTTTCTGTTGATTTTCATTTGGATAGAATACCTTTTTCCATTCTCTTACTTTCAGTCTCTGTGTGTCTTTAGACCTGAAGTGAGTCTCTTGTAGGCAACATGTATATGAGGCTTGGTTTCATTTTCATTTAGCCACTCTATGTTTTATGATTGGCACATTTAGTCTATTTACATTTAAAGTGATTATTAATAAGTATGTACTTATTGCCATTTTAAAAAAACGTTTGGGGTTGTTTGGATAGTTCTTTTTTGTTCCTTTCTTCGCTTGTTCTCTTATGACTTGATGACTACATTTAATATTATGTTTGAATTTTCTTTGTGTGTTGACCTAGTATAGTTTAAGTGTTTATTACCATGAATTTTATATATAACAATCTCTCTTTCTCTCTCTTTGTATATACATATATAATATATGATATATAGCATATAAAACATAGTAAGATGTGATATGATATAATATATATTATATATGATATATATTGTATATATGTATATATATATAATATATATTATATATGATATATATTGTATATATGTATATATATGTATCATATATATCAAACATATTATATATCATAATATACATATATTTTTAAAATATATATTTAAAAATGATATATTTCATACATAATATATATGATATGTATATAATGTTATATGATATATAGTATATATTATATTTGTGATATATTTATATTATTATAAGTTGTATTATTATGATATATTTTTATATAATAATAAATTATATATTTATTTTATTATGAATAATAATTATAATGATAGTAATTAAATTATATAATTCAATATATATTATAATTATTATAATTAAAAATACTACCAATAGTAATTAAATAATAATTTTTATTATGAATACATATTTATAATATTACATTTATTGTATGTATGAATATATATTTATTATACTATATGTATTGCATACATAATAAATATATGTATTAATATATTTATTATATTATTATAATAATAAATAAATTATATTTCATTTATATATTTTTATGTCTATTATACATATATTTATAATATATATTTATTTATATATTATACATATTTATTTTTTAATATTTATTTATATATTTTTAAATATATATAATATATATTTATTTATGTATATATATTTACATATGATTATTTGCTGATGTATTAATTTCAAATAAATATTAATAGTCCTGCATTTTTACTCCTCCACCTCAATTACTGTTCTCCCATGATATAATAATATATATACATATATACATGTATATCGTAGTGTATAATATGATACATATATAATTATTTATTTTATATTATATATAATATATTTTACATTGTATATTATAATATAATTGTATAGTATATTATAATATAATTGTATAGTGTATTATAATAATATATGATTATTTTATAATATAATAGTATAAAATTATTATATATATTATTATATTATTACATCATCTTATAATATATATTATTATATAAGTAATAATATATTAATACTAACAATATTATATATAATATATATAGTTATATATAATATTATATATTATACTATTAAATTTATAAATATTAAAATATATTTATAAGTTTATGATTTATAAATATACCAATATAATATATTATATGTATATTATATGTGTTATAAGATATATAATAATATACATTGTAATATTATATATTATATGATTTTATTAATAATTATATAATATATTTTAATATATAGTAGAATATATTATATTAATATTCATAATATAGAATTACACTGTTATATAACATATCATATAAGTGATATATGGTACATAATTTTTATTTATTAAATTATCATTATTACTACATATTATTAGGTAATAATACATTATATATTTTTTATTATCATGGTATATATGTATTATATTATATTTATTCCATTTTTATTCACATATATTTATTATATTATTATAAATATATATTATCTATACATATATCATATGTATCATTATATATTTATTTATATGTTATACATATATATTTGTATTTACATATGATATGTATGATATACATATCATACGTATATGATAATTTGCTGATATATTTATTTCAAACAACTTTTTAACAACCCTGCATTTGTACTTCTACCACCACCACAATTACTGTTTTTTTTTTGTTTTTTTTTTAATAATTTCTTTTTTTCTTGCAGTATGCCGGCCTCCCACTGCTATGGCCTCCCCCATTGCGGAGCACAGGCTCCAGACGCGCAGGCCCAGTGGCCATGGCTCACGGGCCCAGCTGCTCCACGGCATGCGGGATCTTCCCGGACCGGGGCACGAACCCGTGTCCCCTGCATCGGCAGGCGGACTCTCAACAATTGCGCCACCAGGGAAGCCCCAATTACTGTTTTTCATGTCATGTTTTACAGCTTTTTGTTTTGTGCATCCTTTAACTACTTATCCTGGAAATAGATGATTTTACTATTTTGTCCTTTACCTTCCTACTGCTAGCTTTGTACATTGTTAATTTACTATGATTACTATCTATTTATCTTTACCAATGAGCCTTTTCCTTTTGTAGTTTTATGTTTCTAGTTGTGGTCTTTTCTTTTTTGCTTAGAGAATTCCCTTTTACATTTCTGGTAAATCTGGTTTGTGTGCTAAACTCTTTTAGCTTTTGTCTGTCTGTTAAACATTAGATTTTTCCATCAAATCTGTAAAAAGGCCTTGCCGGGTGGAGTATTCTTGGTTGTTTTTCCCTATTATCACCTTAGATATATTATGTAACCTCCTCTGGTCCGGGGTTTCCACTGAAAAGTAGCCTTATGCAGGTGTCCTTGTATATAGCTTTTCCCTTGCTGCTTTAATATTCTCTTTTTATGTTTAATTTTTGCTATTTAAACTACAATGTGTCTTGGGTTGGTCCCCTTTGATCAATCCTGTTTAGGACTCTCTGTGCTCCCTAGACCTAGATATCTTTTCCTCTCCCAAGAAACTTAGGGAAGTTGTCAGCTTTTATATCTTTAAATATGTGCCCCTTTCTCTCTTTTTTCTCCTTCTGGTATCCCTATAATGCAGATATTACTATGCTTGATGTTGTCACAGAGGTCTCTTAAACTGTCCTCATTTCCTTTTATTTTTCTCGTCAGCTTCAGTGATTTCCATTACTCTATTTTCCAGCTCACTTTTCAGTTCTGCTGTATATTCTAATCCACTGCTGATTCCTTCTACTGTATTTTTTATTTTAGTTATTATTTTCTTCAGCTCTGTTGGCTTCTCCTGACTCTTTCTTAAATTAGTCACTTTGCTCATCCATTCTTCTCTGAGTTTTTAGATCATCTTTAAATTGTTATCTTGAACTCTTTCTCAGGTAGATTGCCTGTCTCCTCTTCACTTAATTCTTGGGTCTTATCTTCCTTCATTTGGAACATGTTTCTCTGTCACCAAAAATTTGCCTAATATGCTTTTTTTTTTTTTTTTTGCGGTATGCGGGCCTCTCACTGTTGTGGCCTCTCCCGTTGAGGAACACAGGCTCTGGACGTGCAGACTCAGCGGCCATGGCTCACGGGCCCCGCCGCTCCATGGCATGTGGGATCTTCCCGGACCAGGGCACGAACCTGTGTCCCCTGCATCGGCAGGCGGACTCTCAACCACTGTGCCACCAGGGAAGCCCTAATTTGCTTTTTTAAATTCCTATGTATCTGGTAAGTTGGTTATATTCCTCAACTTTGAAGAAGTGGCCTTTTGTAGGAGAAATTCTGTGAGTCCTAGCAGTCCACTCCCCTCTGGTCACCAGAGCTATGTGCTCCAGGGGTACCCCCTGTGTGAACTGTGTGTGACCCTCTATTGTGGCAGGCTGACTACTGTAGGCTCTATGGTCGGTGTGGTCGGCCACTGGACTTGTTTGGCAGTCCTTGCCTTGTGCAGAGGCTGCTGGCCCTTGGTTGTGGGGGCTGGGTGACAAAGTGGCTGGCTGAGGAATCCTGGTCGGTTACAGGGTTAGTGCTGGCTCACTTCTGGTCAGAGCAGGGTCCTGGGGTGGTTTTAGTGCTGACGTTCTCAGATATCCTGTCAGCCTGCTTGTCAAGTGGTCACTTCCTGACTTGGATGGCTACAGGTCCCAAGGTTTCCCAAAGCTGGTGCTGGCTTGCTGGTGGGGGGGCTGGGGCCAGGGCTCAGGGGTTCTGGGGCTGATGTCAGCCTGCTTGTGAGCAAAGTTGTGTACTGAGGTCTCTGACTGCAGGGCCCTTGGGGTCCCAGGGCTAGTGCTCATACACTGGTATGTGGGCTTGGGTCCCGGTTCCTCTGGTTTATACAGCCATGTGCCGGGGTGGCTGTGGGATCAGGAGGTCTTACAGCAGCCTGCCTTCAGGTTGGTGACACTGTGTCCCCTCCTGGCTAGTTGCTTGAGCTAAAGTGTTCCAGTACTTGTTGCTAAAGGCCGGTGGGGCCGGGTCCCAGTGCTAGTAAACTAGAGGAAGGATTCCAAAATGACATTTGCCAGCACCAGTGTACATGTGGTAGAACGAGCTCCCCCAATGGCTGCCACCTGTGTCTTTGTCCCCAGGGTGAGCTCCAGTTGCCTCCTGCTTCTCTGGGGGACTCTCCAAGTTCAGTAGGTGGGTTTGAACCTCCTTTCAAATTACTGCTTCTGCCCTGGGTCCCGGAGCATCTAAAACTTTGTGTGTGCCCTTTAAAAGGCAGTCTCTATTTTCCACAACCCTCTGGATCTCCCAAAAGTAAGCCCCACTGGCCTTCAAAGCTAAATGTTCTGGGAGCTCATCTTTCTAGTACAGGACCCACAGGCTGGGAAGCCAAAGTGGGGCTCAGGCCCATTGCTCCTTGGGGAGAACCTTGGCAATTGTAATTATCCTCCTGTTTGTGGGTCACCCACCCAGGGTTATGGGTCTTGACTATACTGTGACTACCCCTCCTACCCATCTCATTGTGATTTCTTCTTCATATCTTTAGTTGTAGAAGATATTTTATACTAGATTCCTGTCTTTTTCATCAATAGTTGCTCTGTAAATGGTTGCAATTTTGGTGTGCCTGTGAGAGGAGGTGAGCTTAGGGTTTTCATACCATCTTGGCCTGAAATCTGAGGAGCTGGAAGAATTTTGAGGTGCTTGCTACAAAAAGCGTACATTGCTTTGAGTGGGGCTTTAAAGGCAGTTCTGGTGAAAGCTCAGAAAGAAAAGAGGAGAGCCATAGAGAAAGCCTTAGTTTTTTTAAAGAATGCATAAGAAATCTTTAACAGAATGTGGGTAGAAATATGGACAGTAAAGGTCATTTTAATGAGATCTCAGACACGAATGAGGAATGTATTATTGGAAACTGGAGGAAAGGTGAAGTGGCAAAGAACTTGGCTGGTTGTGTGTGTGTCCTAGTTTTTTGTGGAAATAAGAGCGTGCAAGTGATAAAATTGAATATTAGCCTGAAGAGATTTCTAAGCAGTGTTGAAGGTGCAGCTTGGCTTCTGACTGCTTATAGTAAAATGCAAGGAGAAATGACTTAAAGATGGAATTTTTTAGCAAAGCGAAATAATAGCTAAAATATTTGGAAACTTCTTAGTATCCATATCGTGAAAAATGAGAAAGCATGTTCAGAAAAAAACAGTAAAGGTGTGGCCAGCATCTGGTTGACAAGATGAGTATATATCTGAACCATAGACTTAATCAGCCACCCCAGCAGGAAACTGCCAGTTTGAACTGAAGAGGAAGGAGATAAGAAAGAATGAAGGAAGGCTGTGGACTTCTTGGATTTTATAGGACAGGATCATAGAGCTATTCAGCTCTGAACTTGCACTATTCTTCAGGACAGGGAAGAATGACCCTGAAGGTGATTCAGAGATCATCAGGCTGTGCCCTTTGTTTCAAAAAGGAGATTGACCATCATCTTGCTTTCAACAGGCCAGTTGGCCTCTGCCCAGAGCCCTGGGGACTGGGCCACCTGGCAGAGTTCTGGTGGGTGCAGAACTACTATTGCAGGACTACCACCTCAGTGGGCCTGGAAAGCAGAGCATCAAGCCAAAGAGGTTTATTCTCAAGTCTTAAGGTCTAATGTATTTTGCTCTGCTAGGTTTTGGACTTGCTTGGGACCTGTCACCCATTCCTTCTTTCCTGTTTCTCCTTTTTGGAATGAGAATATCTATTCTATGTCTGTCTTACCATTGTATTTTGGAAGTATAACTTATTTGGTTTCACAGGTTCTCAGCTGGAGAGGAATTCTGTCTCAGGATGAATAGTGTCTCCAGTCTCACCCAACTCTGATGTAAATGATATTTATATGAAACTTTGGACTTTAGAGTTAATGCTAGAATGAGTTAAGAGTTTTGGGATCATTGGGATGGAATGAATATATTTACATGTGAGAAGGACATGGATTTTGAGGGGCCAGGGACAGAATGTTATGCACTAAATATTTGTGTCCCCCCAAAATTCATATGTTGAAATCCTACTCCCTAATGTGATGATATTATGAGGTGAGGCCTTTGGGAAGTAATTAACATTAGATTAGGCAATGAGGGTGTAACTCTTATGAGTCATATTAGTGCCCTTATAACATCATGAGAGTGCTTGCTTCCTCTCTCTGCTCTTGCCATGTAAGGATACAATGAAAAGTTGCAGTCTGCAACCATAGAGAGGGCTCCCACCAGAATGTGACCATGTGGGCACCATGATTATGGACTTCCATCTTCCAGAACTGTGAGAAATAAATTTCTGTTGTTTATAATCCTACCATTCTATGGCAGTTTGTCATAGGAGCTGAACTAGAATGGGGTAACCATCATTTAGACATAGACCATGGTATTTTGGTTTCTGATCCTCTTCTTTTGCCCATATCCCACTAACTCTGAAATAATATGTGAGAATAGTAAGACAATCCCCTTAATCTTATCTTTATCAGCAGTTTCACAAAGTTTTGTAGATACTAGTCTCTAAGGATGGCTTCAGTTTGGGTATAGATATTATTGGCTGTTTCATGCACTAAGATTTCAAATTCCTGGATTCTCAGTCAATTTAGACTATAGGCCAGGGGCAGTATCTTTCTGAACAAAGCTTTATTTCCCTTTGTCTCTGCTTGCAGACTAGTTCATTCTAATGTGAATTCATTGCAGACATTTTTTGATTAATTTGTTTACTGTAAGTATCAATTGGCAGCCATTACATAAGGTCATTCTGCTTATTTCACTAGTTATTTACCTAATGCTACAGTCTTGGCTGGCACTTGATCTGCCTTCCAAAGTACTGTAGATGATATTTTGAACAAATGCTTTGCCATTTCTTAACAAGAGTTACCATGTTTCCAACCTCCAATATCTATCTCCTCTCTGCCTCCACTAAGTTGATGTTAACTTTTATATTGGCTATTTGTTATATTCTACTCCTAGTTATCAAATGTTGCAGCTGATAAAACTAATAAACAAATATATGGAAAATTTTCAATTTTGTTAATTTTCAAATATCTTTTTTAAAATAATGGAATACGTCGTCTTTCAAATTAGAAAAATAATTTTTAATCATGTTATAAGTGATAAAAACATGCAGCAAAACTGGTACTTTCATACATTCATATTGGGAAGACCATGCTTTAGTTTAATTAGGCAATATAAATTGACTTTAATTTATATTTTAATAAAGTAGTAACATTTGTGAAAACAATTTTAAGAAATAATTAATAAAATGAAAATGATGTGCATGATTTGTTTCCTATTGCTGCCAAAATAGGAACAACTTGAATATTAAAATGAAGAAAAATGGTTGAGAAAATTATGATACATCTATTAAATGGGATAGTATGTAACTGTTAAAATAATTAGGAAAACTATGTTTCTACATGAACAAGTAAGTGTAAATGCTGCAGTGTAAAAATCAGGATATAAAATTACATGTGTGCAAGGATTGCAAGCAAGTGAAGTAATATATGGAGAATTATTAGATTGGAGTATAACAAAATGATTGTAGTTAGATGTTCTGTTGGGTGGTGAGATCATGTTGCTCTCCTACAATTTCCAATTTTCTGTCCGGGAAAAAAACCTAAAGATTTATGACCTATAAACTGACATGATTTACCTTTAAAACATAAAAAAGTGAACCTATATTATTAAATAATAATTTAATAAAATTAAATTATTAAAATTAAAGATTAAAAGAGGCACATCATTAAAATCTGGTGGGTAAAGTTAGATGCAACATACTATTGTTTGTGTTGGACATTGTGCTATTCACAGGACAGCTGTCTTCATCATTCTATCCTTTAATTATTCTTTACAATGTATTTATTTAAATTCTTAAACAAACTGCCAGTAATTAATTCTCTGAATTAATTCTTATCATATCTCCTTTAAAAGTGTTCAGAATACAGTTAAAATTATGTTTATTTAAAGATACAAAAATTCCACAATATTTCTGTAACTTTTTATGAAATTACTTTCCATTTCCTATTCTTATTATTTATTTTTCTTACATTGGGCTGCTTCTATTTCAATAATTCTGCCAAACTATGTCTATGGTATTTAAAACACGTAACATGTTCACAAAATGATTTTTTATAGGTAATGGGGGAGAATGTTAATATAAATTTTATAGGTAGAAGATTTAAAAAAGGCATGTTTGATACACACATATTAGTAAATTCCCCCCATTCGGGATCCTGTTACTCAAGTTTAGTTAGGTCCAAATTCTTTTTGTTTTCTCCATGGACCTCTGGTATTCACTACATGAGTCTGTTCTCCATTTTAACGGTTTACTAAAAGTAATTGTTGTAATGTTTTATGGTGAAGCTTGTGTGCCACACATATTTTCCCTTCCAACCATGTATCTCAAGATAATTTTTTTCCTTTGAACAAATTGTATTACCTTCCTTGAAAGAAGATTGCTTTTAGAAATTTTGCAGGTTGGATTCTGTTCTAATAGTTGTGGTAGCCTCCCCAGGAATAACTATAATACTTGAGTTCACTCACCATTATCTCTCCTTTACGTTATATCTTACTACTTTTAACGGTCTTTTCCATCTCCAACCTGGGGGAGTTTCTAAAGTCTGTCTTCAAGCTATTGATTTTCATTATTACTTCATTTTTTAGCTAATTATTTTTTTTTTCCTCTACCCCATTTATGTCCATCACATCTATATTCTCTTATCTGTGAACTTTGAATCTATACCTGCTTTTATAATTCTTTCTGGTCCTGAGTCTGGGTCTTTTTTTCTTAATTTAGGATGTCAATTTCCTAAAATTTCCATCTGGTTTAGTAAACATTGTTATTCCTCTGAATCTTTATGCTGCTGGACCTTTTCACTTGTTCTGCAATAATTTTGCATGGTCATTATGTATGGCTTTTTAAAAACTCATCCTTGGCTTCACAGAGATCATGACAGAACATGACACAGGCAGAAAACTGAAGTTGGTGATTTGCTCTGTTGATTTGATTGATATGAACTCTTATCACTTAAGTGATGATCACAACTAGTCAGATATATTGCTTCTGGATGTCTACAGCTCCAAACCACAAAATCAATGTCTAATTTATATCTGAGGGGCAGATATGGAACATCTTAGAATTTCTTAGCCTGTTACTTTGACATAAAACAAAAATATATATTAAAAAATTACCTCCTCACTGTTAATATTTCCACATTTTTCCAGTGTCTACTCTACCTATATAATTTTCTTGTAGGGACTCTGTTTCCAGAGTTGCAACATGACATCACTAATATCATTCCTTCCTATTTACGTATCTCCCTTCAATAACATTGCCTTTTGCCAGCAAACTCCCAACTCAATCCCCACCACACCACCTGCTTTACATCAAATACTCTTGGAATTTTAAGCCCCAGACTAGATATAGCAGGAAAAAAAAAGGGGAGAGAGAAATATGGCATTGAAGAATTAGTACCCAAGAAATTGAGGGTCAAAGGTTCATTTTTTCTAGTTTATCACTCCATCAATTAAGCTTCTCTATATGCCAGGGACTGAGCTAGGTGGTGGAAATACAGCCTTAGCAAAGTAATAATAATAAACCAAAAAACTATGATCTCTGTTTTCGTGAACCTCACATTCTAGTAGGAAGTAAACATGAATAATTAATATCTATTTTTCTATTTTTCAGGTTTCCTTTTATTTTTTAGTATAAAGTGTGGTAAATATAACAAAGGGAAAGTATACAATGCCATTGGAGAACAGAGTGTTAAATAGATTAGTGGTTCAGAGAATGATTCTCTGGGTAAAAGGCATTTGAGTTGAGGACTAAAGTATGAAAAAGGGTTAATCATGTGATGAGTACATATGTGCTTGTTAGGTGAGAGCTGGGATGGTGAGCAGGCAGAAGGAACACAGCCTGCTACATGTCCTGAGGTAGAAAAGAACTTGACCCAAATTTCATGTCTGTGAAACAGAAATCATGCAGTGAAGGAGATAAGAAGCATGATTTTCCCTGCAAGTGAACCTGATACACATAGGCCACCATCCTTTCACTATTGCTTTATTTTGTTACTTCTATTTCAAGAGGTAGATTATAAATTCTGTTTTAGTGATATCATGGATTTTCAATCTTTAACAGACTATTTATAAGTATTTTTGTTTGCAGTTAGCAGAATTTGCAGCACAACTTGTTAACCAGATGGCATTTTAAGAAGACTCTATCAAGTGGTCAAACATTCCAAAAGCAGCATCAGGCCACAGGTTGCCTTGTTACCCTACCATCGATTTGGCCAGTACAGAGTCAATGGCCCCAAATAGATTTAGACAGTTTACTACTTATGTCAAAGCAAAGTGAGATCAACATGGTCCCAGCTCCCCAAATTCTCAGTTTCACATTATGAATCTAAACCAGAAATGTCAGATGACAGACAACCCAGGTGATTGCTCACTCTGCCATTGGGGATCAGTTTCTAAACCACAGCAAGCAGTTATGTAAATTTACACAGAAGCCTGCAGCTGTACTACAGAGATGAGGTGCAGTGGAAAGTCCTGTGCTCAGCTGAAACTAGGGAGATGATCAGGAATTAGCTCTGTGTCCATCTTTCACAAGATCAGGATGAAAAAATGCCTTGTGGCAGTTTCTCACAAGGCTTACCTCTGGTTGCTCCAAAAGGAGTCACAGGACTCTGGATCAAAACTTGGGTTAGACTATGGTCACAGTTGGCCTCATGGATTATGTGGAGGTAAAATCACTAGGGCACCATGGTGGAGCCATTTCCTTATAGAATCCCCAGTCTATTTTTAATGCTGCTTTGTGTCTTTGTGTCTTTATAATCATCAGAAATATTATATAGAAGTGACTTACAGAAAAATAATGTAAACTAATATGATACCAGACTAAAATGCCAACTCTCTATCTCTAAATATCTGTCTGTGTATTTATCTATTTATATTTCTAAAGTAGAGGTATTTGCCCTAAGTATTTGTGTTCAAGATAATTATATTGGATCTCTGTCCTCTTATTAGGGAGATTTGGATAATGCTTAAATAATTTTAAGACCACAGAGTGATATACAGGCAGTAAGCATAGAGGTTTGTACAATTATCTATAACCCAGAGAAGAGAAAACTTAGCCTCATTTGAGGAACTCAGGAAAGTCTTCTGGAAAAACATGACAACTAGGCTAATACCTAAAGGAAGAGGATGAATCTAGCATGTAGTTCCCAAGCTTTATTCTTGGCATATGTTGTGGCTGGAAATGAAGTAAAAAATAAGTCAGTATATGGCCTTGCATAATAGTCTAACAATCTAAGTATTATAGATTTTATCTAGAGGGAGTGTACCTTTAGGAATTAAAATTGAAAGGGTGATATATTTGTGTGTCAGATAGCCCTGGTGGCAGGGACTATAGATTTAATACTGCACCCCTTCCCTCCCCAAACTAAATCAAACCAAAATAGAACAAATAAAGCAAATAGATTCACAGTTTTTCAAAATGGAAATTGACCTTATTCTAAAATTTATTTAGAAATACAAAAAAAAAAAAAACAAGAATAATTGAGATAATCTTGAAGGCAAAGAAAGGGTAGAAAGGCTTGCTTTAATGGATATTGATGTTTGTTATAAAGGTAATACAGAGAGTGTGACTGAAGAATAGACAAATAAGCCAATGCAACAGATTAAATAACCCAGAAAGAAATCCACATTAGATATAGACATTTTATCTATGCAAAAGTTAGCACTTCCAAGAAATGGGAGAAAAATGGTCTACTTGATAAAGTGTTGAGTCAATTGGATAGCTATGTGGGGAGAAAAAATGACCTCTTCCTCATGCCTTACTGAAAAAATTATTTCCAGATAGATTTTAGATTTTAAAGATGTGAAAGGAAAAACAAAAATAAAGATAACATAGGAAAAGGACTTCCCTTGCGGTCCAGTGGTTAAGATATTGCACTTCCATTTCAGGGGGTGTGGGTTTGATCCCTGGTTGGTGCACTAAGATCCCACATGGCACATGGTGTGGCCAAAAATTAAAAAGAAAACAAACAAACAAAATAAAATAGGAGAATATCTTCATGAACATTGGTAGGAAATCGTTTTTTAAAATAAAACAAAAGAGCATTATTCATGTGTTTCTTAAATTGACTACTTCAAAATTAAGTAAATCTTATCAAAATATACCATTTGAGAGTGAAAAAGCAGATTATAGAGTGGGAGAAGTATTTACATCATCTATAACTGAACCCCAAAGTAATATAAAATATTCCTACCAATCAATAAGAAAAAGACAACTCAGCATGGAAAAAAGGCAAGAGGCTTGAACAAGCCTTTCACAAAAAAACTCTCAAGAGCTAATACATATGCGAAAGGGTATTGATATCATCAGAGCTCTGAATAGGAAAACAGAAGCCACATTATGTATTTGGGGTATGAAGGGTTTTATTATCGCAAATTAGAAGCTTAAATAGACATTTACAGTCTGAGGAGTAAAGCTCAGGGAAGCTCCCATTTCTCTTCCTCTGCATCAGTAATGTGAGCTGTGCTCAAGAGCTCATCAGAAGCTGCTGAGATCTCATATCTGTCTATCAGTCTGACTACAACCTTCTCTGGGAAATATGACCTTTCCTTCCCTTCTTAAAATTCTCTCAACGTCAGACTTTAATCCAGAATCAAACAGACAGGAAGTTCTTGGAAATGCAATCTCTGGCTTCTCCTCTGTAACAAAGAGAACATCTTGGTAGTGATGCCAAGTTGAGAACAGATAAATCAGAACAATGTCCAACCTCACTGGTAATTGGAGATATAGGAGTAAGCCTGCAAATGGGTTTACTACACAACCACCAGGTGGCTAGAAATAAAAAGACTGGCAATTGGAATTTTTGGCAAATATGTGGAGTGAGAGCAATTCTCCTACATCATGGGTGAAAGCGTAAATTGGTGAAACCACACTGGAAAACCATTTGGCATTGTCAATGAAGTTGAGCATAGACATATCATATGACTCATTCTATTCCTACGTATGTATCCAACAAAAACGTGTGAAATGTGTAGCAAGGACCATGTCCAATAGTGTCCACAGCTACCTGGCATATTTGAGGAAGCCAGTGTGCTGGAGTGAGGTTGTAGGAGATGAAGTGAAATGAGGAACAGGGTGAGATTGTGCAGGGCCATGCTGGCCATTGTTAAGACTTTGAAGAGTTTCCCTCAAAGGGTTAACATAACTGTATTGTTTTTATAAAAGGATCATTCTGGCTCTGTGTTGAGAAGTGACTGAGGGAGCACAAGGGCAAAGCCGGAAGACCAGGTAGGACGTGGTTGCAAAGACCCAGGTGAGATTGATGGTGCCTTTTATCTGGGTGGTGCAGTGAAAGTGCTGAGAAGATGGGCAGATTCTGAATATACTTAGAAGGTAGAGCCAGGCAGGATTTATTTACGGTCTGGATGTGGGGTGAGAAAGAAGGAGAGGCTCAAGAACGACCCCAGGTTTCATGTACTGAGCAACCAGAAGACTAGAGCTGCCGATAACCAAGATGGACAAGACTGTGGAAGAATAGGTTTTACACTCCTGGCGAGCTGGTTGTTGACATAATAAAGTTTGAAAGGCTTATTAGGAGGCCGGATAGTCACAGAATAGGGTGTAAGTGATATAAAACCTTCATAATGTAATAAAAAACAAGATACTATCTAAACAAACAAGAAGCATAGACAGTATAACAAATGTTTAGCTATGTGGAAGAACAGGAGGTAGGTGGTTGCAGGATGAATTTGAATGTTCATTTCTTCATCTTCATAATAGGCAGTCAGTTACTACTCTCTGAACCTGAGATATTTAGTTCAAAAAATAATATAACATCTTTAGGTTTTCATGAACATTTAAAATTGAATTTGGAAAGATATTTTAGGATATGCTACTTTTTTGGTGAAGAAACAATTATCAAAACTTCAATAATTCATTTAGTTTCAATTCATCTTTTTTCTTTTAAATTAAAATAAAATGACATTGATAATTTTTAAAATAAAAGAAGCAAGTACAGTTCCATTTTAATAACATTATTTTGGTCTCTCAATCTAGATATCTGTATCTCTATGTTTATGTAGGAATAAAAAAATGTCTGGATTATGGTCACATAAATTTAACAATGATTATATCTAGGTGATGGACTAGTTTGTTGTTTTTTTAAACTTGTTCTTTTTTACACTGAATAGCTTGGATACTTTTTAAACATGCAAATTTTATCTTCAAATAAACGTACAGGAGTTTCTATATTTAAGAGTAATAACAAAGTACAGATTATACAAAATTTTTTATTTCATATTTTTAAAATTTGCAAAATATTAAGCAAAATGTCTGACAGTACTTCTGGGAAGCCCATCTCCAAGCCAGTCTCATGTCTAGGTGTGTCTATATTTACCACGTTGATGGTGGTAAACTTATAAACAAACACCTGTTATCTAAGGTGACTAATGTATTATTTTGTTTGTGAAACTAAGTGAATATAATCACTTTTGTGGACAGTAGTTTATCACATTAAATAATGAGTCCTGATTATTCACTAGCAGAATGGTTGACACCAAACAACATTCAGAGGTAAGAGTAAAGCAATCAATTGGTTTATCCATTTTGGGATGACTTAATCCATTGTCTATCCATTCCTACCCAGAGGAGCTGAGTTGCTTCAATTAGTTTCACTGTTTCTCTTTTCTTATATTAAAAATAGTTATCATTCCTTTGGTTGAGTAGGTAGTCTACAGCCTACAGCTGCAATGTCCAACACAGTAGTCACTACTCATGAGGGTATTTAAATTTAAATTTGTTAAAATTAAATAAAACCTAAAATTCAGTTTCTCCTTATATTGGCACTTTCCAAGTGGTCAATGGCTAGTGGGTACAATTTTGAACCTTGAAGATACAGAAAATTTTCATTATCTCAGAATGTTCTAAAGGACAGTGCTTTGTTCCATGAAGAAAGCTTTTTAAAATGCTTCTCTAAAATGTGTTATCTCTCTTTTATTTCTCTAGATCACTTTTTTTAAATTGCCTTTGCAAAATAATCAAGATATGTTATGCATTATCCAGTGATTTAACTATTGTAAGAATTTGGAACAAAATATGAAAAATAACTTCTTGTAAGTAGGCGTTAAAGTTGACTTTCAACTGATGATGTCACTGAAGAAAGAGCTCTGAAGAAAGGCTAACAAGGATCTGAAAAAATCTTCAAATCTGAATATAAAAATATTGGCCATAGAGTTGCATATAGGGTTAATCTAACAACAAAGGATCATGAAAGTTATAATTCAGAATAAATGTAAAAAATTTTTCATTACTTTAGGTTTGTTTTTGAGGCATTTTATAAAGCTTATAAAATATTTATTGAACACATCAAGAGTTCATTCTTAGATGTATTGGCATAATTTTTCTATTTCTGGGAATTTAAATAGTGACTGCATCAAGTACATTACTTTGGAAGATGACTTTGTTCTTTAACAACTCAGGATCTGAGCTAATAATGGCAGTCAGCCACCCAATTTCATAGATTAGTTTAAAATATCTCTTGCTTACTAAGCAAAATATCAAGGCCTTAGATATTAGCATTTACTTAATTTCCTCTGCCTAAGAATAATCAACACCTCTCCCTATAACTTGGGAAAAGCATTTATATTAATGAGTTACTCTGTTGACACCCATTTAATATCAATAATTTATATTAATTGCTTTTCAAAAATAATAGTGTTTTTGGTTTCCAGTACTACACACATATCATTATTCATCAGCATTTAAAACACATTTTTCTGTGAACTTGGAATTGCTTTCTGTAAATGTTCGAAGAACTTGTGATGAGATTGATGTTGCAAGCAGCTATGCTTTGCACATTTTAGCACAGAAAGAGTCCCTCTTCTGCATTATTTCAGGTATTTGGTTTCACATTTTCCAAGTTTTAAAATATGTGCTTGCAAACAAATTCCCATCTTGTTGCATGAAAGTTGAAGACACAATTTAATTTTTATGTTGTATAATTGAAAATATAGTCTTCCTAGTTATATTTCAGGAGTTAAGAATTTTCTTATCTGTCTTAGTATTGTTTATAGAGTAAAACAAACAAACCAATTATAAAACACAAAAAAATAAAATCAGGGTGTATTAAAAAAATCTACTCAAAATATTTGGTTGATTGATTATTGGTCTTATTTTCTAAATTGCAAAATTTTATATACATATTTTCCATCTTGAGCACTTTTGAATACTCAGTAAATACTATTTGGGGTAAATACTATGTTTACATAATTATCACTTTACTGCTGAAATAGAAGTTTAGCCCAGACAGAAAAAAAGTCTTCCTGTCTTAAAAGCTAAAGTTCCACATGCTTGTGATCTTCTCTTTCCAAAGATGTCATGGAAATAATGGAATAAAGTCAGTGTTGGACAAGCATGTTTGGGAGTGCACATGGATTCTTTATCCTAATACAAGAGGCTTGGTAGGATTCACACATTCCTGGAATCTGGGGATCCTCAAGGATCAAGACTGACCCAGTGAAAGATGTCTTCTGTGTCTTGTTATTTACAACATGGCAGAAGGGAAGAAGGTGCTGAAGACCAGTGACTTATGTGGGACCTACCTCTCTGTTGAAGCTCTGAGTGAAATCCCTGACCCTTAGCTATTTTGGATTGCCCAGTTAGTTATCTCCTCAGCATATTGGAGGCTCTGCCTCCATTCTCTAGCTGCACTGAACCCACTTATACTAACTGATTTCTGCTGAGCTTAACTGCCTTTGCTCTGTGAGTTAGGAGATCTATATGTCTGACAATAGCAAAATAACAATTATATGTATGAAAAAGCACCATGTAAACAAAGTTAAAAGTAAAATCATTGACTGAAAAAAAGTGTGCAACAACATATAACAGAAAATAAATAGCCAGAATATTCCATAATGTTTATAAGAAAAGACAAAAACACAGCAGAAAAATAGGCAAAATTTTGAACAAACCATTTGCAAAAGAGGAAATACAAATGAGTAAATACATATAAAGGATGTTTGACTTAAAAAGGAAGCAAGGAAATGCAAATTAATGCAACTGTGAAATATCTTATTCTCCCATCAGATTGAGAAAAAAAGTGGTAATATCAAGTGTTGATGAAGATTCTGGGATATTAATATTCTCATATCTGTTGATTAATTTAAATTGATTTAGTTATTTTTTTAATCCTAGGAATATCCTAGTTATAAGTAATAATAATGAACTTTTTTTTACCCAATTGTCTTGATTATTCAATATCTATGCACGCTTTCTTTTTTTGTAATAAAATTCTGATATTCCTTTGGGAATCCAACTCATCTTCATTGGATTAAATCTTGTTGGAATTACCAATCACCCTCCCCAAGGACAAGGGATTATCATATGGTTTAAGTAAGGTTCCTCAGTGCCCTCTTTGCAATCTGAATCTCAATCAAAATTACAAGGACCTAAAAATATAGGAGTGCTACAGACATTTCAGATTTTCAGATTTCATCAGTTTAAGATGCCATACATGCAAGATGCAACATTATTGCATGTATCACCTAAAAAGGGGCACCAATTACACAGATAATGCTTTCCTTTCACTTAGAAATTTTTATATTTAGTAAACAAGCTCCTTTAGATATACTTACAAATTCATTTTTGTCATATTTCACTAATGAACATAAAAAGAAAAATATAAGTGAAATAAATTGACTAAGGAATACCTAAATCCTTTGTGAATCACTTTTTTTCTTAGACTTATCAGTATTCTTGATTCTCTGGGCTAATTGAGAGAGAGTAATTGATGGAGTACGTTTTAGTCTCAGATATACTTTTCCAAGCCACTGATACCCATTCATCACATGTTGGTGCCTGTAGTCATTTCTTCAATGATGAATATTAAATTCACTAATAAAACATTTATGCACTGCTGTTGCTTTTATGTGTTTTTGCATACACAATCATTTAAAAATAAATATGACTTAATAGTATAATCAAGATATTTTAAATGTAATTAAACCAAATGTGTAGGGTGTCAATCAAACTCATTAATTAACTGTAGTAAGAACATTATTGACAACATGACCAAGTTCTCACATGCTCAGATAAGGTCATCTACTTTAAAGTGCCTCAGTCCAACCAGAATTGTGATACTTCATTTAAAATATATTTTAAATATATTATTAAAAAATACAAACTTTGAAAATGCTTAAATATGACGATTTATTCAGAGATATCTGTATGCTGCCTAAAAGAGACTTTAGATTTAAAGACACACACAGACTGAAAGTAATAGGATGGAAAAAGCTATTCCATGCAATTGAAAATGAAAAGAAAGTGTGGAGTTGCAGTACTTGTATCAGACAAAATATTCACCCAACTTAGGAGTACCTAAATACATAGAGCAAATATTAACAAACATAAAGGGAGAAATTGACAGTAACACAATAATAGTAAGTATTGTTAACACCCCAGTTACATCAATGGACAGATCATCTAGACTAAGAACAAAACAAAACACAAACAAAACAAATAAAGAAACAAACAAAAAAACCATTAAGAAAACACTGGCCTTGAACAACACACAAGATCATTTGGACTTAACAGATGCATAGAGAATATTTCATCCAAAAGCAACAGAATACACATTATTTTCAAAAGGACATGGAACATTCTCCAGCATAGAACACATGCTAGACCACAAAACAAGTCTCAATAACTTTGAGAAGATTGAAACAACAGCACTATGAGACTAGAAATCAACTGCAAGACAAAAACTGCAATAAAACTACAAACAAATGGAGGTTAAACAGTATGCTACTAAACAACAAATGGGGCATTGAGTAGCAAAGAGAAAAAAAAATACCTGGACACAAATGAAAATGAAAACAATGATCAAAAATCTATGGGGGAGGAGAGGGGGAAGATGGTGGAAGAGTAAGATGTGGAGATCACCTTCCTCCCCACAGATACACCAGAAATACATCTACATGTGGAACAACTCCTACAGAACACCTACTGAATGCTGGCAGAAGACCTCAGACTTCCCAAAAGGCAAGAAAATACCCACATACCGGGGTAGGGCAAAAGAAAAAAGAATAAACAGAGACAAAAGGATAGGGACAGGACCTGCACCAGTGGGAGGGAGCTGTGAAGGAGGAAAGGTTTCCACACACTAGGAAGCCCCTTCACGGGCAGAGACTGTGGGTGGCAGAGGGGGCAAGCTTTGGAGCCATGGAAGAAAGCACAGCAACAGGGGTGAGGAGGGCAAAGTGGAGAGATTCCCACACAGGGGATTGGTGCAGCCTGCACTCACCAGCCCGAGAGGCTTGTCTGCTCACCCGCCAGGATGGGCGGGGCTGGCAGCTGAGGCTCAGACTTCGGTCAGAGCCCAGGGAGAGGAATGGGGTTGGCGACGTGAACACAGACTGAAGGGGGTTAGTGCACCTCGGATAGCTGGGAGGGAGTCGGGGAAAAAGTCTGGACCTGCCAAAGAGGCAAGAGACTTTTTCTTCCCTCTTTGTTTCCTGGTGGGCGAGGAGAGGGGATTAAGAGCACAGCTTAAAGGAGCTCCAGAGATGGGCGCAAGCCGCAGCTAACAGGGCAGACCCCAGATACGGGCATGAGATGCTAACGCTGCTGCTGCCACAACCAAGAAGCCTGTGTGTGAGCACAGGTCACTCTCCACACCCCCCTTCTGGGGAGCCTGTGCAGCCCGCCACTGCCAGGGTCCCGGGATCTAGGGACAACTTCCCCAGGAGAATGCACAGCATGCCTCAGGCTGGTACAACGACCCGTCAGCCTCTGCCGCCACAGGCTCGCCCAGCATCCGCACCCCTCCCTCTCCCGTCCTGAGTGAGCCAGAGCCTCCAAGTCAGCTGCTCCTTTAACCCCGTCCTGGCTGAGCCAAGAACAGATGTCCTCCAGCAAACTGCATGCAGAGGTGGGGCCAAATCCAAAGCTGAGCCCCGGGAGCTGTGCGAACAAAGAAGAGAAAGGTAAATCTCTCCCAGCAGCCTCAAAAGCAGCAGATTAAAAAGCTCCACAATCAACTTGGTGTACCCTGCATCTGTGGAATACATGAATAGACAACAAATCATCGCAAATTGAGGAGGTGGACTTTGAGAGCAAGATTTATTATTTTTTCCCCTTTTCCTCTTTTTGTGAGTGTGTATGTGTATACTTCTGTGTGAGATTTTGTCTGTATAGTGTTGCTTTCACCATTTGTCTTAGGGTTCTATCCGTCTTTTTTTTTTAAATTTTTTCCTAATTTTTTTTTATTTTAATAACTTTATTTTATTTTATCTTTATTTTATTTTATCCTTTTTCTTTCTCTCTTTCTTTCTTTCTAATTTTCCCCCCTTTTATTCTGAGCCATGTGGATGAAAGGCTTTTGGTGCTACAGCCAGGAGTCAGTGCTGTGCCTCTAAGGTGGGAGAGCCAACTTCAGGACACTGGTCCACAAGAAACCTCCCAGCTCCACATAATATCAAATGGCAAAAATCTCCCAGAGATCTCCAGCTTCCCTCAACGACCAGCAAGTTACAGTGCTGGACATCCTATGCCAAACAACTAGCAAGACAGGAACACAATCCCACCTATTAACAGAGAGGCTTCCAAAAATCATAATAAGTCACAGACACCCCAAAACACACCACAAGACGTGGACCTGCCCACCAGAAAGGCAAGATCCAGGCCTCATCCACCAGAACACAGACACTAGTCCCTCCATCAGGAGCCTACACAACCCACTGAAACAACTTTAGCCACTGGGCACAGACACCAAAAACAACGGTAACTACGAACCTGCAGCCTGCAAAAAGGACACCCCAAACACAATAAAATAAGCAAAATGAGAAGACAGAAAAACACACAGCAGATGAAGGAGCAAGATAAACACCCACTAGACCTAACAAATGAAGAGGAAATAGGCAGTCTACCTGAAAAAGAATTCAGGATAATGATAATAAAGATGATCCAAAATCTTGGAAATAGAATACAGAAAAAGCAAGAAACATTTAACAAGAACCTAGAAGAACTAAAGGTGAAACAAACAACAATGAACAACACAATAAATGAAATTAAAAGTACTCTAGATGGGATCAATAGCAGAATAACTGAGGCAGAAGAACGGATAAGTGACCTGGAAGATAAAATAGTGGAAATAACTACTGCAGAGCAGAATAAAGAAAAAAGAATGAAAAGAACTGAGGACAGTCTCAGAGACCTCTGGGACAACATTAAACACACCAACGTTCAAATTATAGGGGTTCCAGAAGAAGAAGAGAAAAAGAAAGGGACTGAGAAAATATTTGAAGAGATTATAGTTGAAAACTTCCCTAATATGGGAAAGGAAATAGTTAATCAAGTCCAGGAAGCACAGAGAGTCCCATACAGGATAAATACAAGGAGAAATACGCCAAGACACATATTAATCAAACTGTCAAAAATTAAATACAAAGAAAGCATATTAAAAGCAGCAAGGGAAAAACAACAAATAACACATAAGGGAATCCCCATAAGGTTAACAGCTGATCTCTCAGCAGAAACCCTACAAGCCAGAAGGGAGTGACAGGACATACTGAAAGTGATGAAGGAGAAAAACCTGCAGCCAAGACTACTCTACCCAGCAAGGATCTCATTCAGATTTGATGGAGAAATTAAAACCTTTACAGACAAGCAAAAGCTGAGAGAGTTCAGCACCACCAAACCAGCTTTACAACAAATGTTAAAGGATCTTCTCTAGGCAAGAAACACAAGAGAAGGAAAAGACCTATAATAACGAACCCAAAACAATTAAGAAAATGGGACTAGGAACATACATATGGATAATTACCTTAAATGTAAATGGACTAAATGCTCCCACCAAAGACACAGAGTAGCTGAATGGATAAAAAAACAAGACCCTTATATATGCTGTCTACAAGAGACCCACTTCAGACCTAGAGACACATACACACTGAAAGTAAGGGGATGGAAAAAGATATTCCATGCAAATGGAAACCAAAAGAAAGCTGGAGTAGCAATTCACATATCAGACAAAATAGACTTTAAAATAAGGACTATTAAAAGAGACAAAGAAGGGCACTACATAATGATCAAGGGGTCGATCCAAGAAGAAGATATAACAATTGTAAATATTTATGCACCCAACATAGGAGCACCTCAATACATAAGCAAATACTAACAGCCATAAAAGGGGAAATCGACAGTAACACATTCATAGTAGGGGACTTAAACATCCCACTTTCACCCATGGACAGATCATCCAAAATGAAAATAAATAAGGAAACACAAGCTTTAAATGATACATTAAACAAGATGGACTTAATTGATATTTATAGGACACTCCATCCAAAAACAACAGAATACACATTTTTCTCAAGTGCTCATGGAACATTCTCCAGGATAGATCATATCTTGGGTCACAAATCAAGCATTGCTAAATTTAAGAAAATTGAAATTGTATCAAGTATCTTTTATGACCACAATGCCATGAGACTAGATATCAATTACAGGAAAAGATCTGTAAAAAATACAAACACATGGAGGCTAAACAATACACTACTTAATAATGAAGTGATCACTGAAGAAATCAAAGAGGAAATCAAAAAATACCTAGAAACAAATGACAATGGAGACACAACAACCCAAAACCTGTGGGATGCAGCAAAAGCAGTTCTAAGGGGGAAGTTTATAGCAATACAAGCCCACCTTAAGAAGCAGGAAACATCTCGAATAAACAACCTAACATTGCACCTCAAGCAATTAGAGAAAGAAGAACAAAAAAACCCCAAAGCTAGCAGAAGGAAAGAAATCATAAAAATCAGATCAGAAATAAATGAAAAAGAAATGAAGGAAACAATAGCAAAGATCAATAAAACTAAAAGCTGGTTCTTTGAGAAGATAAACAAAATAGATAAACCACTAGCCAGACTCATCAAGAAAAAAAGGGAGAAGACTCAAATCAATAGAATTAGAAATGAAAAAGCAGAGGTAACAACTGACACTGCAGAAATAAAAGAGATCATGAGAGATTACTACAAGCAACTCTATGCCAATAAAATGGACAATCTGGAAAAAATGGACAAATTCTTAGAAATGCACAACGTGCCAAGACTGAATCAGGAAGAAATAGAAAATATGAACAGACCAATCACAAGCACTGAAATTGAAACTGATTAAAAATCTTCCAACAAAGAAAAGCCCAGGACCAGATGGCTTCACAGGCGAATTCTATCAAACGTTTAGAGAAGAGCTAACACCTATCCTTCTCAAACTCTTCCAAAATATAGCAGAGGGAGGAACACTCTCAAACTCCTTCTACGAGGCCACCATCACCTTCATACCAAAACCAGACAAGGATGTCACAAAGAAAGAAAACTACAGGCCAATATCACTGATGAACATAGATGCAAAAATACTCAACAAAATACTAGCAAAGAGAATCCAACAGCACATTAAAAGGATCGTACACCATGATCAAGTGGGGTTTATTCCAGGAATGCAAGGATTCTTCAATATACGCAAATCTATCAATGTGATAAACCATATTAACAAACTGAAGGAGAAAAACCATATGATCATGTCAATAGATGCAGAGAAAGCTTTCAACAAAATTCAACACCCATTTATGATAAAAACGCTGCAGAAAGTAGGCATAGAGGGAACTTTCCTCAACATAATAAAGGCCATGTATGACAAGCCCACAACAAACATCATCCTCAATGGTGAAAAACTGAAAGCATTTCCACTAAGATCAGGAACAAGACAAAGTTGCCCACTATCACCACTCTTATTCAACATAGTTTTGGAAGTTTTAGCCACAGCAATCAGAGAAGAAAAGGAAATAAAAGGAATCCAAATCGGAAAAGAAGAAGTAAAGCTGTCACTGTTTGCAGACGACATGATCCTATACATAGAGAATCCTAAAGATGCTACCAGAAAACTACTAGAGCTAATCAATGAATTTGGTAAAGTGGCAGGATACAAAATTAATGCACAGAAATCTCTGGCATTCCTATATACTAATGATGAAAAATCTGAAAGTGAAACCAAGAAAACACTCCCATTTACCATTGCAACAAAAAGAATAAAATATCTAGGAATAAACCTACCTAAGGAGACAAAAGACCTGTATGCAGAAAATTATAAGACACTGATGAAAGAAATTAAAGATGATACAAGTAGATGGAGAGATATACCATGTTCTTGGATTGGAAGAATCAACATTGTGAAAATGACTCTACTACCCAAAGCAATCTATAGATCAATGCAATCCCTATCAAACTACCACTGGCATTTTTCACAGAACTAGAACAAAAAATTTTGCAATTTGTATGGAAATACAAAAGACCCCGAATAGCCAAAGCAATCTTGAGAACGAAAAATGGAGCTGGAGGAATCAGGCTTCCTGACTTCAGACTATACTACAAAGCTACAATTATCAAGATGGTATGGTACTGGCACAAAAACAGAAAAATAGATCAATGGAACAGGGTAGAAAGCCCAGAAATAAACCCATGCACATATGGACATCTTATCTTTGCTAATGGTGGCAGGAATGTACAGTGGAGAAAGGACAGCCTCTTCAATAAGTGGTGCTGGGAAAACTGGACAGGTACATGTAAAAGTATGAGATTAGATCACTCCCTAATACCATACACAAAAATAAGCTCAAAATGGATTTAAGACCTAAATGTAAGGCCAGAAACTATCAAACTCTTAGAGGAAAACATAGGCAGAACACTCTATGACATAAATCACAGCAAGATCCTTTTTGACCCATTCCTAGAGTAATGGAAATAAAAACAAAAATAAACAAATGGGACCTAATGAAACTTCAAAGTTTTTGCACAGCAAAGGAAACCATAAACAAGACCAAAAGACAACCCTCAGAATGGGAGAAAATATTTGCAAATGAAACAACTGACAAAGGATTAATCTCCAAAATTTACAAGCAGCTCATGCAGCTCAATAACAAAAAAACAAACAACCAATCCAAAAATGGGCAGAAGACCTAAATAGACATTTCTCCAAAGAAGATATACAGACTGCCAACAAACACATGAAAGAATGCTCAACATCATTAATCATTAGAGAAATGCAAATCAAAACTACAATGAGATATCATCTCACACTGGTCAGAATGGCCATCATCAAAAAATCTAGAAACAATAAATGCTGGAGAGGGTGTGGAGAAAAGGGAACACTCCTGCACTGCTGGTGGGAATGTGAATTGGTTCAGCCACTATGGAGAACAGTATGGAGGTTCCTGAAAAAACTACAAATAGAACTACCATATGACCCAGCAATCCCACTACTGGGCATATACCCTGAGAAAACCAAAATTCAAAAAGAGTCATGTACCACAATGTTCATTGCAGCTCTATTTACAATAGCCTGGAGATGGAAACAACCTAAGTGCCCATCATCGGATGAATGGATAAAGAAGATGTGGCACATATATACAATGGAATATTACTCAGCCATAAAAAGAAACGAAATTGAGCTATTTGTAATGAGGTGGATAGACCTAGAGTCTGTCATACAGAGTGAAGTAAGTCAGAAAGAAAAAGACAAATACCGTATGCTAACACATATATATGGAATTTAAGGGAAAAAAATGTCATGAAGAACCTAGGGGTAAGTCAGGAATAAAGACACAGACCTCCTAGAGAATGGACTTGAGGTTATGGGAGGGGGAAGGGTGAGCTGTGACAGGGCGAGAGAGAGTCATGGACATATACATACTAACAAATGTAGTAAGGTAAATAGCTAGTGGGAAGCAGCCGCATGGCAAAGGGATATTGGCTCGGTGCTTTGTGACAGCCTGGAGGGGTGAGATAGAGAGGGTGGGAGGGAGGGAGACGCAAGAGGGAAGACATATGGGAACATATGTTTATGTATGACTGATTCACTTTGTTATAAAGCAGAAACTAACACACCATTGTAAAGCAATTGTACCCCAATAAAGATGTTAAAAAAAAAAAGATGCTCAACCTCACTAGTCATTAGGGAAATGCAAATTAAAACCACAATGAGATATTACCTCACTGTTGTTAGAATGGCCATCATCAAAAAGACAAGGGGGAAGGGTAAGCTGGGACGAAGTGAGAGAGTGACATGGACATATATACATTACCAAATGTAAAATAGCTAGTGGGAAGAAGCCCCGTAGCACAGGGAGATCAGCTTGGTGCTTTGTGACCACCTAGAGAGGTGGGATAGGGAGGGTGGGAGGGAGACGCAAGAGGGAGGAGATATGAGGATATATGTATAAGTATAGCTGATTCACTTTGTTATAAAGCAGAAACTAACACACTACTGTAAAGCAATTATACTCCAATAAAGATGTTTAAAAAAAAAAAATGACAATGGAGGCATGACGACCCAAAACCTATGGGATGCAGCAAAAGCAGTTCTAAGAGGGAAGATTATAGCAATACAATCCTACCTTAAGAAACAGGACACATCTCGAATAATCAACCTAAATTGTACCTAACACAATTAGAGAAATAAGAAGAAAAAAAACCCAAAGTAGCAGAAGGAAAGAAATCATAAAGACCAGATCAGATATAAATGAAAAAGAAATGAAGGAAATGATAGAAAAGATCAATAAAACTAAAAGATGGTTCTTTGAGAAGATAAACAAAATTGATAAACCATTATCCAGACTCATCAAGAAAAAAGGGAGGAAACTCAAATTAATAGAATTAGAAATAAAAAAGGAGAAGTAACAACAGACACTGCAGAAATACAAAGGATCATGAGAGATTACTACAACCAACTTTATGCCAATAAAATGGACATCTTGGAAGAAATGGACAAATTCTTAGAAATGCACAACCTGCGAAGACTGAACCAGGAATAAATAGAAAATATGAACAGACCAATCACAAACACTGAAATTGAAACTGTGATTAAAAATCTTCCAACAAAAAAGGCCCAGGACCAGATGGCTTCACAAACAAATTCTATCAAACATTTAGACAAGAGCTAACACCTATCCTTCTCAAACTCTTCGAAAATATAGCAGAGGGAGGAACACTCCCAAACTCATTGTATGAGGCCACCATCATCCTGATACCAAAATCAGACAAAGGTGTCGCAAAGAAAGAAAACTACAGGCCAATATCACTGATGAACATAGATGCAAAAATCTTCAACAAAATACTAGCAAACAGAATCCAACAGCACATTAAAAGGATCATACACCATGATCAAGTGGGGTTTATTCCAGGAATGCAAGGATTCTTCAATATACGCAAATCCATCAATGTGATACACCATATTTACAAACTGAAGGAGAAAAACCATATGATCATCTCACTACATGCAGAGAAAGCTTTCAACAAAATTCAACACCCATTTATGATAAAAAGCCTGCAAAAAGTAGGCATAGAGGGAACTTTCCTCAACATAATAAAGGCCATATATGACAAACCCACAGCCAACATCGTCCTCAATGGTGAAAAACTGAATGTGTTTCCACTAAGATCAGTAACAAGATAAGGTTGCCCACTCTCACAACTGTTATTCAACATAGTTTTGGAAGTTTTAGCCACAGCAATCAGAGAAGAAAAGGAAATAAAAGGAATCCAAATCGGAAAAGAAGAAGTAAAGCTATAACTGTTTGCAGATGACATGATACTATGCATAGAGAATCCTAAAGATGCTACCAGAAAACTTCTAGAGCTAATCAATGAATTTGGTAAAGTAGCAAGATACAAAATTAATGCAGAGAAATCTCTGGCATTCCTATACAATAATGATGAAAAATCTGAAAGTGAAATTTAAAAAAAAAACACTCCCATTTACCATTGCAACAAAAGGAATAAAATATTTAGGAATAAACCTACCTATGGAGACAAAAGACCTGTATGCAGAAAATTATAAGACACTGATGAAAGAAATTAAAGATCATACAATGTGAAAATGAATCTACTACCCAACGAAATCTACAGATTCAATGCAATCCCAATTAATCTACAACTGGCATTTTTCTCAGAACTAGAACAAAAAATTTCACAATTTGTATGGAAACACAAAAGACCCCGAATAGCCAAAGCAATCTTGAGAACGAAAAACAGAGCTGGAGGAATCAGACTCCCTGACTTCAGACTATCCTACAAAGCAAGAGTAATCAATACAGTACAGTACTGGCACACAAACAGAAAGATAGATCAATGGAACAGGATAGAAAGCCCAGAGATAAACCCATACACCTATGGTCACCTTATCTTTGATAAAGGAGGCAGGAATGTACAATGGAGAAAGGACAACCTCTTCAATAATTGGTGCTGGGAAAACTGGACAGGTACATGTAAAAGTATGAGATTAGAACTCTCCCTAACACCATATACAAAAATAAGCTCAAAATGGATTAAAGACCTAAATGTAAGGCCAGAAACTATCAAACTCTTAGAGGAAAACATAGGCAGAACACTCTATGACATAAATCACAGCAAGATCCTTTTTGACCCACCTCCTAGAGAAATGGAAATAAAAACAAAAATAAACAAATGGGACCTAATGAAACTTCAAAATTTTTGCACAGCAAAGGAAACCATAAACAAGACCAAAAGACAACCCTCAGAATGGGAGACAATATTTGCAAATGAAGCAACTGATAAAGGATTAATTTCCAAAATTTATAAGCAGCTCATGCAGCTCAATAACAAAAATCAAACAACCCAATCCAAAAATGGGCAGAAGACCTAAAGAGACATTTCTCCAAAGAAGGTATACAGATTGCCAACAAACACATGAAAGAATGCTCAACATCATTAATCATTAGAGAAATACAAATCAAAACTACAATGAGATATCATCTCACACTGGTCAGAATGGCCATCATCAAAAAATCTAGAAACAATAAATGTGGGAGAGGGTGTGGAGAAACGGGAACACTTGCACTGCTGGTCGGAATGTGAATTGGTACAGCCACTATGGAGAACAGTATGGAGGTTCCTTAAAAAACTTCAAATAGAACTACCATATGACCCAGCAATCCCACTACTGGGCATATGCCCTGAGAAAACCATAATTCAAAAAGAGTCATGTACCAAAATGTTCATTGCAGCTCTATTTACAATAGCCAGGAGATGGAACCAACCTAAGTGTCCATCATTGGATGAATGGATAAAGAAGATGTGGCACATATATACAATGGAATATTAGTCAGCCATAAAAAGAAAGGAAATTGAGTTATTTGTTGTGAGGTGGATGGACCTAGAGTCTGTCATACAGAGTGAAGTCAGTGAGAAAGAGAAAGGCAAATACTGTATGCTAACACATATATATGGAATCTAAGAAAAAAAAAGTTATGAAGAATCTAGGGGTAAGACTGGAATACAGACACAGACCTACTAGAGAATGGACTTGAGGATATGGGGAGGGGGAAGGATAAGCTATGACAAAGTGAGAGAGTGGCATGGACATAAATACACTACTAGATGTAAAATAGATAGCTAGTGGGAAGCAGCCACATAGCACAGGGAGATAAGCTCAGTGCTTTGTGACCACCTGGATGGGTGGTATAATAGGGAGGGTGGGAGGGAGGGAGACGAAAGAGGGAGGACATATGCACACATATGTATATGTATAACTGATTCACTTTGTTACAAAGCAGAACTAACACACCATTGTAAAGTAATTATACTCCAATACAGATGTAAAAAAAAAAAAAAAAAAGGGACAGAGCAAGGCCAGTTCTATGAGGGAAGTTTATAGTAATACAAGCCTACCTCAGGAAACAAGAAAAATTTGAAATAAACAACCTAACTGTATACCCAAAGGAAATAGAATAAGAACAAAAAAACCCAAAGTTAGTAGAAAGAAAGAAATCATGAATATCAGAGCAGACATTAATGAAATAGAGACTAAAAAAAAAAAAAAAAATAGGAAAGATGAACAAAGCTGAGAGCTGCTTCCTTAAGAAAATAATCAAAATTAATAAACCTTTAGGGAGACTCATCAAGAAAAAAGAGAAAGGGTTAAAATAATCAGGAATGAAAAAGGAGAAATTACCACTGACACAAGAGAAATACAAAGAATCATAAGAAGTTACTACGAACAGTTATACACAAATAAAATGGACAACCTAGAAAAAGCTGGACAAATTTCTAGAGACATACAATCTCCTAAAACTGAGTCAGGAAGAAATATAAAATATGAAAAGTTGATTACCTGTAATGAAATTGAATCAGTAATGAAAAAAAATCCCAGCAAACAAAAATCCATGACCAGATGGCTTTAGAGGTGAATTTTACCAAACATCTAAAGAACAGTTCATGGCTATCCTTCTCAAAGTGTTCTAAAATCCTGAAGTTGAAAGAACACTTTTGAAATCATTGTATAAGGCCAGCATCACCCTGGTCAAAACCAGATAAAGACACCACACAAAAAGAAAATTACATGTCAATATCACTGATGAATAGGAACATAAAAATCCTCAACAAATATGAGAAAACCAAATCCAAGAATGCATTAAACTGATCATACACCGTTATCAAGTGGGATGCATTCCAGGGATGCAAAGATGGTTTAATATCTGCAAATCAATTGATGTGTTATACCACATTAACAAACTGAAAAATAAAAATCATATGATCATCTCTATAGATGCTGAAAAATATTTTGACAAAATTCAACATCAATTTATGGACAAAAAAACTCTCCAGAAAGTGGATATAGAGGGAACATACCTCCACATAATAAAGACCATATATGACAAACCCATAGGTAACATCATACTCAGTGGTGAAAAGCTGAAAGCATTTCCTATAAGATCAGGAACAAGACAAGGTTGCTCACTTTCACCACTTTTATTTCACATAGTATCAGAACTCCTAGCCATAGCAGTCAGACAAGAAAAAGAAATAAAAGGATTCCAAACTGGAGAGGAAGATGTAAAGCTGTCACTGTTTGCAGATGACATGATACTATTGATATATATAGAAAATCCTAAAGATGACACCAAAAATGATTAGAACTAGAGTGAAATTAGTAAAATTATGGGATACAAAAATAATATAAAGAAATTTGTTGCATTTCTACATACAGCGATGAACTATTAGAAAGAGAAATTAAGGAATAAATTCTGCTAACCATTGCATTCAAAATAAACAAAAAATACCTAGGGATAACTCTAACCAAGATGGTAAAACACTTGTACTCAGAAACCTATAAGATTCTGATGAAAAAAAAGGGTAAGACGACACAAAGAGATGGAAAGAAGTATCATGTTCATGGGCTGGAAGAATTAATATTGTTAAAATGACAATACTGGGCTTCCCTGATGGCACAGTGGTTGAGTGTCAGCCTGCCAATGCAGGGGACGCGGGTTTGTGCCCTGGTCTGGGAAGATCCTACGTGCCGCGGAGCAGCTGGGCCCGTGAGCCATGGCCACTGAGCCTGCGCGTCCGGAGCCTGTGCTCCTCAACAGGAGAGGCCACAACAGTGAGAGCCCCGCGTACCACAAAAAAATAAATAAATAAAATAAAAATGACAATACTATCTAAGGCAATCTACAGATTCAATGCAATCCCTATCAAAAATACCAATGGAATTTTTCAGAGAACTAGAACAAATAGTTCTAAAATCTGTATGGAAACACAAAAGACCTCAAACAGCCAAAATTATACTGAGAAAAAAAGAGCAAATCTGGAGGTATCTTGCTCTGATTTCAAACTATATTACAAAGTTACAGTAATCAAAGTGGTATGATACTGGCACAAAAGCACACATGTAGAATAGAGAGCCCTGAAATGAACTCACATTCATATAGTCAATTAATCTATGACAAAGGAGGGAAGAGTATACAGTGGGAAAAAGACAGCCTCTTCAATAATTGGTATTGGAAAAACTGGACATGCAAAAAAATCAAACTGGAACTCTTTGTCATACTATATGCAAAAATAAACTCAAAATGGATGAAAGACTTAAACATAAGACTCAAAATGATAAAACTGCTAGGAAAAATAAAACAAGACAATATGCTCTTTGATGTTGGTCTTAGCCATATCTTTTCCTTTTCAGGCAAAGGAAACCAAAGCAAAAATAAATAATTGAGATCACATCAAACTCAAAAGCTTTTGCACAGCCAGGGAAACTTATCAACAAATGAAAAGACTGACTACTGAATGGGAGAAGATATTTGTAAACAATGTATCTGAAAATGGGTTAATTTCCAGAATTTCCAAGGAACTCATACAACTTAATATCAAAAACCAAACAACTTGATTAAAAAATGGACAGAGGACCTGAAGAGACATTTTTCCAAAGAAGACATACAGATGGACAACAGGCACATGAAAAGATGCTCAGCATTGCCAATAATCAGGGAAATGCAAATCAAAACCACAATGAGATATCACCTCACACTTATCAGAATGACTATTATCAAAACAAAAACAAATAACAAGTGTTGGAAAGGATATGGTGAAAAGAACAGTTGTACATTGTTAGTGGGAATGTAAATAGGCAAAGCCACTATAGAAAACAGATGGAGATTCCTCAAAAAAGTAAAATAGAGCTACCATACAATCCAGCTATTCCACTTCTGGTTATTTTCCAAAGAAAACAAAAACACTAGAAAAGATATATACATCCCTATGTTCACTGCAGCATTATTTGCAATAACCAATACATGGAAGCAACTAATGTCTCCATTAATAAATGAACGAATAAAGATATATATATATATATATATATATATATATATATATACACAATGGAAAATTAATCAGTTACAAAAAGAATGAAATTTTGTCATTTGCAAAAGTATGTATGGACCTCGAGGGTATTATTGTAAGTGAAATAAGTCAGACAGAGGAAGACAAATACATACAATTTCATTTATATGTGGAATCTAAAGAATAAAACAAATGGATAAACAAAATAGAAACAGACTCATAGATACAGCAAAGAAACAGATGGTTGCTACAGGTGCAGGGGGTGGGGGAATGAGTGAAATAGGTGAGGGAGATTAAGAGGTACAAACTTCCAGTTACAAAATAAATGAGTCATGGGGATGAAATATACAGCATGGGGAATATTGTTAATAATATTGTCATAATTTTTATGGTGACACATGGTAACGAGACATTTTTATGATTATTTTGTAATGTATAGCAATTTTTTTTTCTTTTTTTTGCCGTACGCAGGCCTCTCACTGTTGTGGCCTCTCCCGTTGGGAAGCACAGGCTCCGGACGCACAGGCCCAGCGACCATGGCTCACGGGCCCAGCCGCTCCGCGGCACGTGGGATCCTCCCGGACCGGGGCACGAACCTGCGTCCCCTGCATTGGCAGGCGGACTCTAAACCACTGTGCCACCAGGGAAGCCCTGTATAGCAATTTTGAATCACTACGATTTGCAACTGGAACTAACACAGTGTTCTAGGTCAGTTATACTTCAATTTTAAAAAAGCAAAAACATGTAATCACACTGTTCTAATAGGTTCTGCAGTGGACAACATTTACATCACCATAATGATGCAAATGCTAATTATTGATGTAATTAAAAGTATGATAAAATGGTTAGAGAATGAAGGAGATATTAAATCTTCATCTCTTATACATTTATAAATTTTAAAATAGCCTTTTTTCTTTTTATTGTATCTATTTGCAATGATAGATGTTAACTAAACCTATTATGGCAATCATTTCACAATATGTGTTATCCAAACTATCATGCTGTACATTTTAAACTTATACAGTGACATATGTCAATTATTTCTCAATAAAAATGGACAAAATAGCAATATGTAAAAATGATAATATATCACACCCAACCGGTGTCATCCCAAGAATACAAGATTGGTTTAACTTTTATAAATCAATCAATATGATTTACAATATTAGTAGAATAATGAAAAACATGACAATTTACTAGTCAGCCCCTCTCATTTTATTGTACGCAAGAGCCCTCATTTCTTCTCTCATTTCTCCTTCCTTCCTGCCCCCATTCCTCTCTCCTTCCCTCCCTCCCTCCTTCTTTCCTTTCTTCCTTCCTTCCTTCCTTCCTCTTTCCCTCCCTTCCCCCTTCCTCCTTTCCTCCCTTCCTTTGTCCCTTTCTTCCACCCTTCCTTCTCTCCTTTACCACCCTCTCCCCTTCTCTCTTTCTCTCACTCTGTTCCTCTCTCTCTCTCTCTCTCTTTCTTCATTATGGGCTCATGGATACCCATTTTTTTAAGGATTTGTAATTCATTTAACTGTTCTTAATTGTCTTGTTCAAATTGTCCTGGATTTGACTACTAGTGCTGCCAAAAATCTTAGCTCCCTGTGCACTGATGTTGGATAGAAATATGGAGACAGAGATTTGGAGGATGAGAAATAAGAGAGGCTTTTTATTTTCTTTGCCAGGCAAAGGGAAGACACAGCAGGCTAGCACCTCAAGAACTGTGCCCCCCTCTCCTGGGGAATTACAGGAATTCTTATAGGGGGAGTTTGCAGTCCAAAGTGAGTGATAAGGATCAAAATGGTGAAGGTCTTGTATTCTTCTTCTTTTTGCATTGTTTCAAAACAGTCACCGCTGGCGTCAGGCAACCCAGTAATTGGGTCTGGCAGCCTGGTAATTGGGTCCTTTAGTTTCTGGATTACCTGTCTGTGACCTCCTTTCTGAAATGTAAACAGCTACAAGGGGCGATTTGCTACAAAAGATTACAGGGAGAGTAAATGCCAGGTGCAGGATTTAAATTACACAGAATTAGGGGTGACAGGTTAGCTTGGTGAAGGACTAATCTAGTTAGAGAAACTACAGATTAGTAACAGTTAAAATAAAACTAGCATTGATTAACGCTTTAGGCCAGTTTATGTTTCTTCTCTAGTCTGTTCACTGTCCCCTTTACTTTCCTTGTTTTCAGGAGACAAAAAACTTAATTTCTATTTTTTGTTGTAACAAATTCCACCCTGCTAGTTCATTTCCTCCATATCAGTGGAGGAAGGGAAACGTTCATCGTTCTTGTCTGGTTGAGGACAAAATTTCAGTAGTGTAAGCATCTGCATTATCTGTAGTTTGGACTTAGTTCTTTAAATCATTCAGAAACAAAGATATATTTCCTGATTCATCTGGTATGAAAGTGCAACACTCAGTATATATGATAGCACATGTTCCCCCTTGGGCTGCAGGTAGGATATCTAAGGCCATCCGGTTTTGTAAGACGGCTTTTCACATTAGTGTAACTTCAGTATTCAGTAAAGACAGACTTTTTTGAGTACCACTGAGGGCCTGCTTGGTAAATTTAGCTAATGCTTCTATATGTAATGGCACACTTTCTAGGCTGATATTTGGGACAAAGAAATTTAGGTGATCATACCATTTAAAAATGCATCTGGCCCATCTAGAGTGGATATACTGTAAATTAGCAATCTTGGTTTTTGGTAAGGACTCTTGTCGGTGTCCGTGGGCCCAGGAAATCCTAACGTACATTTGTCTATCCACCCTAGAGGGAGCCAAGGCCACAGGTTGGTTTCACAAAGCCAGCAGGTCCCACTGGGGGCTCTCCAATAAATACCAGGTCTTAGACCCCAACGTGTGGCAAACCAGTCACTATTCCTTAATAGCATGATGTTTTGACAATATTCTAGAGGCATCCAACCCAGATGTCAAGTGGAATTTATCCAGTGCTGGTATGAATGGTTTCTGTTCCCAGCACAACGGTGCCTGTCACTCAGGCAGCCATATTCAGGGGTTAGCCAAAATAGTCCATACCAAATTCGGATGTGCCCTTTTATTATAAGCTATAGGTTTTGTACTGACCCAGGCTTTTTTTTTCTCTAGTGTTTTTGTGGTTGCCACATCTAAGTATATTGTGGAACCACGAGAGAAGGTGAAGTTATGGCCTGGCTGATTGATTGTGTCTTTAATTGGCCATTCAGTGGGGAGGAAATTGGTGACTTCAGAAGTGACATCCCCAGCTTCCATTACTTCAAGAATGAATTCTGCCAAATGTTTCCAATCAGAGCCTTTAGGGGGAAAACCCACCAGGGCAATCTGGAGGACGCAGACACAGGTAGTTGGCAACATATCCAGCAATTAGTGTGCTTAAAAGAGTCAGCAAATGAATAAGCCCATTGCAAAAAGATATTTCTTAAACTAGGAGAGAACATAGTTACCAGTATAATACAAAGCTCTAGCCATCATTTCTCTTGCTTAAAGTGATACTTAAGGTCTCCAGTGGGATGTGAAGTCCACTCTTGAGGCTTCCTTTCAGTGGTTGGAGTCAGCTCTGAAGTCCCGGGGTGTGGGTCCATCTCTGGAGGTCTTTTCACCTGGGGTGTGGTGGATTCATGGCTTCACCCCTTCAAGCTTGAGAGACGTATGAGTGGTTAGAAGATCGTCATATGGTCCCTTCCACTTTTCTTCAAGTTGATGATCAGGCCCTTGTTCTTTCCACACTTTTAATAGCACTTGATCTCCGGCCTTGAAGGGATGTAGAGGAACTTCCAGGTGCAGAGGAGACCTGTAAAATATAAACCCATTCATAGAAATTATAATATCATTGAGCTGTTGGACATAGTGTTTTACTTTGGACTCATGTAAAAGAGTAACATTTCCTAATTCCCTATGATGAGCAAAGAATGGTCTCCCATAAAGAATTTCACAGGGGCTTAAACCTAGCCTTCTTCTAGGGGCCACCCGTATGCGGAGGAGAGCAATAGGCAACACTTTGTCCCATTTTAGCTGTCTCTTGGCATAGCTTGGCAAGGTTTTCTTTAATGTGTGGTTCATCTTTTTTGTTTTTCCTATTGATCGGGGTCTCCAGGCTGAGTGAAGCTTCCACTTTATTCCTAGAATTCTACTTATGGTTTCAGTTATTTCTGCTATAAAGGCCGATCTGTTATCACTTTGTATGGATGAAGGAAGGCCATACCTGGGTATAATTTCTTTAAGTAAGACTTTTGTCACTTCTTGAGATTTCTCAGTCCTGGTTGGGAAGGCCTCAACCCAACCTGAAAAGGTATCAATAAACATAAGTAAGTATTTTATGCAGCCCCTAGTCTTTGGCATTTGGGTGAAATCTACCTGACAGTCAGCACCTGGGTGTTCTCCAGCACGTTGGATTCCTTCAGGTAGTCCTAGCTTACCTGGCTTAGGATTGCTTTTTATACAAATGGGGCAGCTTTCACTTACCCTTTGTATAGTTTGGTTTAAGTTTGGTCCACGTATATGAGGTTTGATATAAACCATTAGTGCCTCTTGGCCGTAGTGAGTGTTGTCATGTAGATGTTTTATTATTGGCCACACTAGGGCAGCAGGCAGCAAGATAAGACCATGTGGGTTAATTTTCCATTGTCCACTCAGGTTTGTGGAATCAAAACCTCACTCTTTTGCTCTCTGATTATCTTCTACAGTATACTGGGGATGGTACTGTGACCAGTCTATTTGGGGAAGCAAGTGTCCCACCATTACCCTTTTTAATGCAGCTTGTTTTGCTGTGGCATCTGTGTTTTGGTTCCCTCTGGCTATGAATAATGTAGGTTTTTGACGTCCTGGGCGGTGCGTTATAGCTATAGCCTTTAGCTCAGTCACTGCTCTCAAGAGGGCTAGAATTTCTGGAGCATGTTTGATGTCCTTATTGTTTGAATTCAGTAGCCCTCGTTCCTTCCATATGGCTCCGTGGGCATGCAAAACCATAAAGGCATATTTAGAGTTTGTATAGATGTTGGCCCTTTTCTCTTTTGATGAAGTTAGGGCTTGGGTTAGAGCAATCAGCTCTGCTTTCTGTGCAGAGGTGCCGGGAGGACTGGGGCAGGGCCAACACCTCAATTACCTGTTGTTCCGTAGCCACTATATATCCTGCATACCTTTGTCCCTCCTTCACAAAACTACTGCCATCAGTAAACAGGTCCCAATCAGCCTCGCTCAGAGGTTTATCAGATAAATCCAGTGAGCTAGAATAAACAGTCTCTAATACCTTCAAACAGTCATGGAGGATGTCCTTTTCAGGGAGTGAGGGAAGCAGGGTAGTAGGATTTAAAGAACTGCTCACTGGAACAGTGACATTGGGGTCATCAAGGAGAATTGCCTGACATTTTCACATCCTCCATGATGTCAACCAGTATCCACCCTTTTGTTCCAGGAGCACTAAGACTTGATGTGGGACATATACTGCTATTGGCTGACCCAAAGTGAATTTTTCTGCCTATTTTAGCAGATCACAGGTGGCGGCTACTGAGCGTAAGCAAGGGGGCCAGCCAGCGGCTGTGGTATCCAGTTGTTTTGAAAGATAAGCCACTGGTCTGGGGATGTCTCCCACCGGTTGCATGAGTGCACCCAGGGCCAGCCCCTGTACATACAGTTTAAATTCTTTCTGAAGCTCGGGCAGGCCCAGGGCTTGTGCAGTCATGAATTTAAGTTTTAAAGTCTCGTAAGCCTTTTGGCAGTCTCCTGTCCAAACCAAGGGCTGAGAATCTGTGCTTTTCAAATCATGATATAAAGGCTTTGCAATTAACCCGAAGTTGGGTGTCCATATGTGACAAAATCCAGCCATCCCTAGGAAACCCTGGAGTTGTCGGCGGCTTTTTGGAATGTCTAAATTACAGATAGTCTGTTTTCTGTTGGCTAACAAGCTCCGAGTTCCTTCTTGTAATTGGAATCCTAAGTAAGTGACCCGTTGTTGACAGATTTGAGCTTTCTTTTGTGAGACTTTGCAGCCACACCAGGCCAAGTGATTTAATACTGTGACAGTGTTAGATAAGCAGTGTTCTATATCTGAGCTTGCTATTAACAAATCATCCACATATTGTAGGAGGACTCCTTGGTTTAAATGTAGTCCCTGCAAATCTTTGGCCAGAATTTCATTGAAAATAGTTCTTAAATCCTTGGGACAGTACCGTCCAGCAGTACTGACTGATTGCTTTTGTTTTCTGGTCTTACCATTCAAATGCAAATAGCAACTGTGATTCCTCCTCTACAGGTATGCAAAAGAAGGCATCTTTCAAGTCAGGTACTGTACAGTGGAGTACTCATAGTCTCCTGGAATGTTAGTGAACAACGTATATGGGTTGGGGACCATGGGATGAATATCCTGCAAGATCTCGTTAACGGCTTAGGACCTGAACAAACTGGTATTCATTTGTGTGGGTTTTCTTTACCAGCAATATTGGGATATTGCATGGGCATCTGCAGGGTCTGATGAGATCATGTTCCAAAAATCGTGTCAGCACCGGTTGGATTCCTTGAGTTGCTTCCCTTTTTAATGGATAATGTTTCTTTCTGGGACATTTTACTCTATCCTGTAGGGTGATGGAAACTGGAGTGGCAAATCTGGCATGCCCAGGCACCCCATTGGCCCAGACAGCTGTACTCACTTTTTCTTTGATTTGCTCCGGAATCAGTTCCGTTTTATCTTCTTCCTCTTCCAGTGACTGGTGAAATCTCAGGGCACTTTCCGGCGTTATCTCTAGGCACAAAAGCCACTTTGCAGGTGGGAAAGTTATTTGAGCATTCGGTTTGCACAGCATATCCCTCCCTAATAGAGGAATGGGACAATCAGGCATGTACAGGCTTTTTGTCCCCAATCTGACATTCCAGTGGTTTCAGGAACAGACGGTTTTGCCCATTCCTGCCCTGAGACTCCTGCTACTGATATTGCATTTTTGCTCAGGGAAGTCAGTTTGCAGTTGAGAACTGAGTGGGTGGCCCCAGTATCCACCAAAAACTCCATCATTTTGCTCCCCACTGCTGGTTGTACCCAAGGCTCCTCTTTTGCTATGTTAATGGGAGCTGTGGGAAACTGAGCTCCTTCATTCACAGTCACCATACCCTTCCTCAGAGCTTTCTTTACTTGAGACCCCAATTGTTTTGTTTTCCCCAAGCTTCTGGGTCTCTCTGTATTGTCTGTTCAGCTTTGGGCATTCCTTTTTCCAATACTCTTTTTCTTTACAATATGCACATTGACCTTGGTCTAATTTGTCCCTATCTTTATTTTCTTGCCTAGGCTCCTGTTTTTGTTCTTTGCCAGGAGCCTTTTCCCTTGTATTTAGAATTGTTTGATTTGTAAGTGCTTACTTTTTTTTTAAAGCCAATTAAATAGAGCTCATTTACAAATTAACCTCGGCAATATTACCCAAAGACAAAGACACGTACTGAGACATACACATATATCCAGACAGACAGAGACCTCATAGTTTCCACTTGAGATTTAAAATGTCTCTGTGCCTCTTTTTTTTTTTTTTTTTTTCCTCCCTTGAAGTTCTACTAATTAACCCAAGGCTGAAGTCTCAGGCAACGTGGGCTGTGTTTGTAGCTCAAGGACATGATAAGAATTAACTTCAAGCTTTGTCCTAGGCATATTTTTGTTTTCTCAGGGTCAGAATTTTGAAAAGTATTTTAACAAGATAGCTTTTTCTAATCGCACATGCAAAAAGAACTGGTTTTGCAATTTTAAAAATGTTTTATTTTAACCAATTTTCTCTGGAGTTTAAAGAATATTGTGGCCATACTGTCAAAAATCATTCTCTTTCTGTGGTCATGGTTTCATAGCTAAAATTTAAACCAGATAGTGCTCAAATTGACTCTGATAACAGGGGCAGACTGGCTGATAAAATATTGTCCCAACAGGAATTTTCCCTCTTGGGAGGTGGGGTCTTAGTTTGATCTCAAGGAGTAAAGGAACTTGCAGAAGTGGGGGAAGCTTTGTTCCCCACCCCCTGAGAGTTGGGAGAAGTTAGAAGGGGATCATTTAGAATGTGAGGAGAGTTTTTCTGATTGCTCAGGCTTTTGATTATAGGAGAAAGTCCTAGACATAAGGGAGCCTCAGTCCATTTTTCCAATCCTGTGGCAATAAAGATCTAATTGTAGGAGACCTATTTTCAGGCCATTTTTCTTTGTCATTGGATCATAGCTATAGGACGACCAGTCATTTAAAAATTTCCCCAAGGGTTCCCAGGTAGCGGTGCAACCTTAGAGGAAGCGCTTCCCGTTTTATCTGGAGTTAGTACCAGATGTCTGCGCGCTGAAACCAAAGTAACCCAACCAAACCAAAACCTCGCCAGCAGGAAGTCACAAAGTAAAACAAACAGCAAAGAAATGCCCAGAAATCAAAAGCCAAATGGCAGAAATGCCCCCAAATGTGACTTCCAAGTCCTGCTAAGCCTGTGACGTTTGTCCAAAGTGGTGCCTTGTAAATGGAATTTCTAAGGTTGGAACCGAAGTTACCAAAATGGTCAAAGTAAAAAGATCTCGGGGTGCACCCCGGGGACTTACCAAAATGCTGGCGGGTGAGTCGCGAGGTACCAAATACCCTCTTTCTGATCCTCCAAGAGTTAATGCCTTCTCGGAGTAGAAGTCCGGGCCGATGTGGGGAAGGGGAAAAGAAGCTGTCCTCGAAGCAAAGAAAGCCTCAGCAGCTGCTAGGGCAACCTCTCCACCGTTCCCCGCCGCAGACTCGGAGTTCCGCAGCCGAGTAGGCAGGTCGGGTGTGATCGAGGCATGGTCCTGCCACAGGGAGGCCCTGCCTATCTGGCTTCAGAGAAATCCCTCAACCCTCTTCTCTCCCAAAGGAGGCTGGTGTGAAGAGAAATCTCCAAGCATCTATTCAAGCCGAGGGGCCCTGCGGGGCCACCTGCCCATTATCAGATCCCAGACGAGCCCCCCAAATTTTGTTGTTCCCGGTGCACGATGTTGAATAGAAATAGGGAGGCAGAGATTTGGAGGATGAGAAATAAGAGAGGCTTTTTATTTTCTTTGCCAGGCAAAGGGAAGACACAGCAGGCTAGCACCTCAAGAACTGTACCCACCTCTCCTGGGGAATTACAGGGATTCTTATAAGGGGAGTTCACAGTCCAAAGTGAGTGATAAGGATCAACATGGTGAATGTCTAGCCTTCTTCTTCTTGCATTGTTTCAAAACAGTCACCGCTGGCGTCAGGCAACCCAGTAATTGGGTCTGGCAGCCTGGTAATTGGGCCCGTTAGTTTCTGGATTATCTGCCTGTGACTTCCTTTCTGAATTGTAAACAGCTACAAGGGGTGATTGGCTACAAGAGATTACAGGGAGAGTAAATGCCAGGTGCAGGATGTAAATTACACAGAATTAGGGGTGACAGGTTAGCTTTGTGAAGAACTAATCTAGTTAGAGAAACTACAGATTAGTAACAGTTAAAATAAAACTAGCATTGATTAGGCCAGTTTATGTTTCTTCTCTAGCCTGTTCACTGTCCCCTTTACTTTTTTTGTTTTCAGGATAGGAAAAACTTCATTTCTATTTTTGTTGTAACACTGACAGTCTTAAAGCCAGTTCCCATTTCGCTGAGAAGTACATCATTTCATTTATTGGGTATCTTCTTACTTTCTGGCATAACAAGTGTTCCAGGTTCATCTTTATCTACCCTGCCTTAGCCCTGGAATTAACCATTAGCCGGAAGAGCTCTGGTCCCTTTTAAGTTTGAATGGTAGTAGAGACTAAAATCTGGGAGCTGAATATGCTGCTTGCAGTCATTGCTATTGAGGTGTCTTTGTCCTTCCAGTAGAGAGGTCTAAAAATATGTGCATGCATATTCACATGCATACACACTCACATACATCATATATATGATCATGTAGATAATCATACACATAAAGACATATTCATATATACACATACACAGGTAGATAAACATATATACACATTCATACATATGTATATATGTATTTATACACACACACGTATATATACATTATACACGTATTTTGGAAATCATGAATTTAAACTATTATCTGCAATTCCAATCCATCCCCATGGGGTTCTTTCTTGCCTTGCCCCATATCATATTTATATGTCCATTCTTCTAGGTGGGAGGGCATTTTTGTGTTTTGGTTTCTAGCTGTATTCATTAAGATCAAAGAGTGCTTCTGAATAGTTCTAATTCATAGAACTTACTGTTTTTGAATGTGTGTGTCTTAATAACTGTCAATTTTTGTGACTATTCAAGTGTAGTTGAGAAAAAGATATACTATCTTTTACTGAGGTATAGTATTTGATATATATCCAAAAAATCTATAGTACTACATTGTGTAGAACTTTTGTGTCTTTATTTATTTTTTGGCCACCTGATCTGTCTTGTACTGAGGAGAATATGTTAAAGTCTCCTGTCATTAGTATGTTTCTATTTACTTCTCATTGCATCTCTCGTAGTTTCTGTTATATATAGGTAATTGCTGTGTTACTTGGTGCAAAACATCCGTAACTCATATTTTCATTGTAGAATATCCATGGCTTTAATACTTTAATAAAATGGGTCATTTTAGTCATTTGGCTAATGTTGGATCATTTGGCTAATGTTTTTCCCTTGAATTCTACATTTTACAATTTCAAGATCTCCACTCCTGGAGGACCTTCAAGATGGTGGAGGAGTAAGACATGGAGATCACCTTCCTACCCACAAATACAACAAAAATACATCTACATGTGGAACAACTCCTACAGAACACCTACTGAACACTGGCAGAAGACCTCAGACTTCCCAAAAGCCGTGTGGCTGACAGGGTCATGGTGCTCTGACTGGGTGTTAGGCCTGAACCTCTGACATAGGAGAGCCACGTTCAGGACATTGGACTACAGGAGACATACTGGCCCCACATATCAATCAGTGAGAGTTCTCCCAGAGATCTCTGTCTCAATGCTAAGACCCAGCTCCACTCAATGACCAGCAAGCTACAATGCTGGACACACCATGCCAAATAACTAGCAAGACAGGAACACAACACCTCTCATTAGCAGAGAGGCTGAAATCATAATAAGTTCAAAGACACCCCAAAACACACCACCGGAAGTGGCCTGCCTATCAGAAAGACAAGATCCAGCCTCCTCCACCAGAACACAGGCACCAGTCCCCTTCACCAGGAATTCTACACAACTCTCTGAACTAAACTTACCAACTGAGGGCAAACACCCAAATCAACGGGAACTATGAACCAGCAGCCTGTGAAAAGGAGACCCCAAAGACACTAAGTTAAGCACAATGAGAAGACAGAGAAATACACAGGAGATGAAGGAACAAGGTAAAAACCCACCTGACCAAACAAATGAAGAAGAAATAGGCAGTCTACCTGAAAAAGAATTCAGACTAATGGTAGTAAAGATGATCCAAAATCTTGGAAATAGAGTGGAAAAAATACAAGAAATGTTTAACAAGTAACTAGAAGAACTAAAGAGCAAACAAACAGTGATGAACAGCACAATAAATGAAATTTAAAATTCTCGAGAAGGAAGCAATAGCATAATAACTGAGGCAGAAGAACGGATAAGTGACCTTGAAGATAAAATAGTGGAAATAACTACTGCAGAGCAGAATAAAGAAAAAAGAATTAAAAGAACTGAGGACAGTCTCAGAGACCTCTGGGACAACATTAAACACACCAACATTCGAATTATAGGGGTTCCAGAACAGGAAGAGAAAAAGAAAGGGACTGAGAAGATATTTGAAGAGATTATAGTTGAAAACTTCCCTAATATGGGAAAGGAAATAGTTAATCAAGTCCAGGAAGTGAAGAGAGTCCCATACAGGATAAATCCAAGGAGAAACATGCCAAGACACATATTAATCAAACTATCAAAAATTAAATACAAAGAAAAAATATTAAAAGCAGCAAAGGAAAATCAACAAATAACATACAAGGAATCCCGATAAGGTTAACAGCTGATCTTACAGCAGAAACCCTGCAAGACATAGGGAATGGCAAGACATATTTAAAGTGATGAAAGGGAAAAACATACAGCCAAGATTACTCTACCCAGGAAGGATCTCATTCAGATTCAATGGAGAAATTAAAACCTTTACAGATGATCAAAAGCTAAGATAATTCAGCAGCACCAAACCAGCTTTACAACAAATGCTAAAGGAACTTCTCTAGGTAGGAAACACAAGAGAAGAAAAAAACCTACAATAACAAAACCAAAACAATTAAGAAAATGATAATAAGAACATACATATCGATAATTACCTTAAATGTAAATGGATTAAGTGCTCCAACCAAAAGACACAGACTGGCTGAATGGATGCAAAAACAAGACCTGTAAATATGCTGTCTACAAGAGACCCACTTCAGACCTAGAGACACATACAGACTGAAAGTGAGGGGATGGAAAAAGATATTCCACGCGAATGGAAATCAAAAGAAAGCTGGAGTAGCAATACTCATATCAGACAAAATAGATTTTAAAGTAAAGATGATTACAAGAGGCAAAGAAGGACACTACATAATGATCAAAGCATCAATCCAAGAAGAAGATATAACAATTGTAAATATTTATGCACTCAACATAGGAGCACCTCAATACATAAGGAAAATGCTAGCAGCCATAAAAGGGTTAATGAACAATAACACAATAATACTAGGGGACTTTAACACTTCACTTTCACCAATGGACAGATCATCCAAAATGAAAATAAAGTAGGAAACACAAGCTTTAAATGACACATTGAACAAGATGTACTTAGTTGATATTTACAGGACATTCCATCCAAAAACAACAGAATACACTTTCTTCTCAAGTGCTCATGGAACATTCTCCAGGATAGATCATGTCTTGGGTCACAAATCAAACCTTTGTAAATTTAAGAAAATTGAAACATATCAAGTATTTTATCAGAACAAAGCTCTATGAGACTAGATATCAATTACAGGAAAAAAATCTGTAAGAAATACAAACAAATGGAAGCTAAAGAATACATTAGTAAATAACCAGTGATCACAGAAGAAATCAAAGAGGAAATCAAAAAATACCAAGAAACAAATGACAATGAAAACATGATGGCCTAAAACCTATGGGATACAGCAAAAGCAGTTCTAACAGGTTTATAAGTTTAAGTTTATTTAAGTTTATTTAAGTTCTAAGAAGGTTATAGCAATAAAATCCTAACTTAAGAAACAAGAAACATCTCAAATAAACCATCTAACCTTACACCTAAAGCAAGGAGAGAAATAACAAAAAACCCCAAAGTTAGCAGAAGGAAAGAAATCATAAAGATCAGATCAGATATAAATGAAAAAGAAATGAAGGAAATGATAGAAAAGATCAATAAAACTAAAAGCTGGTTCTTTGAGAAGATAAACAAAATTGACAAACCATTAGCCAGACTCATCACAAAAAAAAGGGAGAAGACTCAAATCAACAGAATTAGAAATGAAAAAGGAGAAGTAACAACTGACACTGCAGAAATACAAAGGATCATGAGAGATTACTATAAGCAACTATATGCCAATAAAATGGACAACCTGGAGGAAATGGACAAATTCTTAGAAAAGCACAACCTTCCGTGACTGAACAAGGAAGAAATACAAAAACAAACAAACAAACAAACAAAAAAAACAGACCAGTCACAAGCACTGACATTGAAACCGTGATTAACTTCTTCCAACAAAGAGAAGCCCAGGATTTGATGGCTTCACCAGCAAATTCTATTGAACATTTAGGGAAGAACTAACACCTAACCTTTGCAAACTCTTCCAAAATATAACAGAGAGAGGAACACTCCCAAACTCATTCTACAAGGCCACCATCACCCTGATACCAAAACAAGACAAAGGTGTCACATATAAAGAAAACTACAGACCAATATCACTGATGAACATAGATGCAAAAATCCTCAACAAAATACTAGGAAACCGAATCCAACAGCACATTAAAAGGATCATACGCCATGATCAAATGGGGTTTATCCCAGGAATGCAAGACTTCTTCAATATATGCAAATCAATCAATGTGATACACCATATTAACAAATTGAAGGATAAAAAACATATGATAATCTTAATAGATACAAAAAAACTTTGGACAAAATTCGACACAAATTTATGATTAAAAACCCTCCAGAAAGCAGGCGAAGAGGGAACTTACTTCAGCGTAATAAAGCCATATATGACAAATCCACAGCCAGCATAGTTCTCAATGGTAAAAGACTGAAACCATTTCCACTAAGATCAGGAACAAGAAAAGGTTGCCCACTCTCACCATTATCATTTAACATAGTTTTGGAATTTTTAGCCAGAGCAATCAGAGAAGAAAAAGAAATAAAAGGAATCCAAATCGGAAAAGAAGAAGTAAAAATGTCACTGTTTGCATATCACATGATACTATATATAGAGAATCCTAAAGATGCTAACAGAAAATTACACGAGCTAATCAATGAATTTAGTAAAGTAGCAGGATACAAAATTAATGCACAGAACTCTCTTGCATTCCTATACACTAATGATGAAAAATCTGAAAGAGAAATTAAGGAAACACTCCCATTTACCGTTGCAACACAAAGAATAAAATACCTAGGAATAAACCTACCTAAGGAGGTAAAAGACCTGTATGTAGAAAAGTATGACAGTGATGAAAGAGATTAAAGATTATACAAACAGATGGAGTGATATACCATGTTCTTGGATTGCAAGAATCAACATTGTGAAAATTACTCTACTACCCAAAGCAATCTACAGATTCAATGCAATCCCTATCAAATTATCAATGGAATTTTTCACAGAACTAGAACAAAACATTGCACAATTTGTACGGCAACACAAAAGACCCCAAATAGCCAAAACAATCTTGAGAAAGAAAAACGGAGCTGGAGGAATAAGGCTCCCAGACTTCAGACTATATTACAAAGCTACAGTAATCAAGACAGTATGGTACTGGCACAAAAACAGAAGTATAGATCAATGGATCAGGATAGAAAGCCCAGAGATAAACCCACGCACATATGGTCACCTTATCTTCCATAAAGGAGGCAAGAATATACAATGGAGAAAAAAACAGCCTCTTCAATAAGTGGTGCTGGGAAAACTGGTTAACTAATGTAAAAGAATGAAATTAGAGCACTCCATAACACCATACACAAAAATAAACTCAAAGTGGATTAAAGACCTAAATGTAAGTCCAGTCACTATCAAACTCTTAGAGGAAAACATAGGCAGAACACTCTATGACATAAACCATAGCAAGATCCTTTTTGACCCACCTCCTATAGAAATGGAAATAAAACCAAAAGTAAACAAATGGGACCTAATGAAACTTAAAAGCTTTTGCACAGAAAAGGAAACCATAAACAAGATGAAAAGACAACCCTCAGAATGGGAGAAAATATTTGCAAATGAAGCAACTGACAAAGGATTAATCTCCAAAACATAAAAGCAGCTCATGCAGCTCAATATAAAAAAAAAAAAAAAAAACCAATCCAAAAATGGGCAGAAGGATGCTGAACATCACTAATCATTAGAGAAATGAAAATCAAAACTCCAATGAGGTATCACCTCATACCAGTCAGAATGGCCACCATCAAAAAACCTACAAACAATAAATGCTGGAGAGAGTTTGGAGGAAACGAACCTTCTTGCACTGTTGGTGGGAATGTAAATTGATATAGCCACTATGGCGAACAGTATGGAGGTTCCTTAAAAAACTACAAATAGAACTACCATATGACCCAGCAATCCCACTACTGGGCATATACCCTGAGAAAACCATAATTCAAAAAGAGTCATGTACCACAATGTTCATTGCAGCTCTATTTATAAAAGCCAGGACATGGAATCAACATAATTGTCCATCAACTGTTGAATAGATAAAGAAGATGTGGCACATATATATAATGGAATATTACTCAGCCATAAAAAGAAATGAAACTGAGTTATTTGTAGTTAGGTGGATGGACCTAGAGTCTGTCATACAGAGTGAAGTAAGTCAGAAAGAGAAAAACAAATACCATATGCTAACACATATATATGGAATCTAAGAAAAAGAAAAAGTGGTTCTGAAGAACCTAGGGGCAGGAGAGGAATAAAGACGCAGATGTAGAGAAAGGACATGAGGACATGGGGAAGGGGAAGAGTAAGCTGGGAGCATGTGAGAGAGTAGCACTGACATATATAAACTACCAAATGTAGAATAGATAGCTAGTGGGAAGCAGCTGCATAGGACAGGGAGATTGGCTTGGTGCTTTGTGACCACCTAGAAGGGTGGGATAGGGAGGGTGGGAGAGAAACGCAAGAGCGAGGGTATATGGAGATATATGTATATGTATAAGTGATTCACTTTGTTATACATCAGAAACTAACACACCATTGTAAAGCAATTATACTCCTATAAAGATGTTAAAAAAATAACATAAGTCATTAACTGTATAAGGCTCAAATTGCTTATGGGAATCTATTTATTGAAATTGTCACTCTTAGAAAAGAAGTATAAGTTGAAAGAACAGATGATTTTTCTTGTAAGCTGGATAATGTTCCCCAAAGATGTTAGATCTTTATCCCAGTAATCCAAATTTATACTTGTAAATGCTAATTTATACAGCAAAGACTTTGCAGATGTGATTAAGGATATTGAGATGGGAAGACTCTCCTGGATAATCAGAGTGACCCTACATGCAATCCCTTACAAGAGGGAGGTTGAAGGGCATTTGACTACATATAGAAGAGGAAAATTTGATGTGACTGTGGAGGCAGAGATTGGAATGATGTGGCTACAGGCCAAGAAATGCCAACAGCTACCCAAAACTGGGTAAGAAATGTACAGCAAGGAACGTGCTCTCCACTAGGGCCTCCAGAGGGAGTATGGCCCTGACAACACCTTGATTTTAGTTCAGTGATATTGATTTAGGATCACTGGCCTCGATAACTGTGAGAGAATAAATTTAGATTATTTTATGCCACCAAGCTTGTGGTAATTTGTTGTAGCAGCCACAAGAATCTAATACAGTTATCAAAGGAGATGGCAATTATTTTCTAAAGAAATATCAATTTTGCCACCTAAGAGATTATACATTGGAAGTTATCTAATGAGCGATTATTATATGTGATCTACAATTGTATAATTCTTGGATGCCACTGTTTGTGGGAGAAAATAACAGAAATTCACTGTGAAAGTTTAAATAAGTCTATATTTACCTTTGCACACCTTTTGGATCAGCTTCCCAGAGATAATAACCAAAAATCTAACCAAATCCTACCAAATCTGGTAGACTCTTTAAATAAATAAAGAGAAAATATATTTAATTGCTTTAAAATAGTCTGCATTCAAGTGTGTCATGAGGTGCCCTTCAGCTCATGAGAAGCAAATGTTGTCTATTACTCACCTCTCCACCCTCCCTTGATTTTATGGGTCTGCTTCTTTAAAGCCAGAACAGTCCAACCTCCAATCTTTTAAAATTTCTTTTCCAAATAGCAATTGCCAGATTTTCTGTGGTTTAGGTTTTTAAGTGGCTGCATATTTAAATAAAATATTGACATCATATAAGCCCCATAGGAACTTTCTAGAACACTAGGTTCTTTACAAGTATTATCAAATGACTCCGGTAAATGAAAGAATGAATGTTAAGATCTCCTTTTTGATAGCAGATTCTAAAGAATGCGCAGAAAACAAAAGCTGCTCAGGCACCCAGTCTTAAGGTGAGCCTGTTTCAGTAGGTAGAGGCAGATGGGACAAGCTGGAGATCAAAGAGCTTCCTGTGACTATTCCAGACAACTGAAATCTGAGGCAACTCTTTGCTTTTGGTGTTGCCTACCCACGTGGCATTTTATGCATCTCTAGAATGGCTACCGAAACTAAGCTTTTCTGAGTGCCAGACAACAGATTATGTCATGGAAAAAAAACGGAGATCTAACCATCTTGGTTTTATTTGCATTGAAGAGACTTCAATAGGAAAAACATTGTTACATTAATTAGAAGTTTTTAAAAAAGGAGTTCGGGGGAGAAAAGAAAGAAAAAAAAATCAAACTAAAAAGCCAAAACAGATTCTTGGCAAAGAAATATTTTAGGAAGTTGGAGAGGTCACATTCTTTATTTGATCATTAATGAACGAAGATTTTGTATAGTTCTGTAGTGGCCTTGAGGCACCATTCCTCTGGTGAAAGAGAAATGATTATGCTAAATAAACAGGAAAATAAATTCATTGTAGAGTCCTGGGGATAGGTTCTTTTCCTGGGGGTGGCAATAAAAAAGACCAAAATGATTTTTTTTCAAAGATTGAGACAATAAAAACAACATTATAAAAATATAGTGTATTTCTGCAATTGAAGCACAGAAGTAGCTTGTTTGTCAGTAGTTAAGATTTAGCATACAGGCTCTTAGGAGCAAGTAAAATTTTAGAGTGTGATGTTAATACTCTTTATATGATACGTGTGAGATCCAATGGAATAATTATAGGGAGAAATAATTTATTTCTCTTTTTGTTTAATATTAATTTTGGAGAGGTTTACTATGCAGATTAAAGGAAATTTCTTTAGCTGTAGGTTTAATGATACAGAGGAGTTGAGCCCGTGATTATTTTTGCCAACTTCCTCCTGCTATAGGGAACAAAACTTAAACCCATAGGAATCGTGAAGCTAGCTCAATATCACTAGATCTGGGACTCAGATTTGTGGTTTAAGACTCCGGTAAATTATTTGTGTCAAAGAACTGTTGTATTTCCTAAGATTTTTCAAATGGTAAAATCCTTCCCAAACTGGACTACTTGGAATATTGTATTTCATACCAAATTAACAATTTCTAAAGTATATAATCTGTCAGTTCTTAATAGAATTATTTAAAAAATAAACATTTCTGTTCAAATCAAAGAAAATCATGAACAAGCAGGATCAATGGCGTTTCATATGCCAAAAATGCCAATCATTAAATCTTTTCTGAAAGCTTGTTTGCTTCAGTTAGTAACATAAAAAATTATCTCTGAGGATTGAAACTGTTTATTTTAGAAGTCTACCTCTTTGCTTTTTTGAGTACTTTAATTCTATATCACCATGGCTGAATTGAATAGAATAATATACTGCATCTATAATATTTACTAATGTCACAAATTTTTTTAAGTATCCATATTATGCTTTACATTCTTCCTCAGATCCTTTTTAATCATCTTCTTCTCTCTCCTGTATTATGGTCACTTTGGTCCCTATTACCTAGTGCCTTCTAGTATCTTCCAAAAGTTTCATATCATCATTATAAATTCTTTACTTACAAATGCTTTATTTCCTAACCCCTTAACTCCAGCCAAAGACGATTGTCCTTCTTTTTCTTGAAGGTCTTTCTTTTCCTTCTCTACTTTAATTGTTTAAGTTAGAGTGTGAAAAGATCTGGTGTGCTATTCTTTACAAATATTGAATAATATTTGCATTTTAGCTCTTGCCTATCAAGACTTAATCCAGTGTTCCTCAAGCTGGGTCTAGTCAGAGAAATTGCTTTCCACAAATTCTGAGAGTTCTCAAGGAGAATGTAAAAGTTTTGATCATCTTTGGATGATAGCTTTAAAAATAATGTAAGCATGTTCTGGATCCTCTGAATGACTGCTGGATAGCTTAATATTGCCTATAATTTTAGCCCTGGAATTTGTATTTATAAGTCCATTGGTGCCAAGTGGTACTATTTTATTGTCTCTGGATAATAAGAAATAAAGAGATATGCACTTAATGGTAAATGATGAGCTTGCACTAAGTGATGCCCAAATGTCAGCACTGCTTGCCAGAAATCTTTATTGTAATTAGCATTGAGAAATGGCCGAAGAAGTCAGTCATCTGGTACAGGGCTGCAAGCAGCAAATTAACTATGGCAAAACAACATCAATAACCATATTAAATCAATTATTAATTTCAATATTGCTTGCCTTGTACCTTTGTATATTTATTTATTTATTTACTTATGGCTGTGTTGGGTCTTCGTTGCTGCGTGCAGGCTTTCTCTAGTTGCGGCGAGCTGGGGCTACTCTTCATTGCGGTGCGTGGGCTTCTCACCGCAGTGGCTTCTCTTGTTGCAGAGCACCGGCTCTAGGTGCACAGGCTTCAGTAGTTGTAGCATGCAGGCTCAGTAGCTATGGCTCGCGGGTTCTAGAGCACAGGCTCAGTAGTTGTGGCACACAGGCTTAGTTGCTTCACGGCATGTGGGATCTTCCCAGACCAGGGATCGAACCCGTGTCCCCTGCATTGGCAGGCAGATTCTTAACCACTGTGCTACTAGGGCAGTCCATTGTATAATTTTTAAATGTACTTTGGTGTGAGTTATGAGTACAGTAAATTTATAACTAATTTTATGCTGTATATATTTAGGTAACATTTTAATAATCATAATTTTAGTTAACATGGATAGCTGTGGTTGTTTGATTTTAGCTGTGCTTTTCTCAAGTTTAAGAGCCACAAAGCCAAAAGAATAAATAATACAGAAGTCTAAAATTCATTAGACAGATGTCCTTCTGGCAATTCTCAAATCATACAGTACCAGAAGCTGCCTTCCAATATTTGGCTTTGGAAATGGCCAACATGTAAGCAGTCGATGAATGTTTCTAAGGACAGCAGATTAAATGAGAAAGGGAATGTTAACTTACTCTCTTTTAAAGTATCTGTATGACCATGTTCTCAAGAGAGATCTGAAAGCTCCTCATTGATAAACCACAAAAAAATTAGAGAAACTTTGGAACAATCTGATTTATCTCTGCTCACGTAAGCAAGTCTTTTCAGTCTCATGAAGATATTTCAGACTTTTTCTTTACTTCATCAGGTTATCATGCATTAAGCTGTCCTCCTCCAGATATTTATTATTTTTTTCTAGTTGTGGCCATGAACAGTATGAGCATAATATAAATGCTATAATTATAAAAATTCAGTGCAAATATTTAAAAGTACTCAAAATCATATCTGAAGTCATTTGAAAGCATTGGTTATTTTTTAGGAAAAATAGCTAAACCTGAAACAAGTAAATAATTCTCAACATTTTTCATTTCTTCTACGTACCATATCCAATCAAATGATGAGTTCTCTTAATTTGGCTTATTAGACATCTCTAAATCCTGTCTACTTTCTTTATTTTCCTCCACAACAAAAGGATTTCAGGCCACCATCCTTTCTACCAGGATTATTGCTACTACTGGCCTCTAACTGGTTTCCCTCACTCCAGTACTGCTCATTTCCAAGCCACTGTCTACACTGTAGTCTGAACTAGGCTTAAAAGGCAAACCTTATTATTTCACCCTCCAATGTGGTAAATTAAAGCCCAGTTTACCAGGACTCACAGGGCCCTCATGATCCGCTAAGATATCACTCCAGCCTTGATGCTCATACTCCAGCCATACAGTCCTTTCAACTTCTAAATCTCACCTAGCCACTCTCAGCTTGGTCCCTTCACAGTGACTTTCCCCTGCCAGGCACATTCTTCTCATCTCAGCGTTAACACTCTCTCCCAGCCTCCCCATGCCGCCACCCCACACACACCAGGTAGTACCTTAAACATTATCCTCTCTGAGAAGTTTTTCTTGATTCCTGGACTGCATTGCCAAGCCCACTCTACTCTGATAGCTTTTTGAATTCTCCCTATCATAGGACTTATCGTACTTGATTATAATTTCTTCTTCAGTCATCTTTCTTGTTGATTGAGAATAATGTTTTATAACTCCTTTGTGGGAGATATATGTGAAGTCACATCTCCTAACAATGTTAATTTAAGACATAATTAGAAATGCAGACTTATGCACAATTAGGTTTATTGAATTTTTAACCAAATCTATTTTTTGAAACATACTATGCATATTGAAAAATGCATGAGTTCTAAGTGTAGAGATTAATGAATTTTCACACCGTGCAATTACCACCAAATCAGGAAAAGCCATCACCCCAGAAGTCTCTTCATATTCCCTGCCAGTCACTACCTTTGCCCATCTTCTCAAAGGTAAGCAAATATCCTGACTTCTAATGAAACAGATCAGTTTTGAACACTTTAACCTTGAACTTTTTTTTTAAATTTTTATTTATTTATTTATGGCTGTGTTGGGTCTTCATTTCTGTGTGAGGGCTTTCTCCAGTTGTGGCAAGCGGGGGCCACTCTTCATTGCAGTGTGCGGGCCTCTCACTATCGCGGCCTCTCTTGTTGCAGAGCACAGGCTCCAGACACGCAGGCTCAGTAGTTGTGGCTCATGGGCCTAGTTGCTCCGCAGCATGTGGGATCTTTCCAGACCAGGGCTCGAACCCGTGTCCCCTGCATTGGCAGGCAGATTCTCAATCACTGTGCCACCAGGGAAGCCCTTAACCTTGAACTTTTAAAACAGTACAGCATGTACTCTTTTGTGTCTAGCTTGAAAAACATGTGCATGTAAAATTCACTCTTATTGTGTGTAGCAGTAGAATATTCATATTATTTACTGTATGATATTCTATTATATTAAAAATACCATAGTGAATTTATCTAAGCCACTATTGATGGGCATTTGGGTTGATTCCAAGTCTGAGTTATATGAACAATGCTAACATTGGTACTTGCTAACTTGGTACACCTATGCACACATTTTTCGATCACACATACCCATGAGTAAAATTGCTTATTCACAGGATATGCAAATCTTCATCTTCAAGGCTTCTATAGACTGTTAAGATTTTTTTATAGGCAGTTCATAGGAGAAGAATATATGCATCGTAATCATGCAAAGAGATGCTCAGGATATTTAGTAGTCAGGGAAATAAAAATAAAGCTCTTCACACCTGGTTAGACAGGCTAAACTTTGTATCTATATAACTTTAAGTTCAGATGGGAAGATGGAAGCCATCAGGTGCTGGAAGAAGAAAAATTGGAGCCACCATTTTAAACTGGTGTCACTTTCTTTTGTTTATTGCTATACCTTCAACCACAGGTATAAGACAATATAAGTTATATACTATAACTTAATAAACTTCCACACTGAATATATACCCCAGGAAAGTTCTCCCAGAGGTGCATAAAAAGGCATGTAAAAAGATGTTTGTTTTCAAATTGTTTTTAGTGAGGAGATTTTAAGAGAGAATGGCAATGAAGGAATGAAATGTAATAAAGGCAGCTAGAGGAATAAACTAAACTTACATAGAACAACATGGACAGATTAGAACAAATAATATTAATTGAAAGAACTGAGAAACAATAAAATATGCAGTGAAGTATAATTTATGTAAATAAAACCAAATATAACAATACTATTTATTGTTCATACAACAACATGTGTAAATAAAACAAAGAAGAGGAACTGAAGTGACAGTGAATGCATGGCAGGATACGGAATTGGAGTTAAATGGAAAAAACATAATACAATATATAAATAAATACATAAATAAATAAATGATAAGTATGAGAGACATTGTGCTCAGGCAGTACTTAGTGTGTGCCACAAATTGCAGAATATTATTGATCATATCAACCTGATCCTGTGCTCCTGACGTGTGAACATTTAGAAATAAAGTGTTACAGAAATAATACTCAGAGAAGGAGGTACTGGCTATTCCCTGAAAGTACAAGTGTAGATGAATTTCTTCCTCTTTGGTGATGGCCTGTTCCCCACCCAGATGTTTTCACAAACTCACACTTGTAAACACAACATTGTCAAAAGCTTATTATTCTCTTGTAATATTAGAATATTCAAATATTGCAATATTAGAATATTGTTTTCTTATAATATTAGAATATATGTAATTATCATTATTATTATATCAATCAAGTAATATGAAAATTATTTATAGAAATGCACTAAAACACTGAAAACTTAAAAATTTGTTTTTCATTCAATAATCCATTCTATATATATATATATATATATGTACTGAGTTCTTATTACATACAAGGTCTTATGCTACTCTATGAAGATGAAAAGAAACATACTTCAGCCTGGTAGAACACTTTGAGCTGTAATCTTTATGGTAGATGCAAATGTAGAGAGGCTATTTCCCTTGGCAGCCATGCTCATCTCAGCTCACCACTGCGATTCCAGCCACCTAAGCTGGTGTCTTTCTTCTTCAGTGAACTAAACAAAACAAATTCAGCAATCTAACCTAAACATAACTCTCATCTTTAACTCAAATGTGGTCCAGAAGCTGTAAGTATTCGTAAGGGTTGTTAAACACCATATTTTATCATTTCTAGTACACCCAGTGATTTTTTCCATGTTAATATCTCTGAAAATGGAATGTATCTTGCAATTTATGGCACCTCTTAATTGCTGTCAGTCAGAAGACAATAATGACTTAGTTGTCACTGCCTGCGCATATGTGACTTTGGTCATAGCTGTTTATATTGGCATTACTTCAGTTGAGTTAGGAGTATTTTGGGGATAACACATGTTGAGTTTAATTGCTTTTTAAATGTCTTATGATTCATCATTAAAACCAAAAATATTTTATGTACAGAAATTTATGGAAATAGAGCATCTGGACATATAGGGATAACATTTTTTATTCCTGTTGGCCAGATCAGAAAATTTCATTTGCTTAAAATTCTTGTCAGCAAGAGTCTTTATTTTATTCTATGTATAACATACTACCCCCAAAACTTAGTGGCCTGAAACGTCAAATATTTGTTATCTCATGCAGTTTCTGAGGGTCATGAACCTGGGAGCATTTCTGTTGGGTAGCTCTTGCTCAGTGTCTTTCAAAGACTGCAATTACGCTTTTAGCCAAGACTGTAGTCATGTGAAAGCTTGACTGGGACTGGCATGTGCTTGCAAGATGGCTCACTCACATGGCTGTTGGTAGGGACCTCAGTTTCTCACTGTGTGGGCATCTTCATAGGGCTGCCTGAATGCTTCCACAACATGGCAGTTAGCATTTCCCAGAACAACTGATCTGAGAAGGAGAGAGAGACAGACAGACAGACAGACAGACCAAAATGGAAACCATGGAAACCACATTGGCTTTTTATGACCTAGTTTCCAAAGTCCTGCACTGTCACTTCTGCTTTATTCTGTTCACTAGAAATGAGTCATTAAGTCCAGCACAACCTAAGAGGAGAATTAGTTTCTACCTCCTGAAGGGAGAACTATCAAAGAATTTATGGACATATTTTTTAAATATCTCTAATAACTGTCCATTAATGCCTGATAAGATTGAGAAAGTACTGGCAGAATGAGCATCAGAAGCTTGAAATAAATACTGAAGCATTCTTTTAAGAAATGATGCATATACCAATACCACCAAAGAATAGTATTTTGTGGCAAAACACAAATATCATTTACTGAGTTTAAGATTGATTTAGAAGAGTCATATTCTGAACGTGGAAATATTTAGGATTATATTACACAATTGATTTTGTACATAGTTTCCTTCTTGTCTATGCATAAGAATCACAAGTCATAAAATTTTTGTGTAAATATTTCCATAAATATAAAATAAAATTCTACATGATAAACAAATGTTGTATTATAATTTAATTAGGAGTATTTTTTCTTTCTTAATAGTAGAATTAATGGCCTTTTAGATCCAAAGGGATTTGGTAAATGTCTGTGGTAGACTGCATCGTTTGGCTCCAATTCGTCAGTATTCCCTATATCCACACCCTTTGCTGGTAACTATAAGGTGCCCACCCATATACGTGAATGACCTGCCCTTCTCCTTGGCTCTGGGTTTTATAATGTGACTTGATTTGGTTAATAGGATATTAGCAGTCATGAGGCAAGAGAAGGCTTGAAAGTGTACCTGCACGTTTCCATTTGCTTCCTTGTACCTCTGCCACTGTCATGACAACATGCCAGAATTAGCCTGTTGGAAGATGAGAGAAAAATGGAGCAGATCCAAGTTGCCCTAAAGGTCCCAACTAAAGGCAGCCTCTAACATTTGACAGTCAGACTGCTCTCAAGCGAGTGAGAAAGCCCAGTTCACATTAGCAAAGCCACATTTCTGATCTACTGCTGAGCCTGATGTGTGAGCAATTAATGTTTATTGTTACATGTCACTGAGGTTTTGTGGTTGTGTTTCTGCAGCATTATTGTGGTGATAAATAACTAATATAGTTCACTTAAAATGGTGTATGTGTTTTCACCACTTTAATATAGTATGCCCCTTCCCATTGATTAATTGGCATGATAATCTATGTGGATAAGATTTTCCACTGAAGTTCTGATGTCCCTTGAAAACTTGTACTATGTCTGGATATACACATCATTCTTTCTTAGAAATAATGAAAAAAGTGTAGACAAACTGTTTGACAGTGGTTTCCCCTCACCCTTCATCATTGAAAATGTTATACATTTAAATGTAGTAAAAGGAAGATTTCAGAGCCAACAGACCCTTTTCCTTATTCTTTTACTTTCTGCTATTGCATTCAGTTCAAGTAAATCAGCTCTACCTGACCAAGGATAGGTGACTTTGAGTTGACTGTGAATGCTAAGCTCTGTTCTAGATATAAACAGACAGCTATGCAATCACCTGAATTAAGATTTTTAGAAGCCCTAAATGCTAATTTGCATATATCTGGTGAAAAGTCATGGGGTGGGAGAGGAAATTTAAGATTTTGGGGGAATATATTAATACTATATGCCAGGCATTTTAACTCTATCATCTTTTTAACTCATAGAATTTTAGGAAGAATAAGTGGAGTAGAGAATGTTTTTGTCTGTCCAATACTCTCCTTCTGTTATTAGCACCTGATATTTATTTTAGGGGAATCATCCCTTTCCACTCCATGTGGCCCTGGTGGAATTTCTATTACAGTGCTCTTGCCACCTTCCAATTATTCAGAAGGACAGGCAGGAGGCCAATGATGGTCCCTGATGGCCAACCTCCCGGGCATAATATGAGTCTTTAATGAGATTTGGTATCTGTATTAGGTCAGAAAAAGAGTCCCTATTTCTTTGGGACCACCAGCCAGCAGAATGTAGGCTTGGAACGGTCAGCACCCGTGATTCCTGTCACAAGGAGATAGCCTGCCTAAAAATGAAACGTGTGCACAGAGAGAACTAGAATCAGTGGATGGAGAGACAGTCTGCTGAGAACATTACTTAAGCCTTTAAATCCTGCCCTTATATCTCGCAGATGGCATTATTTGAGCCAATAAATTCCTTGTTTTTCTTAAGCTTATTTGAGTTGAGTATCTGTCCTTTGCAACTGAAAGGATTCTGAATGATTGAAAAGTGTTATCCTCACTATATGGGAAAGGAAATTATCTTCCAAATGTCACATTACTTGCCCAAGGTCTCACAAGGTATCTCACAAGGTAATAACAGAGTTAGAACATGATCACAGATTTGTCCAATGCCCATGATCTTTGCATAACTGCATTTTAAAAGTTTTTAAAATGTATATGCAGTAAAACTCACCCTTTTGTTGTACAGTTGTATGAGTTTTGACCAATAGATTTGCATCACTGCCACCAGTTTTGCACCCCCAAGACTTCCTCATGCTGTCCCTTTGTAGTCAAACCCTCCTTTTTTTTTTTTTTTTTTTTTTGCGGTACGTGGGCCTCTCACTGTTGTGGCCTCTCCCGTTGCGGAGCACAGGCTCTGGACCGCAGGCTCAGCAGCCATGGCTCACGGGCCCAGCCACTCTGCGGCATGTGGGATCTTCCCGGATCGGGGCACGAACCCGCGTCCCCTGCATCAGCAGGCGGACTCTCAACCACTGCGCCACCAGGGAAGCCCCCTCCTCCTACTCTTAATGCTTGATAACCACTGACTTGTTCTCTGTCCCTAGAGTTTTGTCTTTTCCAGAATGTCATATAAATGGAATCACACAGCCTTTCAAATCTGGCTTCTTTTCATTTAGCCTAATGCATTTGAAATCCATCCATACTGTTATATGTTATCAACATAAATGTTTTATGAAAGCATGCTTAGAGCAGCTTTTCAATCATATCCTCATTAGTGTGAGTGGGGCATATACAGGTTTTAAAAAGATGAAAAGAATGTATACTGGGTTGAATAATATTCTACCAAGATTTATATCCAGCTGGAATCTATTTGGAAATAAGGTCTTTGCAGATGTAATCAAGTTAAGATGATGTCAGACTGGATTAGGGTGGGCCCTAATCCAATGACTCGTGCTCTTATGAGAAGAGAGAAATTTAGACACAAAGATACAAAGGGAGAATGTCACATGACAATAGAAGCAGAGATTGGAGACATGCAGCTGCAAACCAAGAAACACCAAGAATTGCCTGCAACCACAAGAAGCTACAAGAGAGGCATGGAACAGACAGACTGTCCCTCAGAGAACCAACCTTGCTGACACCTTGATTTCTGACTTCCAGCTTCCAGAACTGTAAGAGATAGATTTCTGTTATTGGAAGCACTCAGTTTGCGGTTATTTGTTGTGGCAGCCTTACGAAACTAATACAAGAAGGTATGAAGGTATAGGGGATTGCTTTTAGGGCAGCTTCCATCAAGCAAAAGAGCCCGACTGAGGAGATAGGATAGATGAAGACCAAGTTCTTTCACTTTACAGTTTTGACTTAGGATGAGCCTGACTGAATTCTAGAGCCAAACTGTAATAGCATCACGGGTACTGGTATATTTCCCCAAGCATCAAATCTATTACTAGTAACTGAAAGTGAAACCTGTTTTTAAAATATGATAAACAATGTACAAACCTAATTTTGGCCTCCTCATCAACTAATTTTGAAGTCAACTCATTCAAAACCGCCATGTTTCCATTGTGAAGGAAAAAAAATATTCAAGTTGGGGAGGGGGCACCTTTCATCAATCTTTTTATTAAGCATCTCCAGAAGATTATAGACTCAGGAAATTAGGTATTAAAATTTAATTAACTTTCCAAGTTACTTGAAGAAAAAAGAAAGAAAAAAGTAAAATCCACATTCCTCTAGAGAAAAAAATCTTCTGAAGTGCATTTCAGTCTGCTGCTTGGATTTTAGACACAAACAAATTAGAGGATATTTTTAATAGACAGAAAGTATATAGCCTTTTGATACTTAAGACGTAGAAGCAAAAGAGAGCAAATGAACAAATTAGCATTTTAGACAAACCAAGAGAATGGATTTTTTTCTAAGAGATATTTAAATTATGTATCCATGATGTTAATATTGTTGATTAAGTTTAAAACATCAGTTAATCTACCTTGTAATAATGATGAAAATCTGTGATTCTCAAACCTGGCTCCTTTTCAGACACTCCTGAACAACCTAGAAATATCCCTATGTCTCACTGCCCAGATTCTGGTTTGGTAAGTCTGAACTAACACCTAAGGAATCTATTTATTTTTTCAAATTCTCCAGGTCATCCTGATGGACGACCAGGTTTGAGAACAACTAACATAGAAAATGCTCTCACAGAAAGAAGCTTTGATCTCCCAAAGCCTGGGGAATTAGAGATGGGGTCAATCCAAGGTCAAATACCAAAAGCAAAATATTAGAATGGAAGTAATATAATCCTTAAGGTCAAGAAACAGAGGCAGGGTCTAAAAGGGAAACCAGGATGCAGGGTGGAAGCAAGCTTCATGAAACAGGAAAGGAGGTCAGAATGCCAATGAGAAATCACAATCAGAACACAGGGGAGGATTGTAAGCCAGAAACACAGGAAGCTCTGGCATTTAGAATTTGGGGCTCAGTCTGGCTCAGGACTCAGAGAAAGCTTTACCTGAACCAGATTCCTGTCTGTAGAGTTATGCTTTTATGTAAATTCCTCTATTAAGAGTATCAGTTCATTCAGGGTTTATCTAGTCTCTTATTTTTTCAGCATCTAGCAGCTTGCTTTAGTGTCCAGCATTAGACTGAGTGATATGCATTGACCTCTCCATAAACTGAAGTTATCTCCCAGGCGAGAGTATTTCACTGTAATAATGCCTGTGTGTGTCTATGTGTGTAGCTCTATGTTTGTTTGTATATTTTTTGTAGAATGCTTCAAACATTGAACTGTTGTTTAACATGTAATATTTTTTTCCCATGCTATTAAACTTTTAATGAAAACCCTCTAAAAACGAATTTTCAACTTCAGGTAAATTGAAAGGACAATTGTTATTTCTTGGGTAACAGTAAGACATTTATTTCTTTATAATTTGTTTTCATTCATAAAAAGGACAAAGCACAGTCCTATACTACTCCATTGAAAAAATGATAAAAAATAACTAAAAAAATCAATTCAATATTTATCAGTATCAAATAAAACTACTATCACCTTTCCTTGAAATACAAAGAAACAACATATGTATCTATATCTATATAAAGTTTAATTAAGAATCTTGCGTCTTAAAGCAGATGATACATTAGTTAGTTTGACAACAGTTTAAAACTGATGGTCCCAGTCAAATTTGTACACTTGTATGAGGAAATGAAAGGCTTGAGTTATCAGTGTATGAGAGATTTTAATCTACCTTATCTCTGCCACAAAGTTAAAATTAAACAAACAACCTCCAAAGTCTGTTTTCTTTTTACCTTTCAGAACCATTTCATGCAAAACCAGTTTTGCTCTTTATTACCATACATTAGAAAATAAAAGGCAAGCATGCATTTGGCAAAAGATTTAGTTGTTGACTATATAAAAATGCCCAACATGGGTCACATTGCAAAAGGAAAACCCCAAAGTGTAACAATGAAGACACAAACATGTGTACAGAAGGCTCACAGAGTATTCGTTTCCCTAAAGTATGAAGAGATTTTTTTTTCAAATAATTAAATATTTTATGAAATCTGGTAACGATCTCAAGACTGTTGACATACTTCCACTGGAGAATCATCCCTTTCACTTATTTTTAAAAAGTTTCATTTTATAACAAAGAGTTAAATGTAAACTAATGAAATATTTATTGGTATTTTCATAATGAAAACTCTAAACATTTATACATAGATATATAGTACAAAAATTATACAAATTAAAGAAAGGGGGGTAAAATAGTAATAGATCTATTTTGCTTCCTGTAAATATTTTTTTTATGAACCTATAAGGTATCCTTTCTAAAAAGATAAATTCTATCTCTAATTAGCTAGCAAGGTTGTGCTAATAAAATAGGATTATACCTCTTGAAGCATCAGACATTGCACTATTTCATAAGCCAGCTAATCCTTTATTACTTGATTTCTTTCACATCCATACTCAAACACATTTCCGTGCACACCATGGAGAATGAAGAAATGTGCATCTTCCTTTTCACAACTTATAAAAACCTAAAGCACCAACACTTGGGAGACCACTGGACAGACACGTTATTTGTCTCCTCCTGGCCTTCCAGTTTTGCATACTCTTCAAAGTACCATTAGCAACATCTTGATTTGGTATTCATAGCCAGTTTTCGGTATTGCATTGAAGCAGGAAATGAGTTTAAAACTAAATTAAAAAAAAATAGGGAATACTGTAGTTTTTCGAGCTACAGGTGATTTCTTGATTCCATACCTTTAATAAAGAGAGGTTTTACTTAGAATGAAGCACAAAAACAAAGTCACTAGAATATTAGATAATTCTGATATTCACTTAACTGTCATTTATTCCTAGCTGTGTAAAGACTGTCACATCTCAATTAAAAAATGGAAGCACTCTACTTCTCAAAATTCATCAGTTCACGTATGAATAAATACAGCAACATGATGATATTCTAACACAAGAGCTGTGATTTTTTGAGGTTTGAGATTGATGATAAGAAAAACATAAAATAATGTCAGAGTAGAATACAAAAGTAAAAAAAAAACTTCATGTAGTATATTAATTTTATTATTAAAAAACTAACTTAAAAGTATTACTGATTCTGAAGACCAAATATTTAGAAAATTACTTACTTCCAAAACAAGAATACTGAAAGTAAGTTCTAGAATTTGGTTTTCAATATTCAAAATCATCCAACTCATTCAGTAGCATGTTTTGGTATTGGAAATTATGTTAAATGCTTTAGTTATACTTTTTTCTTAAAGAAAACTCAAAATGCCATGAGTGATAGGGGCCATTCAAAAATATGCAGGACCCAAAACAGAGAGGATAGTACAAGAGACTGTATTACTCTTACATTTACCACATACGATCAACGTTTCAACCTCTATTATATTTCACAACTTGTTATTAAATTTAAAGCACCTGTGTATGGTGATTTTTACTTTCACTCTACAGCCTATGGTATTGAATTGAACACTGTAAATTGTCCCATTGGATTAAATCATGCAACTGTCACAGAATTAGGTTAAGTGGTTTATAAGGCATATTGGAACGAGTTAAAAATCATTTTATATCCATTTAAAAGTTTATTCTTTTGGATGAAGGGGTTCCTGAATGCCTCAGTCATAACATATGCTGTAAATCAGTTGGATAGTTTGTTAAAGTATAATTTATTTGGCTTAGGATGGAGTTGCAGGACTTGGAAGGAATTGTAGTCATCACAGAGATGGAGGGTGTCCTCTGAGCTGGGCTGGGAGCAGCAGTTGTCATGCCACATTCAGAATTCCAAGTACACAAGGATGCCAAGGACAGGAAGCAGGAAGCCAAGAAGACATGGTGATAGGATGGATGCACCTATAATGTAAACCAAAAAAGTGCATATTATTTCATTGATAACAGTCACTGTTGCTCATTTACCCTGCTTTGGGTATTATGTAACCATGAAACTCAAGTGGTTCCTTTAAAAAAATACTAGCTTCACTTAGTCTTAAGCGACTTAAGAAAAACAAAAATGTTTGATCAAGGATTTTGTGTGTGAGACTGTGTGGACTATTTATACCAAAAGTTCATATAAATCATTTAAGATAATAAGATCACAAATGTTTCTGTTTTTCCTGTGATCCAGCAGTCCCAAACTCCTACCAGAAGGCACTAGGTCAGGAAACATGTATAAATAAGTGAAAAATCGTAAGTAAGCTGTGAAAAAATAAGATAAAGAGATGCAGAAAAAATGCTAATAATGTTACATGGGGCAATGACATCATAGGTATACTGGAAGGTCCTACATGATTTCATATCCTAATGGTTTTAAAACATTTAGGGGCTTATACGCAATGATTTTAGAAATGTATTTTTGATAATAATAAATAACCTATTCAAATTTTTATCTAAAGAACAATTACCCTGAGAGATGTTATGTAAATGAAGAATAAAAATGATGTAATATTCTACAGACTTAAACTACCTCTTGAATGCCACCTAGAAGGGCTCTTCCTGTGGTCAGGTAAGTTTATGGGTCCAAGTGCAGCTTCACTGGAATTCTTGAGAAAGGGCTGAAAAGTGGGACCAAGAAGGTACACTCTTCCTTTCAACTCTCCACAATTATTAGGTGCTCTCTTCAATGAGCAAAAAATACAGTCAACAGCTTGTAAATATAATAAATTTGTGTCCATTTTTGGAAGTTTATTCTCTAAATTGAAACTTTAAACCATTGTTATCTACTATATCAACAGTTGCCTAAATAAAACTTTCTTTGGAATATTCCTCTTAAGTTTAGGAAGACTCAAGGCCATTTCTCTCAAATTTGGTCATTGAAAGCACAGTCATACTCCCTGTAAGGTGGAAGATGATTGTGTCTACCTGCATTCCACTATTGCCCTGTTAGCAGCATTCAGTGCTGCATGGAAAATATAAGAGAGAAAACATTATCAGACACTGATAAAGGGGTTCTTAGAAATGAGCAGGACAGCGAAGGTAAAAGTGAGGGCAGAACAGCAAGCACTATATAAACAGCCCTCGAGTAGCTGCTTATAGCCTCTTTATGATAATGCATAATGGCATTATCGGTAGCAATGATGATACAAATAATGACCATGATAATTGCTGTTCTACAGCAGCTACAGCTACAGTTCACCACACTGGTCATTTATATGTATTATGACATTTATACAATAGATTATGATGGCAGATCTTATTTTCCTGACTTTATAGATTATGTAACTCAGACTCAGGTAAAATGACTTGTTCAAGGCCAGTGGCCAGTAGAAGGCAGAGCCAGGATTAGATCTCAGATTGGCCTGGCTCCAAAGCCCATGTTCTTTCTACCTCTCTGCCACTTTCTACAGATAACTTTGGAAAGGTACCAGTGCTAGAAAAGCATTAGGACATTACATCTTGCATTTAAAGTGTCAAGGCAAGGGCACAGGAGGAAAACAAATGACTTATGGGAAAGCAGAGCACCTAAGCTGTTTCAAAGTGTCTTTATTCTTGCAGCATTTTTTCCTTCTATTTTTCTACACAGATATTTTAAAACTATGCCACAGCCCACATATTATTTTATTCAATAAGATGACCAATAATAAACCTTAATCACACAGAAAAACATTAGCTTTCAATGTTTGACCTAATTTAAATGATCTTTCCTGAAGAACTTCGTCTGAGAATGACTGCAGGGTCTCTGCAACACTGTGTCTTTGACCATGAATTACATCAGTGATGGGTACACATTCATGTATTTGCCTGAATATGTGGGTTGGCTAAGTACAAACTGTGGCCAAGGAAAGAAAGTTAGTCAATTGTGGATGCCATTTTGAAGTTTTAGTGTTAGTATGAAAACCAAACACAATTTCATAATTTGAGGCTTCAACATCAGGATATTTGATTTATTTAAAATAAACTCTTCATGTTTATGTGTGTTATATTTAATTTCTCTAATGGCTCAAGCTTATGTAACTGTGGTCTTCATCTTCAATTCTCTTCCACATTGCAAACACAAATTAGAGACCTGCCTGAATTACTATTTTAAAGTCATTTTAAATGTGGGAGCCCTATTCTTGAGGGGTTTTAAACATATATTGGTTTTCCATCTAACAAAATGTATATCAAGCATAATTTCAGTACTTAACATGGTATGTAGTAAACGTATATTTTTCTTTTCACATAGCTACTGAATATCAAACATGAAAAAGTCATCAGTCTGGTTAATTACTTTTGCCTATAAGAACAAATGTAAGGCCAATTTAGAATACTATGTCTCTTCCATTGGATTTCTTGACTTTTTTTAACCTAAACTGCCCAGATTTATTTTTCCCTCAGGAAGGATTCCCCTAGAGGGAGTTATATATTGAGAAGAGAAATTTAATTAAAAGTTAAGCAGTGCTTAACAATCTCTCCAGGTTTTATGCTAAATAGACAGCCACTCTAGTCAGTTTTTAATACAAATCTCTTTTCTGATGCTTAAGTTTAGATACCATGGTCCAATCCAAATTGCTAATGTTTACTATTAATACTTGGAATTTTCTCCTTGTGGTGTCATGTTTATGATCACACCTGTTAATATCTCTAGATTTTGAACAACTTCAGGACAGGGAATATATCCAAATCATATTTTCAGCTGTGTTGTCTAATACCAAGCCCAGCATATAGTGAGTTCTTGAACCATAAAGTTATAATATGAATAATTCTTCCAGTTAAAAGCCCTGAACCTTTTCTGATTGCAGAACACAAGGTGGGAGAGAAAGTGAAGGGGTAGGACACGGGGGTTTAAAGAAGACAAAGGCAACCACTGTGACATGCATCTCTTATCAGAGAGATGATATTAAAAATCTGCAGTATCAGAAAGGCCTTATTTTACTGCTCAGGCCGAGGGGTTCTCTAACTTTTCTTGATAGGATGTTACTTTGGATTCCTTCAAAGCCTTATAACCCTGGGCTGAGGGAAGAAAGCGTTTTGATAAGATGATTGATTCCCATGCCTAGGGATATGTTTCATATATATTAGGTGTGTTAGGTACACGTCAGTGGGTGTTTGCTGTTGAAATTTGTCGAATTCAATAAAACTCCTGCTGGGATAGCAGCAAGTTTAGAGAAACATAAGAGTAAAAGTCTGTTTGGGATTGAGAGTAAAAAATCAGCTCAGAGGGAAAAAGAGCAAAGTCACCTGCGTTTATTCAGGTTAGTAGTATGACAGACACAGATAATCCCAGCTTGAACTTAAATGGAGACACTGCCAGGGTCATGCAGCAGCTGGCAAAGGCACAAATGACCCCTTCATTGAGTGGCTAGTGCTGTGTTACCAGTGCTACTCCATACCTGCTTTACACTTCCCATCTTTTACTAGGAACACCCAATTGCTAAACTACTCTCCCCTTGAGACGGCTCCCAACCCTAGTTAATTCCTGATACTCCTGCCCTCATCTTAGAAACAGCAACTGATCCAAAACTGATTGCTTCTTCCCTTAGACCTTCCTCTGGATTCTTCAGTAAGAACTCAAACCTTACATAAGATGTTCCTCCTTCTCACTCGAGAGGTGTTCCACAACTGCTCTGGGGTACGTTTCCTTGTTACATCCAGTCAATTACAGGTAGTCCGACTATCTGTCAGACTACAGCTTTGTAACTGGTCCTTGGTTGTTTAGATTTTGAGAACAAACAGGCAAATATGAGGGTCTGTAAGCAGGTCACTGTCTTAGCAGGAGATGTAAGGGGATAGTGAATAGTGTAATGGGGCTCTAGAGCCAGGCAAAGAAAGCAAGAGTCCAAATACTGCCTCTGCCTTTTATTGGCTAGGTCATCTTGAGCATGTTCCTTAATATTTTTATGCCCTAGTTCCTTCAAGTATAAAACAGGGGTAATATATCTCATAGCTTTATTGTGAGTATGGAGAAGATGTATATCAATGGTTCTTATATATATTTTAGCAGCATAACCTTTCTTCAGAAACAATCATATGTGGAAGCCCATTTACTCAACAAGCAGGGAGAGGGGATGCTTTATTTAAAGATGGGCTGGGCCTGGGGCAGGAGACCACAGATTTGTTGCCTCCTTTACGTTCATGCTTGTACCTGTACTCCCCCAAGCCCATGACTCCAGGCAATGTGTAGGGCTCTGCTTATCACAGTTTGAAAACAGCTGCTTTATGTAGAGCACTTCAAAAAGTGCATAGCTGGTAGAAAACTTCTGTAAATGATAGTGATTCATACTACACTTGATGTTGTTCATCTCTTTATACAGTCCTACACTGTATTTTTTGAAAAGTAGTTGGATAAAAACAAAGCAAAACAATAGATAAAGCAGGTGTCCCCTGCAGACAACTTACATTTGAGACCTGTATGTCTATTTACTGTTCCCTAGTCACACATTGTGTCCTTTTAGATCACAAACATTCCTGAAATGTCCTTTCACCTATCAACACAGGGCATATTGGACTTTTCTGTAGTAGTCTAGCTCAAGTTGATCTCCTCTGTGACATGGTAGTCTGGGATCTTTGGTTTTAAGTAGCTGGAGCTCAACTGAAGAAAAAGCTGATTTTGCATTGCTTTGGGACAACTAGAGCTAGTTAACTGAATACCTGTGTCTGCTACATTTCTGACTTTCATGTCTTCTTCCTTTGCAGATTGTCTCACATTCTCAAACTGACTTCTCAAGGTAGACAAGAGAGTCAAGTTCACAATCATACATTCTCAAGATCAAAGAGATGATATTTTTTTACACCAATTCCAGTGAGAAAACTCTCAAGGAAAGATTCTTATTTGCAAAGTCTGAGTCATATACGTACTTTCAGACCAATACTGTGGCTGAATTAGTGCATTTGTGTGATTGAACTAGCTGGGAACAGGTTCCCATCCCTCAACCAATCACTGTGGCCAAGGAGGAGGGTCGCTTAAGAAGACATCAACACTTTCTGATCTCAGGTATTGATTACGAGCTTTGTTTTTGGAGTTAGCCTGACCCGTTGGCAATTCTGGGTCTATCATTTACTGGCTGTGTACCCTTTGGAAAATTATTTGTGTCCATTTACCCATTAGATTGTTGTGAGGTTTAAGTGAGAAAATGGCACTTAGTTTCTTAAATTTTGTGGCAGAAATGGGTGAAAACAAAAGTTAAAGGAGGAAGAGCTGTTTTTTATTTTCAGATACTGACATATAACTTAATGTATGAATGAATTTTCTGACCAAGAAAATTTTAAAAAAATTCATGTACTCTAATTTTCTTGCAGGACTTAACACTTAAAGGATGTGAAACCATTGAGGCAAAAACAAATACTTCAAAATTTGTCTTGACTACTGGGATTTTACAGAATGTCTGAGACAAAACAATTATAGATTCGTTATTGGTTAATTCATTTCTGGAATTTCTATCTTATATGTCTCTCCTCCCTTTCATATTTTCTTTTTCATGATTCCCCCCCACCCTTTTCCTGATTCCCACCCGATTTTTTACCCTTGACTAGAAACTGGTATAGAATTTGGAATAAAACTTCTGTAACTCAGTGAGGTTAATGTTAAAATTTTCATTGGGCCATATATCAGAATTTTTATTTTTATAAATTGTCTAATGCTTATTAAGAATTAAAAGATGTATCTCTTTAAAAAGTTAGTTGGCTCTGCTTCAAATAGGTCTCTTGGGGAAAATGCTGTTACAGTTTTCAATTTTAAATCCATTATTATAAGCATAACTACCTGCCTTTGACAAAATGGAGTTATGGATATTTACCCCAATCGGTTTTAAGAGTTTCTGGAAAAGAAAACAAAAGAGAAATCAGAAAATAAGATGGATTTTTTCTTTGAGATACAGAAGACTTTTTATATTTGATGATTTTTTTGGCCTTTGATATCTATTATATTATAGTGTCTATGTGTATCAGCTTGCTTATTCTGTGTTTGAGAATTTTATCTCCTTATGCTTCTTTGAGATAGCAAAATACTAAGCTATGTGAAGAAGAAGAAGAAAAAAAGATAATTTAAGACCTATTTGCAGTTCTGTCAATAGCTAGTTGTGTAACTTTGGGCAAAAGAGAATATTTGGACTCAAAATATGGCTCTGAGGCTGGTGTGATCTTTGGTCATTTTACTTGTCAAGGCTGTGGATTTTTCCTTCTGTAAAATGATAGGGTTCAATATTATAACTCCTTAGGTTCCTAGCACTGCCATTAGTCTATGATTCTATGCAAACCATAATGTGTTCAAGAATATCAAGTATTGAGCCTAAAATTTGCAAAGATATTTGTTATATTTCCCCTTATTTATGATAAAGTTGATATGTGTTTATATATATACATTAAAAGCTTGATCATATAAGTGACAGTGGCTATGATGTTTTTTTTCAAACTGGTGAAACCCACTAATCTTGCTGCTCCTACTTACTTGGCAATTATAAACACATATGTCAAACAAAATAACTTTTGGTTTTTTTTGGCAAGGGTGTATGGTTTGCTGACAGCTTATCCTGGCAGTCATATATTTTCCTTACTCTGGTCCTTTCCCTATCAGGAAATGTGAGATTACAAGGATGCATTTCTTCTTTGAGAAAGGATCAAGTATCTCCATTAGAGTGATGACCAATTATTTGCTGGGAAATATAAACCTAACTTCTAACAGTCCATTCACTAACAAACACATTCTAAATAACCTAATTTTGATATAATTGGGGGGCAAGATGGGAGTATAATTCTGAGGACTTTTAAAACTGGTTTACCTACTTTTTTAGAAATGCAAGGTAAGATTTTCACAAAAGCTTGAGACTTGGCATTAGAAAGAATTCTACTTGAATACTGTTGCCCTCACTTGAGTGTGTGACCTCCGCGAGGTACTTAACCTCTCAGAGCCTCCATTTCCTTATCTGGAAAATGGGGAGTACAATATTTTCACAGCAGGGTATTTGCGATAATTAAACGAAAAAAAAGTTAAAAATACAGAGCAAATGCCATTTGATAATTGTGAATCTGAAATATGAAATTTAGTGTGTTCATTTAAAAATTATTATATAGTGAATATGAGAATACCCTAAGCATGGGATGAGACATAAGAGACTCAGTACTCTCTCCTATTCTATAAAATGTTCAACATACATATAATGCATTTCATGGGTTTAATTTTTTCCTCAACTTATACAAAATCTTTAACAAATAACACTCAAGTTCCTTATTCACAAACAACCAGAGCCAGCTTATTAGATCATCTTTGCATTTGGTATTGGAAATAGCTGTTTGGCAGAATATGCTTACTTGGGTAGCCCTGGTTTTGTGGAATGCATCAAACTAGGACTGGGATCAGTTTTTCTCAACATCAATAAAATTTAGAGAGCCTGGGGACTTTCAGATGCTCATTCTATTTTGCAATATTCATAAAAACAAATATTAAATTATTCCCTCCACTGCCCCAGCCTTGCCTTTCCCCAATCAGTTTTTGAGGCAAAGCAATAACAAGTAGAGCCAGAGAAAAAGTTTAATAATTTGTGTGTGCTCCATGCCAAGGCTAATGGTTCCTCTTTAGTGCTAGGCTTGAGGGCCCAGTTGAACACATCTATGACTAAGACTTCCTAGACAACTTCAGGAGCTACAGACACATACCCTACCAGGTTTACTTAAGAAGAAGTACTGCTCCCTGAACCTCTCCTACATCCCCCATAGACATACTTGCTTCTTCTATAGTTTTGTCACTTTACATTTTTAGGAGAAAAAACTGGTGTTTTGCAGTACTGACAATGAAGAGTAGGAGTAAAACTAGCTGGACATGACAGTCAATTTTCCTTAAACTTATCAGTGTATGTAATCAAAAGAAAGCTAAACAAAGGGAAGCAGGCAGGTATGTCTTCTTACAAAGCCCACCGAATTTTTCGTAGCTGTTCTTTTACATAAATTTGAGTAAAGGATATTTTGCTGAGTTTAATACTAATGCTCAAGGTCATGATGGGCACAATGTTTGCTTGTAGGTGAGACCATAGAACTAAAAAGGCTTAGTCTATCATGCTCCTGGATGTCATGACTATTTATTCATGGAGGGTCTATTTTGTTCAGGCATCCCTAAAATTATAGGAGAGATGACATATTTTTAGCAGACACATACTTGCATGCCTATTTCTAGTACCAATATTTGTGGGACAAATCATTCCCCAGTTCTAGGAAAGGATAGATATTTTGCCTTTTAAATTTGCTTAGAACAGCAGGCTTTTCAAGAGATGAGAGGATGGGATGACACAGAAAAGCCCCTGTTAAGCTTTGGCATTGTGAGCCCCAAAGTGGCAACTATATCCAGTTTCATGTGACTCTTGTGGGACAGAACTAGCAGCCATCATTCACCCAGCTGGCCTTCCTGGGGGTGGTTTCCAATTCACAAGTCAGGTTTTATCAAAGTATAGATGCAGATTAATTTCAATTTAAGTATTACCTCTGCTTTTCTTTTAAATCAAATCTTCTTCTGTGAGGAAAACTCCAAAAATTTAAATGTACAGATAGCTATGATATAAGAATAATAAGAAGATTTCTTTAAATAATTTATTCATAAGTTTTCTGGACAGTCTGGTCTACAGCATGTCCTCAACAAATATTTGTTTGATGGATTATTATTATTTTTTAATTTATTAAGTGCCTATTCTGTCCAGGGAACTTTTGTAACATGTTATTTTGTTTAATTCTTATAATACAGTTGAAGTATGTCTCATTATCTTCATTTGCAGATTAAAGGTCTAAGAGTCAGATTTGCTGACCTAGCACAAGGCAAAATTGGTTATTGAACTAAAACCTGGTTCTAAGCCCAGTGCTACTTTCTCTACCCCAAAGATGCTTCATGAATCCTTCTTAATATGGCCAGACAATGCAGTGGTCCAACTTTCCTTAATGTAATGAGTTGAGAGTTGGATTTTATTACCAATATATAAATATCCCCATGTCACAACAGCCAAGGATCCTAGCCCCTCACTGGTTTCATGTGGTGGTTCAGAGTCACAAATACCTGGGAAGCTTTCCCAGGGCAAACCAGAGCAGAAGTCCCATTTGATTTTTCTTGATTCATCTTTGCTTTGGGGCTATGATAAATGAATGACTCACCTGTTTGAGGTGGTATTTTGTTATTTAAGATTTTCGTCCCTAATATAATCCTGAACTCATTTGTTTGTCAGACCTCGGGGCCTTACTGTAGGCCCCCTACTTACTGTAGGATTCAGTGTCATCCATCTATCAGCAAGGATTAATTGGTGCTTCTCTGTTTTTCCACATGCACATGAAGTTCTTATAAAAAACAGTCTGATTTCATTGAATCTTCACAACTATTAAGAGGATCAAAATCAACTGAATCTTGTTTTTATACTTTCACAGAAGAAACAATTTCTCAGCTATTTTCACAATAGTCTGAAACATGTAAGGAGGTACTGGCTGAAATCAACACTAATTACTCCAAAGGATTTCTAAGGGTTTGTGCTTATTCAGTAGAAGATATAAAATAATTTCAATCACTTTGGATGGCATCTACATGGAATTTTTGTTATTTTTATATATTTTTCAGAATTCTTTTTTTTCCAGAAGGCTCATTCTTAGTCATGTTTTCATGGTGCTAAACCCTGAAATTTTAAGTTCTTTCCAAATTCTTTTTAGGTTAAAAAAAAGTGGGGAAAAAAGAAGGTTGACTTTCATTACGTCTGTAAGGAGTTTATTTTAAAAACTCAATAGAGTAGTTACTCCTTGCTAACCAACAGGAATTCTGGGGAATGCTTTAAGAAACCATTTTGTTTATACTGAACAAATCAAATTCTCTCACTCTGAGTGGAAATTGAAATTCTTTTGTCAACATCTATATTTCTAACCAGTAATACCAGTCTTCTGCCAGTCATTTCATTATAAAATTTTGGGAGTCATTATTGACTATCTCTCCATAAGACTTGTGCCTTGTGTCTCCATGACTCGTGAGAGTGTGTTTTATACAGAGGGACTTTTGGATGTTGATTGATGATGATATACTAATATGCTTAAAAATAACATAATTAGTTTTCAAGATATTGAAAGAAATATAAAATCTAGAAAGAAGTTTGAGACCAATGATTTGCTTTGACATTTATTTCACCTGGACTGTCCTACCTCTTGTTTCCCTTCCCTGGCTTTTCCATATTAGGTTCTTCAGAGTTTGTCAGAGCACCACTTCTCTTGCCCTCTACACCATCTGTTCCATCCTTATTCTTATAGCATTTTCCCATCCTTCTAAATTACTTAGCTCAGTTAATGATTGCCATGCAATCAGAATGTTAAACATAGAGTCATTTTCAAAGTGCTTTTTCCTCTCACTTGCAATACACTGTCTTGGTCACCAAGTACAGTTGATTCCGTCTCCAACATCGCTCTAGAATCTCTCTGCTCCACTTTCTCTCCTGTCTCTGCCACAGTGATCCAGGACCTCATCACCTCTTACTTAATCACAAGAAAAGTAAAAAGATGAAAAAACCAAAACCCACAAATCCAATCTGCCCCCTTTTCACAGTCTGTAATAACCTATACTCCAATTATACTACCTCTCTCTCCTTTTTGAATCCTGCATTAGAGACTCACTGAATGTGATGCCATTTTTACATATTCTCAGAGTCAACACTTGTTTCCTCAAACTCATATGCCCTATTACCCCCTTTTATGCCTAGAAAATGCTCATTGATCTTAAAAGAGTCATCAAAATATCATTCTTTTAGGTAACTGTGCATGAATTTAATGACTTCCTCCTCAGTGCTTGCTTGTAAAACACTTAATACATTGTGCTGCCAATTATTTTTTCACCTGTCTTATTTATCTGTGACTTTATGGTTCCTTAAGAACAGAGACCATGTTCTTATTCATCTTCCAACTTCCAGGGACCAAGTCCTACCTAAGACCTGTGGTGCTCAGTACATTTTTGTTGAATGAGTTGAACTAATGGTCCTGCTTCGGACCCCCCTCTGCTGTCATTCTACCCATGATCTCTCTTTCTCTAGGCATGTGTGAGAAGGACCATTCCTGAGAAAATGTGGTGCAATGAATTTTTTTCCCTATCAAATCTCCACTTCTTTGTAGACTCAAAATCAAGCAATCATCCCTTTTAACCAACATCCAGTAGAGTGCTCAAGATGTAAATATGAACAAACAAGGCTCTTCACTGATAGTCCATATTCTGAGGATGACTGTTAGCCAGAGGTTATTTTATAATTTGGATCAAAAGGAAATAGAATTCACTGAGAGAAATTAGCTGCACGCCAAAACTTTGCTATTTTTTCCTCTTGTGAGAGTTCTGCTAATAAACTTGTGAGCTTTTAAGTGTTATTTAACATCTTTCTTGCTTTCTGTAGTATCTTGGCCAATTTTAAGTTGTAACTGTGTTCAGAATATAATCTTGGACCAGGAAAACAAGACTGTTCCTTTAAAGGGGCATATTTAGATAATATTTTAATTTGAACACATAATTTGTGCTTTAAGAATTTTAACTTTAAATCAGGTGAATTTTCCACTTGTATAGATAGAGTCTAAATAATTAAAAGACAGTAATCTGAGTTTATTTAACTTCTTTAATGACCATTTGGATGCTGCCTCATTAGATAATGGTAGAGGCTGTGACAGATCCTGTCTATATAGTTAACAAAATGTGGTTTGGGTTTGGTTGCTGGAAATCTCACTTCTTCCTATCTGGCATTTACTACTCATTCTGCAATAATGAATTACTTACAGAAAGACCTTGGTATTTCTGGGTGTTTTCATTTATCCTCCATTGTGCCATGTCATTTCCCAGTATCAGGTTTTTGTTAAAAATTGCCACACAAAATTAATCTTCTCTGGACATAGTATAGAGATTAAGAGTACACATATTAGAGCTATAAATCATTTGAATCCTGACGTCTCTTTAACAGCGATGTGATTCTGGGCAAGTTACTTAAACTCTGATGCTCAGTTACTTCATCAGTCAAATGAGGATAGTTTTACCTAATTGTGTCTTATAACAATGAAAGGTACAGAAAGTGCATTGCTATTATATAAAAATATGTCAGAGTTGGCAGCTCTTCCTATTGAAATTACTGGGAAGTTGTTTTTCTGATCTGTTCCATTTGTCAAGGAATAGATTACCACTTATCTGTGGTAGCTGCAGGCCACATTCCAAAGAATTCTTTACTGGACTCAGGAAGGAAAAGGTACTGGGCCAAGCCCAAACTGAAGGGCATTTGCAAGGTAACAACTAAAGTCTAGAAAACCATTCAAGACTAGCCACAAAGCATCACACTGTACTGACTACAATTTAGCCACTCTGGATATCGAAGGTTGTACAAATTTGAAAACGGATCTTAGGTACTGAAGTGAGGCCTCTGCTTCTTTTAAAGTAAGAGCAGACCCTAGGCTATAATGCCCCAAATAGAAGCTGAGAAGACAGAGAAGGAAGTCCCTACTGAAAAAGGTACACAGACATGATCTACCTTGTAGTTAGAGTTACTGGATGTCTTAGCTAAGTAGGCAGTAACCATCTGGATGTGATTGAAATTTAATTCTGATCAACTCTGCTTCGATTTTTTTTTCTTTTTAAGATAGTTTCTCTAAGGTTTCGTAGAAGAAAAAGAGCTTAACTGCCTGATATTTGTTCATGAATTCAATTTACACATAATGAGAGCCTACTACTATTCTGCCCAGTGCTAGGGCAGAAACAGCCTTTCTTCCCCCTGGAGATCACAGCTGAATCACAAGTCAACCACACTGCAGTGTTTTTTGTACTCAGAATGCCCAAGACACCATGGAAGCAAAACTGAAATGAGGGGCAGCTGCAGGTGGTGGCACAAAAGGAGTTTTCTGGAGGAAAAGGGACCTGAGCTAAGAAAGAAGAGATGGGACAAAATATATGTATGTGCTTCACAAATGCCCTTCTATTGTGATAATAAAATATTTACCAAGAAATGCATACTAAAAACAGAGAATCTAATGAAAAGTAATCCTTGATATTCAAAAGGAAATAAACTCTTATTCTAAGCCACTGCTTTATAATAATCTAATTTTACTTAGTTATAGTTAATCCCCTCAGAGATATTAATTTCCATTTCATTAATCCATAGAACACTCCAAAATTATAAAAACATGAAAATACTTTAAAATTTAAGAAGATATTTCATCATGATATTCTTGAACATAAATTTAATAGAAGATGAATACACATTTTGTTAGACTGTATTTCAAATATAGTTGCTCAATGTAAGAGAAGTTATTAACCTGAGAAAACAGCCACAACAGAGACATCTACTACTTGGGAAAATATGTAATCTTTCGTTTTAAAACTGGCAATGTTGCATTCCATCTACTTTTTAAAAGCCTGAGGATAAGCCACAGAGGATATTCTCTTCACTGACCATATAGCATATCGGTATAGAAAATATATTAAACATTAGAGACGTGGCATTTTAAAATTAACACAAATAAATAGGAATTTATCAAATTTGCACAAATGCATCCTACGACTTGACAATCTCTAAATCTAAATGTATATAAATACATTTAGTTCATCTTGTCACTAAAAAAATAATTCTCTAAATATGACATGGCAATTGATAATGTGATATGAAGACATTATTCTGTGTAAAGTACATTATTCATGTACTGGCTTGTACTGTTCACTGTAACTGCTGAAGATTAAATAAAATTATTGAGTAATTGCTATGCACTGTGATAAGCGTTCTTGCCTATGCTATCAATAGGTTAATTTTAAAGACAAGAAATTTGCTCAAGTTTAAAGTAAGGAGAGAATACCATTTCATTTCTTGCTAAAGCAAAAACTGTCTGATCATATTCTCACTGTGATTTTCCATCTTTTATATAGCTAATGTTGCCTCATACATCTGACATGACAGCAAAACATATAATCTAGGATTCTAGGCATTGACAACAATCATTAATTTATAGAGAAATGATTACAATCAACTGTGCTCTAGGAAATACTTATAACACTGAATTTAATATTGCCTGTAAAATGTATGTCTTACTTTTCTTCCCAATATCAATGCTGGAACTCCTAGCATAATTTATTACTAATTTTATTAATCTCAAATTTTAGAAAAATAAATATTCATCCAGAAAGAATAACAGAGAGATTTAAAAATATGATATAATTTCGGGGCTTCCCTGGTGGCGTAGTGGTTGAGAGTCGGCCTGCCGATGCAGGGGACACGGGTTCGTGCCCTGGTCTGGGAAGATCCCACATGCCGCGGAGCGGCTAGGCCCGTGAGCCATGGCTGCTGAGCCTGAGCGACCGGAGCCTGAGTTCCACAACGGGAGAGGCCACAACAGTGAGAGGCCTGCGTACCGCAAAAAAAAAAAAAAAAAAAATCGTCCCTATTTTCACTTTAATTTCTTTGAGAACAATGTAAATTTCCCCTCTCTGGATTAGGGAACTAATTTATAAAATTTAGGTATAGAATATTTGTATACTTCTTTTATCTGACCTAAAATATTGATTATTTAAATAAAATAACTGTATTAACTGTAATAACTGTAATTAACTGTAATAACTGATACAACTATATCTAATAGAAACTACTCCTTGAAGAATTAGAGAATAAGAAGACAATAGAGTAATTGGGGCTCTTGATTTAGTGATAAATTATATTCAATTGATAAACAGGCAAAAAAGAATTTAAAAAATCAAAGCAAGAAAACTCTATGTTAAATAATTCTCTTATGTTTTAACTGAACCTAAAGTTCTACAAAAGTGTAATAACTGAATAAATATGAGATATCTTTTTTGTAATGTAATTTAAATATACCTTAGTTTAAATATATTAATAATCATTTAAAAGTTTTTGATAAAGACAGTGTTTTAATCCTAAGAAAAACACAAAATAATATGTGGCTTCAGAGAGCTGCAAAAAGATGTGTTCAACTATCAAAATCATCCATATAAAGGGAAAAGTTATTAACAAAACCATAAAATAACCAGGGTTCCCAGAAATGAGCAATCTTCTAAAGGACCAACTCTATGTTATCAGCAGAAAAATATATTCAATGAAAACATAAGAGACAGAAGCTAAATAACTTATCCGCATAGTACTTTATTCTCTACATCAAATTCACTTTGGATATCAGGTACCCATGACAATATATTTATATGTTTGGAGGGTTAGGCAGCCACTTATGGTGACAGTATAAAAAGAAAAAACATGTTTTCATTTATAAAAACCAAAGATTTCTCAAAAACCTTAGAATACATGAAGTTACTAAATTACTTGATGTACTTGGATGAATATAAGAATTATGATGGCTATATATTTCAAACGTGATGGCATCACTTTTTTATGCTTCCAATCTTTTTTCTTTTAAATTTGTTTGCTCTATGTTTTGGTTTTCTCCTTGGATTACAATCTCTTTGTAATTTTAGAATCACATATGTCAGTTTTCCATTTGTCATGAAAATTATTATACTAAAAATATAAGCACTTTTAAATTGTGTCAAGTTTTCTTCATTTTTAGCATTTTTTTCTTTAGATTTTATTGGCTCTTACATTTTACAATACATTCTTTATGACTTTATATGTTTTAAGAATTCTTTTTAACTTACATTTTAATCATAAAGCATATATTGGGAATCAAATACATGTGTCTTATAGTTCTAGAGAGTCAACACATGTTCTTAAGGCATTTATGATCTAAATCTTTGAAGCATTTTAGTACATCAGTATTAATTTAGATCACTTACTTTTGCTAGTTTAATTGAAAAAATAAATATTGAGTCAAAATTCTTTGCCAGGTTCTTTGGAGAATAAAACATAAATATTTACTTATGAGTTATATGCTACCTCATTTTAAAAAGGTTTTAAGATAGATTACAAAGATACATAAATTATGGTAAAGAAAAAATATTAGTTGAGGGGAAGGGAAATAAGTTTAGGAAAAATGAGACAAAGCTGAGATAATGATACATAAATAGCAACAACATCCACTAATGCTACTATTGAAAAACACTTTACCTATATTCACCTACATTCAGTTAAAATATACAATGCTCTATGTACTGATACTTTGCTGAAGGTATGTTGGAAATATGGCATTGAGTTTTGGCCAGGCAATTCAAATAGAAAAATAGATCAGTCATGAAGTTGATTATCTGAAAGATAAAAACAAGTATTGTGCTCAAGAAAAGTGTTCTACTTCTAGTCCTCAGACCAGAGAAAGGATGCAGGTTAAGGGACAGTCTCTCCCAGGGCAGTACCTGAAATAAAGGATGCTACACAATACTGGAAATGCATCTTCTCCCCCTACCATCACCCCTAGATCTTCTAAAGGAGAGTACTGTATTGAAGGAAGATATTGATAACCTATTTAGAGTGTGTATGTGTGGAGAATAAGGTTCTTATTAAATATGGTCCAGTAAGTAATATCTAAGGTGCCTACAGAGGACAATGGATTTATTTAGCTATATGAATTTTTCTTGTGTGTGTGTGTGAAGCATGGGGTGGTGTTGAGAAGATAAATTTTTCTAGTATTTAGACAGAAGCGGTCTTTCTTCATATACTTCCTCTAATAAGATCTCACCTTCTCCATTAAATTGTGTATAGGAATTTGAAACATACTGATTTAATATTAAATATCAGACATTTTATTTAAATATTTATTTATTAGCCTGGCCCAGTGTCTTCACTTCTCTAAGTTCCGCCTCACCTAAGAAAATTTTCAATCAAGTTTCCATAAAAGGAGGACACTGTAGTACAGCAAAACATATCCTCAACTATCAAGGAATAATATGGTATCAGATTTCGTGTAATTGTTTTTTGCTTTTGTTGTTTTTTTTTTCCTATAATGTTCCTCAATATAAGCCAATAGCACAATACCAAAGTACAATTCAATAAAAATCAATCCTATGAAGATAGAAAACACTGTCTTCTAAAGACACAGCTCACTGAAGTTTTAGACAGATCAGTTTATAAAATTGATTGGATCTCCTGGGAACGGATGGAAGGGGGTATCTGAATAGCCCATGCGTTCTCTACAGGGACAATATGGCTTCCACGGAGGTGAAAATTGGTTCTTGTGAGGTGAAGAATATCTGGGCTATTACAATGGTTTTTGCATCTCCAAAGGGCTACAGTACATAAACAGATATGCAGTATTTCTGTTGTATTAAAATTACATGGGTGGCAACAGCTGCTAAGAAAAAACATGTAAAAAGGTTTATGAGGGAGAAAAATAATGAAAAAAGATTGAGAAACTCTGGTACAAGTATTATCTCTCCCAATCATTCTTCTGTTTGGGATTGGGTGGCAAAGTTGTAAGGTACAGGAAAATAGATTTAAATTTATTATTTATTTATTATTATTTATTACTCACATAAAATATGGACACTATTGTTCCCATTCTACATGTAAAATATAGAATATACCTATGCTAAATAATCAAACCATATAAATAATACAAATATATACAAATATATAAGAATATTGTAGGCCTCTTGATTAGAGGAGTTAAATTTGCAAATTTGCAAGATATTGGAAAACCAATTTAAAATCTCACAGAAACAGATTTATGAGTTAGAGAGTTAATGGAAATGACCAAGGTTGACAAAAATCAGACAGAATATAAGTATGAATATGATTTAGTCCCATTCTGAGAAGATGAAAGTCATTGGAGGTTTTTGCATAGATAAGACCTAACATATTTTTAAATGATCACTGTGGTTGTTCTGCTGAGAATGAATTGTAGGGTTGTAGCTAAGTGTAAATCAGAGAAAACAGTTGGATGGCTAATCAATAATCCTGGAGACAAAGCACGATGGCTGGATCATGATGGTGGCAGCAGAGGTGGAGGTTTCTAGATATATTTTAGTGGTATAGGAATAGCCACTAATTCCACTTTAGTGGAATAGGATTTCTTGATGAAATGAAACTAGTATATAGGAGGAAAAAAGAAGTCAAAGATGACTTCCAGGAAGACTGGAGATGCATTGTGGAGACAGGTGAAAGTGTAGGAAAAGTATATATATAAAGAAAAAAGTTTAATTTAGATATCCAAGTCGAGATAGTGATTTGACAGTTGGAGAAATCAAAGATTTATGTTTGAGAGTTTTTAGCATTTCTAGCCTTGAAACAATAAGATTGCTTATGGACTAAGAAGGATAGAGTTATTGGAAGGATAATCAAGAACCAGCAAAAGAGACGTAGAACAGCATCTTATTAGGGAGAAGGAAAATTACAAAAGACTGGTGCCCAGAAAGCCAAGAAGGAGAAAGTGATCAACTGTATTCAAGCTGCTAAGAAATGGAGTAGGAGAGAACTAACTTCTGCATTAAAAATATGAAGGTCATTGGTGATCTTGACAAAGGCTATTTTGATAGAGGGTTGGGAGGATGCAAATTCAAAACAGGATTTGAGAAGGGGAATTAGAAACACTGAAGAGGGACAAATTATTTTTTGCATTTTGCTCTATAGAAAATCATAGAACAATGCATTAGTTGCAAGGGGAGATTTTCCTTTTTTCTTGTTGTTGTTGTTTGTTTGTTTTTATTTTCCCTTAACAATGGGCAAAATTGCAGAATTCTTGCATAGTGATGAGACAAATCAAATAGAAAAAAAAAATGATGCAGAAGAGAAAAGAAAGAATGGCTGAAGCAATATTCATGAATTAACAAGAGGCTATGGCAACTGGTTCACATGTGGACGGCTGCCCTTAGATAAGAATATGGAGCTCAGCCAGGGCATTAAGAAGGAAGGCAGAGCACATGGACACATATTTATGTGTTGGTTGCTTCCAATTCCTTCTATTTTCTCAGGGAAGCAGGAAGCAAGCTATTGACTAAAAAGGGAAGATAGGAAAGATACTTTGGAAATTTAAGGAAGGAGAAGGAGGTATGTAATTGTTGTCTAAGGGAGAGAAGAATAAAGTTACTAGGAAAACCTAGTGGAATGGCCCAGTAGCACTGTGGGCCCACTTGACATGGTCATGAGTTCAAGGTGTAACCAGTCTTAATTTGGGGTATTTTTCTCTAGCCACCATTAAATGTGAGAGTGTAGGTTTTGAGTAAGTGGACAGTTAGATTTAATCCACATTTTTTCCAAGTGAGTATGATGAAGTGAGAGAAGTAAAAGGGTACCGGTATGTATGCCAAGGAGTAATGATAATTTATGGCTGTGGGATTTCAGCTAGATATGGAGAGATTGAGAAAGGTAGGGGACATAAGAAAAGTGGTGAGATAAAGGGTTTGTTGTTCCTGGTGGGTCAAAATTTTTCAGGAACCTGAGTACTAAAAAAAGTGAGAAGAAAGATAGGTGTCTTTCAGAGATGAGAATATTTGAGATTATGAAGACAGCAATGATAAGGGTAAAAGTGGAGCCATGGCAAGGACAACACAAATTGGATTAAGTGTTTCAAAGAACTGAGAGGACAGTGTGATGTAAGGATCACTGACATGTATATGGAAATCAGCAAAAGGTAGGAGAGAAGTAGTGTTGGAGAGAGTGCCGGTGCACCAAAATCTTCAAGGAATGATCTCAGGGACTCATAGAAAACTTCAGGAAGGGGAAATAAGTGAGAGAAGCGGATGATATGAGGTTGTAAGCAGGGAACTTGAGACAAGAAAGAAGGAGGATACAATGGAAGCATTATCAAGAAGGAAGGAGAGCACCTATCTTGCCACGAGGCCCAGTGTTCAAGGCGTATGAATAGACTGCAGGAGGAGCAACATCATTGGGAGCGGCGTGGGCGGGGGGTGGAGTAATGTTTCTGATAAATTAAGAAGGTGAAGGAAACATTCAGTGAAGAGATGAATATTATAAGAGGCTACTGATGACTGATAATGAATTCCAGAGGCAGAGTAGGAAGGTTTTAAGAACTAAGTTTGGACATAAATGATGCCAGAAAATGGGGCACAGAGTAGTATTAATCTATTAGACTTGAGGGTCTCCAGGCAGTAGTGCTGGGGAAGTGGTGAATGTTGGGGATGGGGATTGAAGAGGAGATCTTGGTGGGAGCACATGGAGTTCTGCTTGTATGCAGGCATAAAATATGAGAAAAGTTGTGTTTAATCAAAATTTGGATTCAACCATGTGAGGAGCATAAAGAGAGAATGAGGCAAGGTACAGTGGTTTTAATTATGAACTATGGAATCTGAGCTCTTTAAGGCCACAACTGAGGACATCAAGGAGAACGAGGGAAAGGAAAACAAGTGATAGGGTCAATGGCAGGTCTGGGTGGGGGAAGGTGAAAGAACTGTTGGAGATGGAAGGAGATTTGAAGGAATGAATTGGAAAGATAACAGTTAGTGGTCAGAGAATGAAAGCTTAAACTTAAATTTTTAATTTTTTGTAGCTATTGGTAAAGCCAAGATTTGCAAGGATTTTTGTGTCATAGACACCTTGGCATCCTGTGAATCTCTGAGAACACTGAAAATAATGCTTTTACATACATAAAATACAATACATAGAGTTAAAAGGAAACACATTATATTAAAATGCATTTTTAAAATATCAAGAAAACAAATATATGTTTGTTAACACATAAAATAGTGTGCTTATTAGAACATTACATAATAAGAAATTGGATACAGTCTAATAAATATATTTTTTGAAGAAGCGATACTGCAACAGGTGAACTATTATATGAGAATATCTGGGATTGTTACTGGTGAGTGATTTGTAGCTTAAATTCATATTTGAAGAAATCATAAATTTTAGTTAGAAATTAATAAATTTTTTTATTAATTATTTCTCAGTCAAGTTTCAGGGACCACTCAAGTTCTAATTCACCTTCAAGTCTGTGAAGCCCTGTCTAGACTGTAATCATGGGTGGGTGGCTGAGGCAGGCAGAGGTCAAGATCATCAAGAAACAGGAATTAAGAGGCCAGGACATTGGAAGGATCATCTCCACACATGTTGATATTCAAAGATTTCAGAACTTCCAGGTATATCTAGACTTTGAGGCAATGACTTTGGGCTAAGTGTCTTGTTGCGCTACTCCTTTGTAATCTACAGTATCCTTGACTCTTCCTAAGTCCTCTGTAACCTACAACAAACACCCTTCCATCTTTCTGCTTCTCACCGCCACGTGAGGAAGGCTGGCGATTTGCTTTAGAGATGAGAGGCAATTATTCAGGGTCTGCCTGGAGTGATAGGTTGTAGAAGAAAGACTACTGGATGGAGAAATTCATACTCTTGGATTATGTTCCAAATGATTTATTTTCTCTTTATATGGCTCATTTTGCATAGAAAGTGCCCTTGGAATGTCATTTGCTTCATTACATTGCTTTTATACTGTGAATAACCTACCAAAGAATCTGGCTTTTAGCCGTACTCAACTATGAAAAGTACTTTGAGACCTAAACATTCCTTCATCAATCACTAAAGTTGGTCCCTAATGTAGTATCAAATGGACCATTTTAATATGTTGATATATCACTTGCCAGTTTAAGAGTTATATTCCCTCTTATTGGAGCATTAAAGTTTTCCTGTTCTATTTGTGACAATTTTGCAGGAATTTATTTTTAAAAATAACAAGCTCATTTTCTTTTCTAAATGGTTTTCAGATTTATGTTACAGTGAGTAAGTGTCAAACCACAGGAGAGAAAATTTAAAACCCAACTCTCTTTCTCAGCACAGACAATTGCCTCTATATATTCCTAAAAAGGTTATAAATTTCAACAGAGCCTATAATTTTTCATAGGAAAATTAATTTTGAAATAGTACTTTAATGGTTGATGTATATATCATTTTAAGATAATATAATTATTTTAATTCACTTATTTGTTGCTCTTCTTTCAGGAGAGAATATAAAGTAATATCTTTAAAAAAATTTTTTTAATCTTTTTTTTTTTACATCTTTATTGGAGTATAATTGCTTTACAATGGTGTGCTAGTTTCTGCTTTATAACAAAGTGAATCAGTTATACATACACATATGTTCTCATATCTCTTCCCTCTTGCGTCTCCCTCCCTCCCACCCTCCCTATCCCACCCCTCTAGGTGGTCGCAAAGCACCGAACTGATCTCGTTTTGTAGTGTGTATATGTACATGCCACTCTCTCGCTTTGTCACAGCTTACCCTTCCTCCTCCCCATATCCTCAAGTCCATTCTCTAGTAGGTCTGTGTCTTTATTCCTGTCTTACCCCTAGGTTCTTCATGACATTTTTTTTTTCTTAAATTCCATATATATGTGTTAGCATACGGTATTTGTCTTTCTCTTTCTGACTTTCTTCACTCTGTATGACACACTCTAGGTCTATCCACCTCATTACAAATAGCTCAATTTTGTTTCTTTTTATGGCTGAGTAATACTCCATTGTGTATATGTGACACATCTTTTTTATCCATTCATCTGATGATGGACACTTAGGTTGTTTCCATCTCCTGGCTTTTGTAAATAGAGCTGCAATGAACATTTTGGTACATGACTCTTTTTGAATTATGGTTTTCTCAGGGTATATGCCCAGCAGTGGGATTGCTGGGTCATATGGTAGTTCTTTTTGTAGTTTTTTAAGGAACCTCCATAATGTTCTCCATAGTGGCTGTACCAATTCACATTCCTACCAGCAGTGCAAGAGTGTTCCTTTTTTTCCACACCCTCTCCAGGATTTATTGTTTCTAGATTTTTTGATGATGGCCATTCTGACAGGTGTGAGGTGATATCTCATTATAGTTTTGATTTGCATTTCTCTAATGATTAATGAAGTTGAGCATTCTTTCATGTGTTTGTTGGCAGTGTGTATATCTTCTTTGGAGAAATGTCTATTTAGGTCTTCTGCCCATTTTTGGATTGGGTTGTTTGTTTTTTTGTTATTGAGCTGCATGAGCTGCTTTTAATTTTTGGAGATTAATCCTTTGTCAGTTGCTCCATTTGCAAATATTTTCTCCCATTCCGAGGGTTGTCTTTGGGTCTTATTTATGGTTTCCTTTGCTGTGCAAAAGCTTTTAAGTTTCATTAGGTCCCATTTGTTTACTTTTGTTTTTATTTCCATTTCTCTAGGAGGTGGGTCAAAAAGGATCTTGCTGTGAATTATGTCATAGAGTGTTCTGCCTATGTTTTCCTCTAAGAGTTTGATAGCTTCTGGCCTTACATTTAGGTCTTTAATCCATTTTGAGCTTATTTTTGTGTATGGTGTTAGGGAGTGATCTAATCTCATACATTTACATGTACCTGTCCAGTTTTCCCAGCACCACTTATTGAAGAGGCTGTCTTTTCTCCACTTTACATTCCTACATCCTTTATCAAAGATAGGGTGACCATATGTGCGTGGGTATATCTCTGGGCTTTCTATCCTGTTCCATTGATCTATATTTCTGTTTTTGTGCCAGTACCATACTGTCTTGATTACTGTAGCATTGTAGTATAGTCTGAAGTCAGGGAGCCTGATTCCTCCAGTTCTGTTTTTCTTTCTCAAGATTGCTTTTGCTATTCGGGGTCTTTTGTGTTTCCATACAAATTGTAAAATTTTTTGTTTTAGTTCTCTGAAAAATACCAGTGGTAGTTTGATAGGGATTGCATTGAATCTGTAGATTGCTTTGGGTAGTAGAGTCATTTTTCACAATATTGATTCTTCCAATCCAAGAACATGGTATATCTCTCCATCTACTTGTATCATCTTTAATTTCTTTCATCAGTGTCTTATAATTTTCTGCATACAGGTCTTTTGTCTCCTTAGGTAGGTTTATTCCTAGATATTTTATTCTTTTTGTTGCACTGGTAAATGGGAGTGTTTTCTTGGTTTCACTTTCAGATTTTTCATCATTAGTGTAGAGGAATGCCAGAGATTTCTCTGCATTAATTTTGTATCCTGCCACTTTACCAAATTCATTGATTAGCTCTAGTAGTTTTCTGGTAGCATCTTTAGGATTCTCTATGTATAGTATCATGTCATCTGCAAACAGTGACAGCTATACTTCTTCTTTTCCAATTTGGATTCCTTTTATTTCCTTTTCTTCTCTGATTGCTGTGGCTAAAACTTCCAATACTATGTTGAATAAGAATGGTGAGAGTGGGAAACCCTGTGTTGCTCCTGATCTTAGTGGAAATGGTTTCTGTTTTTCACCATCGAGGATGATGTTGGCTGTGGGTTTTTCATATATGGCCTTTATTATGTTCAGGAAAGTTCCCTCTATGCCTACTTTCTGCAGGGTTTTTATCATAAATGGGTGTTGAATTTTGTCGAAAGCTTTCTCTGCATCTATTGAGATGATCATATGTTTTTTCTCCTTCAATTTTTTAATATGGTGTATCACATTGGTTGATTTGTGTATATTAAAGAATTCTTGCATTCCTGGAATAAACCCCACTTGATCATGGTGTATGATCCTTTAATGTGCTGTTGGATTCTGTTTGCTAGTATTTTGTTGAGGATTTTTGCGTCTATGTTCATCAGTGATATTGGTCTGTAGTTTTCTTTCTCTGTGACATCCTTGTCTGGTTTTGGTATCAGGGTGATGGTGGCCTCATAGAATGAGTTTGGGAGTATTCCTCCCTCTGCTATATTTTGGAAGAGTTTGAGAAGGATAGGTGTTAGCTCTTCTCTAAATGCTTGGTAGAATTCGCCTGTGAAGCCATCTGGTCCTGGGCTTTTGTTTGTTGTTAGATTTTTAATCACAGTTTCAATTTCAGTGCTTGTGATTGGTCTGTTCATATTTTCTATTTCTTCCTGATTCAGTCTTGGCAGATTGTGCTTTTCTAAGAATTTGTCCATTTCTTCCAGGTTGTCCATTTTATTGGCATAAAGTTGCTTGTAGTAATCTCTCATGATCTTTGGTATTTCTGCAGTGTCAGTTGTTACTTCTCCTTTTACATTTCTAATTCTATTGATTTGAGTCTTCTCCCTTTTTTTCTTGATGAGTCTGGCTAATGGTTTATCAATTTTGTTTATCTTCTTAAAGAACCAGCTTTTAGTTTTATTGATCTTTTCTATCATTTCCTTCATTTCTTTTTCATTTATATCTGATCTGATCTTTATCATTTCTTTCCTTCTGTTAACTTTGGGGTTTTTTTTTGTTCTTCTTTCTCTAATTGATTTAGGTGCAAGGTTAGGTTGTTTATTCAAGATGTTTCCTGTTTCTTAAGGCAGGATTTTATTGCTATAAACTTCCCTCTTAGAATTGCTTTTGCTACATCCCATAGGTTTTGGGTCATCGTGTCTCCATTGTCATTTGTTTTTAGGTATTTTTTGATTTCCTCTTTGATTTCTTCAGTGATCACTTTGTTATTAAGTAGTGTATTGTTTAGCCATCATGTGTTTGTATTTTTCACAGATCTTTTCCTGTAATTGATATCTAGTCTCATAACGTTTTGGTCGGAAAAGATACTTGATACAGTTTCAATTTTTTTTTAATTTACCAAGGCTTGATTTGTGACCCAAGATATGACCTATCCTGGAGAATGTTCCATGAGCACTTGAGAAAAATGTGTTTTCTGTTGTTTTTGAATGGAATGTCCTATAAATATCAATATCAACTAAGTCCATCTTGTTTAATGTATCATTTAAAGCTTGTGTTTCCTTATTTATTTTTATTTTGGATGATCTGTCCATTGGTGAAAGTGGGGTGTTAAAGTCCCCTACTCTGAATGTGTTACTGTCGATTTCCCCTTTTATGGCTGTTAGTATTTGCCTTATGTATTGAGGTGCTCCTATGTTGGGTTCATAAATATTTACAATTGTTATATCTTCTTCTTGGATCGATCCCTTGATCATTATGTAGTGTCCTTCTTTGTCTCTTCTAATAGTCTTTATTTTAAAGTCTATTTTGTCTGATATGAGAATTGTTACTCCAGCTTTCTTCTGATTTCCATTTGCATGAAATATCTTTTTCCATCCCCTCACTTTCAGTCTGTATGTGTCTCTAGGTCTGAAGTGGGTCTCTTGTAGGCAGCATATATATGGGTCTTGTTTTTATATCCATTCAGCCAGTCTGTGTCTTTGGGTGGGAGCATTCATCCAGTTATATTTAATGTAATGATTGATATGTAAGTTCTTATTCCCATTTTCTTATTTGTTTTGGGTTTGTTATTGTAGGTCTTTTCCTTCTTTTGTGTATCTTGCCTAGAGAAGGTCCTTTAGCATTTGTTTTAAAGCTGGTTTAGTGGTGCTGAACTCTCTCAGCTTTTGCTTCTCTGTAAAGGTTTTAATTTCTCCATCAAATCTGAATGAGATACTTGCTGGGTAGAGTAATCTTGGTTGTACGTTTTTCTCCTTCATCACTTTAAATATGTCCTGTCACTCCCTTCTGGCTTGCAGAGTTTCTGCTGAAAGATCAGCTGTTAACCTTATGGGGATTCCGTTGTGTGTTATTTGTAGTTTTTCCCTTATTGCTTTTAATATGTTTTCTTTGTATTTAATTTTTGACAGATGATTAATACGTTTCTTGGAGTGTTTCTCCTTGGATTTATCCTGTATGGGACTTTTTGTGCTTCCTGGACTTGATTAACTATTTCCTTTCCCATATTAGGGAAGTTTTCAACTATAATGTCTTCAAATATTTTCTCAGTCCCTTTCTTTTACTTTTCTTTTTCTGGAAGCCCTATAATTTGAATTTTGGTGCATTTAATGTTGTCCCAGATGACTCTGAGACTGTCCTCAGTTCTTTTCATTGTTTTTTTCTTTTTTCTGCTCTGCAGTAGTTATTTCCACTATTTTATCTTCTCGGTCACTTATCTGTTCTTCTGCCTCAGTTATTCTGCTATTGATCCCATCTAGAGTATTTTTAATTTCATTTATTGTGTTGTTCATCATTGGTTGTTTCATCTTTAGTTCTTCTAGGTCCTTGTTAAATGTTTCTTGCATTTTCCCTATTCTATTTCCAAGATTTTGGATCATCCTTACTATCATTATTCTGAATTCTTTTTCAGGTAGACTGCCTATTTTCTCTTCATTTGTTAGGTCTGGTGGGTTTTTATCTTGCTTCTTCATCTGCTGTGTGTTTTTCTGTCTTCTCATTTTGCTTATCTTACTGTGTTTGGGGTCTCCTTTTTGCAGGCTGCACGTTCGTAGTTCCTGTTGTTTTTGGTGTCTGTTCCCAGTGGCTAAGGTTGGTTCAGTGGGTTGTGTAGGCTTCCTGGTGGAGGGGACTAGTGCCTGTGTTCAGGTGGGTGAGGCTGGATCTTGTATTTCAGGTGGGCCGGTCCACATCTGGTGGTGTGTTTTGAGGTGCCTGTGGACTTATTATGATTTTAGGCAGCCTCTCTGCTAATGGGTGGGGTTTTGTTCCTGTCTTTCTGGTTGTTTGGCATAGGGTGTCCAGCACTGTAGCTTGCTGTTCATTGAGTGAAGCTGGGTGCTGGTGTTGAGATGGAGATCTCTGGGAGATTTTTGCCATTTGATATTATGTGGAGCTGGGAGGTTACTTGTGGACCAGTGTCCTGAAGGTGGCTCTCCCACCTCAGAGGCACAGCCCTGACTCCTGGCTGGAGCACCAAGAGCCTTTCATCCACACAGCTCAGAATAAAAGGGGGAAAAATCAGAAAGAAAGAAAGAAAGAAAGAAAGAAAGAAAGAAAGAAAGAAAGAAAGAAAGAAAGAAAGAAAGAAAGAAAGAAAGAAAGAAAGAAAGAAAGGAAGAAAGGAAGGAAGGAAGGAAAGAAGGAAAGAAAGAAAGAAAGAAAGAAAGAAAGAAAGAAAGAAAGAAAGAAAGAAAGAAAGAAAGAAAGAAAGAAGGGAGGGAGGGAGGGAAGGATGGAAGGAAGGAAGCAAGGAAGGAAGGAAGGAGGGAGGGAAGAAAGGAGGAAAGAAAGAAAAGAAAGGAAGAAAGAAAGAAAGAAAGAGAGTGAAAGAAAGAAAGAAAAAGAAAGGAAGGAAGGAAGGAGGGAAGAAAGGAAGGAAGAAAGAAAGAAAAGAAAGAAAGAGGAAAGAGGATAAAATAAATTAAAGTAAGATAAAATAAAGTTATTAAAATAAAAAGTAATTATTAAGAAAACAATTTTTTTAAAGAGAAAAAAAAAACAAACAAAAAAAACAGACGGATAGAACCCTAGGACAAATGGTGACAGCAAAGCTATACAGACAAAATCTCAACAGAAACATACACATACACACAAAAAGAGGAAAAAATAATAAATCTTGCTCTCAAAGTCCACCTTCTCAATTTGGGATGTTTCGTTGTCTATTCATGTATTCCACAGATGCAGGGTACATCAAGTTGATTGTGGAGCTTTAATCCGCTGCTTCTGAGCCTGCTGGGAGAGATTTCCTTTTCTCTTCTTTGTTCGCACAGCTCCCGCACAGCTCCCGGGGCTCAGATTTGGATTTGACCCTGCCTCTGCGTGTAGGTCGCCAGAGGGCGTCTTTTTTTCGCTCAGACAGGACGGGTTAAAGAAGCAGCTGCTTCGGGGACTCACTCACTCAGTCCGGGGGAGAGGGAGGGGCATGGAGTGCGGGGCGAGCTTGCGGCGGCAGAGGCCGGTGGGACATTGCACCAGCCGGAGACGCGCCGTGCGTTCTCCTGGGGAAGTTGTCCCTGCATCCCAGGACCCTGGCAGTGGCAGGCTGCACAGGCTCCCCAGAAGGGAGGTGTGGATAGTGACCTGTGCTCGCACACAGACTTCTTGGTGGCGGCAGCAACAGCCTTAGCGTCTCATGCCTGTCTCTGGGGTCCGTCCTGTTTAGCCGTGGCTCGCGCCCATCTCTGGAGCTCCTTTAAGCAGCGCTCTAAATCTCCTCTCCTCGCGCACCAGGAAACAAAGAGGGAAGGAAAAGTCTCTTGCCCCTTCGGCAGGTCCAGACTTTTCCCCGGACTCCCTCCCGGCTAGTCGTGGTGCACTAACCCCCTGCAGGCTGTGTTCACGCCGCCAACCCCAGTCCTCTCCCTGGGTTGTAAGCTCTGAAGCCCGAGCTTCAGCTCCCAGCCCTGCCCGCCCCAGTGGGTGGGCAGACAAGCCTCTCCGACTGGTGAGTGCTGGTCGGCACCGATCCTCTGTGCAGGAATCTCTCTGCTTTGCCCTCTGCACCCCTGTGGCTGCGCTCTCCTGCGTGGCTCCGAAGCTTTCCCCCTCCGCCACCCGCAGTCTCCGCCTGTGAAGGAGCTTCCTAGTGTGTGGAAAGTTTTCCTCCTTCACAGCTCCCTCCCACTGGTGCAGGTCCCATCCCTATTCTTTTGTCTCTGTTTATTCTCTTTTCCTTTGCCCTACCCAGGTACGTGGGGGAGTTTCTTGCCTTTGAGGAGGTCTGAGGTCTTCTGCCAGCGTTCAGTAGGTTTTCTGTAGGAGTTGTTCCACGTGTAGATGTATTTCTGGTGTAACTGTGGGGAGGAAGGTGATCTCCGCGTCTTACTCTTCCGCCATCTTCCTGATCCCCCTAAAGTAATATCTTATAATTTGAGGGAGGTACATCTATCCTAATATTCCTTCCTTAGGATCATAGAATATTTCCAACCCACTTGAGTGTACAGAACAGATATCTTAATGTACTATTTTAAGCCACAAATATATAAACATTCATAAAATGCAAAATTGAGTTTACTAACAATTAAAACTATACATTTAAGATATACCATTGCACAAGATTACCCATCTTATGACTAATTTATTGATGCATAATATTATGCCCCATTATAATATTTGTTGAAACTTTATATTCCACAAAACTTGGTATTATGCAAACAAGGTAAAATAAACAGATTACTATTTAGTAAGACTGTAATTTTGCTGATACCCAAAATTCAGAAAAAGAAAGCCCATTTTGAATGTACTGTTGGTTCATTTTCTGAAACTTCTTCAATGTACTTACATTCTTCAAAAATGTTAAATTCCTTAATTTACGACTCTGTTTCGGAAAGCACTTATTATATATGGAAATCCCTTCTCAAGCTAGGTTCCAATTTTAGTTACATCAACAGTATTCTTTCCAGATTCCATCCTCCTAGTATAATTTCCTAAATGTAGAAAATACCACCAAATGCAGCTCTTGAGGGGAAGGGATTGTCTCACAGATTTACGTATTGTGGACTATATAATCTAAAATGCAAAACAAAGCAAAGACATGTAGAATTCTCCTGTGACAGTAATAACTTAAACTGTTCCTATGCCTATTTACCTACTTACATGTTCTTTAACAGTGGTAGTGACAAATATATAATGTTAAGGATAAACTTGTGTTTACTGACTTTGGATTAGAGTTCTCTCAACTTAGTTTATTGACATACCCTTTGGTTACTTGTTTGACATCATAAATCTTTGTTTTACTCTCAGGATCCATGTTGGTGATCACCGTTTATTGCCTAAATAAAAAATAATCCTGCCTAAATTTTCTGCTTTTGAAGCTAACTTTCTATCCTTCCTATAATATTCCTCTCTCTTCTTCTGCATTTTTATGAAGTTGCCTTTGACTTAAGTTTCTTCTTCTTCCTTTTCCTACATCCACATTTATTTACCTCTCTATTTAACTTTTAATATTAAGCAGAAATCTTTTTCTCTTTGCTTCCTTGTGAATACAGTCTCCATTTTTTGCTCAGATGTTCATTCCTCATGGAAGATTTTTCCATCCTCAGATTTGTGGTAAATTTTATCACATTGAGCAATCATGGAAATGCCATATTATTTATTTAAGGGTAGACTTGTAACTCAGTTCTAGACAATATGGGAAAGATTTTCTGAGGGCCTTCTGGGAAAGGTCATTCATTTTAAGAATAGAGTTTCAAAAGAGAGAGACCCCTTCTTTCTTGGACATCATCAGGCCTCTTTGTAATAATTCCTAGCACTGCGGCAGCCATCTTGCAACCACAGAGAGCCTTAGATGAGCCTTAGAATGAACCTGATTCTGAGACCTCCCAAGTAGATAAAGCTGGGGAGGGGGGAGGGGAAACTGGTCCTTGATTATATGTTTGAGACACTGATTTCACGGAAGACATAAGGCCTACCTATCTCTCAAGCAATTTTGAGTTGAGAGTTTGTTACTGACAACTGAAAATATTCTAATAGATAAAAACTCTCTGTCCAGCTATTTAAATTTTTCTTTAACTAAAAGTAATGAATCCTTTTTTCCCTTGATCTCCTATTACATTAACAATAACTTTGGGCAACACCAACAACAATCTGCTATCTCTATTTCTGTATCAGACTGGTATGGATTGTAGATACTTATACAATTATGCCAAGCAGTTCTCTGACAAATTTATTATCTGATCTCAGCTGGATTCTCAGTTTTGCTAGATAATTTTTTAAAAATCATATACACCTGGATGTCTAATAGATGTAGCATGAGCTAGCATGCCAAAATTTGAACTCCTAATTATTTTCTCCAGTGATCTATTTTCAGTAGATGATTCTGTTAAGTAGATATTCTGTTGGCCATTTAAGTAGATGATTCCACTGGTTAATCTAAATTCCTAAGAGTTATGCCAATCCCTTTTTCACACCCCTTATCATCAGAAAATATTGTTAGGTCTTCTTCCAAATAAATACTGACTATAACTATTTCTCACTTCTTCTACTGTGACCACGCTAGTCAAAGCTGACTTCATCTCTTACTTGGACTATCATCTTTTGGCTACTATTTCCTGCCCTCCTTATTTTCTGATATTTACAGAGATTTTCCCCACAATTCACAGGATTTCTACTTCCTTCCAAGGAATAGCAAACATACAACTTGTATAATATAAATCTGATCATATCAGTCCACATTTAAAAATACTTCAGTAGTTTCTTGTCACACTTAGAGTAAATCCCAAAGTCCTTAAACTTGTTATGATTCAGGTCCTATTTACCTCTCCAGACTCATTGTGCCCACTCTCCCCATGGCTTGCTCGGCCCCAGTCACACTGGTCTCCTTGCTGGAACACTGAACATTCAAACCTACTCTTTGCTTGGGGCTTTTTAATGTTCTTGTAGAAATACTTTTCTTTCCAGATAACTGCATGGACAATTTCCTCACTTCATTTGATTTTCTTTTCCACCCCGTCAGAGCAGGATTTTCCTGCCACTCTTATTGAAAAACATGTTTTGAAAGGATACATGTACCCTAATGTCCATTGCAGCACTCTTTACAATAGCCAAGACATGGAAGCAACCTAAACGTCCATCAACAGATGAATGGGTAAAGAAGATGTGGTACATATATACCATGGAATATTACTCAACCATTAAAAAGAATGAAATCATGCCATTTGCAGCAACCTGGATGGACCTGGAGATTATCATCCTAAATGAAGTAAGTCAGACAGAGAAAGACAAATATCATATGATATCACTTATATGCAGAATCTAAAAAAAAATATGATACAAATGAGCTTATTTACAAAACAGGAACAGACTCGTAAACTTAGAGAATGAATTTATGGTTACCAGGGGGGAAGGGCAGAGGGGAGAGATAGACTGGGGGTTTGGGATTGACATGCACACACTGCTATGTTTAAAATAAAATGTCTTTCCATGGGACAAAAAAGAAAAAGAAAACATAGGCTCTAGCCCTCTTCCATCCCTCCTTACCCACCTGCCTCTGCTTTATTTTCTTCATACATTATATCTACCTGACAAAATGTTATATATCAATAGATTGATTTTACCTCCTCCCTATAGTATGTAAGTTCTGTGTGGTTTGCTTAGAGAAATAAGACCTTCACCCACACTATTTTATGGAAGTTTTTCTCTTGAAATTACCAATGATTTTATTATGGGCTGAATTTTACCCCTGAAAATTCATATGTTGAAGCCCTAATCCTTAGTACATCATAATGTGACTGTATTGGGAGACAGAGTCTTTAAAGAGGTAATTAAGTTAAAATAGGTTATTGGGGTGGGCTCTAGCCCAATATGATTGGTGTTCTTATAAGAAGGGGAAATTAGAACACAGACCTACACAGAGGGAAGACCATGTGAGGACAGAGGGAGAAAATGGCCATCTACAAGCCAAAAAGAGAGGCCTCCAAAGAAGCCAAACCTTCCAACACCTCCATCTCAGACTTCTAGTCTTCAGAATTGAAAGAAAATACATTTCTGTTGTTTAAACAAGTCTGTGATACTTTGTTATGGCAGGCCTAGCCAACTAATACAGACCTATAAAATACCAAATTCAATAGTCTTTCTCCACTCTTCAATTTTGTCAACCCCGTTTTTAGTCTTACAACTTTGAAATAAATTATGTAAATTAGTATTTTTTTAAAATACTATTTAAAAACAACAGAAAACACCTGTATACTTATCAGCAGGCAAACAAATATTGATAACATTGTTACCATCCTATAAGCTTCTTCCTGATTGCCCCTCACAACACTGTGCTGAATTTTGTGTTAATCATTCTCTTTTGGGGGAAGTTATACAGGTCATATATGTACCTCTTTAAAGGTTGCTTTATTATATTCTTTTTGAACTTAATATAAATAAATTTACATTGTATCTATTATTCTATTACTTCTTGTTTATGTGCAATAAATATTTGAGAATTTTTATAACTGTTCATTATTTTGCTTAAAAATTAAACATATCGGGCTTCCCTGATGGCGCAGTGGTTGAGAGTCCACCTGCCGATGCAAGGGACACGGGTTCGTGCCCCAGTCCGAGAAGATCTCACATGCCGTGGAGCAGCTGGGCCTGTGAGCCATGGCCACTGAGCCTGTGCGTCTGGAGCCTGTTCTCCACAACGGGAGAGGCCACAACAGTGAGAGGCCCGCGTACCGCAAAAAAAATAAAAAATAAAAATAAAACATATCAATCTAGTGTCAATAACATTTAAATACAAGTTTGAAAAATATTTGCTCCAAATATGGCATGAAAGTATTAAAAATCTTGCTTTATAAATTGGTCATAACAATTTAAAGAAAGTAATTAATAGTAAACAAAAAAAGAATATAAACAGAACTTCATAGAACTGAAACTAAGTAGCTATTAAATATAATATATTCATTGCAATAGTAATTAAATAATAAAAATTATGAGATAATATCTTTCTTAATTAATGAAAAAATTTTGAATAGCAAAATGCTAGTTAAAAAAAGACTTGTTTAATGATAAAATGTGGGCCTTGCTATTTGGATAGCAATTTGGCAATTGTCAAGTATTTGCCAAGTCTTTGAAAAGTCCTGCCCTTTAATCCTGTATTTCCACTTCTAGGAATCTTTTCTAAGAAAAACTTGGAAATTCAGAAAAAAGGTCTGTATACAATAATATCCATTATGATGTTATCATAATACTGAAAAATGAAATATGGGGAGTGACTAAATATAGTAGCCACATTGTTATCTGTGAGTCCTAGTGATCAGGTGATATTAATCATTATTTTCCATATCTTGGGCAAATCTCCCTTTCAGATATTTTCATGATATAGCTTTAATATCTTCAGCTTCTCTTATCCTATAATTTTAATGGTGCTTCTAATAATATGAATTTCTGTATCATGAAGTCAGTTTAGAAGTTAAAACATATTTATTTTCTCTCTTTTATTTAATTTAACTTTCCCTAAAAATCCATATTTAGCTTGGTTCTTCTTATTAGTTTTGATGTAAACCTACTTATTTTTGGAGAAGGACATATTTTTCTTGGAATTACAGCACCATTCCTCTTGCTCCCTATGACCTCCTGACTATCTCTGAGGTAAAAATGTGAAAACAATATTTCCTAGATTCTCTTGACACTGAGAGGCACTAAGGGGGTGAACTGGGAGGTCATAGAAAAACAGAAGCCACTGCTGCTCTGGCTGTGGTGGGCAGGACTGTGGGCCTCAGCTGATATCAAAGGAAGGTGGTGCCACTGCCTTTGGGATTCATCTGTGGATCCCCTACTTTGGGACTGCAAGCAGATGGAACACCAGTGGGGGTTCCTTTCAACTACTTTGCTTTTCTTAAAGCCAGCAGACATTCATTTTCACAGTTCTTGTAAAAGGTTTTCTTTTTTTAAGACTCTAAATTAAATTATCCAGAGAGGTTTCATTTTTCCTGAAAGCTGCACCATCTTTCACTGACAGAAGAGAGAGAGGAAAGAATTTTATAGTATATGTGGGTCGATCCTGATTTTATTGGAAACTAGTTCAATCATTATAGAATTGATCAGAGATCTGTAATCTGTTGATTAAAGCTATTGATAGTCTAAGGGCTGCTTGTAAAATGGGTGAATTCCCTCCTCATCACCAACAGTGTTTAAGCTGATGTTGAGAGAGCATAAGTCATCAATGTCCTGCAGAGAATTCCAGCCCTTGGGAAGGAGTTGAACAAGATGGTCTAGACATTTTCCTCCAGCAAGCCTATGAATACTTTTATAATATTTTTATCGCTAACTTTTATATTCCACCTGAAAATTTTTACAAGAAACATTCTAAAATGTACATTTTTACCCTCTGAATAGTATGTAATATCTTCTTTAGTCATTTATCCTCAAAAAGATCTTGTAATTTGCTTTGCTTTGCAGAGCAAGAAAAAAGTAAACTATCCTATATATTGATTCTTTCTGAAGAAGAATCTGCTTGTGCTGATTGGGCTTCATACTTTCTCTTTACTCACCAGCCCCACCAATTCCCCTTTTGTTCCACTCCAGTTTATTTTCTGCACTATAGCAAAAATGATCTTAAATCAGATTGCATCACTCATCTCCTAAAGGCTCCTCGATGTTTTCCCATTGAACATAGAATAAGGTACAAACTTCTGACAAAAGCCTTTAAGGACGGGATGAGGGAGAGAGTTAAAATGAGAGGAGAAGGGTATGAAATGAGTCTGAGATGGAATCAAGACCGTTCATGGCTTTGCCCCTCTCATCTCTCCAACTCATCCCACACCTCCACGTAATGGTCACACTGGTCTCCTTGAACACGTCAGGCTCCTTTCCGGTACCTGGCACTCTTAGCCCCACTTGAGGGGTCTGGCTAGTTCCTTTTCTTTAGGCTTCAGCCCAAACATTTCCTACTTAAGGGAGGCTTGAACTGATCATCTCATTTAAATGAGTTTTACCTCTTTTATTCTCTATATTAGCCACTTATATTTTCCTTATAATCCTTAATAAAGCTAACTATAAATAAACTTTATTATTTGGTGTTAGTTCTTTATTTTCCTGATATCTACTAGTTTTCTTATTTTTTTAAATTGATTTACAATGTTGTGTTAGCTGCTGGTGTACGGCAAAGTAATTCAGTTTTATATATATATATAGTTTTATATTTTTTTCCATTATAGTTTATTACAAGAGACTGAACATAGTTCCCTGTGCTATACAGTAGTTACTTGTTGTTTATCTATTTTATATAGAGTACTGTGTATCTGTTAATCCGAAACCCCTAATTTATCCCTCCCCCACCCCCTTTCCCCTTTGGTAACCATAAGTTTGTTTTCTATGTCTGTGAGTCTTTTTCTGTTTTGTAAATAAGTTCATTTGTATCATATTTTAGATTCCACATATAAGTGATATCATATGATATTTGTCTTTCTCTGTCTGACTTAGTTCACTTAGTATGATAATTTCTAGGTCTACCCATGTTGCTGCATGTAAGCTTCGGAAGGGCTTGCCAATTATTGTAACCAGTAACCTAGCAGAATGCCTGACATATTGTAGGTGTTCAGTAGATGTTTAATGAATGAATCAATTTCCTGGAGAGCAAAAGTATTATACAAATATGGACTATTTTAAGAGTAAGGTTTATTTATCAGAGGAAAATACTATTTGCACATTGTAACACTAAAGTATAGCTTTAGAGACTAAGACCAAATTTTATAAAACAAAATTATTTTGGTAGTAAGTAAATCTTGGAGTATTATTTTTAATTTTCCCTTCTATTTTTATAATGTATTCCACTGATTAATTTTCCTATCAAATTATGTCTGAATCTAAGTAAATGAACAAATTATGTTGGGACTGTTGTGTGAATTTACTAGTAGCTAAGAAAACCATTGGGGAAGATTCAGGAGAACCTGAGTTAATTTAGATGCAGAGATGCTATCCATGGCCTGACAAAGTGGCAAAATCTGCTTCTAGAACTACTGCTCAAAGCTTCTGAAGGGTAAGTAAACCTCTGAGAATTCCCTTTGCTGGGAGTTCCTAGCCCTGTCCATCAACTGCTGAAACAACCCTGAGTCATTCATAGAGCTACATTAACAATAATCAAGGCAGTCACTGTTCTAAGTCAAATTTAGAAATGCGAAAAAATATTAGTTTGTTCAGATAACTTCTTGTCCTTTTTCATGTTTTTTGTAAAACTAGGAATGCTATACAGTTGGAAAGATTTTAACTGTGTAGTCAGGACTGAATGGTAATAAAAGGAATTTATATTTTAGAGGTAATTTTAAATGTAAGCTACTTGTCAGCCTAGAAATACATAGGTTGAATTTACCCTCTTAAACTCTTGAATCCCACACAACATGTAGCAAAGTAAAGCAAAATATTTGGTAATTTCAAAATAGTTAGGGTGATAGCATTTCATGAATGATAATATCTGATTGTGTCATAATTACAAATACAAGACTTTAAAGTTATGATGATGGACCTATAAGAATGGCAAGCAACTGTAACATTATTGTCATATAATATAACATTCCAAAATTTTAGGTTAGTAGTTAATTTATTTATTGAAATCTATTTTTCCAAATGATACAGGACATTTACAAAGTTACAGATTTGGGGATCACTTAATTATATAACATCCTGTCATTAAAGAAGGCAGGATAAAGTAAACCTAAGACCACCATGCATATTACCCTCTCCTTCTATATACAGGCTATTGTACAAAATTAGATGCTCAAACTATTTTTGGTTTTTGAAAATGCTTACCAAGGATATTTTGCAAAATTGCTGACATTAATTCTTTATGAATTTTAATTTCATAAAGCATGAATTAAATCTAAACATTCCGACTATCCTCTTGTTCCTTTTATACTACACTACTTACATGGGTAATGGAGAAAGGAGCATGTGAGTAATGGAATCAAACATCTAAAGGTTCCACCTAAAGACTGGTTTACTAGCGCTTTGTCTTCTGCTACTGGGAAGAAAGGACAAAGTGAAAAAAAAATGTGTTTTTCATCAGTATTGAAGTCAGTGGCTTTGGTTTTATATATATAGTTTAACTTAATAGCTTGGAGTTACCAGAAATAGTAGGTTAAATGTTTAGATTACATCATCTATGGTGACATCAGGATAAATTACAGATTTATTCAAAGACATGAAGTCAACAAAATAAATATATAGTACCTTTAAATCAAGTGGAAAAGATGCCTTGTTCTTTTAGAACCTACCCTAGACTTTACCACTACCCTCTTTCCAGTCCAGACCATCATCATCTTAATCCTTCTATGCCAATAACCTTGTAATTCATCTCCTTATATCTTACTCCCCTACTATATATATTTTCCATAATCACGAAAGTGATTTTTCAAGTGCAAATATCTTATCATATTACTCCCACCTTAAAGATTTCAAATGACTACTTTTTGCCCTCAGGAAGAAGTCCAGACTCTAAAATGTCCTTGAAAGTCTTCATTTGACTAAGATAGCTATAGTGTGTTTAAAACTAAAAGGAAAATAAAAGCTCAAAGTATGCACATTCACACATCAGTAATGAAATGCACGCTTCTCTGTGGACATTTATTTATGACCAAAGATCCTTGTTAATCTATGTTCTAACATTTGTAAGTGAATATGTCATAAACTAAATTAATTTATTAAAATTTATATTTAGAATATTGTAGCTATCTTCACCAGATTCTTAATTTAACTCACAATGATCTATAAAAACAAAAGATTCTTAAAAGACAATATAGAATGTATTAGACATAGTATGTTTGTGACGAAACATTTACAGTATTATGTTTGCCTCACTGTGAGCTATAAACATCTGATAGGGAACAATTTATTAAGACAGCAGCTGACAGTGTTCAGGTCAGAGATAAGTGGAGTTACAGATTACCATGTCTAATAAATTTTCTAGAATATCTCTAAGTCTTAATCTTTGTAAGAATCAAACTTGTGGATGAGTATGTCATAATGTAAATCACGTACCCAATGGGAAAGCATTATCAACATTCTAGACATCTAAATTATAGTTTAAGTTGCCAAATTATTCTTACTCTATACAGAAATCATGAATTTATTGAAGAATTATTTGTTAAAACCCTGTTATGTGCCAGATATGTCCTCTGAGTGCTGGGGATTCAAGGGTTGAACAAGGCAGGCAAGAACTTGCCTCCTCAGAGCTTACATTCAAGTAAAGATAAAGATAGACAATAAACAGTATAAATTAATAAGATAATTCTAAATATCTATAAATGTTATGAATAAATTTTAAAAGTGACATGATATGACAAAACATTGGAGTAGAGGGCTATCTTACATTGATGGCTGTATAATAATTCTTCATTGAGAAGGGCACATCTGAGCAGAAACAAAAATGACAAGAATGACCTGCTGTGCCAAGATCCAGAGAATCCCAGGCAGCAGCAAGAAAAAGTACAGGTGGTTAAAGGTAATACGAACAATGTTGGTATGTTCAAGAAGCAAAAAGAGGTCAATGGACCAAGGGTGAAATCAATTAACTGAGGGTAGAGAGTTTGGCAGGGCCAGATTATAAAGGTAGGTGGTGAGGAATTTAGATTTCATTTTATAGGATATCTTTCTAAGAGGAAAGTTATATGATTTGACATGTTTGAAAGGATCAGTCTGGCTGCTGCATAGGGAATGGACTATAGGAAGTCAAAACTGGAAGCCTAAAAAATTTTTAGAATTGTCATAGAGCCAGTGAGGAATGATTGTGATGTGGACTCAAAGGCATGTGGAAATGTACAAATGGTAGTACATTTTAAGTATGTAAACTATGCCTCACATATTTTAGGCATTTAATGTATATTTGTTGAATGAATGAATCAATGAATGGACAGCATAATGTTATAAATATGAAAATGTAGCAGTGTATTATATTCATGGCTACATATTTTAGGCATGAAAACTGAAACAAAGGAAAGTACTGGGAATCTTTTAAACTTATGAGAAAGCTTAAAATTTTCATTTGTATTTAAATGCTTTTCTCACTACAAATAATTTAAACAATTTGAAAATAAATCCAAACTTAAATGAGAAAATTCTAGAATGGTGCTATTCACCAAACATCTGACATTTCCTAATGTTAATTCTACAGGTTTTTTTTTTTTGTACAGTTATGGTCAGATTGAGATAAATAATAGAAATTCTGCATTAATAAGAATATTTTCCATTATTTAGCAAAAAAAGAGGAAACTATGTTTGAGGTTTCTAAAAAATCATACTCTGTGTCTTCTGCACATGGGCTGTTTACACTGGGCAATCAGACTATAAACTTGGTGTGCTGCAGCTGGTCCATACTACCTTCCAAAAGGCAACCATTACATTTTAAGGAAGTTTAAGAGTTAATTGTTGAAAACACTTATTAAAATTGAAATTATGTAAACTTATTAGTTAAATGAAAAAGTTTAAAACAAAGGTAGTAAATATTCAGTCTCTTCACTTCGTAATTATTTACTACATTTTAATTGTCTTCAGTGCTCTTGAGGTTATGCCTGTTGCGTCTGTATGGTGACAATCCTATCACAGTGTGCTCCTAACCACCTCTTTCCAACTTCACATTTAGTGACAACATGTGGGAAGCTTGAAATCGGACATGATGAAATATTTGCATCACAAAAATTGGCAAATACTATAAACCAGGGCTTCCTTCTACCCAGGAGAGTCAATTGTTTAACATTTACCATCACACCACTAGTTATAACTGTACTAATGCTACTGTCACTGCTACAGCATCTGTCCCTGCTAAGAACTTCTATAGTCTAAATTCCAGAAACTACGTTCTGCTTTGCATTAGGAATGAATCAAGGGTAAAAATGAAGAGAGCAACAGTGTGCCACTGCTGGCTTTTAGACAGGGAAGGTCAGTGTTCAAAAGTACTTTACTTAGTTCGTTTGCATTTTACCACCCTCAAAATAATGTCCACATTTGCCTCTCATTTCCTTTTGTGAAACAGCCCTGCTAAGTGTGAAACTATGGAAGCTGTGTGTTATCAAAGTTCAAAATTTAGAAAAAGTTTCAAAGATAAAAAGATGCCATTTTCTCCTATTAAAATAGTGATGACTTAAAAGAAAGAGACTAATGTTGGAATGGGGCAACATTAGTACTCATACACAATGATAATAGGAATATAAGTTGATAAATATTTTAAAATAAATTTTGAAATATAGAAGTAAAACTCTTTAACTTATTGTTTAAATTTAACCTGCAGAAAGATTATTTAAATTTAACCTGCAGAAATATTTATAAAAATGCACTCAAAATAGTGTTATTTATGATAGGAAAAACTGAAATGGGTAGATAACTTTTGTACATTTGTTTGAGAGAATATTATGTATAATTTTAAATAAAATGCATAAAGTTTTCAATGACATGGGGGATGTTCATAAAACATAATTGATAAAATTTGGATATGACACGATATATTAAATCACATGAAACTATATATGTATATAGGGTAACTAAAAGTAAATTCCACTGAACATTAGTTAAGCAGTTAGTGTCTGGAATATGACTATTTTCTTTTCCTTTCATATTTTCGCAATTTTCTAAAAATACATAATAATACTGTCTAAACTAAAAGTGTTTTCAATGTAAATAATTTGAATTTATAAGAAAACCTAAAATTTCCATTTGTATTTACATGCTTTCTCACTGCAAATAATTTAAATAATTTGCAAATAAATCCAAACATATTTTTAAAAAGTCTAGAATAGTACTATTCACCTAACATCTGACATTTCCTAATGTTAATTCAACCGTTTCTTTGCATAACCATGATTGGACAAAAAACACTGGAATTGTTTCAAAGGGTTTTTATTTTAGGTTCATATGTAACATATTCATCTATTTAGCTATAAATCACCAAATTTTCTTCTAAATCAATTATTGCCATCTTTGCTTTAGCATATTCTAGCACTTCATAGTCTCATAAAATTCTCAAAATGACCTCAATTTTAATTCAGTATAATTAAACTATACCATGCATACAGCGTGAGTGAAAATATCAAAATTTTTAAAATTAGTAGAGTTCTACAGGAAGAAATAACTGCCTTAAATATTTATTTCAAATTAACCAATGCTGTGAGAAATAATTACAGTCTGCAGAAAAGGAATAGTTATACTGAGACAAATAGACATACTGGTAAAGGAAGGAACTATCATCTACTGTCTTTCTATCTTCTTATATTAATATGTGTAAGATAAAGAAAAGGGGGTGAGAAGAACACTGATAGTTGTCCAGTGAATTTCCTTTTGATATAAGAGAATTTTGGATATTATTATCTAATGATCTAGTATTATGTACCATTTTAATGCATTATGGTATTTTAATTGTGCTTTGCTGTCCAGATAATAACCAATAGGTATCTGATAGGTTGCAAATGTACTTTGTGACTCATAAAGGGAGAAGTTTCAAGTTTCAGGGCATCCTTACCATTTCAAATCTACTTACAAACGATACTGATATTAGTGTGAATATCAGTCCCACATTTACCCTTGAGAAGTCATATGGGCCTAGAACTTACGAGTACTTAATTAAAACATGCCTTAAATGATTGGCTTACCTGAAATTTTGACTTGAGACACCATTCCATCTCCTCCATCACTGTGTGCACGAACCTCTACAACATATTCTCCATCCCTGGGGATTGGGACTTCTATGGAGTGTTTATGAGTTGAATACAGCTTGCCATCATGCTGGCCATCAGGTCTATAGAGTACCTTTAAAAGTTTCAAAATATTTATATTTAATAAATTGGCAATAAGGAGTCAATTCCTTAACATTAAAACCAGAATAAAAACGCTTATACTTTTATTAATTAAAAAAAAATCTTAGGGAACTGTGTGTAATACTAGCTGGAAAATTCATGTTATTTTTAATTCACAGAAATTGATTTCATCTATTTTTAGGGTGATCCAAGAGGATGCATTTTAAGCATCTAAATTTTATTTTTTGAAATTACCAAAATAGAATGTGTCTTTTTATGAAAAAGGTAAAAAAATGAGGGCTCTTTCAATATATTAAATTAGTCTAAAAATTGCCTAGTAATTAAAATTTTTTCACACTGTTTCTAAAAGTTAGTGTTGACTGAAAAATGTGATAGTGTGATATAGAGAATATATAGAAATAACCTTTTTTTCCATTTTTGTTCATTTACAGAGGGTACCTCATACATCAAAGAATTCACTGTGTGCTTGGAGACACTATCTTAATCATTGTCAAACAAAAATGGATTCTTTCTTTCTCTCTTTTTTAAACACCAATTATTCTAACAACTCTATTCTTTAAAGCAGTTATTCTATCTTGCTCATTTGACATAGTATTTTTCTAGAATTCACTGAAGATCTTTTCTCATTTCAAAATTTATCATGTCATCTGATTCTGCTTCACAGCTAGAATAAAAGAGAGCTGGATGGGTTTTGGCAAAAAAAAACCCACCAAACATCAGTCACCCTTTGTAAGAATGAAGCTTGTGTGGGAAATAATCTAGTAATCTTTTATATACCTTATATCCTGTCACTGTGGATTCATTGGACAGTGCAACCACATGATCCCAGGTGATTATGTAGCGTGAACCAGACCTTACGGAACTGATGATCCTTGGAGGCTGGCTTGGAGCTGTGAAAGTAATAACATGCAACTGATAGTCACCATATCCAATTTCAATTCTGCAAGCTGTATCACATTGGGAATTATAATACTGATAATGACGTGACAACAACAATGGCTAATTCTGATGTTTGTACTGTTTGCCTGGCACTATGGTATGCACTTTATATCCATGGGTTCATTTAATGCACTGGGACCCTGGGAGGTAGGTAATAAAATGATCTCTTATTCTCTTCTCATCAACCTTCATTTGGATGTCTCTCTCCACCAGTCTTTTTCTTTTTCTTTTTTTTTTTTTTGCGATACGTGGGCCTCTCACTGTTGTGGCCTCTCCCATTGAGGAGCACAGTCTCCGGACGCGCAGGCTCAGCGGCCATGGCTCACGGGCCCAGCCGCTCCGCGGCATGTGGGATCCTCCCGGACCGGGACACGAACCCACGTCCCCTGCATCGGCAGGCTGACTCTCAACCACTGCGCCACCAGGGAAGCCCCTCCATCAGTCTTTTGAAACTTCTGTTTTCAAGGTCATCAATCATCTCCACTTGGCCAAATCTAATGTCACTTTTTTATTCTTTTAAAACTTAGCATCTTTGCAGTATTTCACAGAGTTGACCTTCCAATTCTTTCTTGAATATCTTTTCTTAAATTTCATAATCTCTTATAATCTTTCCTCCTATCTCTCAGGTTCTTCCTTCTCATTAATCATCCTTTGCTAGCTCCATGTCCTCTGCCCAGTTTCCAAATGGTGGAATGACTTAGGACTTGATTCTGAGCACACTTCTCTCCTCTATATATGAATCTTCTCTAAACCTCTCACCTGGGCCCATGGTTTTGAGTACACACAATTTTATCTCAAGCTCATCTCTCTCTCGACCTCTAGACATATATGTGCAACTTCCTATCTCCTCCTAAATGTCTAAAAGGTTTCTCAAATGCAATATAATCAAGACAGAACATTTACTATGTACCCCCAAATCTGTCTTTCTGTGAGACTTTACCATATTTACTAAATGGTACAACCAAACCCCCAATTTCTCAAGCCAAAATCGATTCAGTCTTCCATTCCATTTATTGCCAACATCCAAATTAGCTGCAAATTTTCAACTCTGCCTGCCGAAAATTTTCCACTTCTTTCTATCTCCATTATCACCTAATGCTGGCTACCAACGTTTCTTCCTCAAATACTAAAAAAGGTCTCCTAATTTGCTATTCTGCCTCAAATACTAAAAAAGTCTCCTAATTTGCTATTCTTCTTTCACTTTTATTCCACCAATATCCATTGTCTACCCAGAACAATTTAAAAAAACCATAAATTAGATATCACTCTCTGCCTTACTATCTTCCAATGATTTCTTATCATACTTAGAAAGAATTTAAACTCCTTACTATGATCTATAAGACCCTTCTTATTACGACTCCAGCACACTTCTTCCTCCTCAACTCAGAGCCTATGCTCTGGAACTATTGGCCTTTCTACAAGTAAAGCATACCGCACTCTTTTCATATAAAGGCTTTGTGCTAGTTATTTTATCTGCCTGACAGAATCTCTTCTGCAAAGACTTCCTTCTTATTACTCATATCCTAGGTCAAATGGCATCTTCTCTAAGAGGATATTCCCAACCATCAGATTCGAATTTGGCTCCCACCCAGGCAGTTTTAAATTGTATTATCTGTTTATTTATTGTATTTTATTTATTACTTAATTCTAATTGAAGTGTAGTTGATTTACTATATTATATTACTTTCAGGTGTACAACAGTGATTCAATATTTTTATTGATTCTACCACTTTAGAAGTTACAAAATATTGGCTATATTCCCTATGCTGTACAATATAGCCTTGTAGTTTATTTATTTTATATATAGCAGTCTGTACCTCTTAATCCTACCCCTATTTTACTCCACCCCCTTTCCCTCTCTGCACTGGCAACCACTGGTTTGTTCTTTGTATCTGTGAGTCTGCTTCTATATTGTTATGTTCATTCATCTGTTTTATATTTTATTCCACATATAAGTGGTAACATTAAGTATTTGACTTTGTCTGACTTACTTCACTAAGCACAATACCCTCCAGGTCCATCCACATTGTTGCAAATGGCAAAATTTCATTCCTTCCTTAATGGCTGATTAATACTCCATTGTATATATATATATACCACAACTACTTTGTCCCTTCATCTATTGACGGACATTTAGGTTGCTTCCATATCTTGGCTGTTATAAATAATGCTATGAAGGCTGGAGTGCATGCATCTTTTCAAATTAGTGTTTTTATTTTCTTCAGATATATATCTAGGAATGGAATTGCTGGATTTAAGTTTTTTGAGGACCTTCATATCACTTACCATAGTGGCTGCATCAATTTACATTCCAACCAATGATATACTAGGGTTCCCTTTTCTTCACATCCTTGCCAACATTTGATATTTGCAGTATTTTTGATGACAGCCATTCTGACAACTGTGAGGTGATAACTCATTGTGGTTTTGATTTGACTTGGTCAGTGATTAGTGATGTTGAGCATCTTTTCATGTGCCTATTGGCCATCTGTATGTCTTTTTGTAAAAATGCCTATTCAGATCTTCTGCCCATTTTTTTAATGGGTTGTTTGTTGTTTTGATATTGAGTTAAATGAACTGTTTACATATTTTTGATATTAATTGCTTATCTGTCATATAATATGCACATATTTTCTCCCACTCAGTAGGTTACCTTTTCATTTTTTCAATGATTTCCTTTGCTGAGCAAAAACTTTTAGGTTTAATTTGGTTCCATTTGTTTATTTTTGCTTTTGTTTCCTTTGCCTAAGGAAACAGACCCCAAAAAATGTCAAATAGTATTCAGCCTATCTTTTCTTATAGGAATTTTATGGTTCTGGTCTTACATTTAGCTCTTTAATCCATTTTGAGCTTATTTTTGCATATGGTATTAAGAAAATCTTCTAATTTCATTCTTTTGCATGTAGCTATCCAGTTTTCCCAGTACCACTTATTGAAGAGACTGTCTTTTCCCCTTTGTATACTCTTTTTTTGTGTGTGTGGTACATGGACCTCTCACTGTTGTTGCCTCTCCGGTTGCGGAGCACAGGCTCCGGACGCGCAGGCTCAGCAGCCATGGCTCACGGGACAAGCCATGCTGTGGCATGTGGGATCTTCCCAGACTGGGGCACGAACCTGTGTCCCCTGCATCGGCAGGCGGACTCTCAACCACTGCGCCACCAGGGAAGCTCCTCCTCTTTGTATACTTTTGTTTCCTTTATCATATATTAATTGACTATAAGAACATGAGTTTACTTCTGGGCTCTCTATTCTGTTCTATTGACCTATGTGTCTGTATTGTGCCACTACCATACTGTTTTGATTACTGTAGCTTTGTAGTATAGTCTGAAGTCAGCAACCTCCAGCTCTGGTTCTTCATTCTCAAAATTATTTTGGTCACTCAGTGTATTTGTGGTTCCATAAAATTTTAGAATTATTTCTTCTAGTTGTGTGAAAATGTCATGGGTATTTTGATACGAATTGCATTAAATCTTCTCTATTGATTTGTTTTGGTCTGAATTTTATTTATTTCCTCTCTTATCTTTATTATTTCCTTCTTTCTGTTGATTTTAGGCTCTGTTTCCTCTTCCTTTTCTAATTCCTTTAGATGGTAGTTTAAGTTGTTTATTCAGATATTTCTTCTTTCTTCAAGTAGGCCTGTATGGCTACAAACTTCCCTCTTAGAACTACTTTTGCTGTGTCCCATAGATTTTGAAAAGCTGTGTTTTTATTTTCATTTGTCTCTAGGTATTTTCTGATTTTCTCTTTGATTTCCTTCATTGACCCATTGGTTTTTTAGTAGTATGCTTTTTAGTTCCTTAGGTTTATCCCATTTTTCTTCCTGTAATTGATTTCTAGTTTCATACCATTTTCACTATAAAAGATGATTGATATAATTTTTATCCTCTTAAGTTTTTTAAGATTTGTTTTTTGGCCTAGCATGTGATCTATCCTGGGAAGCATGCCATTTGAACTTGAAAGAAATGTGTACTCTGCTGTTTTTGGGTGGAATGCTCTATAGATATCTATTAAGTGCAACTGGTCTAATGTGTCATTTAAGGCCACTGTTTCTTTTTTTTTTTAATCTTTTTTTTAACATTGTTATTGGAGTATAATTGCTTTACAATGTTGTATTAGTTTCTGCTGTATAACAAAGTGAATTAGCTATATATATACACATATATCCCCATATCCACTCCCTCTTGTGTCTCCCTCCCACCCTCCCTTCTCCACCCCTCTAGGTGGTCACAAAGCACCAAGCTGATCTCCCTGTGCTATGCAGCTGCTTCCCATTAGCTATCTATTTTACATTTGGTAGTGTATATATGTCAATGCCACTCTCGCACTTCGTCCCAGCTTATGCTTGCCCCTCCCTGTGTCCTCAAGTCCATTCTCTATGTCTGAGTCCTTATTCCTGTCCTTCCCCTAGGTTCCTCAGAATCATTTTTTTGTTTTGTTTTTTAGATTCCATATATATGTGTTAGCATACGGTATTTGTTTATCTCTTTCTTTTTTTTTTTTTTGCGGTATGCGGGCCTCTCACTTCTGTGGTCTCTCCCGCTGCGGAGCACAGGCTCCGGACATGCAGGCTCAGCAGCCATGGCTCACGGGCCCAGCCGCTCCGTGGCATGTGGGATCTTCCCAGACCGGGTCACGAACCTGTGTCCCTTGCATCGGCAGGCGGACTCTCAACAACTGCGCCACCAGGGAAGCCCTGTTTTTCTCTTTCTGACTTACTTCACTCTGTATGACAGGCTCTAGGTCCATCCACCTCACTACAAATAACTCAATTCCGTTTCTTTTCATGGCTGAGTAATATTCCATTGTATATATGTGCCACATCTTCTTTATCCATTCATCTGTTGATGGACACTTATGTTGCTTCCATGTTCTGGCTATTGTAAATAGTGCTGCAATGAACACTGGGGTGCATGTGTCTTTTTGAATTATGGTTTTCTCAGGGTATATGCCCAGAACTGGGATTTCTGGGTCATATGGTAGCTCTATTTTTAGTTTTTTAAGGAACCTCCATACTCTTCTCCATAGTGGCTGTATCAATTTACATTCCCACCAACAGTGCAAGAAGGTTCCCTTTTCTCCACACCCTCTCCAGCATTTATTGTTTGTAGATTTTTTTGATGATGAAGGGCACTGTTTCTTTATTGATAATCTGTCTGAATAATCTACCCATTGATGTAAGTGGGACGTTAAAGTTACCTACTGTTATTGTATTAGTGTCAATTTCTCCCTTTATGTCTGTTAATATTTGATTTATATGTTTAGGTGCATACATGATAACAAATGTTATACCCTTTTCTTGTATCACTTCCTTTAGCATTTCATTATATTATGCATTTCTCTATCTTTGTTATAGACTGTATCTGTTATGAGTATTGCTACCTCAGCTTTCTTTTAGTTTCCATTTGCATGAATCTCTTTCCATCTCCTCACTTTCAGTCTCTGTGTGTCTTTAGCTCTGAAGTGAGTCTCTTGTAAGTAACAGATAGATGGGACTTTTTCCCTATTTAATCAACCACTCTGTGTCTTTTAATTGGAGCATTTAGTGTATTGACATTTGAAGTGATTATTGATAGATATATACGTATTGCCATCCTGTTACTTGTTTTCTGGTTGTTTTGTAGTTGTCTTTTAGTTTCTTCCCTTGTGGTTTGATTTTCTTTGTTGGTGTGCTCGTGTTCCTTTCTCTCCAGTTTTTGTGTATCTATAATTGTGGGTTTTGACTTGTAGTTACCATAGAGTCCATATATGTTGACCTACAACTATAACTACTTGTTTTAAACTGATAATCATTTAAATTCAAACACATTCTAAAAGATCTACTTTTTAAACTCCCCTCCACACATTTTCTGTTTTGATGTCATATTTTGCTTCTTCATGTTTATCCTTTAAAAGTCTATTGTGGTTATAGTTGATTTTACAATTTTTGTTTTTTAATCTTCATAGTTGCTTATTTAAGTGGTGATCCACAGCCTTTACTATATATTTGCTCTTACTAGTAGGGGTTTTTCTTTCGTATCAACTCTTACTACTTGTTGTAGCCTTTTCTTTTCCACTTAGAGAAGACCCTCTAAAATTTTTTGCAAGGTTGGCTTTGTATTGATAAACTCTTTTAGTTTTTGCTTCTCCTATCTCTCCTTCAATTCTGAATGATAACCTTGCTGAGTAGAGTACCCTAGTTTGTAGGTTTTTCTCTTTCAGCACTTTAAATATATTATGCCACTCCCTTCTGGCCCACAAAGCTTCTGTAGAAATATCAGCTAATAGCCTTATGGGGGTTCCCTTGTAAGTGATTCTTTGTTTTTCTCTTGCTGCCTTTAGAATTCTCCCCTTATCTTTAACTTTTGCCATTTCTTTATGATACGTCTTGGGTTTCTTTGGGTTCATCTTGTTTGGTATCCTCTGTGCTTCCTGTATCTGGATATCTGTTTCCTTCTTCAGGTTTGGGAAGTTTTCAGCCATCATTTCATCAAATACACTTTTGACCCCCTTCTCTCTTCTTCTTCTGGGACCCGCATAGTAAAAATGTTAGTATGGGGGCTTCCCTGGTGGCTCAGTGGTTAAGAATCTGCCTGCCAATGCAGGGGACATGGTTTGAGCCCTGGTCTGGGAAGATCCCACATGCCGCGGAGCAACTAGGCCTGTGAGCCACAACTACTGAGCCTGCACGTCTGAAGCTTGTGCTCTGCAACAATAGAGGCCGCAACAGTGAGAGGCCCATGCACCGAGACGAAGAGTGGCCCCCGCTCGCCACAACTAGAGAAAGCCCTCTCACAGAAACAAAGACCCAACACAGACAAAAATAAATAAATAAATTTAAAAAAATGTTAGTATGCTTGATATTGTCACAGAGGTCCCTTAAACTGTTCTCAATTTTTTAAAATATGTTTTTCTTTTGCTGTTCTGATTGGATTATTTCCATTATTCTATCGTCCAGATTGCTTATGTGTTCTTCTGTATCATGTAGTCAGCTGCTAATTCCATCTAGTGTTTTTCATTTCAGTTATTGCATTCTTCAGTTGTGACTTGTTCTTTTTAACATTTTCTAATTCCTAGTTAAGATCTTCACTGTCTTCATCTATTCTTTTCCCAAGTTCAGTTAGCATTCTTATTACTAATGTTTTAAACTCTTTATCTCTGCTTCATTAGTTGTTTTTTTACAGAGGTTCTTTTCTTTTTCTTTTGTTTGAAACTAATTTCTCTGTCTTCATATTTAACTTTCTCAGTCTCTTTGAAATTAGGTAAAACATTTAACTATTCAGTTCTTGAAGGAGTGTTCTTGTGTTGTAGTGCCCCTATCAATCTCTGTGCGTCCAGTGGCTTTGGTGGGAGAACTGGATCTGAAGCGAGCATGGGTCACATCTCCTCTTACAGTGTGCTGGTAACTATCATTCTGCTGGAATGTGGGGCTGGAGACAGAAGGCCTAGATCCAGAGCCAGGTGTGTACTGGAGCTTCTCCTATGCTCAGTGGCCATCATCACCTTACTGGGGGCAGTTTTGAGTCCCAAGGTGCTGGAGCAGAAGCCCTGAGGTTCAGGTCTAAGCTGGTTCCATTTTCTCTAAATGTGTCTTCTCCCTCCCCACAGCAACAGAATCATTGCCTCAGAGGGGAGCAGTGCTAGAGCAAGGGGGCCAGAGTGGGTGCCCAGTGCAGGCCAGAGCATGTGATAAGACAGTCCTGGCAAGCCAGTCAGAGCTTGAGACAGCTCCCAATTCGGAGCCTCTGTGAGCACAAGTAATGGCTGCCCTTGCCCCATTCAGTTGCAGTGCTGTTTCTTTTCCAGTTCCTTCCCCCACAGCTGCACACTCTCTTTGGCAATGTAGCCTTTGTCCTATCTGGGAACTTTTCTGAAGAAGACAACTGGCGCAGATTGGGACACATGCTGGGAAAGCCCAAGGAAAGCCATCAGAGGATTTTCAATCTGATTCCTCTTTCCTGTTACCAGGAGTAAGCAACTGTGTGTGCACACTCTTCGTGAGTGGAGTCTTGTTTTCTACAGCCCTCTTGTAAGTCCCATTGGTGGTTTAATCTGCTATGGGGACTCATCTTCCTGGTGTTGGACCCCAGGGTTGGGGTGTCTGATATGTGGCTCAAAGCCCTCACTCCCCAGGAGATCTCTGACTCTGTGATATCCCCCTCCTCTTTTATGTCCTGTAGTAGGGTCATGAGTCCCAATCTGATTACTTCTTCTCTCCTCCTACTTTACTCCATGTGGATATTACTTTACAGCCTTGGTCGTAGAAGAGTATTTCTGCCAATCTTCAGTTTGTTTTCAGTGAGAATTGCTCCATGTCTAGATGTATTTTTAATGTGTTCATGGGGGGCGGTGAGCTCAGGTCCTCTACTCTGACATCTTGGTCTCCTCCTCCCATATTATCTGTTTATTCACTTTATTGTTCTGTCATCTGATGTTATACTTATTTATTTGTCATATTTCTCTCCCTCTCTCTCTCTTCCTCTCTTTCCATTAGTTTGTTAAACCTGTGAGAAGAGGATCTGGGTCTTGCTTCATCCTTTCTGTATTGTCAACACTTAGACCTGTTCTGGGCATGTAGCATATTTTTGATGAATGAATAAATTGAAAAAAGGACAAAGGAATGAATGCTCTTTTTACAAATTAAAAAGCTGAGGTTTAAAGATTTGATGTAATATGTCTACTGTCACACATTGAGTAAGTGATAGAGACAGATTTGAAACCCCTGTCTGACACCAAAGCCTGTATCTTACCACCATGTTCTATTATTTCATTAGAACTTTCTTTTCCCCCAAGTGAATTTCATAAATTTTCAAACTCTAATGGTAATCATGTCTTCAAATTCTTGTGAAGTTTCCCTGAGTTCTGAATATAAGTTCTCCTCCTCCATCTGTTCAACTTGGGTTCAAAAAAGAGCTATCATGGTGAAGTCAGGGAGATGGGTATGACAAAAAATGTGAGCAGGGCAGGTGGTCTTGTTATATTAACAATGAGAACATACAGTAATAAGAGAGTGAACATAATGCTACAACATTTAACTTGTATTTGCATGGTGCAGTGACGAAGGTTTTTAAATCAAAGCATAGAAAAATTATAGAATTTTCATTTTCTCATGTTGTTGATGCATTCCTATAAAATCAAGTTTAAAACAATAACAAATTAATTGTCTAATGATACAAAATTTTGTGGGCAGTCTTTACAAAGGGAGGTTCTGTAATGGAACATTAAATGTGTGAAGGTATTCTCCACATTTTTTCATCATCTACAATAACTATCAATGCTTTTGTTTGTTTTTGTTTTTTTAAATCTTGTGTGATTTTAAAGGTTAAAATTGAAAACCAAAAGTGCTCAGACTGCTAGGTAGTAATTTTCTCTCAAATATACCTGCATCATCACTGAATCAATTGGGAGCTTTTGACAAGTATAAAATGCAAATATTGAGACTCACGTGCTTTCTTGGTGAAGGTCTCAATCATATCACTGGGAGGTCCACACCCTGCGCTATTGCAGGCCCTGACTTCCATAAAGTACTGGGTGTCAGGCAGAAGGTTCTCCAGCCTGGCAGAGTATTCTTGGCTAGTGACTTGCACTCTGTGTGCAGCTGCTTCTTTATCATGGACAGCCCAGTACCGAATCTGCAAACATACAAGTTGGGTAATATTTTTTCATGATTCAGACACTTCAGTTGCAAAAAATTCTTTTCAAGTTGTTCTGACACTTGATGTTGGCTGAGCATCATATTCTCAAATGTTACTTAATGTTACTTACATTTCTATCAGTCTTAGAAAATGTCAAGGCACACAATGCATATCTGATTAGAAGTGTCAAAAGCAAATTAAAGGCTCACCTCATTGCCTGAAATAGTCACACACAGACGAAAAAAGAGAAAAAGCCAAAAAAATGTGCATAAGATTTGCTCTCAAACTATAAAACTGGTTTCTGTTTAGAAGTATTTGCCACAATAATTTATATAATTTATTTCCAGCTTTATTTGTGTTTACATGATTGCAAATTTGTTAAGAGCCATTGATAAACAAAAATAGTCATGAGGCCTAAAACATGCTAGCTTAATTACTTTCTGCCAGCTTATTTCAGAAGTATGTATATAAAATTATTTCCTTTGAACTTATATAGAGGCCAGATATCAAAGAAATATTATACCTAATAACTTGATTAGTTGTAGAAGTTATCTTTAAAATAAGGTTTAAAAAATTTCATTCATGTTGTGATTAGAAATGATTACTTTTACCAACTAGCATATCAATGACAGCTTTCCTTGTCTCTTAAAGTTTAAGTAAAAGCTATGAATTATAATATTCATTCTTCCAATAAGGCTGTTTTATTGGTTAAAAATCTATAATTACATCTCAGTTATAAATAAAAAGGAGAGGATTGTTTATAAGTATACTGCAATTTTATATTTTAGATGTCCTGTCTATAAAACAATGAGATTTTAATTTCACAATTAACCAACATACTAGAAGATAATATCTAATATTTATATAATCCTGAAATGTTTATTTACATAAACACATAAAAAAAATTATAAAATGGAACTGGATGGCTCAAATTCCCTTAGTAACAAAGTGAGGTTTATATGAAGAATGAGCACATTTCAGAACAAAGGCTAGTTACTACTTGCTTATTGGTTTCCTTTGTGATATTTTTATTTTGTATACTAGGGCTCATTTTTTCTGATGCCAATAATATATTTCCTAATAGTTTTGATGGAATCTCTTTGGCTTTTCTGTCCTCTGACCAGAAGGATGGCTTCAGAACCGAGGAAGTGGAATATTACAAGCGGCTCCAAAGGCAGATCTCAGTTGGCAGAGAAAAGACTTTATGAGGATGGGACCCTCCTTGTGAAGGCATGAGTTTCCTGGTGTTGGAAGCATCCAGGCAGTGCCTACATTCATCTGAGAAGGAGGAAGACGGCCTATATTTTAGTGGAAATTTGAACTGTGTGACATGTAAGGCCTCTTCCACTGCCTGACTGAAGAGAAATAAAATGAACATTTATATTCTAGTGAAATGCCAGGTACTAAAGTAGGATCATCCATGTGTATTATTTTCTCAACAAACCAATAATAGTAGTATTTAGCCTGTTTTATAGCAATCAAAACTGACGTCCCCGAGGTTCAGACATTTTTATGTGGATACTTGTTGACTGAGAGCACATTTTAAAATTTTATTCATTCATTATAACAATTTTTCTATCCCGTTTAAAGAGGAGAAGATTTTTAACTAGACCATTTCTAAAAGACACTAAGTATTAAAATGAGGACTTAAAGTGACAAACTTTTTTGACAGTTTACCCAAAATTCCATGAGGCATTTTGGCAATACAAAAGGAAAGAACAAAATTTTCTTTAATTTACTCTTTGCATCTATATCTTAAATGGCCAATTATTTTATTCATCTGATTTTGGCAGGGATCTATATTACACAGTCTCCATTGAAATTCACAATAAATTTAAGCAGTGCCTTAGTTATGCCCTGGTAACTAGAGAACAGAGAGAGTTATTGAGTGTATCAAATAATTTCTGACTTTCTTATTTTAAAATATGAGATTTTTTACAGACACTTTTACAGTATTTTAAACCTCTACTAATGAAAGCATCTGATACAAAATTATTTTGGTTGAATAATCTGTCTCTCCTTAATTTAAAGCATACCTTTAGATTTAACTTGCAATGTTTTCAAAGAATTCTAAAATAAATAGTGGATATATGTAAAATGTAGCATTATTATTTTTTTTCATCTGAACTAGGCACTGGCCATGCACTTAGAAATAATTTCCAAATAGATAATTTGGACCACTGTGTTTGATCCCTGCAGTAAGTTGCCCATTGTGGTGAAGAACCAATATTAATCTGTGAGAAAATTGTTTGGAGTGAAGGGTTGAACCTGTAGTCATGCAGCAGAACAAATGCACTCCTTTTGATTAATCACTAGGGAGACCAAAAGGCAGCCTGGATGAACTAGTGGAAAAAAATAAATAAATGAAGCAGGTCCTGCTTTATGGACAGCAGACCATAAATTCATTTTCACATGCTAGAGCAACATATAGTGTGTTTATTTCTATTTAACACTGTGGCATTATATAAATTTAACTCTTTATTTACATGTTCCTAAAATCTCCACAACACCCCATGTCTAGTGTTAACTTATCTTAGTGCTTACTAAACAATTATGGAATTACCCCATTACTGGTCTCTACTATTGCTAGGTTATAAATTCCTTGAGGACAGGTATTCATTATTTCGAATGCTGTGTACATAGGACTGCATTTGATGTATGGCACTCATTCATTCATTGAACAAATATTTTCTGGGTATCTACTTTGTACCAGCTATGTGCTAGATGCTAAGAATATAGTAGTGAACCAAGCAAACATGTTTTTTTCCTCCATAGATCTTATAAATAAAGTAAGAAATCAAAATGTTTAAGTTCACATAAAATTACTAATATATTTGATAGGATGATCTAAGTGTATAATTTTGTCCCAAGAAAATTTACTCTTTGTAACAGTATTGGGAAGCTGAAAAGAAAAGCCTCAGAAAAAGGGCTAAATCATATAACAAAGAATAATTATAATTTCCATACATTTATGAACTACAATAACACCACTTTTGTACAAAGATAATAGTTATATCCCTTCCGAGGAAAATTTAAGAAATTTGTAGGAAAAACAGCTCTTTAATCTCATTTTCTCCAAAGAGGCTTAGAATAAAACTTGGATGTTACAATTGTGGAAGTATTTAAAGATATTTAGTACTTTTGAAAATTAGGCTTGCTCCATTTTATTATTTTCCACTTCAGTAAACCTTTGTATCAGATTTCCAAACTTTCTTCTTCAAATTCTGAATTTTCTGAAAAAAATATCTTCTGAGAGCTGAATATTCTTTTGTTATGGATTTAATACAGTTTTTAGGGAAAAAAAATCTAAATACGGTTATTTAAGTGAAAAATATCTAAAAAAGATATTATATAATAACTTTATATTATCCAGATCCCAGACTAATTCAAGTATTAGTACATTCTATGGGTTAGGAATAGTAATAATATATATCACTCAAAATCTGTATTCTCACACTTCTTGGAACCTATTCAAAGTTCTTTTTTATTCTAGCCATTGGTGCAGGAACCAAACAATTCTATGTAGGCTTCAACCAGCTTCCCATAAGTACTACCAGTTAGCAGTTTTCCTCTGCTATTGCTGCTAACTTCTCACTCCCTGTCTTGGGTCATCCTTGATGCTGCAGTGTGAACCTTGTCCTGCAATCAATGCAGGGAGGGGAGGTGATGCCCCTGGGGCCACTCTTAACCAATGGGGAATAGCAGTGGATGAACACTTCCCCTTTCATTCTATGTGGGGTAATTCTCAACCACATTTATGAAGCTCCTTAAAGATCACAAGGGATGGAGTACCAGTGCCCACAGTGGTTGCCAACAAGATAAAGCATTTTTCTAACCCTCTCCTGTTCATTCTGCTTTTTCCTCATATCTGCTCCCTGGGATCATATTTAAAACAAACAACAATAACAACAAAAACACTAACTTCTTCTATACCTGTGTGTCAGACTTTGCTTTGGGGAGATCCAGATGAAGATAGATGCCTTCTCCAAAATAAGAAAATACAGCACTTCCTAAATATGAGCTTATGCTCACCATAATAATTTAACTTTTAAAGACATCTGTGTAAACTACTCAGGATGGTTAATCTTTTAAGATAGTTGTGAAATCAATCATCAGCATTAATGTCCAATTCAGCTGCTAAGAGGTTTTGTATTTATTATTCCTGATAGAATATTTTACTTGTTTTCATTAAGTGAATTCTTTACCTGCTGGGTGAGTAAACTAAGTCTTTTGTGGATTCCTGGGCAGGAGCCCAAATTTCTAATAAGCCTTTGATAAGAAATACTTCTTGCATTCTTCTAGTTCACCTACACTGCAGGAAATTAAGATTAAAAGTGGGGAGCTCTTTAACTAGGCCAGGGGGGGGAAAAGAATAAAACTTAAACTTTCTACAAGATACACTTTAAAACCACAAGGGATTTTTTTAAATCCAATTGCCAACAGTTCTCACTTGAAATGTCAGGAAATTAACCTTGAGATGGGGTCAATCACACAGGACTGGGGCTTTTCCAACTTTTAATTTATCTTATTTTATTAATGTCCTGCTTTTTTTCTGTTTCTTTATAACTTAGACCCATAGTACATTTTCATGGGAAGTGCAGTAGGATATTAGTTTTCTTGATCGTCTATCTTGTTAAACCACCGGCTTCTTCCTTCACGTCTAAAAATAGTAACAATAACCGCATTATAGTGAGTCAAGCTTTTCCCCCATAAAGGGGCATTTTCTTACAGGAGAATAAATGTTACAGATTTTCTCTTTTAAGCTTTCATGCTTGTCTCTTTGATATTTAAAGCTCTGTATGAAAGACTTAAAGGCTTTTTAAAGAAAGAATAAATGGAAACAATAATTCTATGATTTATTTCCAACATTTTTTTTTTTTTTTTTGCCGTACATGGCCTCTCATTGTTGTGGCCTCTCCCGTTGCGGAGCACAGGCTCCGGACACGCAGGCTCAGCGGCCAGGGCTCACAGGCCCAGCCGCTCCGCGGCATGTGGGATCCTCCCAGACTGGGGCACGAACCTGTGTCCCCCACATCGGCAGGAGGACTCTCAACCACTGCGCCACCAGGGAAGCCCTTCCAACATTTTTAATTAACCATCCTCTGGAGAGGCAAGACCTAGGTTCAAGTCAGTTTATACCAATTATTACTCAGATAAATGTTTTTAACTTCAAGTTCTTCACCTGTAAAATGGAGAAAATAATAGTGTTTATCTCCTGGGATTGTGTGGATTCAATACGATGAGCTTAATTTAATGTTTGACATCATAGGGCTCAACAAATATTATCATTCTTATCATTATTAACATTATCATCATTGTCATCATCATCATCATCGTCATCATTGTCTTCAAATGTCCAATGATATAAAACAGGGAAAAGCGTTAAACACAGGTTATTTCATTTATTCCACACAACAGGATATGAAGCATTGATTACTCTCAGCTTAAAACGTGAGGAAACTAGGGCCCAGAAAGTTTGAATAAATTTTCCACAAAGTTTCTAAGTGACACAGCTGAGAGATAACCCCACGTCTGTTCAGCAGCAGAGCTCATAATTTTCTAGTATGGAGTTGTGAAACGTCAGAAATCTGTGAAACTAAACTTCTCCACGGCATACGGTTTTTGATCATTTGAGAAAATCTTAGCTGTTAAGATTATTTTTTGCTAGTTAATTGAGAATCCTCTACTTAGCTTATTCCGCACCAAGAGTGTATATTCTGATTATTGTCTAAATTCACTGGTGCCAGTGCATTGTTTCACATCTCGTATTTCCATTTTACTCTGCATGTCAGAAGTTATAAAATAGTCAACGTATAATTCTCAGACAAAGAAAATATCTATTTCTGTGGCATGTTTTTAGCAAAGTAATAATACATCTTTAGCACTTTGAGTTAATGCATGGGTTATATATTAAATAATCATTTTTTTCTCTTTTTTGTTGCTTACAAATGAATAATATTAAAAAAAGAAGAAACCCTAAGTCCAAAATATGGCTTGAAAGCTCTAAATATTGATGTGTTCTCCCAAGATACCGCAGACTTATTTATTACAGGGCTTTCTAACGTCTAGTGAATTTCTCTCTCTTTTCCATTTCCATTTCTTTTCTACCAGATGCAAATGTAAGTTTAATAAGTTATGAATATTGGAACTTCACAGTCCACTCCTATAATTCCACTCTCTTGGTGGAATCCACTCTGATCACTTGCAAAGATGATCTGAAAACACTTTAACATCTACCCAAATCATAACCTATGATACCAAGAAAAAAAGCTTCCTGTTAGCTTGTGAGTTTAAAACTTAAAACCTGGGGCTGCTTTTGTGGTTCTATCTCAGAAACAGGGTCTTGAGAAAGCCAGGTTGCAGCACTTTATTTGAGTATATTAGTGCTAACTAAGGCCAGTTGTTGAATCTCTTTGGCATCCATTTTCTCATCTGCAAAGGTAGGACGATGTCAGTTCCTCTTAATTTTCACTCTTTGTGCTTAAAAATATGAGACGACTTCACTTTTCCTACAAAATCAAGTCTAAATTTCATATTAAAGATCCCAGCAGAACTAGCTTCAATTCCCCAGGTCTTATTTCCATCGACTAAGACAAGTCCTCCCCTATCCTTCTGGATAAATCCTACTACACTTTTAAGACTTATTTTGAAGGAAGTTTCCTTTGAGACATTTTGAATGTTGTCAATTTTCTGCCTTCATAGATAACATAATGGGATACATATTTAGTATATTTAGAAGTGTTTCCTTTGGAGGGCTTTTTGGAAGTGGAACTAATGAGTCAAATAGGGTAAAAAAAATTAAATTACCAAAATGATTTCCCAAAAACTTGAGATTTACCAGCATTTTATGAGAATGTTTGTCAAAAGATTGTGCTTAAGCCCGAGTGTTATTACCTTAGTTTTTATTTTGGCCAATTGTTTACCTACACACAAGACTCTACATCTCTTACAGATAAGTCAGTTTGGAACCCCTGCTTTACTCATAAGTTAGTTAATAAATATCCAACATATTAAACACAGAGAATATAGTGTTAGTTGTCACATAAATCAGAAGGACACAGAACGTTGAGAGATGCAACATATTTGAAAAGGTATGCTGATAATTATGAGCAAGTGTATTTAGTTTGGTAAAAATTGAACTCACCTGATAGCTTTCCACTATTTTTTCTACAACATGCTCCCAATGAACAGATATCTCAGAAGATGATAAGACTTTTACGCCTACTGCTGTTGGGGCTTCACTGGGAGCTGAAATTTGATGAGAACATTACATTCTTACGTAAGATGCTTATTTCGTGGTCATCAGTAATACATGCACACACACATATTCATATATATGAATGTTAATACAGACAGATACATATACATACACATATATACACACACTTATACAAAATATGGAAATCCATAAGGATTTCTCTGATATCTGTGAGCAAGAACCATACTAATATTTTTGTATTTCTTTTAACTAACCTGTTTATGAAAGCCCGTGGACGCAAATTAAAATTTATTATGTTTAGCTTATCAACTCTATATTGTCAAAGATAGGAAATTTGGTATTTATTGTAGAAAATTAGTCATTACAATTAATTTTCAACTCTCTCACACTTCCTATTTAATATGAGCTAAAGATATACAGCTTTATATACAGCTGTATATATAGAGATATACAGCTTTATACAGCCTCTTTTTCTTTTATGTTTAAGCTAAGATCTTTTTTTTTTCTTTTTTTTAAGATCCTTTGAAACAAGTTGTGACATCCACAGCTTCTTGTGCTCAGGAAAGCCTTTATAAGTCTAATTGTCCAACTGGGCATCTAGTCAAACATGTATCAAAAGGCTCTGTTCAGTGAAAAAAAAAAGTAATTTACATCCCTTACAAAAATTACACAAAGTAACTAAGGAAATCTTAAGCAGGAGTGATCAGTTTTTATTGTCTTTTATTAACAAGCCATAATCCTCTTTTATGCTAAAATGTCCTGCACATGAACACTGTCGTCTTTCCAAATCAAGGTAAACGTGTGGCATGTGACTGATTTCTTAGCAGTAGCCGTGAAGATGAACACTTAAACAAATTTTGTCACATGCACGTTTTATGAGACTCATGAAATATTTAGGAAAGAAATGTAATTAAATACAGATAGCCATAACTAAAGAGATGACAAACATGGCTTTTGCCTGATTACTTTAGCATCGAGTAAAAAAAAAAAAATCATATTGGGTGAGAAGGTAACTTGTAAAATGCTTTACACTTTCATTTTCTCTGTGAGATGTACTTAAGTTGTTCAAACTATTGAGTCAAGTTATCATACTTCTGCCAAATCAGAATGAGTGTAGAAAATGTGGGATTAATTACTCAGGATTAAATAGTCCTGAATTGATTATTAACTTAGAAATTTCTACTTGTTATTCTTTCTATGTATTTCATTGAGCTAACTTTAGAAAAGTATGCACGTGTTTATGTGTGTGTGTAAACATATATACATATATATGATTGTCTTTCATGTTTGTATTGAAAGTAAAGATCATGGGATGATTTGAATAGATATTAAATTTTTAACAAATATGAAAGCTAATAACTCTATGACTGAAGAGCATAAATTCTAAGGGATAGCTAAATGTTTATTGTGGACTAAAATTAGTGTAAATTGGGTACATTAATAGATAGTGTTTTTCCTCTAAGAGATCAGAAGAGTACTTCACATAGTTTTAAGTTTTAAAACCTTCCATTTTTACTTCTCACACATGGTGCAAAGGGAAACTTGTCCAAGCACAAATGTGTTAGGTCAGAAGGCAACGAAAATCTCTACTTGCCTTTCTAGCCATTAATTATTTGCATAATGCATGTGAGTACAAAGGTATAATAAGGAAGTCTTACTTTTTTAAATAGGAAAATAAATAATAAAAAAAGTGTAGCAGCTTAAATGGGAAATCATAGAAATCAATGTAATTAAGTTTAATATAAAAATATGTATCATTTAGCAGAGATATATAAAGTCCTCCAGAAGCATGCTCAGTTCAGTTAAAGTTTCTAGAAAAACAAAGAGCCAGTATCTGTATTTTTTTCCCCTGAATAGCCTTTCAGATATCTTTTTTTCTTTCCAAGAAAAAAATTTCAACTTGCTTTCTGACTCCTTTTTCATAGTATTATGCCTAAGTTCACTTTAATGAAATTCTAGCATGCTACTGTAATGACAAAAGAAGTTACATAAATGATACAATACACAATTTTGAGTTAAAAGGAGAAATTTTATCAAAAAAAAGTGTACGTTAAGATTCCATCAAGTCTGGAGAATTTCTGACTGCAAAATTATAGTCAAGAGTCCAGGAACAGCGGTCTAAGCCCAGGGTTTTAGTGGAGATTTCCTAACTACCATAAACATGATCTAAAGAGTGAAAGAGATTTTGGCAACGTTCCTGTCATTTAAATAAAGAGACTGACATTTTAATTTGGCTCAAAATTTACTAACTCATTTACAAAATGTGTGGTATCTTAAAAAGATCTTAATAAGTAGGCTCGAAAGACAGCAAACAAAATGCTTACTGGAGAAACAATCCCTCATCAGGTCAGTGGGGTCTTTCTTTCACCTACCATCTTGTGCGGAGTGGATGACGGCTGTGAGGCTGTATGGTCCATCTCCTTTGTTGTTGAAAGCTTTGACTTTGACTTGAAATGCAGTGGAAGGGCGCATGGTCTCATCTTTATGAACGTAGCGGCCAGTATCTGGGTTAGTAACTGTCACTTTTTTCCATTCTTCCCCATCAAATGGCTTAAATGCCACTATGTAACCAAAATTGTTGCCGTAGTGGTATTCTCTTGACAAAGGCTGAATAGAAATTGAAATATTTAATAGGTTTAAGCAATACGGTTAACACGGGGAAAATCCTATGCAAACAATAAATATGCTACACATGGAAGCATGATTTCTGTAAAAACATTCTTAGTTCATAAGTGAGAGCTGCCTGAAAAGGCCAGGGCACAAATGTGCTCCAACATGTGGTGACTTCATTTACCAAATTCGTTATTTCTGGAACACCCCACGGGGGCTCTCACTCTGGGCTTTTTTACTTTCAGTTCCTTCCTTCTAGGATGCTTTCCCATTTGTCAGAAGGTCCCTCTCTCACTTTCTTGAGGTTAAAAAGCCACTTGATGCTTTCCCTGGCCACAGGATCTGCCATTTCAAGACTCTGCAATAATCCATATAGAATCCCCCCACTTTATTTTTTTCTCTTTAATACAATAATAATGATCTACACTACATATTCTACTTATTGTCTACTTTACTGTCTCTCTCCACTAGTATAACATAAGTTTCATGAGGGCAGGGTTATTGTCAGTTTCATTTACCTAGACTCTAGAACAAAGCCTCAAGTAGTATTTATTCAATGGATAAGTAAATGAATTTCTTTAGAGTTGAAAGGCTATGGTAAGACAGTTAACAATACTCTGGAATATCTGTATTGTAACCAAGCAATAGAAACTGGTCAGAGGAAAAAGAATGCGAAAGGAGGAAGGGATAACATTGCACTGATCTGTAGGAGGCTGGCTATGGGTCCCGTCTGACTCCAGGGCTGAAGTAAGAGCTCTGTTTTGCATTATTGTCTCAGAGTTATTACTATATAACAATTGCTCAATAAAGAAGTCTGTGTCAGCCCTAACAATCCATTATTTATAAATACTGACTCAAAGCAAGTTCTACTGAATATCCATCATTTAGTCTTTTTTAGCCAATAAAGTAAATGTGCCCATTGTATATTGACTTTTTTCACCAGAATATCAAAGTTACAGTGTCTTGAGGAAAAACCTTGAACTAAATACAACACAGTAACTTGAATATCCATAGGTTAAAGAGGAATGTCTGTAAATATACAAAGTTCAAAGGGAAAAGAAGTTGTTCTTGGTTGCACAATATAGAAATCCTGAAGCATGATCACAAGGATGTACAAAATATGATTTTACATTATTAATAGAATAGCCTAACATTCCCACCATAATTTAAATATTTTTTCTTATTGATAGTTCTATACTTAGTTTTTGCAATTTAGTAGATCAGAATTAGCTATGGAGTTTTCAAAAATTAGTGATTCTCAGGCCCTAGTCTCAGAGAATTGATTTCAAATTTTTAAAATAGGAATTCCCAATTCTGAATTTTTTGACAAGCTCCTCATCTTATTGTGACGCACATATCTACACAGTTTAAGAAAATCAAGCCTAAAGAAAGGAAGAAGATGTTAAAATTTTTCCAATATCTTTACTTTTGTGTGATACACTGACACTAGAACTGACAAATCATTTGAGATTTGAATGAAGAAAAGGCAATTTTTTTTCTAAATCTTACTTAAAAATGTGATTTAAATGCCAAGTATAAAATATGACTACAGAGCACAGAGTGAAGTCAATTTCTGCTAAATATCCATTTATTATATAAATCAATTTAACTCATGTAAAGAATAAAACCTGTCATTTTTCCTGTAGTTCTCAGAATCCTTTGGAGCCTTAGTTGTGTTCTTTGACTTTCTGCAGTGATTAAATACTAAAAATATTTAATGGATACATAGAGCTATATAAAACATGTTACCTAGATAAATGTCAGATGTCTAATTCAGGCAAATCTATGTTACCAAAGCCTTTCCCACCCCCAGTATCTCTCTCACTTCAAAAATTCAGCTAAGACGCATTGTTTTCCAGACATCACAATCTCTGAAAAAAAAACTCCCCTTTGGGTCATAAAAATTTAATACAATGTTTTGGACACCTCAATAACAAGTCATTTGGGGGGACTTCTAAGACTGACTAATGACAGATTACTCATGGTGATGAAAGTAAGTCTCAAGTGAGAAAGCAAGCTCCAATTTTAAAACAGATGCTGATACAAAAGAGTTTTTAACTGAATCGTTGGAGTTCTGAAAGTCCAGAGCAAATGTGAATTGCAGTTGGGTTACCAGGCCACAGAGAGTACAAAATATCTCTGGAATGAGAGAGTTGAATGTTTGTTTAATCTTTAAACCTACAGATACTTTAGCATCAATAATCTGTTTTGGTATAAGAATTGCACTAAGCCATAGTAAGCCAGGTAAAATCTGGCATGCATTAAGAAAAAAAAATAATTTTAGTAATTTATTCTTGTTTGGGTTTGGGGCATTGTCTTTTATTTCAATTTATTTCAGGAAGCAAAATGGGTTTGAGATTAAGTGTAGGTAAAGCAGCCTATTAACATATGCAACTTCTTAGCACTTACCGCCCATGTTATGGTCAGTTCTCTGTTGCTTCCACCCCCACCTCCTACATCTGAAGGAGCCACATTAGGTGCTGAAACAAATAAACAAAGCTACAAATGAGAGGTCCTGTAATTATTTTCTTATGTTAGAGTTCTTATTCACTTAGAAACTGTACATGTTTTCTTTCACCAGGAAAGACAAGCTGCACACATGATCCAATGCCGCATAGTTGCTGTAATAATGTTTTACTGCCAAGAAAAGAATTGGTTCAGTGCCACAGGAAATGTACTAGTTTCCTTCAACAAAATAGTGAAGCAAATTTGCCTTCCCATCTTTTTTTTTCTGTGTCCTTTTATTTAATATGGTTTTGAAAGATTAGACGTATTTTATTGGTTAAATATTTCACACCTCGCTTTGAACTCTATGACCTAACAACTCACTGTTGTGTTAGTTTTATGCCTCAATCTACAAATAACTGTTAAGAAACAGTGCATGTGCATTAACATAGGATTATGCTTCCCTGAGATATTTGGAAACAGAAAACTGATGCTGTTCTTATGCTCTTATTTTCAATGCCTAAATCTCTTCTGGAACCCTGTCCCATCAGTGACTCCAGTTCTCACCTACTTCCATCTTTTTATATTATCCTTCTATTTTTCAGTCTCTACTGTAATGACTATCCTTTTCAGTCTCTCCAGCCTTAAAAATCATCCTGTAATACTGCTTTCCTCTTAATCTCACCCTTTCCTGTCACTATAATCTTTTAAATTATAATCAATATTAACCTTTGTTATTTAGAACAGAGCTAAAAATAGAGTATGTTTATGTTAGAGTGAATATTTTTCCCATTTCGTCACTTTTAGTTTCAGGTCTAACACATTTCAAATAAGTGATGATTCAAGATTATTTTCCTCCTCAAAGATCATCCATTGAGTTCACGATGCTGAAAATAAGACAGAACAAAAGCACAGAAATAAAGGTAGCTATAACTCTTTTTCCTTTTTTTTTGCGGTACGTAGGCCTCTCACTGTTGTGGCCTCTCCCGTTGTGGAGCACAGGTTCCGGACGCATAGGCTCAGCAGCCATGGCCCACGGGCCCAGCCGCTCCGTGGGATCTTCCCGGACTGGGGCATGAACCCATGTCTCCTGCATCAGTAGGCGGACTCTCAACCAGTGCGCCACCAGGGAAGCCCTAGCAATATATATATATATATATATATATATATATATATATATATATATATTTTTTTTTTTTTTTTGCGGTACGCGGGCCTCTCACTGTTGTGGCCTCTCCCGTTGTGGAGCACAGGCTCTGGATGCGCAGGCTCAGTGGCCATGGCTCACGGGCCCAGCCACTCCGCGGCATATGGGATCTTCCCGGACCGGGGCATGAACCCGTGTCCCCTGCATCAGCAGGCGGACTCTCAACCACTGTGCCACCAGGGAAGCCCTAGCTATATCTCTTAATAGAGTGTTTTATATCTTACTTGGAATAATAGAGTGTTTTATATTTTAATTTCCTTCTTTAAGCTTTGAATGTTCATTTGTAGCTTTAGGAGCTAAGGGACATTTTTTCACAAGTGGAATTGGCATATAACCTACATATTGGACATGTATCTGAATACCTAACTACTCTGTATTTGTATTCAGCCCTGCAGAAAACAGGAGGACTTGGCCAAATACTGATTCCTTTCAGGGAAGTAAATCACCCTGAGCACAAGGAAGTTTACTTAACTTTAGGCTCCAGGGCATCTGACAGTGAGCAAAATAGACTTTCTCTTAACAATAAATTATTCAAAAGAATTTAAACAAATATTTAGGAAAAATACAAAATTCTTGAATTAACAATGAATAAACAATTTAAAATAGTGAGGCTTTTAAACTTGTCTTTTTGCAATGATTTCAGTCTAATAATGATTCCTTAATGATGTTTATAGGAAGGCTTTTGTATTTCAGGTGTAGATCTAAAAAATATTTAAAAAGAAAATCAAGCCAATGTCATGATTATTCTTTCCTATGAAAAGAAACTGTTGCCAATTTTACTTGTAAATTTGAATGCTTAAATATTTGCATATAAGCAACATTTGGGGCTTTGGCATTTTATTTAACAATGTACAAACTGCCCTGTGACAAATCCTAAATTATAAAAATCATGGAGTATAGGAAGAAAGGCCCTTGATTTAAAATATATGGACTACTCAGTTTTTGTTAATTATTGCTTTCCAGTTTTACAGAAATAAAGTTACCATGAATGTAGCTTCTCATTTCAATTTGCATCAGAATTTCACTGTGATTTAAAACAAATTTTTTAGTAAGAGATTCAAAATGGTATGTAAGTAATGCTCTAGGGTCTAGATAAACAAAGGGATTAAAGCCTTACATCTGCTTTTATTCTATCTATAAATATATTTTCTTTCTGAAGTCATTAATAAAATCAAATTAACTGTATAATATTTGGATATTCAAATGAGTTCTTCATAATTCTTATGATCTCCTGCTCTGATGGTGGACCAGATTGCTAACATTCTTTATGCATCTACCATGTTAAATTGATGCTCTTCCCAGGCAAAAATTATATAGGGTCTGAAATTGTTCACAAAAACATTAATGTCTTTAGATCTTATCAGGCCAAAATTGTAGTTTGCTTATTAATCTAGATTTTGTTCTCAAACAGGAAAGTTAAATGGGCGTAGCAGAGTAAATTCGTTAACTGCTCAATAGAATGATAGTCTAAACACAAGTCATCTGGGGGAATGTTTAGATGGGCAGAAAAGAATGCTACAAACTGAAATAAGCATAATGCATAGTACATTTATTGTAAAGAACCCAAACTGATTATGGATTTTTCACTTAAGTGAAAGAATGAACACTTCCTAGTTTATCTCAGTGTATTAAAAACAAAAGCATCTAATGCATATGTTAACCTTGTTTCAAACAAAACAAATTATATTTGATAATATATTTTTCTAAATTTTAATATGCAAATATCACAGTAGGTTTGATCACTACTTTTCATTATCCTCTATTAACTTACAATTGCAAGAACCATCCTCTTTCCCTTCTTGTTCCTCTCTTTTCCTTCTATAAATAATTTTAAGTACCAGTTATAGACACTGTGTAGTGTTAAGCACTAAAGTTATCAATATGAATAAAATCTGATTCTGGTCCTGAAAATGCTAGTGTAGTAAAATTAAATATGTACAACTGGTTTTAATTCAATGTGTTAAATATCCTCAATGTGTTAAAAATCCCTAGTAGAAGTTTGCTGGATGAATGGATGAATGAATAAATGAATAAAAAAGCCCAGCTTATTAAAAGACTCATCTAGAACTTAGAAATGATTTTTACATATCGTACCTAATTGGATACTCAGATCAGCACTTTAAAATAAATATACAGAAAAGTAGCATTATTCTTTTTTTATAAAATAGGCAAATGAGTCCCAAAAGTAGTTAGTTAACTAGCCCAGGTCACACTACTCACATGTAGAGAAGCTGCAATTTTAACTCAGGCCTCCTGATGGCTTAAAAATCTACACTCTTTGCTTCTTTAAAAAAAAAAAAAAGATTTTTCTATTACATAACTAGTGACAGCTGCTAACTTTAACATAGCACTTTACTAGCTATAAAACATGTTCTTAGCACCATCCTCCTCCTTTATCAAACATATCTAAAAAAATAAAAATAAAAATAAATGACACAGCCGAATAGCTTCATTAGACATGAAATTAAAGCTCTCTACATAGTATGAAAGTGCTGATTACAGTGTTATGTTATTTTTTCTCCTTTTCTTCTTAGTTTGATCTGGCAAATAAATAGCTAAGTTGTCAAAACAAACCTGAATGTACCGTTTTAGGATATCGACTTACCAACTGCACCTGCAGAGCTATTAGCTATGGGGGTATGTCTTACAATGACACATCACTTTGAAGGATGCTTCTGTTATCTCTTATTTACAGTCAAAATTAAATGGGTTACAATGATTACAAACACATCTTCTAATTCTTCATTTGGGGCCATCCATTTTATAATGAACTTGTCTGAAACCAAAGAATATACCCAACTGTGCCTGGCAATCTTAAAATTAAGTAATTGGACAGATAAGGGCATATGCCGCACTAGATAATGTCCTGTCTTTCAATCAGTATAATGAGGCACAGGAGCAACCTTTCCATCAAATGGGAACCAGCCTTTATCCCACATAACATATGCTGGCATCTCTTAGAGAGTTGTTATAATGGTACGTGACAAGACAAACATCCCCCTGTTTCAGAAAGTATTTTTATTTTTTTGTAAGGATAAAAAATGTAAATGTCCAATTTTATGAATACTCAATTTTTCAAAAACAGGATGAAATGAAAAACAGAAATTAAAGAGAAAGTCTGTTGGATTGTATTGTATTAAATATATAAATTATTCCTTTAAGATGATTAAAATTACATGAAATTATATGATCCTCTTTTATGTTAATAAAAATGGAAATATATTGCCAAAAGAGGTGATCAATATTTTCTTATAAGCATATTAAAGCTTAAAATGAGCATTAATGGCATAATAAAAATTTTATTCAGAAAATATTATGCACTAGACAGCACTAACTTTGCTTTCCTTACATGTTTTTAATCATAAAAAAATTCATAAGATAAATAATTTCCACTTAGAGATGAGAAACCTGAGGCTCAGAGAGGTTAAGTAAATGCCTCTAATCACAGAGTTTTAAATGATGGAACCAGTATTCTACTAAAGGATCAGTGTCTCAGAACTTTAATACTGCATATTGCCCTCCTAGAAAATTATTTAAGAATGAAGCTTTTAGAATTGCAAAGCCCTGAATTTGAATACTAGCTCTGCTTCACATTAACCAAGTGTAATCTTGACTTCTTTGTCTGTAAAATTAGGATAAATAATACCAGTTGCATAAAGTCATTGTGGGAATTAAGTGGAGCAATGCAAGTAGAGAGTTTAGCACTCTGTGATAACATACAGCAAGTGCATAAATGATAGTAGCCACAAACTTGATTAATAAAGGATCCAAAAATATTTTCTTATGAAAGATTAACAAATGTATTAGAGGTTATAGGATTTATTTTTTCACAACTGAAAGGAAGGCATCATCTTATTATATCACGATTGGGCCAAATCTTGCATTGTGAATAAGACCGTTATCACTTCATATGTTTGTTTTGTGTGTGAAGGCCTTTAAGAGAAGTTCTTTTCCAAGTACACTAGAGAGAGAATTAATTCCTTAACAAAATACCATTTGAGCAAACATGTTAGAGGTCATGCTTAATGAAGGTGATGCCAAAAGTTGTTAGTTGAAAGTAACAACCTTACCAAAATTTTAGGTTTGATATCACTAAAACAAATTTTTCCCAGCATTTCTAAAGATAAGAAGACATTAAGGTTGGAAAGTCTTCAGAGTTACATACAAACTACAGGTAGCAAGCACATCAAAAAGTATTCTTATCTTCTAAATATGATACTAAATATAAATTATATTTATAGATTCACAGATGAAAGAATCAGATTGAATCTTTCTTTCTGAAACATGTTTTGCTGTTGCTGTTCTTAAAAACATTTAATTTAATCAAATATACACTGAGATTAAAAAAAAAATCCAAGTTCTTATAATTCTGTCCAATCAACTGAAGTATACTAAAGCAATCATTTTTGAAATAAATAATACATAATTTTTTGGTAACAGAGTTCCTACAATTTTTTGGTAACAGCGGGGAGGGTCTACTCCTATCATCAATGCCAGAGAAAGTATCTTCCCTCCCCATGAACAATGTTGTTTTTGGATCAGAATTAATTCATATTGTGCTAGTCAACAGATCACAGAAAATTAACCAAGCTCAATGAGATAAAAAAAAGGCCTATATCTGAGATAAGCATGTTATAATTTTTAACTGAAATAAGTTTGCTTAGACCAACTTAATCATTTGATATTTTTGCAATTTTATTTTGAAAATGAATACTTGTTATATCAAAGCAAGTGCATGATCTCTCAGCATGAATTATGTGGTTGAAACCACCAGTCAGATAATGTGCCAGTTCCTTTTTATTTTTGTTTTGCAAGAAAGGGCAACTGTGTTCAGTCCATCACGCAGAAACTTCTATTACAAACATAGGAGGCTCTAGGGAATAATCAAAACCAAACAAACACAAGGATCCTGGCTATGTGGTATCTGTGTTCTCTAAAGCTGCAACATATATTACCTCTGTATCCTAATGAGATTTCTGCAAGGAGAGAAAAAGGAACAATTGTGTTCATTTCACAGGTGGATATAGTAAAACAAAAAACAGTGTTTAAGTCATATCTAGCCCTGTAACTTAGAATGAAATATGAGCTTCTACTAGAACGCAAAAATAAAGGTTCATATAAATGGCTGTGTGTTTAGGAGTCCTGCTTGAGAAAACACCTTTAAGAGAGAAAGTTGAATGTATCAGGTCTGTGTTTGAATTCTGAATCTTGCAAGTAGTTATATTAACCTAGGTAAACTGTTCAGTGTTTCTGAGTCTACTGCCTATTAATGAGCATTGGATTGTAATACCTACCTCAAAATATTATTGTGAGGATTAACTGAAATGTATCTGAAAATGCTCAGCACAGATCAGTATTTTAGTGTTTCTGTTCTTCCTTTATTACAGAATCATCAGTTTTATCTGATAAATTACATGAAATTACATGAAACTTTAAGAGATAATTTATTGATGGCAGTCTCTGTGAATAACTTGGCTTTAAAAACTAAAGACAGTACAATTCATAATTCTATTTAGAAGTTAGGCCAAGGAATTGACGTAGCCAGAAATGTGGATAAGTGATATTAAGATATCACAGCAGAATTTTAATGGCATTCTGTCATCCATTTAAAATATTTTCCCCCAAATAAAGCACTGAAGTTTGGCAAGGCGCAGTAAAAATAAACTCAGAAAGTCTACAAAACATTTTCTTTTTCATAGACAGGGAATAATAAAGAAGAGTTATTATTAGAATCAGAACAATATTTTTGCCTAGAAATTCAAGGGTGAAGGAAAACAGAGTGGGGTATTTCTTGTATAAAAGGCTATTAAAATGGAGTTGGTATTTAGCATAAAAATGTGAACCTAAATTGGAAGAATAGCCATGGTTGAGCTGTGATAAAAGAGCACATTTAGAGTGACACCTAATATTAAAAGAACACATTATAGCTATTTCTGAGATGCTCTGACTCCCCAGGTGGTATAGATCCAAGAGACCCCATCACATTCCCTCCTTGCCAGGCTCACCCTGCTCTCCTGCCCATACCCTCCATCCACGTGGTTGTTCAGTTATCCATGTCTTTGAGAGAGAAAACAAATTGTGAGCCTTCTAAATCATGGAATCTGCTTAACCATGACTCTGCCCGGTTAAGATTCACAATTTACATTAAAGTTTATATTCTAAACACCAACTTCATTTAAGTGGTGTTCAGTGGATCATATAGTTGCCTCTATTTACCTCTTTTCCATTAATTATGTAAGAATATTCTAAAGCTTTATATTTTCTCTTTTGGTTTTTGACTGTCTTGACACAGAATGCACACACCTGTGTGAGATACATATACACACATTTTTTAGATAAATTACTTACCTCAGAGCATTATTTCCAAATACATTCAATTATATGTTAAAGTGTCACTGAATTTATAAACCTTTTAAATTTTAAAAAGTTTCTTCTACATACCAGCACCATCTGTTTTAATTTTGCTTGATGGTATACTGGGCTCTCCTATACCCAATGTATTGGTTGCTAGCACACGAAATTCATATTCCATCCACGGGATTAAATCCACTGCTCTTGCTGCCTCCATATTTCCTTCAATAATCGGAGGATCTAAATAAAATAAATATTAAATAGAGAATATTAGTTGAGTAACATCATTCTTATAATTCTCTCTTTTTATTTTACTGTTTTGAGAAAATGGCACATGTTCCATTGAGTTGAAATAAAAATAAAAAGTAGGAATGACAAAATGTTAAGTTCAAGGGAGTGAGAGGAGAGGTCCTTAATAGATAACACGTTAGAAAGAGAGATATGCACATGGATCATTTATTTATTAAGTACAGAGTGGGAGCACTGAGATTCTGCATTTCTAACTGGCTCCCAGCTCTTGCTTCTGCTGCTCGTCCACTGTCTACAACCCGAACAGCGAGGGGCTGTATTTTGAGGCAAATGTACAACTTGTGCAGTTAAAATTTTTATGGACTGCCACTGATGTAGTGTATGGGTAGTGAATGATTTATTACTAGGGTACCTGTATGTTTATACTCTTTTGTAGTTAGCTTTTTAGATTTATACCCAAATCCTTTGGGGCACTGATAATAAAGGTTATAATAATTCATTCAGATTTATTAAGTATTTCTCAGAATTGATGCTACTAGATACTAACAGGAAAATTATAACTTAGGGGTAAGATACGTTCAAGACTGCTTATTTAATTGAGGTATGATAAAACATACAACCAAGGCGGGATTATACATTATTTTAAGCTCCCCTAAAATATTCTCTCATGTGTTTTTAATAATTAACTTACACATACATATGCATGTAAATACCTGTACATCACTTATTGGAAAATGTGTTCCTTTAGGCTTATATATGACTCATTATCTTATTACTCAAGGAATTTTTATCTGGCACTGCAGACCATGAATAAATAGCTTTTTAAGATGTTGTACCCATCATCACAATAAATGTTAAGCATCCCAGTGCCCAGTTTCTACTTTTAGACAAATTCCTAACGGCTCAGACTATCCCATGCCTCACACTGTCACGTGTGGCACGTGTGGCATAACTCTCCTAGACACTAAATTTGCCATCCAGTCTCTTATTTTGTTAAGAATTTGTTTTATATATATTGACATATATTTTTGACTTTCTGATTAAAAGTTTGGCTTTCCTTCTCCTCTGTTTTAATTCTGCCTCTTTATCTCCTGTTTTCTCTGCCCCTTCCTCACACCAAATTGGGATTTGTTTGTCTTACTTCGTGTACATAGGAAGTTATTTTAGGTAATTGGAAGAGGGAAGATGAATTTTTGATTTGCAAAGGACTCTTCATGGAGAAAAGGAAAACACAGAGCTGGTTGTTATGACACTGGGCAGAGTGGCCTCCTTCTTCACTAGATGCCTTTTTATGATTTTGAGCCTCCTGTAGAAGGAGCCATTGTAGTGGGTTGAATGGTGACTCCCCCCACACAAGAGATATGTCTATGTTCAAATCACCAGAACCTATGAATGTGAGCTTATTTGGAGAAAGGGTCTTGTAGACCATTTTAATTTTAAGACAAATTAAGTTAAGAATCTTTGGATAAGATATCCTGGATTATCTAGATGGGCCCTAAATCCAATGACAAGTGTCCTTTTAAAAGAAACACAGCAAAGAGACATATAAAAGAGTGAAATGTGACCACAAAGGCAGAAATTGAAGTGATGCAGCCACAAGCCAAGGAGTATTTGGAGCCTCTGGAATCTAGAAAAAGCAAGGAATGGGTTGTTCCCTGAGATCCTTGGAGAAGGTGCAGCCCTTTCAACACCTTAGTTTTGTACTTCTGTTGTTTCAAACCATCAGATCTGTGGTAATGTGTTATGACAGACATAGGGAATTAATACAGAGGTTTAGAGGCTGAAGCTGATGGAAATATTTGTGAGTTTGTGAGTCTGGGGTGTCCAAGTAAAAAAGTATAATAGAAGGGTCAAGGAGGCAGTCTGATCCTCTCTCCTGCTTCTTATGCTGCAAAACCCCAGCACCATTTAAATGCTTGAAGAATGGAAATACGGGAACCATTCTAAAGGGTCCCTCTTGACAAGGGCATGGTGTTCTCACGATGGTAACGGCTACCCTGGGGCTTTTTCCAAGCAGCTGGGCAGTCAACAAGTAGGGGCAGGTGAAGGCTGGATCAGACAGGAAGAGCCAGATGGATGTGCAGTGAAAACTACAGCTGACAGACTGATTCTGAGCATGTATGAGGATCCAGTATGAAAATATCTCCAAACAAATGGAAGATCAGGAATATGTTCAAAGGGTAGAAATTCATACTTTACTACAGAAAACATTTGGAAGAATGGGGAGAGCTAAAGAAAGGAAAGTCAACTGGTGTCATTTTAGGGTAGGTTTTAGATTCCAGATGAGGAGTAAGGCCTGTGACTAAATGAAGTCTGAGATGAAGAGAGGAAGATGAATAAGCAGAAAGCCTTGGAGTTACAACCATGAGAAGACAGACCTCAGTGGGATACTCTTGACCCAGTGATGCAAACAACTTTCAAAAGGGGAAGCTGGAAGTGGATGTTAGGAAGATGGACTTCCAGAATGTAACTTCCAAATGATTAAGGAAAGAATTTGATATCTATAAGTTAATAATATAGTCTAAAAGGATAGCTAACAGTTGTGAGCACCTCTCTTTTTAGAACAAAACCAATTATGATCATTGTTAATACACACTAACATCAGTACTTATGAGAAGATAAGTATCTAAAACAAATAAGTTTTTGGCATATCTTTATAATACCCCCTCTATAAAACCATTTATATAAGTAATAGGGTTAACTTAGCAAAAAATGACTAAAGCCAATCATTTTATAAAAATGTATTTAGAATTAAAAATGGCTCTGTATATGGCCTGCTTTCCTTCCCCAGAGGGGGACAGGACTTTGGATGCATACCACATCATAAGAACAGGGTTTAAAAGTTTGCTTTCTAACTTTTTTCCAGTCCAATCTTGAGCTCGGTAGCCCATATCACCACTTTACAACTTGAACTTCAAGACCGGCTATGTCCATACCAGGCCACACCTATAATATGTCTCTATGTTCCCCCTTGTTTGTTCCTGGTTATTATTTATGGACATACATATGTTTCTTTTACTTCTTATTCATGTTTGGGAACCACTCAGTGCCTGGTACACCTAGAATGATGTTTTGTAAGTAGAAGTACTTTATAAATATTTGTAAAAAATACAAATAAACTACAAATACAAAAGTTGTGCTTATTTAGAGTCGACAATGTCTTAATGCAAGAAGCACAACCATGTGTATAATTTTATTGTCTCCTTCAACCCTGAATCAGGCAGGCAACTGGTAGAAGAAAAGAGGGCACTCTGTTACCTTGTCCCACTACAAAATATCCACGCTCTATGGCTCTTATGCCTGTATTTAGCTCATAAATCATCCTGCCCTGTCTAAAGCAGAGGGTAGACCTCATCTCCGTCCTCTTAAGCTCTCTCCCACCCTCTTTAACTCTGAGTTGATCCTTTGCAATTTCTCTCCTCCACTGCTACTGTGTTTTACCTCTAGTACACATTTTTATTTATTTTATTCTGAGCCTTAAATGTCCCTATAAAAGGATTTGTACCTTCTCCAACCCCTTCAGCCCTGGTAGGAACTATTGGATGGATTTTATTTTTCTAAAACCACCCACATAGATAGGTTGGAAGCAAAGGTCATCTTTGCTTTGGAAAGAGATTCTTGCTCCAAGCCAAATGCACAATAATCAGGAGCAGAGGGACTTTGTGTTACCTCTCTTCAGCCAAGTTCCTTGCAACCTGTTTGCTATTCCTGGAGTCAGAAAGAGAGGAGAGTACTTGGCAAAATAGAGGCAAGTACCAGGAATCAGGACTGTGGTCTCAAGTTCCTGAGTTTTAACTGGGTCATTTCTGAGTCAGGCCACTTTTTACAGACAATTTCAGTTTTGGAAATCAGATTTTAACTGTATAAAGGCTGTCAGAGGCTTCTTTCTATAAAAAACTAAAATGTTGTATATTAACCTGGTAGCTATTTAAATCTTGGTTTTACTTCTAAGTGTAAATTTCAAGCAAAGGGATACAGAATAAGAGACATACTCCTTACTTTAATATTCAGGTCAAAAGACCCCCTTTAGAAGGTTTTATTTTGATAACCAGCCATGAGCACTAATCTACAGGTCTATTTTCAAATACCTTTAGTCCATAAGGCTCAGAATAAAAAAAAATCTGACTATTCTTTGGAGGAAAAGAGAAGCAAGTCTCATGGGTATCCCAAGGCCAATAGTCACAATTGCCTGGCAACCATGCTTTGTGGTGCTCTGCCTTCAGACCACAACTAGTTCCCTGAGCAGCTTCAGAACTAGGCACAATGACCTCCAGACTAAAAAGCAGATGTTTCAAAAATAACTCCAGGCAATATAATCACACCTGTTCTAGATCCTTGGAAGTTGCCATAGTGAGTTCTGCTATTTCCTCGGGGTTTAAATACAGTTTGAACCCTTAGGATCCTCCATCTAAATCTAAAACCCAAGTATTTAAAACTATTCAGAAAGAATTACCCACCTGGGGATCTAGCTGAAAAAGTTGATCCATTGTTTCAGAATGAAAATGGACAATTAAAGGCCTCTCTCTTGCTCTGACACAACTACTCAGTGTGATGTTAGAGGCTCTAGACCCAACCTGTAGATCATCTGGCAGGACTCAGAGAAGAACCAGAGGTGTGACAATGTTCCTTGCAGAGAAAGAGAATCGGATTGTTCTCTGAATTCCCAGAAAATGTGATTCATTTTTTCTTCTCTATGGAAAGTTTGCATGCTGCCTCATAAAAACCCAGAAGTTTATCTTTGAAATAAGAGCAACAAAAGTGAAGCTATGGAAAGGCAAAAAATAAAACAGTAAATTCTAAAATGTAAATGTCCTACAAGGAGCCTAATACTTTTTCATTTTTTTAACCTATAAATTTGACAAAGATTTAAAAAGAAAATACTAAGTAAAGCTATGGTGGAAGAGACACTTATATACTGTTGATTGGAATAAAACTTATTCCACCTTTCTACAGCGTAATTTTGTAGTAAGCTCATGGGCTTAAGCATATGAGCTCAATAATTTAATTCACTCAATAATTTAACTCACAAACGTCTATTCTGAGGAAATAATCTAAAATTCAGAGGAACATTTATGTGCCACGACGAAAATTGCAGAGGATTGGTAACAATTAATTCTAGTCTTCCGCAAGACAAAACTTTAAATATAAAGACACTTTTCTTCTCCTTTTTCAAGAACATATCTGAGGTTCTCTCAATTGCTCCTCATAGCACAGTTTCCAGGCCATTTTATATTCTGGCCAACATTCTTTTTCCACACAAACACACACACACACACACACACACACACACACACACACACACACACCATCACCAACAATATTCTATATTTTTTCCTCTGAAAGTAGCAGCACGGAATCCAACACACATTCTAAACGTGACCTGAGCATCTTGTAGAACCCTAGGAATGGTATCAGGTTTCTGTTGTCCATCCCCAAAAATGTTCCGGAGAAGTAATGCTTACAGTTGATTGTTTTAAAGATCTACAGTCTATTATTCTCATTATTCTAAATTTAATCATTGGAATGCTGAAAGTTGGTATCTTTGAAAAATATTTATTGGACACCTTAACTAATTACCTGCATGAAATTGAATTTAATCCTATACCTTCTTTTTTCAGTGGACACCACTGTAAATAAGAACCACGTGATTTTTATTTCTACGTTGGCTATAAATTTTTTTTTCCACTTCCACTTAGAACACAGTCACAATAACTTTACTGACCAACAAACAGGAAGAACATGCAAGATAATCTACAAAATAATAGTTTTTTTTAGAGGCCATTGGAGAGCTGAGTTTGTGAAGAAATCCAATGAACTAAAGTCATCATCAGTAGAGTCATGGGGAGAGGAGGATTTAGTCATAGACGTTCATAAGAAAAAGGCAGTTTAACTTTTCATAGATATTTAAAGATAAAGTGCAGTCTGGCATGGCTATTTTGAATCTCTGGGAGCCCCAAATCAAGGAGAGTCCTTACCTGTTGACTAATTCTTTCTCTGTAGGCTTTACCAAATGCATTCAAGAAAGTTCGGAAGCCGGACAAGAGTGCTGAGAGACCACCCTTAAAGGCATAGACACCTCAGATCTGCTCAAATCTAAGAGCACAGCAGGAAAATTGAGACCCTGCATGCACTCTGAGCCTTACACTGGATATAAGTGAGTGCCCACGTGTGGCTGGGTGAGTGGTACGAGGGTAACAGAGATTTGCCTCCCATCTGAGGAGCAGGTGCTTTGGATCTGTGAAGTCTGAGGGAAGGATAGGAGAACTGAGAAAATTCTCCCGCACCGCCCCAGCACTCTGTGCTTTAGACTGATTATCAGACAACAGCTGTCTGGGGCAGGAGCAGGGGAGGAGCAAGAGCCCTCTCTGTTGTCCAAGCTGGAGAAGAAAGCTGAAGTCTGATAGGAAGACTGGAAAACCTCCAGACATGCAATATGGGGGAAAGGTTGTGATCCTGTACTCAAAACACTTATTAAAGCCTGTATAGAACTGAATTTAACAGCAAAGCTCAGATCATCTCAATGACAGATTAGATTGACTCAACCCCTGAAAGAATGACATGAATTTTCCTGGGAAAAAAATATTTACTCAGCCTCTTCTGTTCTTTTACACACAATGTTTGAAAATCAATCAACACACACACACACACACACACACACACACACAGTGTCCACGATCTGTGGAACACATCAAACAATCTAACATATATTTCACTAGAGACCAAGCAGAGCGAGAGTGGGACAGAGGAATATCTAAAGGCATAATGTCTGAGAATTTCCAAGGCTGAAGGAAGATATCACCTCAAAGGTCTAAGATGCCAGTAAACTGCATCTGGATAAATATATTCTCATCAAGCTGAAAAGCAAATACAAAGGGAAATCTTGAGAGTAGCTAGAGAATATGGACACATTAAATACAGGAATATAAGGTAAAAAGAATAGTTGACTTCTTGTCAGAAACAATGAAGGCAAAAAGACAAAGACACTCTATTAAGTGCTCAAAAAAGCAGCTTAGAACATATATCCAAAAAATCACTTAAATATTAAAAGAAAACTATTTGTTAGTGTAAAAAAAAGCTGAAGGTCTTTGACTTCAGCAACCTGAAGAGTTAGACATGTTAAAAGAAGTTCCTTACTTAGAAAAATTATAACAGATAGAAATCCAGTTCTACAGAAAGCAATGGAAAACCCAGAAATAGAAAATATATTGGTAAGTATGAAGGACTTAGAAACAACTTTCAGCAACTGAGAAATAATAGAATATATTCTATAGAATATAGAATATATTAATAATATAGAAAATAATAATAATTATTTAAAATAATAAATAAAATAATAATAGAAAAGAACTTCCATCCAAGATGCCCTTTATCACCAGGGGCATAAAGGGGGGAAAAAAGCTGTCAACCAAGAAAATAAAACTACCTTTTAAAAATGAAAGCAAAATAAAGACATTCCCAGATAAACAAAAACAGAATTTGTTGGGAGCAGACCTGACCTACAAGAAATATTCCAAAAAGTTCTTCAGGCTGAAAGCAGTTGATCATTGACAGTAATTTGAAAAAACCATCCCAAAAAAATAAGGAGCACTGGTAAAGGTAATTATGTAATTAGAAAAGTATAAATACATATTTATTCTTTCTTCTCTTATCTGATTTAAAGGCCATTGTAGAGAATATCTATTTATCTATCTTTATCTATCTACTTATGCATTTACCCATACACATATACATATGTATAAATGTATATATACAGTGTGTGTATGTAATAAAATTGTGTTGTTGGGCTTACAGCATATAGAAATGTAATATATTTGACATAACTTTAAGGGACAGGTAGAAGCGAAGTTGTATTACAGTAAGAAAATAACATAAGATGATAATTCAAATTGACAGAAACAAATGAAGAGGATCAGAAATGTTAAATATTTAATATGTTACTTAATATAACAAACTATAAATATATACTTGTTTTCCTTTCTTCTCTTAGCTTCTTTAAAAGACATTCAAATTATAGAAAGCAATTTCAGCAGAAGTTTATTGAATTTGCAACATACATAGGTGTATAATATATATAATATAGATGTATGAATAATAATCCATAGCACAAAAAAGGGGCAGAATGGAATAGTGCTAAGAGTAATGTTTCTATATCTCTCTGATATTGTTGGTAAAAATATGAAGTTTATTGTGATAAATTCCATTATACCAGGTAAGCTCTAGAGTAATCATTAAGTTTTTATATTTAGAGAATATCATTAAATTAGTTGAATTTTTATGCTAGAAAATATTCATTTAATGCAAAAGAAAACAATAAAGAAGAAATAAAAGGACATAAACAAATGGAACATTTAGAAAACAAAAATACAGTGGCAGATATAAATTCAACTACATCAATGATAATATTAAATATCAATGGATTAAATAATCTAATCAAAAGGCAGAGATTGTCAGACTGGATAAAAAATAAGATCCAACTATATGTTGTCAACAGAAAATATACTTTAGATTCAATATACAAATAGGTTGGCAATTGTAAAAGATATAACATGCAAACAGGTACCATAACAAATTGGAGTGGCTATGCTAATATTAGAAGCATCCTATTTAAATGCAAGTCTTGCCTCCCCATCTCCCTTCTCTGTTGTTTATCTTTATCACTAATCACCATGTGACTTATTATATATTTTAATTAGTTGTTTATTACCATCTCTCCTACTAGAATGTAAGCTCCTTGAAGGTAGGGTTGTGGCTTTTCTTTTGACTTTTTTTTCTCTCTGTTTTATTCACTGCTGGTCAACTATGTATCTAGGACAGGTTCAGGCACACAGTGGGAGCTCAATAAATATGTATTTAATGAATGAGCACTATGGGTTCTGATCTAGTTGCTAGGGATAGCACAGTGAATCAAACAAAAGTCTTCCCCCTCATGGAACTTAATTTATAGTGGAAAAAATTTTTTTAATGGGAAGCATATTTTAATTGAGCCATATGTTAAGCATAATGTGGTAAGCATGGTAAGAACTAATGGAGATGATTGCAATCATTATTCATTTTTCAAAGCCAAACCAAATTTTAACCATATGTTTATTTCATTTGCTCTCTAGTATCTATAATTAATGTAAATTTGGCTAGATATAAATTATCATCTATTGTTTTATCATTATCATCCATTTTCATTCTATTTAGAGAAGTAGAAACTGCTCATGCTTTATGTTTATCAAATATCTAAACGGTTTTTAAAATTGTTTTTCAAAAGGTCTGATTTTGCCAAGTATATTTATAGATAATTCTTACACTCACAAGCATAATGTAATAGAAATGTTTCACTTGTTTCTAATTCTTCTGAACTTCATACACTTATGTGGAGAATTACTTAATGCTAAAATATATCCTAAACCCTTGTAACAGATTTCAAGTTTATATTTCATTTATTTCCCATGATAGGAAGAAATTATCAAAAAAAAGAGGTGAATCTAAATTAAAACTTCTCAGGGAGCAATACCAATAAATTCTGTTATGTTAAGATTAAAGTGAGCAGGTTTAAGATATGCTGGGATTAATTCTTTTTCATTTTTTAAAAAAGAGGAACATTCTATTCACTTTTGTCTTTTTTTCTCCCCTCTGGTGACAACTGAGAACATATTTCTATGCCTCTTCTTTATGCATGTGAAAGAAATTCTGACAACTGCAAGTTTGGTTAAAAATATTGTCAACAATGACAAAGATAAACAGGTTATTTTATCAAAACAATCCTCTATCTTCCTTCATGTTCTATGAGAAAATACGCTGATGTGTGATATTTGAAGACTAGTGATGACAAATGGCAATGGTAATAACTTATACACAAGGAAAAGTACCCACTTGCTCTTAATTAGTTTTTGTCTGTTAGAAAATCTTAATATGAGAGAAAAAAAAAGTTGAGGTACTAGACTTCTTTAAAAACCTGTTTTGAGGAAATTCAAGCCAGATAAGAACATATTCAGAAAGTAAAAAGTTATGGTAGTAAGATTTAGGTGCTTAATCTTTATGATTAATTGTACCTTTTTTTAGAATGCAGAACTATAGTGCCTATATAATTGGATAAAAAGGGTCATAAATAATAAGTTATAGATGCCATTTGCCAAATCTACCTTCCTTATAATTTTTTCCTAGTACATTTTACACTTAACACGTAGCTCAAATAAGAAATCCAGGAGACCTCTCTTTGCTTCCCCATTATAGATTTAGACATGCTGCTTCTTCCCCTATAGCTTTAAAACATTTAGTTTTCTGTGGTTTTCTTTACTACTAAAACATTGGGATTGTTTGTTTTAAGAAAATTTTCAGGGTCGATGATAAAATTATTAAAACATCCAGGTTTTTTTGTTTGTTTTTGATGAAAGAATTCATCTCAAGGGCTTCCCTGGTGACGCAGTGGTTGAGAGTCCGCCTGCCGATGCAGGGGACACAGGTTCGTGCCCCGGTCCAGGAAGATCCCACATGCCGCAGAGCGGCTGGGCCTGTGAGCCATGGCCGCTGAGCCTGCACGTCTGGAGCCTGTGCTCCACAACGGGAGAGGCCACAACAGTGAGAGGCCCGCGTACCGCCAAAAAAAACACCAAAAAACAATTCATCTCAAAATATGAACAGATTTATCAAACAAAAAAAACTCACCTGTCTTTGCATCTTTCCAGTCATCTGAAAGAATAGTCTTGGTCTGGATAGTGTATTTAGATATAGGACTATGATTGTCTGAACCACGGCTCCAAGTAAGTCCCACAGAAGTGGCCCTAATGTCTTCTATTCGCAGACCACCTGGAGGGCCTGGAGGGCCTGAAATGAAAATTTGGGTAATGAATCAATGAATCCCAGCTAGAGAATTAAGTACACATTAGAATACAAAAATGCCCTCTTTGCAATTAATCTAAAGAACATATACATGATGAAATCAGTGGTGTCATAGTCCATTTAAACATAAACTATAAGAAGCAGTAATAATGGTGTTTATGGTTTTTACTAAATGCTTTCGTGATGTCTCTTTTTATGAAAGGAGATAAATTCTGTCCTTTAAAAATGGCATTATTATTATAACAAACATATGATACTCCTTGACTCATAAAATGCATTTGGCATCAAATGAACCTGACATAACAGATTGTAGCATAGCGATAGTTAATGGATGTTTGCTGAATACATGGATCAGAGCTGACAGCACAGTCCAGATATGAGGGTAGTCAGTCGTATGTTTCATTCTGTCTACCCAAAAGGAGGCAGGACATATAACTCTAAACGTTATAGATAATTTATGTTACTTGGAGTAGAAATTTCTGAGAATGCTTGTATGTATCATTTTGGATAATACATTTCATGTTAGTTAAACTAATAGAAATAAATAATATTAAAAGAAATATTTCTATTTATATAAAATGTAGAAAACAACTGTCAATTCAGATATACGAGGAATGATCTGAAAACATCAAATAATATACTGAAGAGTCTTAGGCCAGAAGAATTATTACTGCAGAACATAAAACAATGTTAAAAATAGGCTTTCAGAGATGCTTCGTAATTCAGTATTAATATTCTTCTCTAAACTGAGAACACTGTTCTGGGTGGTAGAGATGACAAGATAAATGAGACATAACTTTTAGATTTTGAACAGCACTTTGTCTTGAAAAGGGTGAATTGGCCCGGTAAATAAATAACAGTAATAGACAGTAGTGAATGCCAGGATTATGGCATACATGGTATACAAGATACTTATACTTTGCATCATGATTTCTTCTTTGTAAAACTGTAACAAAAAGTCCTTTAGGTGGTAATGTGGCATCTATCACTTACAATGCTAAAGAAGGCTCTCAGTTGCCAGAGAACTCCTAGAATAGACATTTCAGACAGTGACATCACTTGTTTTCTTTGTACCAGAAAGGAGGCCATCCCCAACTGAATTAGGCATAGTGAATATAATAATCAACAACTTTTTTAAGTGGCAACTTTTTTTGTTGAAAAAGTATTAAATAAAACAAAGTTTTAATCTTTTAGCTGAAAATAAGTGCCTTCCTATTTAAATGTCAGATCAGATGCTTTGTCTACTTGGCCTTTTTTCTCCACATGGGCTTTGGTCTTTGCAAAGGTATAGAGAACACCACAAACCTTCACCAATTTCCTTGCGGTTGGTCCCAAGGAGGAAAACGTGTGTGTAGATCAACAAAACTGTATTACTACTAATATTAAAATAACACAGGACACAGCCTATTGATGGTAGTAAATTTTATTTGGAATTATATAACAAATTAATAAAGGTAAATAAATTTTTGTAAATGTATAATCTGTAATAGTATTCTTATACTTCCTGATGTTAATTAAAAGTAATAATAATACACCACCCACAATTAATGAAAATAGTCACATAAATTATATAAAACACATTTGATATTCAGAAAGAACACATTGTATTTTTCATATGTAAAAAACACATTGAAATACAATGCACATTCTTGATCAGAACCACCAAGTTCCTTATTTCACATGAAGTATCATCCCAAGTCAATTACTGAGTGGAATATTTCAGAGTATTAAAATTAAAAATTAGAAATGAAAAATAAAAATTTTAAAAGGAAGAGAAAGTCTTATAGTGAAGGCATTCAGACACTTTTTCTGAGCATAAAGTTATGGCATTCAGAAAATGTTAAAGGAAATTTAAGGCAAAATTGCCATAGGTTAGTCTTTTACCATTAAAGTGAAAATCATTTCCCTACTATTATTCTGTGAAGTTCTTTGATGGCAAATGAATGACCTTGGCAAAGTCAGATTAAAGTCACATACTATTAGTGTATTTGTTGGGACACTATATGCATGATAATTTATCCAGTCACCCATTCACTGAAGAACAATATTGTTGAGCAAAAGACTGTAATTATACTTATGCATTTTTTTTCTCTGATACATGCCTGGCCTATAGTGAGTTCTTAGTAAATATTTGGTGAAGACATAAATAAATTTATCACATTGACCTTCAGACAGTTCTGTAAACATAACAGTCATTCACAATACAATCTGTATTGAAATACTGTATCATCATAAGAAGGTGAAATTGAGAAAACAAATGGAAAGGAGTTGGTTGATATTCCCAAAACCACTGTGTGGCAATATTATTTGGTAACGGCTCACTTTGATATAAAGTAGATTTTTCCATCTAGTAATTAAATACAAATATCCCCCAGAAAATACCTGAGAGAAAATATACTATTAAAGAGCAGAGATTTTAGAGTTAAAAAAGGCTTGACTTTAAATCCAGTTCCTTGATCTATCTTGGGCAAGTTTCTCAAATTTACTCAACTTTCATTTTCTCATCTATAAAATAGGAGTAATAAAAATTGACCAGATAGGATTGTTGTTAGGATTGAAAAAAAACCTTTAAAGAATGTAGTGTTAGGCCTGGTCCACAGGAAGTCCTTAGTAAATTTTAGCTATTAATGTTATTATTGTTACACCTGTAAGAGCTTTCTGGGCATCTGAACTATAGGACAGGAGTAATACTTGTTAATAATTAACAGGGATTTGTTTACCCGATTGTTCATTTATCACTTGTTTCCACTCAAAAGTAAGGTATTTCTAGTAAATTTGATGGAGGTAAGGAATGGCTGGGGATGTGAAGGCCCTCTAATGTGTACTAAGGAATCAAGATGCAGAAAAAACAGAGTGGTTCTATGGAGACAAACTGGGCCAGCCTTGCACTGTCTCCCAGAAGGAAGGTTTTCTAAGCAGTGTAGCTGATGTTACTTGTTCAGATTTTCTGTTCAGAATGGAGAAAAAAGTGTTGTGGTAGAAAATGAAATAATGCAGCCACTAGTTCCTCAGCACAAAGGCAGGCATTTAGGAACTGGCAGTCCTTCTGATTCTTTCTTCAGTGACAAAAAAGCAATACATAATTCTGACTCAGAGTCTGTTTGTTTCTTTTTTAAGCTCTCATCACTGTGCAAACACTTTCAAGAAATCTTTAAGGAAAGAATTGAAGCTAGGGAAAATGTAAGCGAATAGACAGCTAGATACAGGTTATTTCACTATTACTCTATCGGTATACCTTTCCAGTTTCTTAGGTGTCCTCAGGCAGATAGCTAATGATTGCTAAGAACACTATATATACCAAATTTAAATTATCATGAAACAGAGAAATTGGTCAGAGGGAAAGGACCTTTGGAATTTGACCTGTATTTTAAATGCATAAGTATATTAGATGACAAATTATTTTATTCATGCATTCTTTTCTGTCTTTTGTTTTTATCATTAATGATCCATAGTGGGAATAAAAAAAGAAGGAACTGGAATATTTCTCTGACTAACCCTGCAAAGGCTTTTCATCAGTTCTTCTCACTATTAGTAAATACTAAAGGAGTTGGAAAGAGAAGAAAATGAGAAAAAGGGATAGGAAGGAGGGGATAAAAAGTTATTCCAAGTATGCTTTTTGGTTTTAGTTTTTATGAATATGGTTTTATCTATACTACTTGCATACCCCCATGCCCTGGAGTTCTGATATTCATTTTATTAAGCTTATGTATCATGTCCATAAAACAGTGCTGCTATTTTTGTTTTCCGATTCTTCCAAATGCTGACAGATGTCGTTAAGTGTGGACATCACTAACTGTGTTAGGCCTGTCCAGCTGACTAAATTCCTCCTTTATAAATTAACAGTACAGACTTCAATGTTGATTCTTTGCATCTTCTTTTCCTTTTCAATATCATAGTGTTCAACCACTACCTTTCTGTACTTCTTCAGGTAGAGGCTGCCACTATGGACTGTTCTTCCTTTTTTATTTGCATTACCCTCTATCTTTCAGTTCTTGTTTTTCACCATTATAACCTTTCTCTCTGGCTTTAAATATCTCTCTCAGAGATTACTGACTGAGAAAGCTCCAAAAAATCTCACCTATGGGGGATAATTAGTAGTCTATCAAGATCCTTGTTAGTGTTATGTTTCTACATTGTGAGTTCTTCAAAATCAGGCAAAAGGAGTCTATAATTACTGAGGCTTTTTTCTGTCACTTTTTTTTTACATAGTGGAGACTTTGGAAATAGCCAGAATGGTCCTTTATCATCTGTGGTTCAATGCAGTTTCACTGGCCACATCCATATTCTCTTTTCCTAAATTTTTCTAGGTTCTCAATGTTTTTACTATTAAATCACTGACTACAGGCAAATATTGAAAACATTTGGCTATGTAATGTAGGTCACACACACTTTAGAGATCACTGAAGCCAATACCTGTACATTTTACAAAACGTTGCTGCAGTTCAGAAAGGTTATTGCCAGTATGAAACAGTTGGTCTGTGACAGTACAGAAAAAGACAAGAGACTGAGTTTCCTGGTACAACCCAGGCAAAGCGAGAAGCAGCCCGTTTGAAATTCGAATCATGCAGCCCAAACGTGTCTGTCCACAAAAAGCCTGCAGAGAACTACCTGATAACTAGCACATTTATACTGTGCTTCTCTTGGATTTGCCTGCATTTTTAAAAAAGTATGAACTCATAGGAGCATAAAATGTTAGTGAATCCAAAAAAGGAAATTTATATTGTCTATTTTAATAAAAGTAATATATTTTACTAAGTAAGGAAATTTATATTGTCTATTTTAATAAAAGTAATATATTTTACTAAGTCCTTATTATATCTGAGTCATTGCTAAATCTTTTATAATTCTTACAAATAACGCTATGATGTAGGCACTATTATTTTCACTATTTTACAAATGAGGAAACCCAGATATGGACAGATTAAATAAAATAACCACAGTCATCCAGCTAGCAAACGGCAAAGCTAAGACCTGAACTCAACTGATTTGCCATGAGACTTTTCATTAACTATAGTAAAAACAATCATTTAAAAAACAGCATTAGCAGCTTCAAATTCAAAAATGGTATTTACTGCTTTCCTTTAGAGACCTTTTTTGTTGGGGAGAATATGAATTACTTGGGCACTAGTGTATATTGTGGGTAAAATGACAAAAACTGCGATATATTGACTACAGCTTTTTAAATCATTTTGTGATCTGTTAATTCAGATAAGTGAAGGTAAAGATATCACCCATTTATAAATTCCTACTACATGCCCAGTTTTTTTTTATTATCATGAAGGGATTTGTTAAACTTTCCTGAATTTTACTAGTGTTTTTAGAAAAAAATACCTATGTGTGAACAAAATACAGATGTGATTTCCATTCAGTTTTCTTTCACATGTAAAGTAATTAGAAGGAAAAATGAACATAAATACAATTATTTCTCAATTCTGCCATTTCTTCTTTAGGAATGTAGTAACACTCAGTGAAGTAGTTTTTAGACATTTGAGGAAAAATAGCAGGTAAAAAGTTTTCAAAATGATTATTCACACATTATAAGCTGACTGTATTTTCTCAATCAATAACTGAGACTAATTTTCCCATAAGTCCAGTGGGATAGAAGATTTGAAACTGGGATCCTCCAGGATTAAACACGATAGATGCATAGTACCCTTGACTATACCCCAGGCGTCACTTGAGTCAGCGCCAATACTTAGGCAGTAACCCTAACGCACTTTCTCCCTCCAAAAGGCTGACTCACTCTCTAAATACCTGTAGTTAGAACTGGACCCCAAAAAACTGCTGGTCCTTCTTGGACTCCACTCCGCATAGCACACATTTAATGCAAGCCTTGGCGCTAAGCAGGAAAGACATCTCAGTGTCATCTTATTTCCATTTGTAATTACTCCATAAGTAATTAAAAGCAAAGCACCACATATGAATATCCCATGGTTCACTGTTTATTTTTACCAAAAGAGCAAATTTTAATGAAAAGTTTAAATGTAAGAAAACAAAAAACTTTCAGTACAAATTATCATCCCTTTTAAAATAAAATAATCTGAAAATAACAATGCTGAAACAACATCAGTTATTATCAAGGCACATGGCTTCTTCTTTACCAAAACATGTCAGTTAGAGTCTCTTTATTACTATATGCCCGTTCTTGCTCTGAAAATTAGTTAAGACAACAGCTTTATTATAAGTTAATAAAACACAAATTTGTGTGCTCTTGTTAAAGCGTTAAGACTGTACTAAGATGAAGCTGAATATTAAACATCTCTACCATTTAATAGGAATATAGTAGTTTTTCAACCTCTAAAATTGGTATTTTAACCTCTTACATTGTTAAAAATGAACATAGATCCCTATTAGAAATGAGAATGAGGATAAAGGAGCTAAATGAATCTATGTAATTCTAATTGATATTGATGCAGTTTATCTAAACAAAAATATTCTCCTTTTCCTGCCACTTGTCATAATTGTTATGTGGTTTCCTTTCTAATTTTTATTCTGTCTTTCCAAAACTATATTCCTATCTGATCTTGGTGGTATACTTTCAGTGATGGACTATGGACCACAATGCTGGTTTATGCACATCTCCATGGCAACATTTATGGATACGTGACAATTTTGAATTATTTTAAAATATCTTATTAAAATGACAGTTGCCCTAGATCTCCAGTCTAAATCCTAAGATGCTTCCTTCTATGACAATAATTAACACTAGAAAATGAAAAATGGTGGAAATAAGTAACATTTTGAGCCAGAGACATGTATTCCTTTACGATGACTAATCAATTATTTTTTAACTACATACATATTTAGGGGTCATTACATATCTCTCAAAGTTTTCCTAAGAGTTCTTCCAACCACAGATGGGAATTTTAGAGTTACTAAATGAGAAGTTCATATAATATCCCACCCTTAACCATAAACCTGTTTAAGAAGAGCAAATTATTTCTTGTGAAGAAATAAGAATTTTAAGCATGTCTCTTTGACCAAAGGGCAGAAATGAAAATATTTTCAAATAATGAAATTTAAGCAGTTCCAGAAAGAATTATATACACTTCAATTTTAATCTGCCATTTCTGTTCATGTCCTTCCAAAAAGTCTTGACCTTCCTCTCAAAACAAAAGATCCAAGAAGGCTGATGCTAGGAGTTAACAGAATTAAATATGCATACGTGCTGTTAATGGCTTAGTCATCTTCACTTAAATCTTGCTACTGAGATGACAGTTTTCTCCACATGCTGACCAATTTCACTTCCCAGTCCCAGGAATTGTTCCAAAAACCTTACAGAGCCATGGGTGGTCTTCAGTTGTTTATTGCTGCTTTTGATCTTTTCTTGCCAAAGAATATATATGGCACCAGGATACAAAAGGCCACTGGAATAATGCCCCTTAGCTTACATCCTAATTAAGATGACTCATTAGTGAATTTGACAACAACAGTGTTCATTACCTGCTTGGGTAAATCAAACAGTCCATTCGGTGGCAACACTCCTGTATTATAATTCACCAGTTCTTCATTTTTTTTTTCAGATAATGAGCTAATTTCTGAGATATGTAATTTCAAAGAAAAACAGGATATGAAAACACGAAAATTTTACTTGGCCATTATATGATGTACTGGGTTAGTTCAGTAGGCATTTTTCAGATATTAATGAAGCTATACAATTATATTTTAAAATATCATTCTGCTCAAAGTATGCTTAGATGTTCAAAAGGGAAAAAAATCCTCTAAGAACTAGATTTTGGCAGGGGGAACTGCAGAAGCTACAAGATTGAGTTAATTAGTAAAATCTAATATAATATGTTAAAAAAAAAAAAAAAAAGGTTTTCCCACAAAGAGTGAGTGTCAACGATCACCAGGTTGGAGGCAGGCTTGCACAGACGGGGAGAAAAGGATCCGCCATGTTTTTCTCTCCATCTTTTCTGTTTTTACCTGCAAGAGGAAAGATCAAGGCTGAAGGGCAAGTGTGGATGCCCATTTAGGAGCAGGAAGCCATATACTTCAGGAATTTGCCAAGTATCCTTAATGGGTAAGTTGAAATAATGAACAAAGAAAAACATCTTCTAGACACTGTAGATGGGAGTCCAAAAAGGAGAAGGCTGAAGTGACAAGCTTTGGCCCAATCAAACCTGTTTCCCTCAGAAACAGTGACTGACTTTGTAAGGAACAAGAGTTGTAACTGGATCCCTTCCTCCCCTTAAAAAAAACCCTCAAATTCCTAGAGCCTTTGTAATTCCACTCCACATAGTACAAGTCTACCTACCCAAACCTATGCTCATGCCTTCAAGGCTTCTAAGTAAGAAAAAAATCCTGAGGATAAATTTAAGCAGTGATTTATGAAATTTAATCAGAGGTTGGGGCTGGAAGTCATGGGAACCTGTGTCTTGATTAATATTATATTTATTGTTTATGTCTATATAGACGTTAATAGCAAAAAGGAGGGAAGTAAAAGAAAATGTTTATAGAAAGTCATCATGGGCAACGTGTGAACTGGAGCTGTTCTTCTCTTTCATAAATATGGACTCTGAGGCTTATGATGATTAACCGACTGGCCTAAGACCACAGATTATTCAGCAAGTGAAGTGCATTTCTAATCTATGTTTGCCTAATGCCAAAAGCCATACATTTTCCATTGTGCCATGCGGATCTTTTAATGACTATATGCATATATTAGTATAACTATATTATTATAGAAAAGTATGGTATTAACAAGATGATCATCCTCCTATGTTCCCTAAACATAACTAGGGATAGTTTGATTATTATAATTGGACCACTTTATAACTACTAGTGCCCCCCTAGTTATAGTTATTTAAGTAGGAGAAATAGTATCTAGGAAAACTGCTGACTGCTTATTGCAAATTTAGTCCTATGATAAATGGTAACAAAGGTCACCAAAACGCACTTGTCTCTTACATTTGTCTTTCAAACATAAGAGATTTCCAAGTCTTTTGATGAGAATTGAAATTGCTAATTTTAAATATATTCTTTTTTTCTCCCTTTTAAATGAAGTTTTGGTAGTTTTGTGGAGAGAGGGGGCTGTGAACAGTCACACAGGGAGCCTCCCCAAACTGTTGCACATTGGAGTGCCATTTCTTGAATTAGTAACAGAGGCTTCCAACCTCTGCAGGAACATATCAAACAGTGGTCCTCCAACTTGTTTAAACCACAAACATCAGAAGTACCTGGTGTGTTCCAAACAGGGACAGTCCCTTGCCCCAGAGAAATTCTCAGGGATGTGCGGGGGGGCTCAAGCACTAGCTGTTGAGAGCCATTAAGACTGTAGTGAGATGATGCTCAGAAGCATATTCCTCAGTGTGACAGAGCCCAGACTGTTCAATGACACACAAGGGATTGCTACCTTCTAGTGAGTCACAAGTTATTTGCTACTAAGAATATTGAAAATTCATAAGTTTGTACATTATTTTTTTGTGTAAAAATGAAGTGTATTCAAGGTTATCCTTTTAATTATGCTAGCTCTTGTTCACTGTTCACTTTCATCCCAATGCATTTTCAGATAAGGGAGTTGGTATTCCAGCAGTGCCCTGGGAAATGCATGTGGGCCACAACGAAGTCCCTCACCTCATCCCATGTCAACAGAGTGACCATGACAAGCATTGGGCAATTAGAAATTAAAATGGTGTTTTAATTTTTTGAAAAAATAAAAAGACCCTTTGGATTTATTCCACAATCTTCATTCACTCATGAGTGTATTGGGCAGTTAAAATTATAATAGAAAGGTACTGTGGCAGAGAGAAGATTGGGAGCTCCCTGCTGTGTTGATCTAATGAGATGTCCTAAGCCAAATTTAGATAACAGATGGGAGACGGGGTTCTGTCACACAAGGACCGGATCCTGTAGTCACCTCTGAAGAGGAAATAGGGAAGGCGCAAACTATGGAATAGCTGGATTTGTAGGATACCAATGGAGATTCCATAGTTGCTTGTAGTACCCTTTTACATTTCTCCCTTTCCCTTTGAGTATGTCTCTATTAATCCCAGTGATGATGGTAGTTTGGACCTGTGTGATAGGAATTTAAAAGGACTAAAATGGAATTTAAAAGGACTAAAAGGACCTATGTGATAGGAATTTAAAAGGACTAAAATCTCCTCTCTACAGCTTGTTATACTGACCACAGGTTTAGAGGGTAAAAGTTTTCTCTGAGTTTCCTTCATTTTCATTTACTTAGGTGTAAGAAATTCTGTGACCCAATCAAATTCCCAGGGCCTGGTCTGATGAGGTTGGCTGGTGGGAAGGAGATAGATGGTGGTGGCAGGAAGCCAGTCTGCAAAATGTACCATGAGGAAATAATTGCACATTCCTGAGACTTGAAATGGCAGACTTTACAAAAATCACACCAAAAAAATAATTTTGCTTAAAAGGGATTTTATACCATTGAGTCTTCTATTGGTTATTTTTTCAATAATGAAGCTAAAGCATTTTGTCTTCTTTTTTAAATAAAATGAACCAAAAAGAGAAGATATTATGAAATTTTAATTTCAAATAACTTAAAATTTTACTCTCTGAATTAACTTTGAATTATCAATGCTTCAGAGTATTTGGGTGGACAGTTTAACAAACAAACCATATACCAATGTGAAACAGATGTACAATAAAATTATCTGATCTGATTTTTATATTTGGGAAGTTAAACACTAAAGAGAAGTGAGAAAAAGTAAGTTATGTAGTGAATTTGAAACACTGATAACTGGCCAAGTTCTGGCTTGATCATGTGAACTCTGAGGAATATTTTCATTTTCGTTTTCTTCTTGTTTTAAACTTCCTTTGCCTATGAATGGATTACCAGTCCTTGCATGACTACCACACAGCAGTTTTGTTAGGATGACATGATAAAATTTATATGAAAGTCCTGTAGACACATACATTTTAATCTAAAACACTTAAACATTTTGAATGTACTATTTTTAAGGCCAAAGAACACATTATAAAATCAAGCTTAAAACCATCTACTATGATTTATTGTTTTTGCTGTTGTAATTACAATTGTATGACATTGACTACAGGAAAATAATTTTAATTATTATACCTTTCCCTTTTTATTATACCAGTCATAAATATATTATGGGCAAAAATAAAATTGCAAAATCTGTATCAGTAACTTTTCTATAGAATAAACATTTCTTACCAAAAAAGAAAAAAGCCTACATTTTAATTTTTCCACATTGATTATTTTATCTCATTGAATATATCTGAATTAGTGTTTGATTATATTATGTTACAGCAATGAACTGGGTGTTATATGTGAAGCCAGACTGCTTATATTCAAATCTTGTCCTTTTACTTAGTAGCTAAATGACCTTGGGCAAGTAACTTAGCCTCTCTTGTACTCAATTTCCTTATGTGTAAAATGGGGATAATGATCGTATCCATCTCTTAAAATAGTGTTGTTAAAATTAGCCTTTAGGGACTTCTCTGGTGGCGCAGTGGATAAGAATCTGCCCACAAATGCAGGGGACACGGGTTGGATCCCTGGTCGGGGAGGATCCCACATGCTGCAGAGCAACTAAGTCTGTGCGCCACAACTACTGAGCCTGTGCTCTAGAGCCCACGAGCCACAACTACTGAGCCCGCATGCCACAACTACTGAAGCCCGTGTGCCTAGAACCCATGCTCTGCAACAAGAGAAGCCACAGTAATGGGAAGCCTGAGCACCACGCGAAGAGTAGACGCTGCTCATCGCAACTAGAGAAAGCCCATGCACAGCAACAAAGACCCAACGCAGCCAAAAAATAAATAAAATAAATTAAAAAAAAATAAGGCTTTAATAAATATTACATATCCTAACATAATATAATAAATATATGCTATGTAATTTGTATTTTGTTATAAAATATACTATATAATTATGTCATATATTATACATTAACATATAATTACATATCTTTATTTTTAAATTTTATATTCATAATATATGTCTTTTCACAGGATATAGATTAGAGTTGGAAACATATTTTGCCAGCATAATTTAAAATATTTTTTTAAAATATGAACTAATTGCCATTTATTCATGTCCATAAAGACTTTTGGATATCACTGGTTATCTGTACTGCTTGTAATTTGATGTAATTGTCAGCATAATTTGACATTACTGTCTGGTAAGTAGACACTGATGTATAAAGCCCATGATGGGTCAGTGAAGTGGAGTGTCTAAAAGCCTGCCAGACTATTAAGTTCTGTAAATCTTTCCTGCTTTCCCTCCTGGAATCAGAGTGAGGAGAAGCAAGTTTGCTGATTATTTTTTAAGGGAATCATGGATACAGACTGACTGTGTAGCAAAGAATAAATTCCAGTTTGCCAAAAGCTGATCAGTTTGATTATAAGACAAAGAGAGTCAGGAGCAATTAATTGAAGAAGAGAAGAAATCCTACAAGGAAACTTCTCTCACTGTACTCCAGTGAGGAAAAAGAAAAGTAATCTAAATTTATATCAGTGCATCCTTCAGAGTGTCATCTACCAGTTTATAACCCTCACACAGTTATGTTTCAATTTTTGAATTTGTAAAATGAAGGGATAAACTAAATCACTTTCAAGATCCATCTTAAAGCTTAAAATATCATGACTCATTCTGAATGAACTACATACTTTGTTGATATATTTGAACACTTCCTTCAATTTATGTCAATTTACATCTAACTGACTTTGAAAAATACAGTTTCAAATTATTGATGTACTTCATAACTTTAATAGTAATTGGGAAAGCTGCTACTTTTACTAGAGCTTTTATCAAATAGAACTACGTGTAAGTTCTAGCTTTGAAACAATCAGGCTACCTTGTAAATTCAGATACACCTTTCAGCTCATTATTTCAGCTTTAGCTTACAACAGTTATGGAGAACTGGCCCTTAGCAGCTTTTGAATTTGTTGATTCTCAATGGAAATGAGAAAGCTTAATTTCTGGGCAGGCTTCACTATTAATAGATGTATGGCTGTGGTTTAGTGCCAAGTGGGGTCAGGATGCCTCCGAATGGCGCCCTGTCAGTCGTTTCTCCAGCCAATGTGGGCAATGAGGGCCATTTTCCTGTCTCAGTCCTGCAAGGACTGACGAGATGGAATCTTTAGTCTGTCTCTGTGGCAAACTTTCTTGGCCAAAGTAAGTGGAAAGCAGAGGCAATTATCCAAGTATCTGAGGTAAATGTGTGTTTTTCTGACCCAAATACTTGAAAAACTACCTCAACTATTCTCTTTGATTTGACTCTTATGATCTGGACACATCTTTCTGCCTGTATAAATGAATCTCTTTTCTGGATGTCTTCACATATGCATGTGTGTGTGAGGCAGGTGGAGGTGGTAAGCTGTGTGTGTACTCGTGCATCTGTCTGGCTTTGTGTGCAACTTTTTAATCTGTTCTTCCTAATTTTATAGTGATTAAATTAATTAATTTAAAAGTCCTTTTGAATTAATTTAGGCATGCCATGCTTAAATAATAATTTTGAACATAAATCCACATTTGGTTATTAATAATAACTTGAATATAGGAATTCTTGAACACTGGGTAAATATTTATACCAGATACCACAGAAATCTAAACCCTGATTTAGCACTAACTTTTAGCATGACAGTAGACTCACCGTCTTTTTGCTTTCACAAATAGCCAGGGTCCCTGAGTTAGCCATACAAATAGAATGCTAAATAATCCAACAGGTGGTAATTTAACCTTTTAAAATAAATGTCTTTGGCTTTATTTTTCCCACAATGTTTTAAAAACCCAACTACTATTTCTTAGCATGTTCTGGACAATGGATGGGAAAACAAGAAGAGCAGAACTGCAGTCAGTAACTTTCACCATTTAATAGCAGCAATTCTAGAACAGACTTGGTAATCGTTTGGGTACTATACCAAATTAACTATTGAAAGTTTTAGTGTATTAATCTATTAAAATTTTAAAGCACTAACTACAGAAGTTTTAGAAATTAACTATAAATTTTATTTATTCTTACAGTCTGGAAGAAGCCTAGGTTCCAAAATAATTATTATGAAATAGATGGGTAATACAAGACAAGTCTCTTTCTCTTGAAGTCTAAATTTTGTAGTATAAAGGAACGGAAATTTTCTAGATGACCTCCAGGATTAATTCTAGATTTAAAATTGTATATTCCAATTTTAACATAAATGCAGATATTTCATGTAGCTACTCTGAAGAAGTTGGAAGGAAAAAAGATATAACTGGTGCATGATTTTCCAATAATAGGACCATTAGAACTCTTTTATTTGAGACAAAGAAAATGTTTACTTCCTATTTTTTAAGAAAGAGTACTAATTAATCTGGAACAACGTCTCTAAGTAAATGGTTCAAAATTGTTTGCCTGGATAGCGAAGAGAGGTGTGCTCTGGATATGAACTCTGCTAACATAGAACATCTGGGAGTAACAAATACTCAAGAGCATTTTCTGTAGAAAAGACCATTGGCCAACCATTATGATTGTTTAAAATACAGCAGTATTATTCAGACTAAAAAGTATATTGACAGCTTCCAGCAGGTTATTTATTTGGCTATATTACCTTAACTTAGCCAACACAGGATTTAAAAGTGGGTTAGTCATCAACCAAAATGACCTCCTTAAGAAAGAATCTGGTAACCATGTCATTAGGCCAAGTACTAAAAACTTCAGGGGATTACATCAAATAAAGATGACATCTAACATATCCATTTCCATTCTGCAACTGTATTTTGGCATTAGAAATACACACACACACATTTTGGCATTCATACATACACACATGCACACACACAATATTCTAATCTAAATGAAAATCTACATAAAACTATGAATATAAACTTTTAATATAAAAATATAAACAATACAAACTTAATTTGGGGATGCAATGATTTACACAGTTTTGTATTATCCACTGGACCTTTAGTTACACTTTTTCCTAAATGTTTCCAAATTTCACATAGCACAGGTTAGTGTTGAGAATCAGACTGAAGTCTTTTTCTTTTGTTTGTTTTTAAATCTCAGCCTTGTATTAAGAAATTTTGTTTAATATGGTATATAAGATGTAAAAGAGGGGGCAGATGTGAAAAGTATAATCATGATTGCATTTTCTGTTTTGGCAATTTTAGTGACAAACATTATGTTCAGCCAGGTGTCAGGAAGGTCCTCCTAACGGTCGGTAGCATTACCAAGGATATTTATAATACAGCAGAAATGCCGTGGAAAGTAGTAAAAAACAGACGTCAAAGCCTCATTTCTTGCTTTTGTGGCCTAATTTTATGGTCCATTTTTGAATGCTGTCCAAAAGTGCACTCATAAAAGAGAATTTAGATTTGGCAAGCTACATAAATGTTCCCACAGGTGCTGTCAGATAAATCCTGAAACACCTTTCCTTCTAAATGACACTTTTTTTTTTAACTGAAAAGCACTAAGTCCTCCAGAAACATCTTTTGCTAAAAACATTCATACAGGGCTATTGATGTGCATCAAAACTTACTTGATGAAACAACCTGAAATACACTTTTGTGGGACCTATTTAGTACAACCTTTATTACAATAACAACAACAAAAAGGAAATTTGTATCGATCCTCTTGATTTGGATTTTTATATAAGAAGCCTAAAACCATTTGAAGTCTAATAGCTGGTTCTTTTTTTTTTTAACTAAAAATAGTTTTAAACTGTAAAGGTCTTCTAGATATTAAGCAATTTGTAGCTGTTTGAGTTCTAAATCCCTTTGGCTATATTATATGCACCTCTGTTTTAAAGTTTTATTCTGAAATTACCTCTTTCACTAATACAATAATAATTTAAATTGATGTCAATGTCTGATAGAAAAAAAATTAGTAAAATCTTTTATAAATTACTTGAAATGCCATATTACCAAGAAATGGCATTACAATCTCTTGTAAAGTTATCTTCATTTTTTATATCAGTTCTCTAGCTGGGAAATATTTCATCATATTTTGTTTTTGTTTTTTTATTTACTTACTGTTGATACATAGATTGAGTGGTTCTTGATTAACTTTAGAGTTTTTGAAGCTATCTTATTTGGTGTGACTTAGGGCTTAAGTGTAGCTGTGCTAAAATTATATGAGGGTAAGGGAAAAAAGAGTTAACTCTTTTTCTCACCACCTGGACTGCCTTCCTGCGTTTCCATGCCACTCCTGTCCTTACATCAGAGCTCCCTTCCCTGACTTCTAGCCAAATATTCATAACAGTTTTTCAATTGTCTGTTGATTGACTTCTATTTGGTTTGAACAGGACGAATTGGAGGAAAAGGGGACCTTACCATCTTTTTGAAACACATTTCTAATGTAATTTACTCATTCCATAAACAAAATAATAGGACTTTCAAACTATTTTCCAAGAATTCCCTAGAACAATAATTTCCAAAAACCATTTAAAGACCACTTCATCACAAGCATCATGGGGCATTATTAAAAATACAGATTTGCCAGCCTAGGCCAGGTTTAAACACTTGGTCACTCTGGAATGCTGTAATTTGATGCCCTCCGTAATGACATTCTTTAAAAATATATCCAGTATTTATTTAAAGGGGAGACAGACATGCATAGGGAAAAAGAAGTGAAGGAGGGTTCTGGGGAAAGAAGTAGAACACACACTCTCTTCTACTGCCTTCAGTAATTCAACCCTGGTTCCAAAGCTGCAACCCCACTAGGTCCTTCCCAGGCCTGGATCCACTTCCTCAGAAGGCAGTTTGGTGGCCACCACTTGTTCAAACATTACCTCTGGGTGTGCCATACTCTTTGCCTTCTAGTAATATTATACTATTTTTGAAAAAAGAGCCCATATATACATATTTTCTTTATATTTTCAGTGTATTTTATGTCCAGTGATTTTTTCTTAAACATTTTTTTGGAGATAATTATAGATTCACATGCAACTGTGAAAATTAATACAGGAAGGTCCTGCATATCCTTCACTCATTTACTCATCATAACTTTCTGTATAACTAAATACAATAACAGAACCAGAAAATTGACATAGACATAATCCATCAACCTTATAGTACAGATTTTGCTAGTTTTACATTCATTCATTTGTGTGTTTATGTGTTTGTTTAGTTCTAAGAAACTTTTAGTTTTATCACATGCGTAGACTTCTGGGACCATGACCACAGTTAAAATACAGAACAATTTCATCATGAGGATCCCCTGTTGTACACTTTCATGGCTACAGCTACTCCCCTTCCTCTAGCCTCCCTAAGCCACCATTAGTCTACTCTCCATCTCTATAATTTTGTCATTTCAAGAATGCTAAATAAATGGAATCATACAGTATGTAACCTTTTGAGGTTGGCTTTCTTTCACTCAGCATTAATTCCCTTGATATATATCCAAATTGCACACATCAATAGATCATTCTTCTCTTATTGCTAAGTAATAGTCCATGGTACTAATATACCACAGTTTGTTTAACCACTCACCTGTTTAAGGGCATTTGTTTCCAGTGTTGGGCTATCATGAATAAAACAGCTATGAACATTTGTGTATATATATTTTATGTGGACATAAGTTTTAATGTCTTTGAGATAAATGTCCAAGAGTGCAACTACTGGGTCCTGTAGTAAGCACATGTTTAGAAACAGCCATACTCTTTTCCAGGGTGGCTGTACAATTCTACATTTTCACCAGCAATGTGTGAGTGAGTGACTCTGTTGTTTTGCATCACTATTTCTTTTTTATTTTAGCCATTCTTATAGGTATGTAGTGATATATCACTGTGGCTTTAAATGTGCATTTCCCTAATGGTTAGTGACATTGAACATCTTTTATGTGTTTATCTACCATTTGTATATCATCTTCGATGAAATGTCTGTTCACATCTTTTATCTTTTTTCATATTAGGTTATTTTAATTTTGAGTTTTGAGAGTTATTTATATGTTTTACATACAAACCTTTCTTGGATATATGGTTTGCAAATATTTTCTCCCAGTCTGTTGCTTGTCTTTTCATCATCTTCACAGGGATTTTCACAAAGCAAAAGTTTTAAATTTTGATGAAGTTCAGTTTATCACTTTTTCATTTTATGCATTATGCTTTTGGTGTCAAGTCTAAGAACTCTTCATCTAGCCCTAAGAGCTGAAGATTTTCACCTATACTTTATTTTCTAAAAGTTTCATAGTTTAAAATTTACAAATAAGTCCATGATCCGTTTCAAGTTAATTATGCATAAGGTCTGAGGTTTATATCAAGGTCCTTTTTTTTTTTTGAACTATGAATCCTCATTTGTTCTAGCACCGTTTATTGCAAAGGCTAATCTTCCTCCACTGAATTAATTTTCATTTTTGTTATAAATCAGTTGAACATATGTGTATGGGTCAATTTCTGTGTCCATTGTTGATGCACCATGGTTCACCAGGCCAATCTTTAAGCTAGCTTTGCTAAACCCATCCCAGAGCTATTAATTTAGAAACTTCCAAGAGAGGCTTAGAATTGTGTATTTAAAATTAATTGTAGTAGTAAATCTGATGTACAGTCAAGTCTGGCACCTGCACCCAGAGGTTACACAAAGATTTTTCATGAATCTTTGCTGAAAAGGTTGGTGGAGAGGAAGTAGGGGATAGCAGGTCACCCTGTTTAATTAAATTAAATATATTGAGAAATATTTAACATTTAGGTAAAGCTGTATAAAATAAGAAATGACCACCTAAAAACTCACCATTCAGGTTAAGAAATAAAACATTACTTATTCAGATGTAGCCTTTTGTGGGTCCCCTCCCTCCTTAACCACACTCATCTCCTCTCCTATCTCCAACCCAGGGGTAACAACTCCCCTATATTTCGTGATTATCATTTTCATGCATTCTCTATATTTGACCATATAAAATATGCACACATATTCATATACATACATACATACATATATATGTCAAATTTGTTGTTTTAATAGAAACTTGAAGTAAAAGCAACTATCAACTTGATCAGTGTGCAACTTATTCTTGCCAGTTCTCAAACCCAGACCACAGCATATTCTGAAGTCTAGTTTAGCTCTGTTTGCTTAGATTTGGGTATTTTTACTGTTTTCTTTGTTCATCATGCTATTTGATGTCTCAGAACTTTACTCTGGCATTATTTTCCTTCTTCCTGAAATGTACCCATTAAATATTCCTTTAGACAGAAGAGTCTCTTGGGAAATAAACTCTGTTTCTGTCAGTCTAAATATAACTATTTTTCCTCATTATGAAATGATAACTTGTCTGTATATATACTTCTTGGTGGAGAGTTATTTTTCTTTCAGCACATTCCATGGTTGTATTAGTTATCTACTGCTGCATAACAAATTACCCCAGGCCTGAGTGGCTTAAAACAATAGTAAACAGTTATCTCTTTTTTTTTTTTAACATCTTTATTAGAGTATAGTTGCTTTACAATTGTATGTTAGTTTCTGTTTTATAACAAAATAAATCAGCTATACATATAAACAGTTATCTCTTACAGTTTCTGTGGATTAAGAATTCTTGAGTGGCTTAGCTGAATAATTCTTGATCAGGGTCTGCCGTGAAAGTTATAATCAAACTGTTGGCCAAGGCTACAGTCATCTGAAAGCTTGACTGGAAGATCTGCTCTCTAGATGACTCACTCAAATGACTGGGAAGTTGGTATTGGTTATTAATAGGAGGTCTCATTTCCTCTTCATGTGGGCTTCTCTACAAGATTGCTGAAATATCCTCATGACATGGTAGTTGGCTTCCTCCAAAATGAGAATTCCAAAAACCAAGGCAGAAGCAGCAATGTGATTTATGACAATGTTCAGCGCTGTCACTTCTGCTGGCACATACACCAACCCTAAGTGTTAGAGGGATTACACAGGGGCTGGTTTATCAGAAAGCAAGGATCACTGAGGGTCACCTTGAAGTCTGAATCCCCCAACTACCTTGTGACTTTTAGTACTGCTGCTGAGTAGTTGGCCATCAGAATGCAGTTATGCAGAAATGTATTTGACTATTTGAATTGCAAATTTCTCTTGATATAAATGAATACCTTTTATATTATTAGAAATAACATTTGGAGAATGATTACAACTTTCAGACTTTTATCAGTGTTAAGCAATACTTTTTATCTACCTGTATAGTTTTTTCAACATCCTGCTATAGTGCAGGGACTTAAAATGCTATATCATATTTCTACTAAGTGCACTTGCCAGATTGCTTTGCTTTAAGTTATATTTCCTATGACTAAAGGGCTTTAGAAAAAAAAAAACTTTATATTTTCACATAATACCTGCTATACCTTTTTTATATTGGTTTTTCTGTAAAAAATACAGAGTATGATTATTAATTACCTAAGTATGAGTGGATAAGGTTATTAATATTCTTTGACTACATCTGTAAAATTTCGTCTTCCCTGTGAGTACTGGGAGTTTGCTGCAATGTAATTATATGAAGACACTGATGCACAGGCATTGTAACATAACCCCTATTGTAACACTAATGATAATCTTTTAATATGCAAATAATTTCAATTAAATACAAGCATAGAGTATTGCTGGAAGTGACTTAACAGCTAGCGGTCTGACTAGAAAGAACAGTGAATAGTCCCTCTCCCTGATAACTCTCACAGACAATAGATGTCCCAGATAACAAAATATTCCTAATGGAAATACTGAACCTAAATGAACTTCCTTTAATTTAGCATTTTGTAGCCTTGTAGTTTTATTAATTTTCAATTAATCCAGAATGGGTATTAAGACAAACCATGAATATCATCTCATTTACTAATTGTTTATCTGATTGTGCAAAAACTGACTGAAAAAAAAAAGTGCAATAAATAATGGTCAATAAATATTTCTAGTAGGTAAAATGTGAAAAAAACCAAAGTTTAACATGTCACTGAGACAGAGGGATAAAGAGAACCATGAAACTATGAGATAGAATTCTGCAACTCACTAAATATTAATAAAAATGCATATGTGAATTTCACAACTTAGTAGAGAAGGTAACTCATATGTACAGATTGCTATAAAACACATTAGAGAAAGTAATAATTGTTATGAGAGTTTAGAAGAGAGGGCTTATATTTGGGACCTCATAAAAATAACTCATGAGTTTGTTACTTCTTGAGCCAAGTCTTGAAGGATGGATAAGATTTGGGCAACAATAAATGAAAACAGCATGTAGAAGGAATGCTGTGAACCAAGGAACAGAGGTAGAAATCCTAGGGTATTTCTGTGGACTAGTTGGTCAGGAGGAATGGTGAGAGATTAAAGCTAAACAGGCCGAGGTCACCACACCTCATGGAACTTCTTGGGCACTTAGCTAAAAGGAATGGTCTATGTTCTGTAGGCAGGGAGTAAAGAGCCGATGAATGATTTTAAATAAAGTAAGGCATATTCTGAGCTGGCTTCACAGCTATATAGCAGAGGCCAGTAGCAAAGGTGTTGTATTTTCAATAAGCATGTATCCAAGCACATTCTCAATCATTTATAAGAACAAAAGCACTAGTCTGAAAATCAGTAACAAATAGAAACATGATACATGTACAAAGCATTTTTTATTCTAAGATGATACTGGTAAATGTATAACACTTGAGATTATAATAAACAGCACCAGTGTATTTTTTCCATAAAAAATAAAAAAGGAAACAAAACTCTACTCAACACATGAAAAGTATTAGCAGGAACTGAGAACTTCTGGTAAGTACTAAGTTTAAAAGCACAAACATTTAGTAGGAGGTATGTGGTGTAAGTTGCTAAAAAATACGTAGTTCGTAAAACAAACAAAATCAGTTCTGTTTACTACTTGGCTGGCATAAATCAGGCATGGGTGAAGAACTGTTCTCAAGGATCGAGACTCTAAATATATAAGAATTCGTACCAGAGTTACCAGAAGATTATACATATTTATGTAAGTCATATAGCTTTGGTTTTGTGATTCCAAAATGTTGAAACTCTTACCTCGCACAACAAGGTCAGCTGAGGCTGAAGAATTGTCCACAATTGTCTGAGCGGTGCACGTGTACCTCCCAGCGTGTTTTAGCTGGGCATTTCGGATGAGCAGTTCCCCATTGGAATCCAGCTGTCGGCAAAAACAGCAGTCATTCAAATCAATCGGTACATTTTTTTCACCAATTAAATGGTATTTAGGATATGAGCGGTACATTTTCCCCTAACAAAATGAACACCTGTTCGAGATGTGCTAACTGTCTGTGTGTTCTTAGGTTATTTAAACTCTGGGCTTTGGTATCTCAAGTGAAAAATAGAGTGAATTACCTAAGGTCATTTTTAGTTTTAATGTCTTTAGTATTCTATTATTTATATAATCAGAGGGCATTTTGAGAGAAAACACAGGATGAGACTATTTCATTGATGTCTTTTAAAAAGAAATGTGAAGGTCCAAAAATCTTGATGCTCAATATCAATGAAGATACATAAATGCTGTATGGCTAGGGAGAATTATTAATTTGGTTATGTAAAACCAATCTAAACAACTAATTTCAAGACGTGCCACAGTTCATTTTACAAAGATACTAAAAGTTTGCAGAAACTGTCAAAATGGACAATTTTACTAACATGTTCTGTTTTGGCCAAATATAACCTCCTTGTGGGCAAGGATTTTTTTCTTGTTCACTGCTCTATTCCCAGTGCTTAGAATAGTGTTTAACATATGTTTTTTTTAAGGAGGCTTGAGGGAATTTTGCTTGTGAATGATAAGGCACCATCCCAATGCAATTTCTAAAAATAGCTAATATTTATAGAATGCCTCCTCTATACAGATCCTAGGATTCTCTTCTGAAAACACTCCTATGAGATAGGTCCTATTTTGTCCATTTTACTAAAGATAAAAGTGAGACTTAGAGTAGCCAAGTAATTTAACTATGGTTACTTGGTTTGCTTGGCTGGAGGAGCATAACATAGTCCATGCTCATTATCTCCAAAATACTCTCTTAAGAGAAAAATTTGGAAAACTCGATTTTTAAATAGACATTTGGTTTCCCTGAGAAACAAAAATATTGATTTACTATTGCAATTATAGATATCCAGATAGATTAAAGATGAAAAACTAATGATTAGGCTAATATTTCACATAATAGATGAAGGTATTGTTTCTGTTATATGACAGACCTGCAAATTTTAATTATTTAATGACTATATATGGAATAAATGCTCTGCTTCACCATTGGTTCTGCTGGTGGCCCCTTCACATATTAAATTCCCTGCTGGTCTTGGAAAGTATTTGGGTTGCAATCCTTGCTTGATTAATAAGATTAATTAAAAATAATAGCTAGTTATCATCTGAGCAGATTGATTCAATTGGTTGTAATAGAATACTATCTCCCTATAAAGAACTGGTCAGTGGCCACACACCTTGTTCCTTGGTTTCAGTAATTAAAATCTCTGAAAAATGAAACTAGGGGTCATACAATTTAATGTTAGTTGGGGTCTTCCTGTCCCTTGAGGTCTAAGATTGGGTAAAAATCCAGTTTCCAAGATTTCTTCAAATTCCTAAGGTAGGGGAATTCTTTCCTTCTGTTCTCTTGACCAAGGAGCTCCAGACCAACCTTTTCTCTATTTTGCCATGAAACCTACTAGCATGAAATATTCCCTAGTAAAGTAGGTGTACTAAAGAGTTAAAGGTCATGGAATTGGTTGTATCCCACAAAGTAGGGCAATTATCATCCACTGTATATTTCTATTTTTAAAAGTCTTGCTGGTCATAATTTTACTAAGGATTTCTCAGTGACTTTCACCTGTCTCTGTTCCCTATCATCTTGTTGGCACTCACTCTCACTCCCATATCTTACCTCTCTCTGCTCTTCTCTTCTTTCCCTTGGAAACAAACAACTATTCTTCTTTCCTCATGTTAAGCTGCTTAATTATTGGATCGTTGCTTGGATTCTGACAATACTTCTTCCTCAAACCCTTACTTTCTGTTTTCAGCTTTTGCCGTTTCTTTACCTCTTACCCCTCAGTCCATTTTAATCTGGTTCCCAACTCTTCAACTCATTTTACTTGACTTCTAGTAGCATTTGACCTTTCTTCCCCAAACACCCAACTTTTCTAGTCATCTGTGACAGCATATTTTCCAGAAAGTTTCAGAAAATTCTTAACCTCTCATCTTCTTCAACTTCCTTATAATTCCAAAATAAATTATTGAATTTATCCCTTCCTTTTCTTCAACACTTCCTCTGTCCTTGTCCAAGCTATCAACATCTTTCACTGAACTACTATGTCTTATTTGGTCATGACCCTCACCCCTGTCCCATCTATTCTTTTCTCTACTTAGCACTCAGGGTGACCTTTAAAAAATGCAAATTAGATCAAATCATCCCTTTCTATAAAAACAAACTAAAACCTTTAAAAATGTTCCACTTCTTGGAATAAAAGCCGTAAGTGTTATGATAGTCAACTTGGCTCCATTCTCTAAATTCTGTCCAATATTCCAGCTCAACTAGTGCCACCATTGAACTTACACTCTGCTCTCCAGAAGAACATTCCCTTTTTAAGACCTTAAATGTACCTTGTTATCTCCTATCTCTGGTTCTCCAAGGTGTTTCCTTTCCTGGAATTTGATCTCTTCATACCCCACCATCTTACCACCTTCATCTAAATAACATTTACCCTCCCCCACCAATATCAGTTCAAATCATTTCCTTAAGCAAGTCTTTCTGTTTTCTGTTGTTACATTTTGCCATAGCACATTTTACTTAATGTGATATTATATATATCATTTACAATAAAATATTTTTGCAATTATATGATTAAAGTTGGTTTCCCTGAAGGACTGTAAATTTTATGAGAGGAGGAAACATGCCTGATTTCTTCAGCATTGTATCCCTGTGTTACATGTGTACAGCTGTATGTGCTGTATCCCTAAGACCAGCACAGTCCCAGGGATATAACAACACCAAATATACATTGTTTGAGTGAATTTTTCAGCATGCTTATTAAGACTTCTGGCATCTGCTCTTAAGATAATACATGTTTACTTCTTTTCAGGTACAAGCAGAGTTAGGATAGCAAGTTCATATAGCCCATCACAATGGCAGAATTTTGTAAGCACATAATGAGACATTTTGATGTCAGGGTGAAGTACACACTCTTGTCACCTCTTTTCCCACTTCCTGTGCCCCAGAAACTTACATTTTACCATGTGTTCTCTTTCCTGCAGACCTTTGTACATATCACTTGCATTGCCTGGATTCTCCCATCTCCCACTTCTATCACTTGGCTAATTTCAAGTCGTGGTTTAGATGCCCCTTTCTTCTCTAGAATCCAAAGTCCTGGTTAGGGGATTGCCCCTTGCATATTTTCATTTTAACTATCCCTTTCTATTCTAATTATTTAGTTGTTCATTTCTTCTACTAGACTGTAATTCTTTGAGGAAGGGACTAGGTCTTATTTATTATTACATATAAATTATGTATTGTGATATCTGACATACAGGAGGAATTCAACAAATAAATATTGCATAAATGAATTAAAATACCTATTATCTAAAATGTTTTTTATTAAATTCTTTTAGTAATTTCATATGATTTTTCAGGTAAGATAATGATAATATTATAAGATAAAATAGCTGAATTGAGAACAACTATTGCTATCCATATACCCAAGTTCAGCTATCAATTAATAATATATTTCAAATTATTTGTAAACAATTTCATGAGTAAATATAAACGTTTTAGGAATAATGTGTAAATTTATAGAGAAAAGAATGCAGTTGACATATAAGAAAATGTACACCTCTAAGTTTTTCAACCACCCATATTTGTTGTAAAGAATTAGGCCTTTACAAATTCAAAATTTATAATACAAATCACAAATTTACAGAGAGATCTGCCCTTTCTGTCAGCGTCTGGAAGGTAACCTGTAGTATTCTTTCTTTGCCTGGGCATCTTGGGTCATACTGAATAGTTCTAACCATGTGATTTAGGGTGGAAGTTAGCCACACCTGTATAGTTTTAGAGTAGGGGCTGACCATGCCAAAAAGACTAACATCGTGGCTTAGGGTAGGGGCTTTGGGTCATGTGTTATCAATCAACCTAGATATTGAGATTAACCATTTGGGCAATCAATCAGTCAATCAATGCCTACATGATTAAGCCCTGGTTAAATCTCTAGATAACAAAGCTCAGGAAAGCATCCCTGGTTGGCAATACTCTGTGCCTACTGCCACAGACCATAGCTGGTAGAGTAATGCATCCTGACTCCATGGGGAGAGAACAATGGAAGCTCTATGTTTGGTACGTCTCCTGGGCTCTGCCCCATGCATTTCTTCCCTTCATTGCTTTTAATCTACATGCTATTTGGGTAGTAAATTGTAACCATGAGCATAATAGTTTTCGGGAATTCTGTGAGTTCCCTCTAGCACAAGGAAACTGAGGCTGGTTTTGGCAACTCCTGGAACTTGCAGTTGGTTTCAGAACTGAAGATGGTCTTGAGGACTCTGCCTGACTTTGTAGTTGACCAATTCTACATATCATACTAAATAGAATTCACCTAAGGGGGGAGGGGTAAAGAAATATTATTTTATTACCTATAGCTATCTTTTTAAAAATATTTAAAGTAAGAAGAGAGTAAAGTTGTGTATATGGGGAAGGTAATAATAAAAGAGTTTTTCTTGAGCCATTGTAGGTGCTAACTGACATATTTCTGAGACAATTTCTAGTGAGAAAAAATAAAATAATATAAAATAATTACCATAAAATAAAATAATTTAAACACTATATATTAATAAAACAGGCTGCTTTAATGTGCTTTAACATCCTTAAAGTTCAATACATCATAGTACTGAACTTTGACATTAAATATTCATTAATGGAAAGATATTAAAAAATATTTTTAAACTATCATGACACAAGATAATAGCTATATTTGAGAAAGAATAATGTTTGCATAAAATTAAAAACACTTAGCTCTATTGCATGCTTTTATTATGTTAACTCACTACTTGGGTTGCTCCATGTATCCAAATGAAAGATAATCCTGTTGCTAAACTTCCACTATTTCAATGAACCATGGGATTAGATTGGAATTTAAAAAATAAAATACTTCAGAAATTAAAATTTTAAAAAAATTCAACCTTATAATAAAAAATGAAAGCAGGAAAATAATATAAAAATAATTTGCGACACCATAATTACCCTTTGTAAAATATTTGAATGCTGTACACCTAATAATCTTCTTTAATGAAATTGTTATAATTTTCCCCAAAATCTCAGTTTGAAACACAGTGCTGTTTTCATATTCACTTATTTAATCCTGAGAGGAATAACGTTGTTATGCTTTTCATACTTTTCACATGTAATGAAAAAAACTATTTTGTCTTAAAATATCATATTAAAGTTATACTTACTGAATCTTCATAATAAACTCCTTAAAAACTTTTAATTAAACTATTCTAAAAGTTTAATGCTAAACTCATTTTAAAAGTTAGGCTTGTTTTAAACATTAGGACTTAGGTAGGTAATGATAGGCCGATTTGCATAAAGCAGTAATAAGCGACTTTAACATTTATTCTCATTTGATCTATATTTGGTGAAGGTGTGGCACTGAAACACCTCAAAAGGAAAATAAAGAAAAAATATGCTATATCATTTCCAATTGAGTTGTGTATGTATAAAAGCTTTGCTGACGTTTTTATAAATGGCACTAGCACTTTCCATACCTCAGGAGAAGTTGAGGTTCTCAGTGGTCAACAGAACGCTTACAAAGCAAGTAAAGATCATGGCTCTCAGCACATTCTAGCCACAAATTAGATACGAATGCTCTCTCTATTTTCACTAAAAACCACAGCTTGGCTGAATTACAAAATGCTTCCCTTCATATGAGGAGAGTTGAATCACATACTGGAAATTGTGATAGCACAGCTCAGGGATGTTCCAAAGTGTATATGTGGTTTACCACTTAGAAACTTTCCAAGTTTAAATCAAAAGACTTCCAAAATATAAATGCCTATTCCTTCCTTTCCACTCCCCCATGAACTAACTTTGAAAAATCAGTCCTGCAGTATAAATGAGTCTGAATTACTAAGTTGTATTAACAAATTCAGTTAATCATAATGAACAAAGAAATATGCCATAAAGGTCTAGATAAAGCTTAGAGGTCATAATGGCTCTATAAAAACATCTCTTTTGTTCCATTGAAGTTCAGAATGAAGAGACAAATATGGAAGACTGGAGGAAAGCATAGCCTTTAAAGAGAATACTCTAGAAACCTGTAAGCAAAAATTATTAAATATGTATGATACATGCTATATCCATGAAAAATAAACATTTTTCTTTTTTACTTTTGGCTTCCTAGGTTAAAGAAAGAATAAATGTAGCAAATTCATCAGATGCAACTGCAAACTTTAACACCACCATCACCAACACACGAGCAAAAAAAAAAAAAAGAAAAAGAAAAAAAGTAAGGGTTTTATAGGTGCCAGGGGCTATTATAAATACTTTACATGTGCAAATTCACTTATAACAACAACCCTGGGAAAGGGGTACTATTCTTAACTGTATTTTAGAGATGAGGACACAATAATACTGTAACTACAACCACCACTACTGCTACCACTGTTGCCGTTAATAGGATACTACTACTGCTGCTATTAATATCAATATTAACATTGCTACTACAACTTCTGCTATTGTTACTGCCATTGCTATAGCTACTATGAACTCCTACTAATACCTGATCTAGCTTATTAAATGCCCTTAAGATGCCTTGCAATGTGCTAGCTACTTTACATATATGTTTCCTATTTAATTTTTATAAGACTCAGGGAGATATGTTTAATCTTTCCATTTTACAGATAAGGAATTTTAGATTTTAAGTTAAGCTACTGGTAGAAGGCTCAATAGTTAACCTGTTTTCCCCAAGTTAAGCTGTTGCCAAAGTAGTGCTTCATGGATCAAACAATTGAACTTAGATTCACAGTTTGGTAGGTAAAAGTGGATATTTTCTCATAACAGGAAAAATACAATATGTTATATTTTCTTTCTTTAATTTTTAACCTATTTAAATGCTCAAACATAAGAAAATAGAAAGAATAGTACAATGGCCACCCATATACTAACCAATTAGATTCAACAGTTGTAAACTTCTTGCCATATTCACTTTATCTAATTATCTAGTTGTCTATCTATTGTTGAATCCTTAAAGAACAAATTACTGATATCATCGTAATTCATTCGTCAAAATATTAAATTGAATCTCCAAAACGGTAAAACCATTCTCTTAAATAATCACAGACACACAATCACACACAACATAATTAACATTAATTTCCTAATATGATCTAATATTCAAGTTAGTGTTATTTTAAGTAATGCATCAGCATTAAGTTTGCCTGAATGTAAAAAAAATTTAAAAAGACATAACTTACAAAATCTTATGAAAATGAGTATTATCATTACAAATATACATGCTTAAATATATTAGGGAAATAGTTTAGGATAATTACTGAGAGGTCACCCCGTACTTACTTGATCAATGGAGATGTTGAATATCCCTGAATCTGGCTATTTTGATGGCTGAAGAGTTCAATTTTGATCAATCGGACCATTTTAAATTAAAACTCATAAGGAAGGAAATTTTCTTTTCGATGTCTACTAAGCATTTTAAATGATGGACAAAACCATCAAAGCCTTGGGTTTAGAACCCATATTTTTGAGTTGAAAGAAAACTTGAACACTGTTTAATTTATATGGTTTTTAAATTGGTTTCCATTAGCTTTAGGGTTCTGAAGACCTTCATGGATCACTTGGTAGAAAGAAGGGATCAGAATGGGATGTGTTTTGGGACAGGAAGATGTAAGATGCCCTATAGTTAAGGCTTTGGTCTCCTACACATGCTCACAAACATGGGTACAATTTTTTCAGTCAGACCAACTTTACCTTCATCTTTGATATTTATTGGGGTTCTAATTTAAATTTTCTTTGCAAAAAGAATTCTGCTGCTAAAAACCTTCTGTTGCTGTTTTTCAAAACTTCTGGTGTGGCCCAACTTCCTCATATGACAGATGAGAAGCCTGAGGCACAGATTGACTGTTTTGCCCAAGATCATATAATTTATCAAGGGCAAAACAACAACAAAATTCCAGATCTTTAGATAATGTTCTGTTTTAAAAATTAGTTTTTTAAAAAATTAGTTAGTTTTTTGGGAATATGAGAGCTAATGACAAAATAGTATATTTCTAATGTGATATAGTAAATAAAACATCAAAATTGACAATGTAAAATTATAAAATAAAATTCCTAAGACACCAAAAGTTTATATGTTTATTTCCCCTTCTTTTTATTTTATATACACACTGTATTTTGCAAGCATAAAGAGCCAGAATAATTATTCCAGTGATGATTAAGTATGCAAGGAGTTCTATGTAAAACAAATGGGACTTTAATTTTGAATGAATTTTTAGAAATTTCTCCAAACCAGTACATTTCTGAAGAAAAAAGACTTGCTGCTATATGTGCTTAATTCCAAATATTTAACCTTATCTTTGACAAATGCTTCCTAAAGTCTAGACTCTGGGAGTCTGCTAGAGAATAACTTTAGCTGGCATGATCTCTGCCCTGGAAGTGTGATGATCTAGAAAATAGCAAAATAAAATAGAATAGTTAGGTGTAAGTCAAGTCTTATTAGGGTAATGAAAGGGAGGTAGAGAAAGTTCAGACAGAATGAGGGATGATAGAATTCTCTCTTTTCCAGTTAATTACCCTTAGTAGAGAAACAATTTGGGCACAGGTAGCCTGCCTTTGTGGGTTTTGTGTGGACCACAGAACTATGTCAGGGGACATTTCACATATTTCTTTCTCTCTCCCAAAATTTAAAGAGTCTTGAATTCGTGAAACACATGCAGTCTATCCTCTACTTCTGATACTATTTTGAAAAATGCTTTATCTATCCTCTTATAATTTCTTTTTTTGTCTTCAGCACTCTCATTTGCTCAAAATAATATAACTTCTCTTTGTTTCCAACATACTATGCTTAAAACTTTTCAGTCCCTTTTTTCTTAAGTCTTTTTAAAAAAATCTCACTTGAGAACAGCATTTCTCAATCTTGACCCTATGGATAATTTGGACCAGTTAATTCTCTGTCGTGGAGGACTGTCCTCAGCATTATGGGATATTTAGCAGCACCCGTGCTAGACAGGTGCCCGTAATACACCACTTGCCTGCAGTTGTGATAAACAAAAATGTCTCCAAATATGACCAAATTTCCCTAGGGAGAAAAATTGTTCCTGGTTTAGAATAACCATTTTAGGGCTTACATCATCTCACTGTGCCCTCTTGGTTTTCTGCTATTTCTTCAGCTCTAATTTGATTCTTGTCTTAGTCTGGATTATGGCCTAACACTCCTTTTCTGCTGTAACCTGTTGCCCCATAACTCTGGACAATCTTTACCTTCTTGTTCAATAATGACAGAGAGCCAATGAAATTGAAAAAACAAAAAAAAATGACTTCTGTTTATTACTGCTTCTCTTTCTCTCTTTTTGCATGCACAGAAGCAAAACATCTGTTCAAATTCTGTTCTTCTAGTATGAGATACATGTTTCAGATTTAAACACATTTCTGTGACATGTTCAGTAGAATTAATATTTTCTTTCAGCCTTAGGGTAAGAAATCTGTCTACTTTGGTTTTGAATGCTGTCTATACAGTCAGAACAAATGCATGTCCACACACCTGCAAACACACACACATAACCTATCTCTCTAAAGGAGATCACTAAGAACTGCCTAGAGTTTTATAGTTAGGTAATCTGAAACTCTGTAGACTCGACTTACAATGTGATGCAAAGGTTTCTAATCATGTAGGGAGAATAAAGTAATTTGGATAACTTTGAACATAAAATGTTCATTAAACAAGATTATAGAATAAGTTAGGAGTTGAACTGCTGTTCAACTGCTGTCTTAGTGTTTCAAATAATGGGAGGGAGGTTATTTAAATAGATATAGACATGAGTACCAGTCAATGGATTAGAAACAAGTGGTGAAGACCACAGGGTCTACAATCAAACCACCTTGGTTTCAAATCCTCTCTCTGCCACCAGTAAGTTGTATGACTTTAGACAAGTTACTTAACGTTTCAAATCTTGTTTCCCCACCTCAGAAATTGAGAAAAAAATCACAGTAATATGTGCTCCATAGAGGACTGCTATGAAGATCACCTGAGAAATACATGAAAAGCATTTAATCCAATGCTGGCTAAACAGCAAGCACTCAGTAAAATGTTGACTATTATTACCTCTCCATTGCCCTCAGCAAGGAAATACCGAGACTCTTTTGTCTCAAACTAGGTATCCAGTAGAGCAAGCAGTGCAAAATATCAATCATGAAAAATGAGATCTATAACCAGAAAAAAACTATCTGGCAAAAGCTTCTGGAATTTTCGATGTAGAATGATTGCTCTATTATAAAAAGTATTAGTAATAACCTGCCAGATCTTGTGCCAAGAACTTTATAGGCATTCTCTCATTGAATTCTCACAAAAATATTATGAAGTAACCAGTACTGCAAACCCAATGAAATAAGCTGAATGAAATAAGTGAATTACTAATAAAAGTTTACAGAGGGGGAAATTTGAAACTTAGAGAGGCTTAATCACTGACTCTAGATTAAGCTTAATGGAGCCTAGAGCTCTGGTTGTGGCAAAGCCTCTGAACAATTCATATGATATTTATGAATTCAAAGCAGGTATGTAAAATCTTCTAACTGAACTATAATTTTAACATTTATTTGTAAACAGAAAAAAAGGTATTATAGCAGCAATACCAGAATTAGAAAGTTTAAGAAACTCAACGTGGTTAACTAAAATAATGGCTCTGACAGGGAGAACTGTCAAATAGTTGAAGGAAAATGACTCAAAGTGGGTGTCAAAAGTTAGATAGCTCCTGAAAAAAAATTTCTGCAGATCAGGTACCACCATGAGAAAGGAATAAAATGATATATTACAAATACATATTTTTTGGTAGATAGTCTTACATCCTTTATAGAACAAAAGGGATTATAAATTAAATTGGTAAGTAAAATGACTCCGCTTTTGTATTTACTCTAAACGAGTAAGTAGCTACTGGACTGGAAAATCAAAATAGAAATCATTTTATATTTGGACTTGAAAAATATAGGTATTTGCCATATAAATTTGACAGAATAAAAGAATGCCAGATAAGCTACTTATAAGCTTATTGTATCAAAGCTCCAAAGTTATGAAATTTGTAATTCATATATATATGTATATATACATATATATACTTAACATCAACGCATAAATTCAAGTTCAAATGAAACATTTACTGACCCTAGTTACATAACGATGTAACACTCAGTGAATATTTATTGAATAGTGAAAGAATAAATAACATGACAGGTAAATTAGATATTTAACTTCTTAATATTTTTTCTATAATCGGTATTGTTTACTTACAACTTTAAAATTAATAGCTACATTTTAAAACTAATTAATTCAAAAGAGTTTTACATAAAGTAGGATCATAAATGTAATAGAAATGTTATTTATATATTTAAATTTTATAGGTCACTATAAATTCTTAAAAGAAATGCACATCTTCAAAAATATATAGTTACTTTTTTCCTGATAATTATATTAATATAATTGGAAAAAGTATAAAGAAAAAAATTTAAATCACACATCTTAGACATAATTAATTTGATATAGATATATTAGATATATTATAATTTTATATATATGATAGATATATTATAATTTGTTTAATTTCATAAAGCTTCAAGTTCCAAGTAGGTCAGGCTGTGAAATTTGAAACCTTATGCATGGTTGCCACATGGTGGTCAAGATCAAGAATAGCAAGCTAAACTCACAACATGCTTGATTATTGAATATAACGTATTATTGAAGCCAAACTTGAAAATAAAATCTTAGGTTCTTAAAATTAAAAGTGTAAATTTTTATGTCTATATTCTTCATGAATTAGAGTTTCTGATATTAATTTTTAGCAATTAAAATTATTAAAACATGATGGTGACAATGACATCAGTTTTGTTAACTGTGATAGCTACCAAGTCATTTATATTTAAATTTTAAACTCATAGGGTAGCTCTGATTTATTTTGGATCAGAGTCTGTGCTTGTCTTTTGTTCCTACAAAAAGTGTAAAGGTTTTTTTGTTATTATGTGTAACACAGGCAAAATTATTTAAGTCAATACATTTTTAAGGAATTTCACATGTTCTGATTCCTTCCACTGCCAATCACCTTGGTTTCTCCAATGTTTGATCCATAATTTTCAAGATAACCCTTTCAAAAAGAATTTTGTCTCAATCCACAGTTGTCATGTTGTCGGTCCACAATTCTTTTAGTTGGGCTTCTTTGATCTCCAGTGGAATATGGACACACTTCAAAATTCCCCACCTGTAATCTTTGGGATCCAATTTCCTCAAGCAATTTACTTTAGGACCATGTTTAGGGTCAAAGGAGATGGATCTGCCTGGCACTGAATTTTAGACACCCTCTAAACATGCGTTAAGTTCAAACCATATTCACTCTTAAGCTATCACACCTTAAAACAGTACAGATCGTTGGGATATGCCAATACCCAATATAAAAAGTTTGACTGTTAGGTTTTTCATAGTTTATTAGCAGCTATCTTGAAGTTCTTTCCCACAGGTCTAACACGTAGTTCTCTCAGTAAAGGAAACCACACGGTTACTCTATGAGGCATTTCCAACAATGTAGGTCTGCAGAAATAGTCCCATTGGGATAGACCTCAACAGTGCCTGTGTTCGTCTTATTCACTGTTTTATACACCCTAGTGTCTATCACTATTCCTGCTGTGGTATGGGTTCAGTACTATACTTTTAAACGAACAAGTGATATTCAATAATTGAAATGTTGCCAGAATTAAATAAAATATAAAAACATGATTTAAAAAACCAAAAAATTATATACCGACATATTTGCTAGTGCAATTTGAATAACAGACAAACGCAGGCAGCAGTGTTCCTTCCTTCGAATTTGCTTTCCCCAATACCTGCCATCCCTGTTATGTTTTCATTCACTGAGCTTTAGGTTGGAAGAACCCCTCCTTCTGAGTGTTCTATTAGTGACCCCAGAAGCAATTACTAGCCATTAGGACTGGCTTCCAAAAGGTGGATCAGACCCATATGGTGTTTTACTCAAATTTGTGTGGTACATTTAGCAGTGAAGTGTGACTTTGAAGTTTGCTTTAAAAGAGAAGGAGGATGCAAGGGAAAGCTTCATAGATCTTTCTTAGGTTCAAAAGGCAGAATTAAGTTTAATAATTCAAAATACATTTCTTATCTGGGTTTTTTAATTATTTACAGAGTTAAATCAACTTGTCCATCTACAAAGTGCTAAAAATGTGTCTTTGATACTTTTACTCACTGAAGTTGCATACTTAACCAGTGAGTATGTTTTATGCCGCTGATTGTTATTATGCTTCTTATATGGTGGAATGAAGCTGAAACTGAGCCCCTGAAGCCAGAGTATGGGCTCAGAGTCAGGGTCTGCTCTGGCTTCCCTGAGGGGCAACAACCTGAACCCCTGTGGCTAACATCCACAAAAGGAAGGAGTATAGTTGGTGATGACCAAAGTCTTTTACATTGTTATGACCTAATGTAATAATTATTTCTTAATTAGTCTTTCAGTGGTTTACTTTTCTCTTTTTTCAAGTCATGGGTCTCTTTTATCTTATTTCTCTCTTTTTTTGTCTTTTTCTCTCTCCTCCTCCTCCCCCCGCACCTCTCTCTTTCTTTCTCTTCTTTCCATCCCTCCCTCCCTTCCTTCCTTCCTTCATTTCTTTTTTTGAAATGTTTATTTACGTCAATCAACATAAAGTAACTTATTTTAAAGAACATAAAGAGGCTCCACATATGAAGTTTCAGCTTAACTTAGGGTAAGTTATACCTTCAAATCTATTTTCAGAGACTCTACTGCAGCTATAAGTAACTACTTGTATAAACTATGCTTGTTGCATTTTAGAAAATATTCAATATATAATATCAAGCAAATTCAAAAGTCTACTTTTTTAAAATAAAATCTCTGTTTAGCTCACTTCTTTTCTTCAAATGAGTAAAAACTGAGTGTTATTTGCTTTTCTTGCAAAACAAAACACAATTTGAAGAAATTATTAAAGACAATGGTGCCAAATTTATTAATGTTGGGCATTCTTATAATTAAGCACATCAAAATAGATATATAAAGAAAAAATATCACATGGTATAATGTTAAAATCATTCTCTACAAATTCCCAGTTGTTTATTTTTAAAGTATAAATTTGTTTCAGAAACTGAAAGACAGTAGATTCACTGTAGATGTACAGTTTTAGCTAGATTTGTTAGATTAAAAAGAAAAAAACTGGAATTACAGTTAACATATAGAAGGCACAAACATTGATACTGTATTGATAATTGTTCTATGAATCTATCTAATAAAAATTTAAGAATAAATGTTCCCATCTAGTTAAAAGCAATCTTAACCTGACTGAAAACTTGTTTTGGCTTTTTAAAGTGGAAAGTTCTAGAAGAATTTTTTGAAAGAGTTAGACAATTTGAAAACATAATATTCTAATAGATACATATCAAACTTCAGAGTTCATAGGACTTGAAAATCTTAAATACTCTACTGAGTTAATTCAAACTTTTATTAAAAATTGACTTCTAAAATTAGAATTAAAGTTTTCTTGACTAAGCATATGTTCTAAATAGGTCTTTAGGTTCCTAAATGATTGCCTTTCTAAAGAACAGACTGGAAGAAGAAGTGATCAATTTGCCCTTTAAATACACTGTAATTTAGGTAGCCCTATCAGTGCAACAAGTGTGTTCCTATGCAAGTTGTTATACTTGCGTTACTTCCCAGTCTTTTTCCTCTATTTTCATTTCTATACAACGATACCACTATGCTTAATTATAGGACTTGTATCATGTAAGCTTTCTTATTCTTAAAATACAGCCATTTAACCCTTTTAAAAATTGCATAGACTAGTTCTCCAAACCCTCCCACATATATAGCTTGTCTATTTCTTACCCTCAAAGAATAAAATAAATGCCATAAAGTCATCACTATAACAAAGGATAAGTTCTGTGCTCTTACTTAGTTTAAAATGAATGTGAAGGCACTTAGAACCTATAGTACAGATATAATGAGGCAGAGTACACATTAATATAAAAATTGTATTATAATAAAGAGGAAGTGGACCTAAAGCACAATGAATATTTATTGATTAATATCGCTACCAAAATCCTCAGGGTTAGCCATTTTTAGAAAGGTTCAGGAATATTACAATTAATATAAGGAGACCCATAAAAAAATTTTACCTGTTTTCCAGTCTCATGTACATGATTATGGTAATAGCAGGTGCAATGCAGACACATGGGGGGTGTTGGGATGTTAATAAGATGAAAAATAAAACACATACCATAAAATTCCGCTGGTAATGAATGTTCTCTTTGTTAAAGTCGATCACATAGCCATTGAAGGACCAAACAAATGTGAGATCCAGTGCAGGATCAAAGGAAGCAGCACACTGCATGGTTGCATTTTCTCCAACAGTGATATCGGCATTAATTGGAGCCAATATAATTCGTGTGGGATCTATACATTTTTAAATAAAGGAGTAAACCACAATTCAAAAAAATATGAGACACCATATTATCTAGTACATTAAAAAATAAAAATCAATATAGTTGAAATCTCTGTGCAAAACAATATGATGTTTACAAATTTAAATTCCAAGAATAGTTTCATCAAACAAGAGATTTGCACAGAAGGCTTTTGAAATGGAAACATCAAAAGGTGGATTGTCTTATAAGCTTAGTGCTGAATCATGTCTTATAGTACATTAGAAATTAAGCACTGTCAAACTTAAAAAAAAAAGTAAAGTTAATCAAATGGTTTCCTACCTGTGATAACAAGAGTCCCAGTGCTATTAGCCTTCCCTTTATTATTTTCTACAAAGCATGTATAGACACCTCCATCATTCCTTGTAATGTTATTGATTTCCAAGCTGCCATCTTCCCAAATGACTATTCTATTGAAATGAAAGAAATACATATTTCACAAAATTAATTTAATGAAATACGTTACTTTTCTATGTCTTGGATTAAAAACACTAACATCTTAGTATCATTAAAGTTTTACATAAATTGCTTGACAGAGACTTTTTTCAAGATGAAACATTCTAGCCTTTGTTTAGAATATTCTTTCTCAGCATCAAGTTTTTTTGGAAAACCACCTTCATCTTTTTCTTGGACTTATCACAGTAATCTCGAACTGTCCTCCTGCTGCCAACCTTGCCTCTACACGGTTTCTTTTCCCACATGTCAGCCAGACATGAAGACATACACCACATAAGTAATACAATGTCACTCTTTGGCTCAGTGATGTCACTCTACAGCTCAGAAGCCTCCAGTGAGTTTTCCATCTCATGCATAGTAAAAACCACAGCCCTTGGTTTGCCCTTTTAGGCCCTGGTCGTTTTCACAATCTGTTTCTCACAACCTTCAGGGTTTTGCACAGTGGCACCTTCAGTAAAGCTTTGTCTGATAAATTCTAGTTAGTATGGCATGCACACACCCACCCATGGCACTGCTGCTGTCCTGGCATTCCCCATGATATCCCTCTTCCCAGATTTTTCTTCCTAACACATATTTCATCAGACATACTTCAGCTTTACTTGTTAATCTATCCTTGCATTAGATGGTAGCATCCTGATGTCAGGAATTTGTATCTGCTTTGTTTGTGGCCCCATCTCAAGGTAACATATTCATTAACGTATACAATCATTAGGAAAAAACAAAAAACTATGTTCCAGGAATTCCTTAAGGAGTGAGACATGAAACAATGAGTAGGCACTTGATCAACCTGTTTTTGAATGTATGAACTACATAGAGTTTAACTGAAGCAGTGGCTCTCTACATACCACCATAAAATGACTTTTAAACCACTGTGAGACAGACTTAGATCAGTCATAGGCCTGAAAGAAGTGAGCCCAGATCTTCCAGGAACATGACCCCAGGACTTCAGCCTTGGTAGTTAGAATGGACTGTCATTTCCACAGCCACAGAGGAATACAAACATATTTTAATTTTAGGAAATTTCAAAGAATGATACTGTAAAATCTACCTTAGTAAAAGCTTCTGTAACAGATTACTTTTAGGAAATTCTTCTATGAACAGAAACTAAATCTTTCATACTAATAGAACTTAAATGTATTCCCTCTGCCTGTCTGCCTCTTCCTTGGAGTCAGGAGACCGAAAACTCATTATTTGTAACCTTATTATACCTAACTCTTACATATAATTTATATTACATTAATATTACATATATTATGATATATTACATATAATTTATATATTTATTATATAACTTTACTATATAATGCCTTGCACTTACATTCAATATTGGATTGCCTGTCATTGGATTTTATTTTATTTTTAAATTTTTGATATTCTTTTCCATTATGGTTTACTACAGAATATTGACTATCCCGTGCTTTACAGTAGGACCTTATTGTGTATCCATCCTATATATAATATTTTGCATCTGCTGATCCCAAACTCCCCATCCATCCCCCCACATCTCCTTCCCCCTTGGCAACCACAAGTCTGTTCTCTATGTCTGTGAATGTGTTTCTGTTCTGTAAATTAGTTCATTTGTGTCATATTTTCGATTTCACATACAAGTGACATTATATAGTATCTTTCTCTTTTTCACTTATTTCATTTAGTATGATAATCTCTAGACCCTTCCATATTACTGCAAATGGCATTATTTCATTCTTCTGTATGGCTGAGTAATATTCCATTGTATATATATACTACATCTTTATCCATTTATCTGTCAATGGACATTTAGGTTGCTTCCATGTCTTGGCTATTGTAAATAATGCTGTATGAACATTGGGGTGCATGTATCTTTTCAAATTATAGTTTTGTCTGGATATATGCTCAGGATTGGGATTGCTGCATCATACGGAAACTCTATTTTTAGTTTTTTGAGGAACCTCCACACCCTCAAAAGGGTAGAGTTTTGCCACGCTTTTGGGTGTGGCAAAGGGTGTAGGAGGGTTGCCTTTTCTCCACACCCTCTCCAGCATTTACTATTTGTAGAGTTTTTAATGATGGCCATTCTGATCAGTGTAAGTGGTACCTCATTGTAGTTTTGATTTGCATTTCTCTAATAATTAGCAATGCTGAACATCTTTTCATTTGCCTATTGACCATCTGTATGTCTTCTTTGGAGAAATGTCTATTTAGATCTGATTTTTACTTTCCTTAAATATATAATTTCCAAAACCTTAATTTATCTCTGAAGCTTTGTACAAACACATGCCAACAATTCTCCATATATTCCATTTTAAGAGCAGAGCTTCATAAAGGACAATTACTACATACATACTTTATTAATAAAAATCTCCATATAAGAAAACACCAAAAATTTCACCAATAATATATTCCATAATTTCCTTGCTTGTCTTTAACTCTCCAGTTCCAACTTAAGCTCATTTCAGAATACTTTTTACTTATTGAAGAAATAATGTAATAGCATAATATAAACATAAAAGTAATTATTTGATATTGTGGAAGCTATGCCAATGTCCCTCTATGTTCTCACTGTGAGGAGTGTAACTGATCCACAGCTCTAGCTGCTTCACTCAGAAATCCATCACTGTGTTTGAGCCAAAACAACACTTTCCACAGGTTGCTCTCAGCCAATGACTGAGTCCAGGAGGAATTTTAAGGCTGCATATTCCAGGTAGACATCAGGCTCCTCTGATGGGCATTTTTAGCTGGAACGCTTTCCAGTGGTCTTACCACACTCTATTAAATCTGCACTGCAGTCCATTTCTACCCAACCTTTCTTCCTTCCTTCCCTTTCCCTTTCATTTGGAAGCAGACCTGAATCTCAGATGGCTGTCCCAGGCTTCACCAAGAGTCTTCTCTGTTTTCCTTCCTAGGCATTGCCATTAATAAATCTCTTGCATGGCTAATCCCGCATTGTCATCTTCTTCTCATAGAACTCATATTAACACAGTACTAACATTAATGTGTCTCATTTTTTCTCACTAGGCTCTAGTGTAAGTTCTTAGCCAATTTTCCACCCCCACCCCATTTACTTATTTTGTACGTAAAGCAATGAAAATTATCATCAAGTTGCAATGGAAACAACAATAGCAACAATTAATCTTTCTAAAACCCACATTATATTCTTAGTTTTCTCACATATATTAGCTCTCAATTGATCATTGTCATCTTTAAAGGGTATACTTCCTTGTGTTGTTCAGCTCACCTACACTTTCAGGTACTTTGTCCATGACATTATAATTAATTTCAGTAAGAGTATTTAGGGAACTTGATGTTTTTGAATAATGATCCATATTCTAAAGTCAATGTAGTTAAATTATCAGAATCTTATCCTTATTTTCAGATTAGATCATATAGATAAACAGTCAAACAAGCCAGGAACCATCTGGTCTTTAATAAAGTAGTCACTTATTGTTGCCAAAATTATTCCAGTATAACCTCCATCTTATTTGTTAATGTTTAAAGCACACCAACTCTGGGGTAGAAAAGAATCTTGGACAGACTCTCATATAAAAGGCTCAGATAAAGACCATTTTAGAGTTGATAGCAGTCCATTGGTTATAAATGAACAACTACAAAGAAATTCTGTTGGAGGATGCATATCATTTTACCTTAAATAAAATCATACAATTGAGAACTTAATTACAACTTATCAAGATTTATGTTTCCTCTCTCCTGATTGCAAGTACTTCATATGCCATTTACAAACCATTTACCAGGCACAGAGATAACTTAGTAATGTGGAACAGTTTTTAGGTAATTATATTAATCAGAATGAGATTATAGTTATGCTCAAAGACAGTTATTCAGTTACTCCTTAATATAATTTTCAACAGAAATGTTTCTCTAAAAGTAATTATTAGTTTAACTTTTCTTAATACATACTATTTTATAACATTCAAACTTATTTTTACATGAAATACCAAATCTATAATAAAGAGATACTTAAATAATCTGAGCTACTAATGGGTTAACATAGTGAGCAAAAATTAGATTTATAGACTCTTTCATCAAAACATCATACAATTTGATTCAAATACTTTAAAAATATTGACAGGACTAGAATAATAAGGTTTCAGGAGCTAGACTTTTCTTTTTTTGAACACATGTTTGTATTTAGGAAAAACAAATCCATGAAGCATGGTTCTGAGATATTTGTGGTTGCAGAGGCCCATGGCATGAGTCCTCATCAGAATCAGAGCAAGATTCTTTTCATTAAGGAGAGAGAGCTAATAGTGCAGCCAACAGGGAATGCTATGCTCTAGGCTGTTGCAGTAGTGAATACCTAAAATTGGAACTACCTTATGATCATGGTCTGCATCACTCATTATCTGACTGCTAAAGCTTCAACCCTGTATTGCACAGATTGACTTTTCCTTTAACACTGATTCTTCTAGTATCATTTTGTTAAAGTGTTAATAAATCTTAGTCAGACATATTACCTGTAGAATTTAATGTATTCAGGGAAGCAGCTGCTGTCCTTGCACACCCCTCCCCAACCACAGCTTTGTCTCATGCACAACCATACTTGTGATTATCCTAGTAAGAAAACTGTGTTGCCATGTGTTCATTCCATATCAGCATGGCACAAGTTCAAGTTCTGGCTTGGAGATTACTGATACATTTTCAGAAGGTCACTTTAAACTTTCCAGGCTTTAGATACATCAAAACAGAGATAACACCCACCTTACATCCTTTACTGGATTACTGTAAAGATTTATCTTTTATACTTTTGCTAGAATATATTTTAAAGGCAAAAACTACTTTTTTCCTCCCTTATTTAAGCCTTTAGACAGATTTCTACTACTCTTAGATAAAGCCACAGAAAATGTTGTTACTAATGACCTGGCTTACTATGTGTCATCCCTTAAAACTGTTCTCCATTTTATTCTAAAGACAGCCATGTTGGTTTTAGTTCTTACATTCCTTATACATCCTCTGCTCTCTGCCTTAGGGCCTTTGCACATGCTGTGCTCCCTGCTTGAAATATTTGCTTCTCCCCAACCTTCACATCCCAATTCTCCTATTTCCCAACATTCCTTCTCCCCATAGATAGTTAGGAAGATTAGAAGTTCCTGTTCACTTCAGAAGAGGGAAGAGGTGATTTGTACTTTAAAATCACCTTTTATTTCCCTACTGAAATATTTAAGAGGCTAATTGCATAAAATTAAATCAAATATGAATGGCTATAGAAGCCCTTGTTAGGGGAAAAATTATAAAGACCCTATTTTATTTCCCATTGTTAATTAGTTTTGTGGCCTTGGGCAATTTGTCACAAACCTCTGGGCCTCAATTTTTAAAATTCCTTATAAACTCTAGAAGTCTAAAAATTGAATTCTGTTTATAATAGATACTGACAGTGATGGGTATTTCTGTTTACCTTAGAGCTGTGATATCTTCTGGGGAGAAAAGTTAGAACAAAAATTATTTACACTATGAATATGAAAACAAGTTCTCTACAAAGTAAACTTTCCCAAGCACTGAGTTGCAATCGGATTTCTAGTTTCTGGACTGACCTGCTGCTATTGACAAGCCGCTCTGTACCTTTACTCCATAAAAATTTTGGTTTGGGTGCAGCTTTAGGTTTGCATTCAATTATAACTCTTCCTCCTTTAGCAGCCAGGATCTTTTTCTTCATAGGATTCATTTCAAAAGTTGGAGCCAAAGCTAAAAGAAAGTAAACTATTATTTGTCTCTTTTGCTAAAAAAAGAAACAGAAGTTTCTTCTATACTATAGCATCTTTTATTCCCTTTTGATTAATAATCAATAGAAAAGATTAATCTCACCAAATGTTATCAGCAATGACCAACAGATATTCCATGCCTAATAATAATAATTGTTTTCTTTTATTTAAAACTTTATTGAGGTATATTTTACTTATCAAAAATTTACCCATTTTAAATGTATAATTCTTGGTGATAACTGAATTAATTATTACACATTTAAGTTGTAATCAAATGCTGTATGAATATTTACCTTGAAGGTAATACCTAATTCAAGTGTCTTGACTCAGTTGCGCAAGGGAAGTTAAGTGAAAGGATAGAGGAAATTGAGCAATTATTAATATTGACACATATTCATAATCCGTAATCATAGTCACACTTTGAATGAACTGTCCCCAGCTTACGGATGAAAGAACTGATACCTATTAAGATTATATAATTTGCCAAAGGTGCCACAGGCAGTAAGGTATAAAATGGGATTTACATTTGAATCTAGATCTGTCTGATTTGCAAGCATGCTCTTTTCAATAAACAATATGACTCCTCCTTCATTATACAAACATTTATTGAGTACCAACTGCATGAAGACACTATGAGATGCCTTAATAAACAGAGAGACCCCTGCCTTCAGGACCAACCTACAAACAGTTATGGGAATGATGTTTTCAATCAATTGAGAAGTACATAATGCACCTGTAGCTCATCCTTACTTCAAAGTACAGATCAATAATTATGAAAACAGGCTATAGAGTCTCAAAAAATATTACTCTCTTGATGATATGCTCTAATTTTCTTTAGTGTCCCCACATCTAGCTCATTTCTCAATCTCTTTGTCATTTTGCAGACTCCAGGGGGATTCCATCTTTTTATTTCCACACATCCCAATCATCTATAAAACTGTCCTTTCTGGGGGCTTTTCTAGGCCTAAGTATATTTTTATCCAGGTCTTGACCCTTCATCATCTAGTCCCATGATTCTCAAATTTTATTTGTGCATCATAATCATCTGAGGATCTTGGTAAAATGCTATTTAATAGATCTGGGGTGGACCTGATATTCAGCACTTCTAACAAGCTCTGAAGAACACACTTTTCATAAAAATGATTTAGGTTATCCCATTGTTCTTTTAGTCTGAGTTTTTATAATTGGAAATAAATAAGTAAACAACCAACTGTGTTGTACACCTAACACAGCATGTGGTATTTTGTATAGGCTAAATAAATATTGTGGGTGACATATTGCTTATAAAATATGAGAGAAATTTTCATCGGATTATATTTAGAAAGTCTAAATTTATCTAGAAAATAAGACTTTTTTCTGAATCTGTTCAGTCTTAATAAAATCGTTGATTTGGTGCAGTCATTTAAATGACCCATGCTTACCTAATGTTTGAATTTCTAGTGACAGAATCTAGACCATGTTCATGTATACATACATATATATATTTTTTTTTCTTTTGTTCTTTATTGAGCCTATTACAGACTAGTATCTGGTGCAGAGTAAGCACTCAATAATCATTTGGTGGATGAATAAATGAATTAACTAAATAACTCAGGAAAGAAGAGAGAGAAACACTGTTCCTAAAGGTAATAAACAAAAATAGATTGAAACAAATATAAAGATGGTCAGGAATTAATCTCAGTCTCAAAATGATCAATTTGCTTAATTACTGCCTTAATAGATTAATGATTGCAAGATTTAGGTTTGAAGACAGAAAGATCTTTCAGTCTGAGCTGTTAAATTTTCATTTTCTCTTGTAATATATAACAATTAACAAGAAATTTTAACAGAAAACAAAAGCATTTACATTTGGAAGGAATTGAAATTCACCTCATATCTTCTCTAAGAGTCAAAATGATTTTACTGCACTTCATACCAAAGTGATAGGGTATGAAGCCTAAGCCTAAATGTTTCCTTGATACCCAAAGAAACTAGATTAAATTATTAGCAAGGAATTTTGACTTTAGGGGGAAGAAATGGAATATGATACTCAGCATTATAAGAAGAGGCAGGAAAAGTTAAAATCAAGAAGGCCTCAACTCTTTTTAAAGATAGCTTTCTTTAATACTTTCTTATAACTGTCTCAGTGTCTTTCATGTTCTTTTAGTGTCACTCAATTTGCAGTGATACCAATGTTTTAAAAAATTTCCCTTTGGTGTCTCAAGAATAAAAGAGACTGCACTGAGTCATTGTTTTATCTTTTCAGTAATCATTTCTAGCAGAGAAATCCTGCCCACCTGATTCATTACTTACAATATTACTAAACTTGGTGACAGCCACTTCAAATAGTATGAAAAGGACATGATAGTATGAAAAGGACATGATACTTTTAATTAAAGTAGTTGTAATGAAAATAAGAAGAAAGTAAAAAATCTCAGAGATTTATGGGATAAAAATGAGAAATTTAATAGATGTAATGGGGGGAAAGTATGTAGTAGATTGTGTCATTCTTTAGAACAGTAAATATTTCAGGAGGAGATGATGTGAATGAGTGAGAAATAATGAATTAGGTTTCAGACATGCTGAGTTTGGGATATCTGTGAAGTTACCCAGATGACCATTTCTACCAAGAAGCTTTTATAGTGAGCTTGAAGCTGAGGATAAAATTCTGGGCCAGATGTATAAATTAAGGGGTCCTTGATAGTTAATGGGCAAAGAAGAAGATATCATCCAGGTTTTTTTTAAAAATTTAAAAATAATAATAATTGAGGAATAATATTATAAAATACATGAAAGAATGAGTAAGAAAATGGAATGCAACCAGAGGAATGGAAATCTAGAAGAGAGCAAGATTTCCAACTGAGCAGTAAAAAGGAAAATGAAGGCGATCAAGACAAAATAATCTGGGAGGTATCAGAGCATGGCATCACCAAGGACAAAAGAGAGGAGAATTCAAGAGGAAAGCATGACCAGAAAGAGAGGCAGCCTGAGGATATGCACACACACTCACACACACACACACACACACACACACACACACATGCACACGAAGAAAGGATGTCTGTTGAGGGCAGAGATAAAGGGATTATTTTGGGACAAGATACATCGTCCTCTGGATAAAGAGTATCAAAAGGACAAGTGTAGTAAAGATTCAGATAGTTTTGAAGAGGGATGGGAGGTTGAAATATTTTATTTCAGTGTTTTTCAATTTTCATGGAGAAGTAAGAAAGTAATACGAAAGTAGGAGTGAGTGTGGGGTAAGGGGATTGAGGAATGTCTCGAAGGTTTTCAATAGCAATTTTAACCCAGGGACCCAGGGACTGATAAAGCTACCAAGTGCTAAACACTCATCTGAGGCTGGCTCACAGGCATTGCGGAAGCATCAATCTTCACTATGTGATGTCCTGGCAGTGTTTAGCTGCCCAAACATAGGAGAGAACAAGACATAAAAATTGGCATGTGTAAAGTTTGCTTTACCATTAAAAAAGTCTTAAAAACCTTTATACTCCATGTTGCCTCCAATTTATTTACTATTCATGAATGAAAGGAAAATAATAATATCATTCTATTTCAAACCACATTTTAGAAATGTTTAACTTCTAATTCAAGAAAGTAATGTGAAATTAAATATAATCTGTATATAATGAAGGATCATTTTAACATGTTGCTTTCTTGCTGATTGTTAACAGAAACCAGAAATAATACTGACCCAAGATCTTCAACTCCGCGTTTGCATAAATGGCTCCATGTGTATTTTCAGCTATGCACTGATACATGCCAGCATTTTCAAAGGTCACGTCATACAGTCTCAATTCCCCTCTATGATACTGGAAAGAACACAAAGTGAAACACATTTTCTTGATAGACTTTAATAGAAATGGTTTCATTTGGGTTTGGGCTTGGTTGTCTTTCCATTTAGGTACATTATTTTTGCCCCCACTGTTAACTAAGTCTAGTGGAGTGGGGTTTTCATGGTATGGGGAAGTAAAACCCACTTACCATGCCCAGTGGCTCTTGTTCTATTCATCCTACAGAGAAGAGAGTCCACCTTTTTTCCCTCTTGGCCCAGCTGGGAGATTACAGTGGGAAGGTAGAGAAGGACCCCACTGCTGCTACTTGTCCCCAGGGCTAAAGGTAGGACCTTCATTCTTACCTCTGTTTCTGTGGGGTCAGGGAAACAGTGGCAAGAAAAAGAGGACAATATCAGGTAGTAGAGATGGATGCATAGGAAGAGGGTGAAAAGTGGAACAAAGGAAACAATAAGGAGAGAGAGAGAGAGAAGGTAGACATAAGAAAATGTTTAAGCTGGAAAAAGACACTTTATGTTCACTTTCTGGTTTTTTCTTTTAAAGGAGACTTTTATATTTCAGGGACTAGATGCCCTTAATCTATTGACACTCCTGCTAACTTTATCCCAGGATCACCCAGAAATGTTACCGGAACATAGGCTCAAGAACTGCAAAGCACTTGAACATACATACCAAATATCCATTCTTCAGCCATCGGATGCTAGGGATGGGCTTCCCTGTGGCCACACAAGGCCAGTAGAGATCACTGCCTATATCCACCTCTGTGTCATTGATGTGTTCTACCCACTCAGGAAATGCTTAAAAGTAAAGGACATTGAAAATTGTCAAATGCAAGTCAACATTCATCATTATCTCAAGAGGACAAATATTACACTTAGTTGATCTTCCTCTAGAAAATACATCAAATACTCTTTGTGTCATAAAATCAATGATAGAGTCAGTGAAATTGTATTTCTACAGGTCAGCAGGTAAACTTTATCTTACAATATTACAGCACTAGGTAACTGTAATTAAATTCATAATTGTTTTTCTATTTGTGAACCACGTTTTGTTGGAAAGCTAATTCACGAATAGCACTAAAATAATTTATCTTTTTCTTATAATGTAAATCTTTCAAAATTACATATAAAGTTTTAAAGAATTATGTGTTAATTTATTATGTAAGAGGGGTAGAGTCTAGGGTACAAGTGGAGATGTTGACCTCAGAGAGCAGCTGAACCTAGAATATAAAGAGATAAGTGTAGAGAAGTAGGTGTCAGTAGATGTGGAGTGGGAGTTTGTGAAAGCTCCAATTTAATTACTACCATTTTCTCTGTGAAATAAGAAACCTAGTTATTAGCTGAGAGGAAGGTTGAAGGAGGAGGTACTGTGGGTTTGAAGGAAATCATGAAGGCATGAAATGGTCATCTAAGAGAGTGAGAGGTAAGTGAATCTGGAGAAATGTAGTCTAGTTGCCAGGCGACATTAAGGGTAACAATAAGATCTGAAGCATGGCAGTGGGAGTGAGTTGCTGAGGAAGGTTGTAGGACAAGATCATTGGAGGAAAGGAGTTCAAAGGAACTGAGAGGGCAAACTATTGGAAAAGTTATTATAGTCTACATGATTTTTTTTAAATTAATTAATTTATTTATTTTTGGCTGTGTTGGGTCTTCGTTTCTGTGTGAGGGCTTTCTCTAGTTGCGGTGAGCGGGAGCCACTCTTCATCGTGGTACGCAGGCCTCTCACTGTCGCGGCCTCTCTTGTTGCGGAGCACAGGCTCCAGATGCGCAGGCTCAGTAGTTGTGGCTCACGGGCCCAGTTGCTCCGCGGCATGTGGGATCCTCCCAGACCAGGGCTCGAACCCGTGTCCCCTGCACTGGCAGGCAGACTCACAACCACTGCGCCACCAGGGAAGCCCCTAGTCTACATGATTTTATGTCACCAAGAATGAAGTCAGGAGTAGAGTTGTAGTTGGTGAGAGTTGTCAATAGTGAAAATCTTAGGGCAATGAATGGGGAGGGGCGACTTAACATAAGATTGTAAACTGGATGATTAAAGGAAAAGAAAGATAGTCTAGCAATAGCAGTGAAGAGCAGGGAGGCAGGTATTGGCAGTACTGCCAGTCACTCCTGGGGATGAGGGCTGTGAAAGAAAAATCAGCCACTGCTTGAATGGTCTACAGGGGAAAGTGTCTTTAAGGGAGAGCCAAGTTTCAGTTGGAGCAAGAGAATAAAGGGAATGTTCAAAGAAGTTGAGAATATAGGGGATTCTGATAATGGACTATGTGCTCTAGAAGCATAGTATAAAGACGTCAGAAGTTGGGAATGAGGGGGAAATAGAGACTAAGTAGGACATGTGCAGAGCTCTGTGGGTATTAAAGTGCAGGTCATAAGGAGGCCCTGGACCAAGGGCTTCTTAAGGCAAATGAAATGCACAGGGTGAAGGTAAAATGATCTTAATCTTAGTGGACTTTATGAGATGGTGGTGGTGAGGCTGCAAATCCTGGGTCATCGGAGACACTTACTTTATTCCGATATAGACAGAGGCCTGGGGTCTGAGAGATAGGGGTAGGGGTTGGACTTGACCCTGTCACAGTACCCTTTCAGCCTTCTGGTATTCCAGTTCAGCTGAGGCATCATCTCCAGTTTTTCCTATCATGTATCTTTTTGATGAGACTAAGGTACCCCTTTGCCATATGCTTTATCAATATCTTATGTAATTTTCCATATCGCACTCTCACTATTTTCTTTATAATTATATATATTGGGGGTATATATTTATTTGACTGTATATGCTTGTATACATTTGGGGGTTTTGTATGATATGACTAGAGTATGAATTCCTCAAGGACAGAATATTTCCTTTAAGTCCTTGCTCCTATCATAGTGTCTGCCTCTGAGGACACACTCAGTATACACTTGTTGAAGACTTAGATGTTTATTTAGATGTTTATTTAGACCTGCAAACTTCACATTGTAGATTTGTGAATGGATTTGTAGGGATGATTTCAGCCTGAAAAGTTTCAAGCACTGACTGAGAAACAACATTCTCTCCTCCCAAACATAAGCTTATTTTAATGTGTGAGAATCAAACACTTGTGCCAAGAAAATTATATTAAAGAAAACTTTTCCTTAGACCAGTTGTTCTCTAAGTGTGCATCCTGAACCAGTAACATCAACATCTCCCAAGAATTTGTTAGACATACAAATTCTTGGGTCCCAAATAGACCTTCTAACTCAGAAACTCTGAGGGTGGGAACCAGCAATTTGTGTTTTTAATGAGCCCCCAGATGATTTTAAAACATGGTAAAGTTTGTGAACCACTGGGTTAAACTAAATCATAATGCCTAGGTTCTTGTACAAATAAAAAAGAGAGCTTGAAGAAAAGTCTACAAACTATATGAATTATATTTTCTGAAAATTATCAATAACACTACTATTGATCCATTGGTGTTCCTATGATACCAGTGGCATAAACTCTTAACTTATATACTCATATTTGTGACTTAATTAGACATAAAGATGAATATTTTATCCTTTTGCATAATGTAGTTCACATCACTATTTTTAAACTAATCATTTTATGCTAGTTTTTCAAGTATGAAAGTGGCTTTCAATAAGATATTGATTAAATGTATGGAAAATTAAAACAATATCTCTACCTTGAACATAAATTCTTGCTTGGTGTTTATCCTTTCCTCTAATGTTCTCAGCCTCACATTCATATGTGCCTTCATCTTCTAGCTGAATATTGAAGATCTTCAGGACAGCTCCAGATGTGCTGATCTCAGCCGTGCTTGGCATTGGTTCTAGGACCTTCCGCCAACGGATATCAGGAACAGGACTTAAATAGGAGAAAGTAAGAGCTAATGGTCCACAATTCTTAAAAGACAATTTACTCTATGTTTATAGCTAAATATTTACAACATTTATTTCCTAACAATACAAAATTTAATGTATTTCTATATATGTTAATAAAAACTGTGAGTATACTTACTTGCCAAGTGCAAAACACTCTAAAGTCACATTTTGGCCCATCAATGCATATATGTCCTTGAACTGAACTACAATATCAGCAGGATATGGTTTTGTTGTTCCTAATTTAAGAAAAACAAAAATATCAACTAATTAGTAAGCAGAGTAGCGTTTGTTTAACATTGTGGTTTTTATAGGATTAGAATTGCTTCAGTATGGAAGACTTTTCTCTGTACAAGTACTGGAAAATATCTGATCATGTCACAATGTATAGATTTGTTTATTTATGCATAGTATGCATACAGTATGAATTTTATTAAGCATTTTCAATCATATTGGCTCATTCTGACAACGGTGTAACCAATTTGACTCAAATAACTAAAAAATTCAACAATTCTTTAGGAAGCATCAAATAGGTATAAAACAAGCATAAAATACGTATGAAACGAGCATCCCAGGCGATTCTGATAAATTGGATTTTTGATCTGTACCTTGAGAAAACATTGACCCAAGGGGCATTCCTTTTGATTCTGCCTCTAAAATACAACTTGGATCTGCCAGGTACTCTATGGGAATCAGGAAAAAAGAGAAAAAGGAAGGAAATGAGGGATAAGGGAAGAAAGAAGAGAGAAGAGTGCAAAAGAAGGAGACAAGGGAAGAAAGAGGAAGAAAAGAATAAAGGAGTGTCCATGGAGATGAAGGAAAAGAGAAAACAATTTTAAAAGAGGGAAGGAGAGAAGGAAAGAAGAAAATTGTTTATTTAAACATCACCGTGTTCATCAATTGACAACATTTATTTAGCATGTCATTATTGAAGGATGTAATTCCCTCTATCTTACAGTGGAAGAAATAGGCTCAGAAAGGCTAAATACACTGTTTAGGATCACAACATGAGTGTGTATTTTACACTGTATAACACTATAAAGACAAATAGATACACAAAGACCTGAAATACAAGCCAAAACAAAAGTAAATGCTCTGAAAGAGTGGCAGCCAAGGAGGATTGTTGGAAGTATATAGGGGCCAAGGGAATTTCAAGCAAAGAGGGCATTTGAACCAGACCAGTTCAAGTTGAGGAAATAGCATATTATGACACAACTTCAGGAGTGTGCAGGGAATTATAAAAGGTCTAGGAATCAAAATGATATTGAAGCATATGTAGTTGAAGATGAGCTTGAACCTACAACATAGAAGACTTGAAACTGTGATATTAAACATTTTGAAGCTAATTTCCTCAATGGGTAACTACTAATAGGTTTTGATAAAAGAAGTGATATGAATCTTAATTTTGGTTTAAGTAGAAGACCTTGTTGTCGGTTTTAAAGGAAGGAATATGGAGAAGAAAAATAGCAGAGAGTCAGAGATCTAAGGTAGTGAGTTTCATAAATTCAGAAAAATAGATGAGGGACTAAACGAGGGCACAGTTGCAGTGGGAACAGAAAGGAAAGGGCAGATCCAAGTTGTATTTTACAGGCAAAATCAAAAGAACTGCCCCTTGGATCAATGTTTTCTCAAGGTACAGATCAAAAATCCAATTAATCAGAATCACCTGGGATGCTCGTTGAACCTGCAGATCACTTCCTAGGGGTCTAGGATGGGTCACATCATAGGTCTGCTGAATCACTATCTTTGGGTTCCACATTTTCCTCAAACTTCCCAAGTGCTTATATCCTAAATGGGAACCGCTGTGCTCACTGTCCTGAGGATGGCAGTGGAGAGGAGCTGATGATTAAAAATGCTCCCCCGAATTATCGCTAAATGAGAAATATGACAGTATTGCTAAATGAGATGAAGAACACCAGAAGAGGAGGTTTAGAGAGGAGATAAAAGATGTGCTTGGAATATTTCAAACTTAACATCCTTGGGAACTTTCTGTGTGTCAAGCCCAGGATGTAGGTAGAATTCAGGATTAAATATAGGGAAAAGTTTTGGAGATGCAAATTTGGAGTCATCACATAGGGCTACTAGAGAAAAAGGTGTAAATGAGTGAGAATATTTGAAAAAAGATTAGAAAGAAATATTAGAAGGAGGAAGATCTGATGAAGGATACTGTATAGAATTTGTCAGCAAGGCAGGTGGGAGATGAGCGGAGGCAGAAGTAGTCAGAAAAAATAGGAAAAGAAGGGCGAGTTCAAGAGAGGCAGAGAGATCAACAAGTGTCAAAATTCATACAGTATCAGGCCTGAAAATATCCTTTGGATTTAGCAAGTAAGAAGTGGTTTCACTTATTCATTGAATACAAAATAATATGCAGAGGGAAAGGAATGGAGGAGAGTTTGAAGATTCAGAAAAGAAAGGAAAGAGTGATGTAGTGATGTCCTTAAATGAATCAAATGGACTGTGAACCAGGGCAACTGGAGGAAGCAGCCTGAGCAGCAGGAGAAGCACTTCTTCCACCGAGAAAGAAAGAAGCACTGAATGTCGAGGGAAGCATAGGGAAGAAAGTTAGGGAAATTTTTACATGATGGCTCCTTTTCACTCTGCGAAGTAGTGGTGAGAGTATCTCCTAAGATTTGGGAGGGGAAAAAAAGCCAGAAAATCAGAAGATATTTATTGAATTCTAACCATGTGACTGCTATCTTGAGAAGAATAATAAAAATAGAATCTTTATGGTATGATGGACTTTTCCCCATTGTTATATACAACTTAAGGTTAGTGGTAGGAACCAAACCTAAGTCTGCCAACAACAGTGCCAGTATTTCTTCAGAAGCTTGAACTCAGCAATATGAGTGTAGCAGCAGGACTGAGATAAAAATAATGTGAAGTAAGAAAACATATTGTGATCTGATTTCTCAGGAAGTGGTACATTAAAAAACGGAATGCAGTTCATTCAATTGAAGCCTGAGAAAAGGCCAGTCAAGAATGTTAGTGGTCATCAAATATGGCACCACGGTAGTCATACCCTACACTACTTACAGTAGAAAGGCAATTTATATACTTATTTGCTTCATGTAAATAGTTCTTAAAAATATCAAAATAATCCAATTGCCTTCTTCCCCCCGCCCCCCAATTCTGTAATCACTATAGTTTGTTTTGATCTAATCATTCATTCTCTTTCATGAATTTACTAAGAAGTAGGATTGGACATGAAACAAAAAGCAGTTGCTGGTGATTCCCATTGTAAATGATATATTGGTATTTTGCTAATGAATTGATTGGTTCTCTATGCATTCCCTGAGCTAGAGGCAACCAGTCCAAACTCAACCACCTTAGGGACACTTTTATGATGTAAATCTTCTCTATGGGAAAAACTAAGGAAGGGCAAGGCTTACAAAGTACGTATCCTCTGTTTGCTCCGACAGAGCAGACAGCTGTTCTCCCCACTGGATATCTCTTTTCATTATTGTAAGTATGCCATAAGCAGACAAACTTGCAAAAACAGAGGAACAAATATGATACTTACGTTCAGGTAGTGGAATGAGTGGGATAAATTTGCTGAACACACTCTTTGTAATAGAGGGACTGGATACAAAACAGGAATAATTCCCTTTGTCTGATGCCTCAACATTAGCAATGTAGAGATTGCCATTTGTCTGAGACACAAATCTTCGTTTATCCATTGTGATAAATACAGGAAATTCATTTAGAAGCCAGCGGTAGCTAAGATCATCTAGAAGAAAATATTGTTGACTAAGTATTAACCTCCTCTCCAAAAGCAAAGATTTTGTTTTCTAATAATAAGCTAGCCCATAACCTAATGTAGGCTTTTAAAATATTGTTGACTAAGTATTAATCTCTTCTCCAAAAGCAAAGATTTTGCTTTCTAGTAATAAGCACATAATCTAATCTAAGCTTTTATAGAGCCAAGAAGTTGGAAATAGGCCAAGATAAACTGAAAATTTTCTAAAAGCTACTGTAGTTTGAGTGAGTATAAAGTGATGCTAAGCAATTATATATCTCTCTCTCTCAATTATTTATGGATTACTAATTTTTATTTTTTATTTCATTGATGGGCAAAACGAAACTCAGAGAGGTTAAATGACTTGCTTAGAATTTCATGGCTAAGAAGGATTAGGATTCTGAATCCAGGTCTAATAATTCCAAATTCCATCTTCCCTACTGCATTTAAAAGATAAAATCAAGATTACTAACTATACTGTGGCTCTATATCTTTTTATTTTTATACTCCTATTTTAAATGATTGATTTAGGAATGAGTTTACATAGCCTATTCTGGCCACATTAAAAAGTGAAAACTACAGAAACAGAGGAAGGCATCTTTTTTTTTTTTTTTTTTTGCGGTATGCGGGCTTCTCACCGCTGTGGCCTCTCCCGTTGCGGAGCACAGGCTCCGGACGCGCAGGCTCAGCGGCCATGGCTCACGGGCCCAGCCGCTCGGCGACATGTGGTATCTTCCCGGACCGGGGCACGAACCCGTGTCCCCTGCGTCGGCAGGTGGACTCTCAACCACTGCACCACCAGGGAAGCCTGAGGAAGGTATCTAATTTGTTTTCTTAAATATTAGGAAGCAAATCATATGGTAACTTTTAACTGTAGGAAATTCCTTTGGCTAAACATACTGGCTGGCTAGGCCAAAAGTTGAATTTCCTCATTAAATTGCTGTTTTTCATGCAGTTTTCTATTCCTATATCCCCTTCCAGTTTTGAGGAATGACCCCCCAGTAGTCATGTGCAGCAGTAATGTGCAAGAGGGAACTCTGGGCAATGCGTATTTCTCAGTCACAATATGCTGATTCCCTTTAAAACATCATAACCATGTGAAGACAACTGCCACTAGGAAGATCACCTCAGAAAAAGAGGGGATCTCTTAGTTCAAGTTAGAAAGGATTTTAGATGTAAGATGGTAGAAAGTCATGATCTTTTAAAAATGAAATAATCGTGACATGGGGCTTTCCTGGTGGCGCAGTGGTTGAGAGTCCGCCTGCCGATGCAGGGGACACGGGTTCGTGCCCCGGTCCGGGAAGATCCCACATGCCACGGAGCGGCTGGGCCCGTGAGCCATGGCCGCTGAGCCTGCGCGTCCGGAGCCTGTGCTCCGCAACGGGAGAGGCCCCAACAGTGAGAGGCCCGTGTACCACACACACACAGAAAAAATCGTGACATAATACCCTTTTGCTTCAGGGAACTCAAGGTGATTGGTGAAGCTGCTAATGGGAGTGTGAAAGAGAGCTGAATAGGAAAAACTATAAGAATTGCACACTATATACATTCAGCATGCTTGAGAATAATAATCCAGGGGATTCCATTTAGATTAGCTATGTAATTTTCTCCAGCAATATACAATATTATAAAAGCGAATGAAGATGATTATTCTGTTTTTTCATCTTAACTTTTTAATTATAGAAGTTTATTTTTATTAAAATAATAGGAAATACAGATAAAGTTAAAAAGAGAAAGAAAATTAAACCACCATAATTCTCCAACTCAGAGTTATCATTGTTAGCATACATCTTTCTAGGCATTTATATCTGTGAATGATTCTATTATCTTAATTGTTATTCTTATGCTGATTTAAGGTCAGGTAAAAACCACAGGAGAAACAAAATAAGAAGAAACTTTGGGGGCTGCTTAAATTGCTGAAATCAGGTTCTTGGCATTGGGCACAAATAATTCCATGTAATCTTTGATCCAAAATAATATTTATAGTATATTTTAACAACTGTAAACCTGTCTAATTTTGAAATATTTTTTGTATTCTCACTTAAAAAGAAAATTAATAGTTTTGTAATGATTTCTGCAAAAAATTAAATTCCAAAAAGTCAGAAAGAGTCAGGAAAGTATAGATTTCCTTACAGAAGAAGGATTTTCTTAGCTATACAATGATTTCAAGATACCACACACAAAATGCATTCAGAATAGTCTGAGTACTCCATAGTTATGTGAATATGGAGAACTGTATTTTAAATCTAGACTAAATATGATTTTGGTCAGTCTATTTTAATTACTATATTTTTCAGTTTCTGTAAATTTTAAGAAAGTTTTCTGTTTACGACTCATTAGAAACGAGGAATGGGATAATGTTTTACTATTTGAATCTTCAAGGGAGAAACGCTAGGTCAGAGAAGTTATTTCCATGATGTTGATAGAAACATAAGTGTTGGACTACAGAGCAACTGGTCTGGCTGATTTAATGCCCAATGTGGATTCTCCAGTTTACTGAGTTATCTTCTATGTGTCACTAAACAAGACAGATTTGGCCTTTGCCCTTATGGGACTTGTAATATTAATAGTTAATCTAAATTTATATAACGAATTTTTGCCTACTGATAAGCCATCTACTTGGATGAAAGAATAATTGCAATATGTTGGAAGCTATCATTTCTCATTAAAATAAAGGTAGGAATTGCTATTGCTATTTTTAAACAGGGACACAGAGCTTTAGCTGGTTGACTTCCCCGGGGGAGCAGTAGGGAGGCAGAACAGATCTTCCAACTTCCCTTTCCACCCCAGAACTACCAAAACGGTTCCTCGACTGGTGTGGTAGCTGCCCTGCTGCTCGGACTTAAGAATGAGACTGAATTTAGGCAATCAAGAGCCAAACCCTGACCAAGTTCTCACAGGGGCTCAATCGATTATCTATCTGTCTTCCCCTGCCCCATGCAGATGGTAAAATTAACCATCTCTGAAGAAGCCAACACCTGCTTTCTTCATAGCCCTGTTGTCTGGCTTAAAAAATAAATTATTATAAAATTACTTTTTTAGAAAAAGTAATAAGTACCAGCACCTGTTTCAAAAACACTACTTTTATTGATAGATGTCTGGGATGTTTTTTCCTTTGCCTCAAGAGAGTCTGGACCATATTACAGAGGGATTTGTTTTGGCCAATTTTACTGCATTTGACTAGTTTCATTGTATTACTTTGAAATACATCACTTATCTAACCTTGATAAATAATATATATTTCTCCTTGAAATAGATTTAAAGTACTTAAGTGTTCCCTGGAAGAATAATTCACAAACTTTTAAGAAGATGTTTGTACTTTCTTTGTTAATTAACCTCAATAGAACAGAATTTACCTATACCAAAAAAATCACTATAGCTCCTAATTTTTCTTTGATACTCACAGTAAACTATACATTAAACTCTTTTAGAAAGAAATTTATACCAACTTATACCATGGGCTCACATATTCCCTACGATGCTCTGGCATTCGTGTCTATTTTTGTGCTTACCTTTTTAGTCTATTGAGATTCATTCAATATCATATTCACCATTTCATGAGTTATTTTTCTTAGGAGTATTCCCACTTTCTTATTCATTAAAAAAATTCACACCATATCTATTACTTAGTATTCCATATTTTGTCAATAGTATCCACCCTTTGAACAATGGATTTCATCTTTATTCTCTCATTTAATATGCCCATATATGATTTCTATTTTGTGAGATGTATAACTCAATTTCTGATGGTTCTGAAAATTGGCCAGAAACAAAGCATCATGTTTTCATTTTCTGAGGGTCTAGGGGTTTAGGAAGTCTTACACATTCATGAATTATTGATTGCTATTTAATAAAACAAAATCTTAACAGGAAAATTTATCTTTTAATGAAATTGTAATCACTACATATCCACCAATTTAATGAACACATTTATTTACTCTTTCACTCTCTCAGTCCTCAAATATTTTTTGGACACTTATTCTGTGCTAAGCATTAGGCAATCCGTTTTATATCAAATGTTGTTATAAAATTGAATCAACATCTGTACTGATATAGTTACGTATAAGTATTCTTGATAAATAAGTAAACTGGTTCAAATTAGAGTTCTCCCCTTTGCAAGAAACTGTAGAACACTCAAATCCATAGAAAAATGTAATGGATTGTAAACAATAAGACTTCCCTACTAGATCTTTTTCCTGTGCATAAATGAGAAAGACAACATTGCTATAATCGTGAATAAAAAATTCTTAGTAGAGTAAGAAGTACTTTATTTGCTTTAATAATAAGGTTCAAAATACTAAATGTACTAAATGTATTTTATTTACTTTAATAATAATCCATTTTAATTATATATCCATTTTATCATTTAAAAATATATTATTAAATTTAAATCTCACAACAAGGTCTATGAAGTAGGTGGCACAGGAATTATTATTCTCAAATTTTAAACAAGGAAATTGAGATGTAGATATGTCTAAGTTGACTTGACTTAGTAAGGACTAAATCCTAGGTTATCAGATCACCAAGTAGAGCAGCAGGGTTTGACAACTATAAATAGTTGCGTATATAACATTCTTTGAGGCTCAGAATCCAAAGGCAGGTTCCTTTACACCTTCAACGCCATTAAGTTTTAAACTGCAAACACAAAACCTTAACTTAACTGCATATAGGAGGAAGATAGATTTATGGCATGGAGATGGTAAAATAGTACACATACATACACACATTATGGTTTTGAAGCATATGTCCATTCTTATGTTTGAAGATGGCATGTCTAAAGTTCAAAGAGGTCGTAATCCGCTAAGAACACAAGCGGACAAAAGGAGATGAAGAGCAGCTCAGATTCTATTCTATGATTAATGATGTTTCTCCAGCTTATTTAAAAGACCTACTTAATTCCCTGCCCTGCCCCTGCCCATATAAACATATGTATCTTTATCAGGATGAAGAGGTAATTAGTCATTTCGCTTAATGATTTGAAGCTTCTATCAACCTTGTTTTGGTCCATGAAATTCTTCATTCGGCATAGTAGTAAAGATGTCACAGAGACTTGAAAACAAGACTTATCTCAGAAAAATCTCAAAACCTGTTCCCTGGACATTTTCCACCTTTCTATTTGTACTAATTCCCTAAGTTATCACATGCATTCCTATGGCTTTTAAAACTATAAAATGATGTATCACAAACTGATATTCCTAGCTCAGATGTTGCCCCTGGGTTCCACATTCACAGAAATGCCAATCTGACAGCTCCTTTTGAAAGTTTAAATCAGGCACCTCACTCTTATGTCCATAGCTATTCCTCCAGGTAATTGCAGCTGCATCCTCTCAAGAGCTCATGACAAAAACTTTGATGTCATCCTTGACTCCTGTTTTTCTCTTATATCTCACAGAAAGTCTACCAGCCAGTCCTCTTGGCTTTTCCTTCAAAATATATCTTGAATTTAACCATTTCTTTCCACCTCCAGTGCCACTGCTCTGGTCCACCATTCATTGCCCAGATCATTGCAATACCTTTGAACTGATCTCCTGGTTTCACCTTTACCCTCCCCTGAGTCTTTTCTTACAGCAGTAGCCAGATTTAGCTTTCTATAACTTAAGTGATGTCATATGACTCTTCTGCTTAAATCCCTTCAACGTAACTCTCACTCAAAGTAAAAGCCAATGTAATTGCTATGGATTATAAGATTCCAACCAATATATCTCTTGTATCCCTTTGATTTCATTCCTTGCTACCCTGTATCTCATTCAGCAACCTGGCTCACTTTGTCTTCCTCCATACTCCCATTTTGGACCTTTGTTCTTGCTGTGGCATATATCTGGCATGTCCTTCCTTCAAATATCTTCATTTTAGCTTCTTCATTTCCTTCAGGCTTTATTTCAAAGTTACCATCTCAGTGATGCCCTTTATAAAAGTTTAGCCATCCCTTCAACACTTCCTCTCCCCATTTTCCTGGATTATTTTTTCTCCCTTTCACTTATCTATTAATATCTAACATGCTATGTCTATTAACTATTTATCTTGTCTATTGTCTCTCTCCCTGTAGAAGGTCTCTGAGGGAGAGTAGCTTTTTCTATTTTGCTCACCAAGGTATTTCTGTGGTGTAAACAGTGCCTGATACATAACAAGTGCTCGCAAGAGATTTGTTGAGTGAATGAGTGATTGAATGAAGCCCATCCAGTGTTGAATATGGTCAAATGTAGACACTGGTGACTTATGGTCATTCGGTTTGTGGGAAACACTATGAACATGATAGGATTTTTTTTTCATAGTTTTGTCAGTTCTTCAAAAAAAAGACTACTTCCTCTTTGAAATTTTTTTACAACATTTTGGATTCATAAATTCCTCCTATGTTTATCAATTAATTATCTTTCTCCCATAGCTATTAGAAAGAAAATGATCAAAAAACAATCTGAATTTATATATACATAATTGGAATAGTATATATATATATATATATAATATATGTATATATGTGCCATACTAATATATTCCATAGAAAATGATTTATACTAGCCTGTTATGAATCATTCTCTATGGAGATATTTAAAGACATAATATTTTATGTCTTTATGACATAATATTAAAACTATAAGAACCCAAAACATTTTTTTCTGTGAGAAAAGTGGTATTAATATATTGTTTGAAGAGGATATTTGATAAATAAAACAAGTGAAATGTATGCAGTGTTCATCTTTTAATTAACACTTTGGTGGCTTGTCTTTTAGCCATATCAAATTACTGAAAACATGCATTCAAAAGTTGAATCTTCTAATATATGACATTTGATTTAGCCCCTTTCTTCTGGATTGGTACTCCTACAGAGATTAATAATTTATTATGCCTTTATTCCTTTCTAGTGTTTAATTACAGTTCACAGTATACTGTAGATGCTAAATTGTTAATAAAATAGTTGATTATATATTCTTCCTTGGTACTATTCTATTTCAGAGGTCATTTGTAGAAAATCTACAGTGTTTTCTCCTGTGTACCAGGAACTTTAATAGGGACATAATCCAACATATATATTGTTTATAAACTGAAATGACCATAGATTTTTGGAATTAAGGCCCAGTTATTAAGGAATTAAAAAAGCAAGCATCTATAATCACTAGTAAGTCATGCATTATAAGGTTACACAAATATTGAGTCTTATTTAATTATAAATGTTCCATTATTATTAAGAAAATAAAACAAAAAAATAGAAAACAGAAACTTCCCCATTTCATTTCCTAGGTGCTTATAATCACAGAAGAGCTAAGTTTACCTGGGAAATGGTATGGAGGGTCACAGAGCAACACCATTCCTTTCCCTTCTTTCACTCTGACCTCGGGACGTTCCTCAGGTGGGAAAGGATCAAGATCTAATCATGAAAACAAAAAGGAAAACATTCACTCTCTGGGCAATAGAAAGATTGATACTCATTAAAGTTTATTTTTCAGCTACTAACTCACTTTTAGATACAATAGTTCTCTGTTGGTTTGGTGAAACCTATCAAAGTCAATTAATTCCCTTTTACACACACTGGGATGTGCACACACTACAGAAGAGTATGGACATTGGTAGCACCTGATAACTATTTGGACAACCCTGAAGATTGAGCATTTCCTAAACTTTGTTTCAGATTTAGGAAGAATCTCCATAAGAGTATCTGGAAATAGTGTGTTCAGACAAACCCAGGGCTCTACCAGAGAAAGTTTTAGGGAGGACTCCAATGGGGAGAAGGAATAAAGATGAAGGGCAGGATGCTAGATGAGGAATGTTAAGGTCAACAATCTCTTCCTTTTTCCAAATTCTGGGTTTTCCTGTTTTATTTCCTCTACTCTCTCCTGTGTATTTGGAACTCACATTTTGCTTGGTTTATTGAGAGCCTACTATTTGATTCTTCATTTGTTTTACTGGTTCTCATTCTGTTTCAGTCTTGCCTCATCTCTTATTCCTTACATGTGATCAGTACTCGAATTATAAAATCTAGTTTTTACTTCTCTCAGTATACTTATGTCCCTGAAAATTTATCATTCCAATAACTACCTTTTTGCAAAGAACGCTTCAAATCTACTTTTCTTGTCCTGATGCCTCACTGGAATGCCATCCCTGTCCTCAAAACTTAGCTGACATCTATCTCACTGTGGATAACTTAATGTCACCTCTGCATGTGAAGCGACAATTTAAATGCTTCCTCCCATCCTTGAAATTGGTCTTACTTGCGCCATCCCATTTTAAAGAGAGCAGAATGTTTCTGCCTTTTGACTAGACTTTCCTTAAGAAAATATTGAAGGTCTTTTTCTTTCAATGCAATGCAATCTGTTGTGTATTTCTTCAAGGACTGAGTTTATTATTTTCATTCCCACTGTCACCACACCAATTTAATTGGACTGCACTTCCTGACCCTGTCTCACTCCCTCCTGGTAATCACTACCACTTGGGTCCTTTTAAAATGTCACTTTCATCCTATAATTCATTTTGCAGAATATTTAAATGCTGACATAAAATCACTCAGGGAGAACATCTAGTCCAGCTCCTCTCCCAACACACATTTTTCTTTCAGAATAACCTCTAACTTTTAGTTTAGCACAATGTTTCTCAAAATATTTTTCATTATTATTGTCCCCAAAATGAGAAATTTTATTTAATTTATTCTTAACAAGAAAAATTAAATACTAAGGAATAAAAGTTTTGTTGGGTGGGGCTGAGCGTTGGAGAGCCATAGACCATTATGTTGTAATATCTAAGATGGTTCCCCCCACCGCAAAAACCAATTTTCACTACGTTGGGGGTGATATCACCCCCACTGAGAATGCATAGCTTAGCATTTCCATTGATAGTAATCTTTAGAAACTTATTCAAGATCTTTTTGAACATGGCCTTAGTTTATTTTCCAGTGTTACCTTTCACTACTTCAAGTACATTCATAACACCCCTCGTGACATTTTGCTCTCCTGAAATTTTTTCTTCTCCACACAATTAAGGCCCACTAATCTGGTAAGACACACCTCATCTATGGAGTCCTTCACTTTCTTTTTTTCTTGATTTCTCCTTTTGTTAAACTCCTATGATAACATCTAAGTTTTACTTCTCCTAAATCCATTTGCCCTTTTTAAAGTTACAATTACTTACATCCAAAGCTCAAGGTTGCTTCAGTGCTTCTGACCATTCCGTAGTTATTTGATGCTAAACAGTAATATACTCCAGCATCTTTCTGTTTGTCAGGATTGTTGATAACAAGGTTTCCTCCTACCATACTGTACCGATCACTTGTCAGATCAATATCCCCATTATTCATTCTCCATCTATGAAAAAAAGAAATAAATGTCATATCAAAGGCCAAGAGGACTGCAAACAGTGTACTGGGCTAACATTGTTCTAAAATAATATGAGTATAGCTCCATGTGAAGTCAGGTGATTAAGTAGTTGACTCAGAGTGGTATTTATTCACATCCTATAATTCTGTGCCTCTGGGCTCATGATTTATAATTCAGCTCAGGCACAGAAAGGTAAATGTTCAAGTGTATGAATAATTTCCTTTTTTTTCATGAGGCATTCCAAAGGACAAATATTTCATTGAATTTTGCTGCATAAACTGGTTTCTTAGCAGATATACATGGATTATAAATGGTAACCTTTTATGCACTAGTTTAGATTAATGCATATAGATATATTGTATAAAATATTAAAAACATTCCTATAGCAGAAATAAAATATAAAATATCAATATCTGATTCTAAATATGAGTCATTTTTGAAAAAAACATACTAATTGAAATCAGGATTCTTCTCAGTAAATGTCATATTCTGACCACTAGAGGTCGATCACACTATTTGAACATGATTAAAGTCAACTGGGTCTTCGTTTCCAAGCCACAAGTACACTATTGAAGGTATATTTACATGGAGATGATGTTATGAATAAACCAACTAGAAACAGGAATCTAAGTTTCTTGGTGAGATGATGAGAAGATTGCATATATAAAATAGTTGTCAATTAAGTTGACCACCTGCATAATTTTATACTCATGTTCTATCAGGGTTAAGGTTCCATGTCTTCTGCAATGTTATAAGACGAGCCATGGTGAACCAGTGGGCTGTGGTCCCATCATTCATTGCCTGGCTGCACAATTCTGATTAGGGTCAGAATCTTGCCAAAGAGGTCTAATGATTTTATAACATTTTTTAATAAATCAAATTACTGGAACATTTTTAGTTTTAATTTTTACTGTGTAGGAAGTAATTCAAAAGCGAACAACAGAAAACTGTGCTTTGCTTCTGAAAACCTACCAAATACCAACCCAATGAATAAATCATCCCCCTCACCCCAGCTGATGGCAATATTGTCCCTGACTGAACCATCCAATGCCAAGTCACTTAGTACTTGCCAAGGCAATGGGTTTCTTTGTTAGGCAGTTCCAATTGTTAGGTTTTACGCCCCCTCATTATATTTACTTTAAATTTTTATTTATTGCTTTAACTTCTTCCCAGTGGGACTGATTCTGCCCTTGATGTCATATAATGATTAAGTTTTGCTGTGTTAGGTAAGTTCACAGGTCTATTTTATTTTCAGGAAGATTCACCTTTGCTGTAATTCCTTTTACACAGCTTTAAACACAATTTTTATTGGAGTTCTTGTTATTGTGGGAGACAAGGCAAGGTAATGAAAACCTCAAGGCTGATGAGTGAAAGGTAAAGTTCCCTGTTGTAACGTTCATGATGTTGCCACGAATAACAAATTATCATAGAACATGCCATAAATATAAAAGTACTATGTGAATGACAAATTACATGATTACCAAGGTAAGTATGGCTTGCCCTGAATATTAAGTAAATGTTCATAACTGCAAGTGTTCTTCTGTCAGACAAGCTGCATCATGAGCTGAATATTTTTTATTTTGATGTCAAATGCAGATCACCTTCCTAACAATTAAACGTCTACTTCTCCCCTTCAGCTCTCTACATTAACGTGTAGATAAACAGGCCGTACTCGCCCTGGGGACTTACGTGCTGATGCAACTTTTGGGAGGGAGTTGGTGATGTATTTGCCAAGCAAAGTTTTGCTTTTCATTGTTCTTTTTTATATTTTAATGAGAAGACTAAGTGGGACTAGCAGGAGGGAGCTAGAGAGAGGTGCTAATCAACATGTACAAAATTTTATTGATGTAAAACTTTGCTTCTTACTGTCTCTGCTGGATGGTGGTAGTGGCGGCAGCAAAGAGAAGTACACGTTCGTAGAACACCATCTGAGAACAGCCTCTGCTGTTCTTTTCTCTTCCATTGGAGCCTGGAGGCTGATTTGCTTAGGTTCCGTGTATGAATGTCAAGGACAGACTGTCACAGAATAACTGTCACAGAATAACCGTCACTGAAATAGTTTTTTAAATGCTATTGACCTGTCTAGATAGATAAATACTGAAAAAAATTATATGTTTCTTTGAAAGTCATAAAACCTGTATTTCAGCCCTGGATCTGTAATTTACTAGCTCTGGAGCAGAGCAAGTCAACTTACTTATTCAGGACTCAGCTTCCTCTCCTATAAAATTTTGTACCTGGATTAAATCTTCTCTAGAGCCCCCATTAGTTATACTATGCCATGTCCACGGTTACGTACATAAACTCCCATTATATATGACTTAAGGGTAGAAATAAATCTAGCGCATCAACTATTTTCAGAACAAATGTGTTATTTATAATTTATAAAATATCTACTTCTACTTTTATAAAATTAAAAAAAAATAATTTTAAAGAGATGGTGATTTTACATATAAATTTATATTTATTTTAAGAAAATTTTTGTAATTATAGCCAGAGGCAAGAGAAAATGAGTTCAAGTATAATTAAATGGGGGGAAGGGGTATTCTCCATGATAACAACTTTTTAATAAAAATAGAAAGTTATTTTTCTATCCATGAGAAGAAAAATCTAGTACTAAAATCAACTTTGTTGAATGACAACCTTCAATTAACTCAGGTGACATTAACACACTAGAGACCCAATTTCCCCATCAATCACTTCCTTTGTTTTCCTGGAACCAAAATCCATTGGCATTTGCTTAAGTTTTAAATCTTATTCTTTACATCAGGCTAGAAACTGTTAGTATACTTTTCTGAACACTCTGAAGCAAGAGAACCAAATGTTACTTTCTATAAAGTTATTTTTGATAGCATAAATATGTACCCCAGAAAAACATAAAGAGGTATGTTATATAGATTGTCCGATAAGTAGAGACATTTAAGGAATTTGCTTTGTCTGGAATATAGATTTGAGACTACTGAAAAAATAGTGCTTTCTAGAGTTATCTATGTAAGAAGCTCTTTAAATGTAGTTAATATAGAAATACTATCCATCATTTGTAGGTATGAGTTATCCAGGCCAATACATACAAAACCAGCTTATCCTCAAATGCATATATTTAAATTGTGCATATTATTCATATAACAATTTTCTTACTTAATAGCATGATCTCCATTAGCCAGTTTTTAAGTGGATAATGTCAAATGACACTGGCATTATCTCTGCAGGAAATAGGAAGTGAATTATTTGCATATATTTGCGAAAACTATCTATTTGGGTATTAACAACTTTAAAAAAATAACCTGTATGACAATATTTTTGTTAATGTTCCTGGACTTCGTAGAAAGCTTTATGCCATAGCTTTCTCTATAGATACAGGGTCATAGATGCTGATCTGTAATCTTTAGTCCAACACTTCTTTCTGAAAAGAGCAATGAGGTACATTACTTGTAAACTGGGAAAGGGCTGGCTCGTGCCCTACAGTTTAGTGAAACTTTTCCTTCCGGTGACTCCTCTGGATAAATGGTATTGATTGGTTGTTCTTCAAAAATTGGTCCAAATCCTTTGTCTTCCTCAGAAACTATAAGAAAAATACAATTATTTTACATTGTTCTATTTTACAAATCAAAGATAATTTGGGTACATTAAAAAGTTTTTTGAAAAAAAGGTCAGAAACATGGAATCTCCATTTTCATTCAAACCAAAGATATTTGCCACTATAATCCTGAGGAAAATGTTCAGGTTCTTTATTCAAAATTCTTTTCTGCCCATCTCTCAGCATTTCTCCAAAAGCACTCTGCGGTGCCATGCTTCACTATTTACGGCTCCTCATGCAAGTCATGCTTTCTATGCCTCTGACACTTTGCACATACTCTTCCTCTTTCTGGAATCACCATCTGACTTTACTCCTCTTATCAAAATTTGTACACTCCTGGAATCCCTGGTGGCGCAGTGGTTGAGAATCTCCCTGCCAATGCAGGGGACATGGGTTTGAGCCCTGGTCTGGGAAGATCCCACATGCTGCAGAGCAACTAGGTCCGTGAGCCACAACTACTGAGCCCACGTGCCACAACTACTGAAGCCCATACGCCTAGAGCCGGTGCTCCGCAACAAGAGAAGCCACCGCAATGAGAAACCTGAGCACCACAACAAAGAGTAGCCCCTGCTCACCGCGACTAGAGAAAGCCCGTGCACGGCAACAAAGACCCAATGTAGCCAAAAATAAATAAATAAATTAGAAAAAAAGAAGGAAAAAGTTTAAATCTAAAAAAAAAAAACAAAAAACTTTGTACACTCCTTTATGATTTAGTCATAGCGTTAGTTCCTTCACGAAGCCACCTCTCCAACCCCTCCTAGCTTTAGTTGGTCCTCATTTATGTTCTCATAACTCCCTGTCAGGCTTATGACACTTAACACACCTGCTGTGATTCTTGATAAAACTTTCTGTTTCACTAGATTGCAGATGCCTGCGGACAGGTCTGGAACATACCAGGTACTTAACAACTTTTGAACAACATAACGGATGAATTTATAGATGCTCTGGGGAAATGAGTCCTTTTGGGGGGTCAGTTCTTGTTTAATTTTTGTTTTTGTCTTTAAACATGTGACCAGCACTAGTACTTAGCAACATCTAGAACAATCAGTAAACTAATTACATGATATGGGATCTGGACAACTCATTTAAAATCTACCACAAAAATACCACAAAATCTACCACACACACAAAAAAAATCTACCACAAAAATAGTGTTGAGAAGCAGTTGTTCCTGACTGTGTATCCTCTCTGAAGGGCAGGTGTGACACATCATAGCAGGATGAGGAGAAGAGATTCACTCCCATGTCATCAGTGTGGCACCATTTACAGAGCACAGCTAAGAGCCATATACCCCAAATGAATTAATACTGATGTATATGACTAGAAATGAGGAATAGTCTTACATGGGATCATTGTAATGTCTCTGCTTGATCAAAAGCTATGGTTCACTCCTCCAATTTACTTTTTAAGAGAGAGTGTAAGGCAAATGCTACACTGAAATTTTGGTTGTTCTAACATTAAACTTAAGGATAAAAGCTTTCTCCCAGTTTCTCTTAACAAGAAGTTTAATTATGTCTTTTAAATCTTGCTTTAGTACTGTTTAGCAGTGCTTTTGGAAAAATTATTTAATGTCTCCAAGACTCAATATCATGCTTTATAAAATGTGCATAATAATAAAATCTATCTCATTGGACTATTGTGAGAATTACATTGAGACAACCCATGTAGTCAGTAATCAATAACTACTGATTATCATGAATTTGCCAATGCTTTCAAAATTTAATTTAAATATCTTATGTATATCATCTCTTAGACTAATTCCAAAAACTTCAGGGGCCAAATTTTATTCATTCTTGTAGCTATGGTGCCATAAGCATTATGTCAATACATATTTCTGTGTACATAGATGACTAACAAAAACCTTCAGTTAGTTTCTCCCAGTATGAAGCATTAATTTTTCTAAACTGACCTGAAATATTTCAAAGGGAGAAGCCTCATTTTTAGTTGGAATTTGCTGAAATTGCCATTCAAGAATTTATAGACCTTAGTTACATTCCAAAACCACCATTCTATTTCAGACCGCAGATAAATTGCTGGATCAGAATTGGAGGAACCAGAGAAACTGGGATTTAGCTCCAGCTGTGCAGTGTTCTAGCCGTTGTTTTATATAAGTTTGTTCTACATGGTATCTACAGTTTAAAAAAAAGAAAGGAATAGGGGCACATGCCCTAAGGACTTCACAGGCCTACTGCAGCCATAAGTAAGACAATGAGTGCAAGGTGTTCACAGAAGTCCTCTGCTAATGCTTTTGAAGTCATCTACCAACATACTTTCTGAGTATGACACTGACACTGCTCTGAGCTGTGTCTAGTTCCATATCCCTGAGGTTATAAAAACTAGAAATGCATATAATGTTTTCTGCTTTGCTTCTATAATTTTCCTGATGATGGCCAATGTTTTCTGGCCTTTCAGGATATAATAGCACACCAGAGAAAAATGAGGAATGAAACCCAAATCCCTGATAACTAGACCTTTGTTTGGACGTAGGGTCTAGATTTTCTAATCTCTGAAAGAAACGACCTTGTGCTTATCTATGGTAAAAATCATATGCTATTTTTTTCTTCCCACTTGGACAATCTCATAAGCTCTTCCTTGAATCTCTCCCAGTTGCACAGCTTTTCTGACTGGAGCAATTTAGTAACACTGCTGCCCTGGAGAGTCTGTTGTTTCTTCCCAACTCCGCCCCCCCCCCAAAAAAAACAAAAAAGCTTACAAAGACAAGCAGAGGAGTTCAATTTTATTAATATATTTTGATTCTCTTCTGGAAGGTAAGATGACTTCTATTCTCACTTTACCCCCTGATGAATTATGAGTTTAGTATGAAATTTTTTGAACAATTAAAAAAAAATACCTAAATAGACTAAATATTTAGAATACTAAAAATAAAGTGTTTAGGGGAGTTTAAAGCTCATGAATATCTTCTAAGTACATTGTATTTATATACAAGCCTGATGATTATGGTATTACTATCATTACCAATAGAAAAGATCATCAAATTTAAAGAGGAATGGATGTTTGGTGCAATTATGCATATAATTTAAGCAGAAACCCCCTGATTTGCACTGGATTAGATCTTGAGTTTCCATTTGTTACATCAGTGGCAGCATAAGAATTTTAGATGGTCATCTGTGAGGCTACAGTTTGGTGAACTAGAGGTGTTGGTTGTCCTTAATTCAGTCAATGACTTGATTCTGACTTTGCATATGGTGAAGTTTTGAGATATAATGCCAAAAGCATGATCCATGAAAGAAAAAAATTTGATAAGTTGGACTTTATTAAAATTTAAAAGTTATGCTCTGTGAAAGACACTGTTTTAAAAAAATTTATTTTTTAAATTAATTAATTCATTCATTTTTGGCTGCCTTGGTTCTTCGTTGCTGCATGTGGGCTTTCTCTAGCTGCAGTGAGTGGGGGCTATTCTTTGTTGCGGTGCGCAGGCTTCTCATTGCGGTGGTTTCTCTTGTTGCAGAGCACAGGCTCTAGGTGCACAGGCTTCAGTAGTTGTGGCCCGTGGGCTCAGTGGTTGTGGCTAGCAGGCTCTAGAGCGCAGGCTCAGTAGTTGTGGCACATGTTAGTTGCCCCGTGGCATGTGGGATCCTCCAGGACCAGGGCTCGAACCTCTGTGCCTTGCATTGGCAGGCGGATTCTTAACCACTGTGCCACCAGGGAAGTCCCCTATGAAAGACACTTTTAATAGAATTTCAGGTCTTTAAGGTTAGGGATTTTTCTTTAGGTCGACTCCAACTTGCATCGGAAAATTTTGCATTAAGCAGCGAATTGAAAAGACTGTCAACTTAATTAAGTATCTACTTCGTTTAATAATGGTGATTACACACTATTTCACAAAATCTGAACTCATCTCAATAGGTGCAGGGTTTCATTACCTAAAGATTCTTCAACAGTATTGTATTTCCAATGTAGAAATAGTTAATCCTGGCCTGCTAGCACCTGCTTCTAGAGTGCCGTCTGGTAGTGCCAGTATTGGGTTTGTAATAATTCTCAATTTAATTTATAATTTTATTAGCCTTCTTGAAATAACTACTTTTATCACTTTGAAATAAAGTGAGTTTTGTTCATTCCAAGTTGCCTTGATTATTTAAAGTACTGTACAGTGCTCTGAAATACAACAAAGATAGTTGCACATAAACATACATCAATATGGAGGTAGAGATTAGTAGATTTGCATATTTTCATAAAATGCATATTTTTTTGATAGTGTATCTTTTTTCATTTTTACTTTATTTTATTTCTTAATTTTTTTTATTGTGGTAAGTCACATAGTATAAAACATACTATTTTAACCATATTTAACTGTACAGTTCAGTGGCACTAAGTACATTCACACTGTTGTGCAACTCTCACAATCATCTGTCTCCTGAATTTTTCACCTTCCTAAGCTGAAACTTTGTCCCTGTTAAACACTAACAACTCCCCATTCGCCCTCTCCACACCCCCACTTCCTGGCCCCTGGCATCTACCAACATACTTTCTGACTCTATGATTTTAAGGTATATGCCTTTGAGATAAAAATCGGTCATCTTTTAGTAAACTGAAAATATTGTTTATAGTTTCTTCATCATGATCATAATGCTTAGTTTTTTTTTTTTTTTCTGGAAAAGATACCAGCAATGAATATTTCCATTGAAAATAATGGAATGCCACATGTTAATAATGATGGGACTATATCTATTGATAGGCAATCCCTCAAAGGATAGATGTAAAAATAAAACACTTTTGGGATGAGCTGGGTTGAAGTTTATAGGCCAAACTGTATATTATCAGTGCCCCATGCTATTTTTTCTCAATGACAAGTGCTTTTCCAAAATTATATGCAGATATTTTCTAGTACTCCACTTCCATCTGCCCTTTATAGGAAGAGACAACAAAACATTTAAGGGATAAAAATATGAAGCTAATTTCCAATAAAATATTTAATTTATTTTTCACTTGAGAAAATATTACATTTAAGATATTTCCTTTTGCCCACTTTCTAGATCAAAAAGCAGAATATGACACACCACATCACATTAGTGTTTCTACTCAGTATATATTATAAATGTGCATTTCTAGCTTTTGTAAAATTTTCGAGCCTGATTAAAATAATGCATAATATTCCATTAGGTGGTTTACCAATTACTCTATACATTTAATTTTGAGAACATATTTGGGCTCTGGGAAGATAAATTACTCAACACAAGGTTTTGAATTGTTGTGGCATGCTCAGTGTGAACTTCTGAATGTGAACTTCATAACCCCCTTGAATACTACCTGAGCTCATTGCTCTGTTAGCTCAGCTAGGGAGCCCAGATCAAGGAAAAAGAACTTTCAGGGGGAATACAACACAAGGTTCAGCAAAGGATCCATTAATATAAGCATTATAATCTCCATTAACAAGAATTCAGCCATCCATTGCTTTTCTTCTAGGGCCATGGAAATAATTAGATGACAAATGATCATGCTTTGGAAGTATTATGGGGTTAAAGGGTACAAGAAACACATGGATAATATGTTAAAAAAATAAGATTATTTTTAAAACACATGCTCTTTTTTGTACTGGATATATTCTTCTAAAAAGGAGCACACAATTATATAGATGACTTCTCAAGCTAATTGAAGACAGCACTTCACTCTTTTTTTGATCTACTCAATGCAAATTTGTGTATTTTCTACCATATAGTGGTAATATATTGCAGAAGTAAGTTCATTTCTTAAATCTGATCAAGAAGATTAACAGAAAAAAAGAAATCATGTATGAATATTTGCTGTCAAATTCACAGATGTGAGCAACAGGCAAAAACTACTGCTTTTTTCAGTAGCATTCTCAGTTTCATGGTTAATGTAATCACTTAGTTGTATGATCTTAAATGGTATTACTTCACCTTTCACTATATAGAGATGGTCCACTGTAACCTTGCTATCCTATTTTATCTCTGGAAATTGAAAGTATAATTACTATCTGTGCTTGAGAGTTATTTTTTATTCATTTTATATTCATTATGAATCAAATCCTATTTCTCACTCTGTAATATGTCATCTCAATCTGATAGTTTTCAAACATAATTTTATATAAGTATGCTGTAATAAGATTCTCAGGAAAAAAATCTATTAGAAAAAGCGATGAAAACAAAATTTTAACGCAGTCTAATATTAGAATTTTTACAATATTTACAATGCTACAGTGGTTATGGGATAGGGAGTGCTGTAGGCTCTCTTGAAATACAATAAACTCTCCAAATGAAACAATATTTAAATTGTCTCAAAGCATGCTTCTTGTCTTCATTGTCAATCGTTCCCCACTGATAAGAGAACAAGGACATTTAGGGCTTAGGCTTTGAATACTCTGGTGCCCTAATTCTTTAGTCTCATGGGTAATAGGTAACATTGCAGTAATTTATCATAACTAAAATATAAGGAGTTGGCCTTGAGAATGTGCAGAAATCCAATAATTAGAAGGAAGATTAGGATCTGGTTAGCAGAATGGTTAAGTTGACTAAATTTTCCTTAGCATGGCATTACCTGCCTAAGAAGAGCCTATCACATTTCTTGATGGCAACAATTTCCTTGACCTATGGTCCAACCCTGAAGCCCTAGACACTGTGTTTTGCATAACTATCTGGGCATCTGTCCACACCTACCTTATGTCTACCTATGTATGCTGCCACAAGCCAAGGAATGATGGGGATACCAGAAGCTGAAAGAGGCGAGGAAGGAGCTTTCCCCTACAGGTTTTAGCAGAAGAATGACCCTGATATCTCCTTGGTTTGGAACTTTTAGAACTGTGAGACAATAAATTTCTGTTGTTCTAAGCCACCCAGTTGGTGGCACGTTATTATACCTATAGCTGTCCGAGGAAACTAATACATATATTACACTTAATAATAAACTGTTGAACTTTTATGAACTAGCCTTTCTCAAATTTATTTGACAATGAAGTCCTACTAACATCCTGCAGAACAAGAGTTCTTTGAATTAGTGATCTAACACAGCCCATATTTGCCCACATCTGCACTTTATTTGTGCCACTGCCTCTAAGAATTAGCTCCATTTCTAATAATTGAAATACTTCGAGTTTCCCTTACCTACTAGCTCCATCATTAAATACTCATTTATTCCTCAAAGTAATTGTTTTAAAATGCTTATTTCTCTTATAAATCTGTTAATCTTCCTTTTATTATTCCCTATTATATGTAAGGTTCTTGAAGTCAAAAAACATATCTCACTGATCTTTATATAGCCTAAATGTTATTCCTAACTCACAAGGAGGAAACAGAAATAGCTTTGATGTGCTTCATGCTAGGACTGTCCTTTTTCTTAATCCCCTACAGAGGGAAATTCAGACCCACTCTGGCATGAATATCTTGCTTTGGCATGGAAGTTGTTGCATTGTTTGCTCAGTGATTCTTCCTAATTATTCATTCTCCTACCACTATGCTGTGGCTTTTATTGGTTACCAGCTTTACTATGTTTACTGAGCACTTACTATGTATGTCACTGTGCTGGAAGCTATTGTCACATTATTATTTTTTATTTATTTTTTTTTTGCGGTACGCGGGCCTCTCACTGTTGTGGCCTCTCCCGTTGCGGAGCACAGGCTCCGGACGCACAGGCTCAGCAGCCATGGCTCACAGGCCTAGCCACTCCACGGCATGTGGGATCTTCCCAGACTGGGGCACGAACCTGTGTCCCGTGCATCGGCAGGCGGACTCTCAACCACTGCGCCACCAGGGAAGCCCTGTCACATTATTTTTTAGTTCTCACAAGAATCCTGTGATTGTTACATGTTGGAAACTTGAGTCTCATAGAAGTTGAATAATTTGCACAAGATCACATATCTAGTGAATACCAGGTTGACTATGTAAATCCAGGCTGGCCTTACTCTAGATTCTTTTTTTTGCAGTCTACTATATTGCCTATATTTCTGGCAAGAACTGTTCAGTGGTTGAAATAGAATCTAAACTAGCAGGATTGCTAATTATATTCAATAAAAAATAAACAATAAATTTTGCAAGGTCTTTGGATTTCTAATTAAACTGAATCTTAAGGTTCCAAGTTCATTAACTTTAGTTAAAGTGATGTGTGCAGCAAAGCAGGAGGCTTTCAAAATAAGCTAGATTTTTACAATATTGAAAATATTGCTTCAAAGTTTAGTAGCATAGGATTGTTACAAAGCATGCAGGAAAAAATACAGGTTGTGTTGAATATATTCCATCTGCTACAATCTTCTAGTTGGATATTTGTTCGTGGTGTATCCATTCATTCATTCTGGCAATCAAACAAGTTGCCTGAAGACCCTAGATAAATCATCTTACAAAATTTCCAAGTGCTCTAACATTAATCACTTGCTTGAAGTTTGGAGAATTAATAGCTTAAAGCAGGATGAAATATGATTTATTTGAGGAAAGCTATTTAAAAATTAACCCTTTCATCAACTTACCTCCATGACCATACCTTCTGTGCCATGTAAACTCTAAAAAGAAAAAAAGAAAAAGAAAAAAAATTAATCCCCAAAGCAACTCTTCAGGTTGTGGTCTCAAACATTACTCAGATAACTGAGATATTAGTTAATGAAATAAGATTACTGGCCTTTCACTATTAAGGCTGAAGTATCACCATATCTTTGCAAATATTTATTTCTTGTCTTTGCAATTTTATAGTTGTAGCACTAAAATTTATGGTCAACAGAATTAGTATGGATTTTCAGTACTAATAAGATTATTTTTGTTTTATTTTATTCATAAAGGTAATACAGCAATAATAACCTTACCACAAAATTTTTCTTTCTTATATTTATATAATATATAAGCATATAGTTATATGTGTGTGTGTGTGTATAATTACGTGGTTATATCAATGTCATTAAAATTCTTAAGTACTGATAAAATTATTATATTTTTCTTGATTTTGAAGTCATCATAATAAAAATTACTCCCTAAATTAAAATAAATTTTTTATTCCCTTAATAATACATAAGAAATACAATAAGATGCCTATCAAGTTCATCATTAAAGCAATCAAGGGGGGCTGATAAATGATAAAATGATATCCAACTAAGTCTTGAACTTAATAACAACTCAACAAGCACTGACCTAAGGTAATTGAGACAAAGGTATCAGAAAAAACTGATTGTAGAAAACATGCTGCTTCAGATAAAAATACAACGTACCTCTCCTTGTAGAAAATATTTCTGAATCTTTCACACTTGTCTTTGAAAGATAGAAATATAGTATTTGTTTGTCCTAAAACTATAGCATTCTTAAAACTGCTTTGTTATTAAGCCCCTGAATACATTGTAGATTATTTCTGAATTATTTTTCATAAGATAGACCAGCCAATAATAAAAATTAAATTATATTAACATAAATAAAAAAGAACAAAGGTAACAAAAGCTTAAAATCCATTATTTTCTAATTATTTTACTGTATTTTACTTTTATGTATGCTGATGAGGTTGTCTATTATAATTATATAGTGAACATACTGTATAATGGTGAACTGTTACATATCTTTTCTGCCACCACATTAAATGATTTCAAGTTGAAATTGAGAATAGTAGGACGACTTACTCTATAGGAATTGGCAAATGCTACACAGCAGGGATTTTTCTTTTCCTCCCAGAGATCCAGATTTTAAACATTTACCAGCACATCACTATATAAGACTGATTAACTAAATCTTGTGAATTTTAATTGAAACTAATAAAAAAAAAAGAGAACAAGGGCCAACCTTAATATATATGAATTTACTTGTCTGACCCAGGTGTCAAAAGAAAATATTAATTCTAACTTTATACACCAGATTCAATGAAGTGAACAGCATATTGTTTACATTGACATAATTTTTGGAGATTATACAAAGGATATTTCTTACCTGATAGACAGGTTGTAAAAGATACAATCACAAGGTGATTGACCAGCAACCACATTTTCATCTTGTGTTCAGTAGAGGTTAGGTTCAATTTTCAAAAATAGCTTTAACTTTATGGCAGTTGGAGAATATTAAACACCTGCATAAAAAGATGAGAGAAGAGAAGAGAAGAAAAGAAAAGAAAAGAGAAAGAAGAGAAGGAAAAGGGAAGAAAAGGAAGGGAAAATGTTCATCATTTGGGGTCAACAATATTACCAATTCTATTTTATTTTATATTTCTTTTTTTTTTTTTTTTTTTTTTTGCAGTACGCGGACCTCTCACTGTTGTGACCTCTCCCGTTGCGGAGCACAGGCTCCGGACGTGCAGGCTCAGCAGCCATGGCTCACGGGCCCAGCCGCTCCACGGTACGTGGGATCTTCCCAGACCGGGTCACGAACCCATGTCCCCTGCATCGGCAGGCGGACTCTCAACCACTGTGCCACCAGGGAAGCCCCTATTTTATATTTCTTATTTGTAGAATGTTTTAGTTTTTTTATGTACATTTGTAAACCCCATGTTGTAATGAAAAGAGTAGATTCTGCATCAGGGCTTCAGCTGCCTCCCAGTATTGACATGGTAAGAAACATGAGCATGTCACTCAATTGATATGTTTTAGTTTTTAACTTTTTAATAATTGAGCATAGTAATATGTTTTTTACAAATAGCACAGTTGTGAACATTTCAATGTCAATTATTTAAATTGAAGATTAAATTTACTCGAAGGGCTGGTAGAAAGATTTAATAAAAGATATATTTGTATAAGGGCTTTGTAAATGCATAGACACTGTACAAGAGTTATATGTTAGCGTTGCCTGTTGGTGGCTTATGGAAAAATTTTGCCAGAAATGCTAATTTTTAGACATTAAAATGTATTGATTAATAATATATTCATTCCCTTTCCCCTTCTTCATTTCTTTCTTTTATTCATTTAACAGAAAGTAAATAATTACTCCTTATAAGGAAGAATCTAGGTTTTGTGTGGCCAAATCTTTAAAATTTGGAGAACCATCTTTAAAGATAAAAAGATAAAATTATGAATATAAACTAAGCTATGAAACTATGCAGCAGTCTAAATAAAATATCTTGCTTTTATAAATTCTGCAAAAACTTATGACCACGTGATTATACTGGTGAGGTTTCAGGACGTTGAAATAGCCCCATGTAAGTGAGGGGTCCCATGACTTAAGCTTCATCATCTTCTTTGTAAATACGTCTGCGACCAAGCATACAGATAAAGGAATCTATAAGAAAGACATAGTCTGCTTACCCTTAAGAAGTTCACAGATCAATAGGAACACTTATGTGTACACAAGTCAGTGCAGTGAAACTTTTTTGGATCTACATGCTATTAAACTTGAAAGCATGTTAATAATTTTAATTAAAAACATTGCAGGGCTTCCCTAGTGGTGCAGTGGTTGAGAGTCCGCCTGACGATGCAGGGGACACGAGTTCGTGCCCCAGTCCGGAAAGATCCCACATGCCGCGTAGCGGCTAGGCCTGTGAGCCATGGCCACTGAGCCTGTGTGTCCGGAGCCTGTGCTCTGCAACGGGAGAGGCCACAGCAGTGAGAGGCCCACGTACAGCAAAAAAAAAAAAAAAAAAAAGCATTGCAAAATACATCACAGTGGGAATGGGCCTGGTGGTGACAGGCAGGGCATTATGGTGGAGGTATAACAAATTTTTTAATGTTCCAGGGCATTAGAAAGAGACTTCTTCAATTGGGACACAGTAGGCCCTTCAACTTGAAAGAATATTAAATCAAGTTTTCAAAGAATATATAAGAAATAGGATAGAAAAACCTCATGACATAAAATTGAATGTAAAATATTAAGATAGAGCATAAAAGCAATTCTGAAAAGAAAATATGTAATGTTATGATGATCAATTTATAAATATATTTAAATATTATCCAAAACAGCAAAAATAAAATGGTACTTATTTGTTGCATCATAATGACATTTAAAGGTATTACTTATTTTTTTTAATATGTTGGATTTAAAGACTATATTTACCGCCCCCCCCCCCCCAATTTGCCAGAATCCTAACGTTTGCAGAGACTGGTAAAAATATTTAGTTGGTACTACATGGACCAGGAAAAACATATTTGTCCCTTTTGGTGTATAGGTTATTTTACAGTGAAAAATCATTTATTTCTAGAAAGAAATTGAGTTGAATTCTTAGAGAAAACATAGCAGAAATGGGTCAACTTAGCAACAGGAGATATTTAAAATATCTTTGCAAGAGGAAAAATATTCAAAAGATAATTTTTAAATGCCAGGATTGATTTATGACCAATTTATTTCTCTTGGACATATGTAAGAAGGTGAGAAATACATATCTCTATAAACTGTATTAAATCTACACTTATAAATTTAAATTTTATTTTATTTCTTTTACTAAGCAGAACTGATCAGAGAGAAATAGAAACAGGTAAATAAATGTGAAGAATGAAAAAAAAAATCCTTCAGGAGGCAGGGAAATCAATGAAATGATCTATGGAAGGATATTAGCTTTATATTTTGTTATCATTAATATTTAAATATAACCTAATTTAAAATTATTGAAACCTGTGCACATTGTTTATGTCTCCTAAAGTTTGTCTCGAAAAATGTACATTTCAGCATTTTCTTGGCCTATTGGTTTCTAATTCCTTTCATTGAGTTATGCACCCTATTAGGACAAGTTCCTTTAATGAGGAGGAAGGTAGAAAGGCAAACATAAACTGTGCCAAAACTGCTGTGTCAATCAAACAGTTCTTTTTGTAAAGATTAATTTAGATAATATATTTGCAAACATTTTGCAAATTACAAAGCATGTTCGGTTTAATGTGGCAGTAATTATTGGATTTTACATAGTTCAAATTTATCGATTAATAAACTGTTATAAATTGATAATTGTAAAGTAATTCTGAACAGTAACTCTACATACTAATAATATTCAACGTAAGAGCAAGGGATGCTGCTGCAGTTTTTGTATTGTGTGTAGAGGAAGCAGTACTGACCAGAAAGAAAAAGAATCAGGTAAAAATGAAGGACAATTACAGTGAGAGTATCCTTCAGATTATTAATTTTGATGAATTGTGTGAGTGAGATTTTGGTCTGTTTACCTCATTGAGTCTACAGGGAATCTGGGAAAGAAAGAGGGCAGGTCTAAAGGAAGGTTAGCTGTGTCTACACAGAGCAAGTGATTTCAGGAAATTGTAAATAAGGTACAGAAGGAGTTTCTAGATCAAGGATATTATTTTACATTTCCTTCTTAGACAACACCCACAGTATATGGGAAAGTGAGGTAAGGCATAGTAAAAAGAGATCTGGGGAAGTCAGCCAGACCTTGTCTGAAGTTTGGCTCAACCATTATTTAGCTTGTAACTTTGGGCAAATCACTCAAGCTCTGACTCTAGTTTTCCTCATGCACAAAGTATGAAAAAAATGTCTATTTCATAGGACTATTACAAGCATTGCATAAGATTGTGCAATGTGAAATGTTTACTGTGAAAGTATTCGATAAATGTTAACTATTGTTCTACGAGATCTTAGGTCCATCAGGCTACAGGAGAAAACAACATGTCATTGTTTATTATTATGCCTCTAATACCTGGCACATAGAAGCCATTTGATATATATTTATTGAATAAATGAAGAAATGACTGGAAATGAAGAAATGGCAAAACACTTGCCACAAACAAAATTAAACTTTAGTTCCTTAGAATAAGGATAGGATGCTGACAATAGGTAATAAGGAGTATCTCTTAATGGGGCTCTGGTCTTTGATAGGGATTATTGCTGCATATAAATACACTCTAGAAGAGGAATATTCTAAGTAGCAATATTTTAAAGCATTTTTATTATGCACTTTATTGAGTGTTGGAAGTCTCTGTCTTCTGATGTGAATATGCTCACTCTAGTCAGAAGGAAACATTTTTCATTATTTTGAGCCACACTGTCTTTTCCTTCACTCCAAAATATTGCCTATTTCAATAGGATAGTGAGTCCTCATTCTGGCAGAATGTATTTTATTTTATTTAATGGGTTTCTTGTTGTTTCAGTATAAAAGCATCTCTCGCATGTTGTGCACCCATTTGTTTTCTGCTGCTGATTTGTTTTCTTGTGTCCCCAGTTATCCCATCACTGTGACTCCTGATCCTATCCTCTCAGCAGTGCAGTAGAGGAGAGAGGCAGCAAGGCTGTGCCCATGCTTGTTAGTGTGGAAGAAATGGCTCTTCTTAATTGTCCCTTGAGGACCTGCCACTCAGTAATCCACAGACAGATCCCAGCCCCCATGGGCCTGAAAGTGTTGCAGCAAGTGAAGTGGCATAAGAAGAAAACAAGTCGGATGAAGATGTGCCAGTTAAAGGAGTGAACATTTTCCTTCTCAATAACCAGAAGAACAGAATGACCAGCTCCTGGAACCCGGGTATGCATTCCTGTCCCCAGGCCATACTGTGCTGTCTAGCTCCCTGGTTTCTGCTGCTCTCAGCCTAGGCCTTACACCAGGCAGTGCAGGTGCTTCCCCCCAAAACCCATCACAAATCTATAGGTGTCCAGTGACTGTTGTTTTTCTAACATGCATTGCAACTATAGTAATTTCCAAAGAACTTAACTTCTTTTCTCCAACATCGTTTACTAAATCTCTTCTTACTCATGTATTTAAACAACTACAACAACAAAAAAATATAATAAGGCAACACAGGGTGACAATCTCTATTCCCTTCCTTCATTCTCCCTTCTGTCTTTCCATGCTTTTCTTTCTCTGACCTTTCTCTCTTTACTTTAGATGATGCTATGGTTCTCCTTTGAGAAATTTGGTCCATATCTATGTATGCATTTTTTATTCAAAAAAGCTTCAACAGTACATTAACAAACATTTAGCCACTAACAATTATTCACAAAGTATTTAGTCCTGCTGTATAATCAAAGTTTGTTCCATCAATATCAATAAATCTAATATTTCATTGAACTGATGCTTATTCAAGCCTTTACATTGAGAGAGAACAAAATTTTAGAAATATTGAGAAAATACTAATATGTATTGGCAAATTGTCACATCTCTTTCAGAAAGAAAAAAGATTTGGGGGGATATCAGGAAACTATTCTGATTTATCCTCAACACAGCTCATGAAAGGCCATGTTAAAAAATATTTAACCTAAAATTTTACTTATGATACTCATCACTCTGCTCTGGTTCTAAAGAATATTTGCTATAAAGTTCAGTTTCCAGAAAATAGAATAAGCTTGTTGGTGCTGAGCACAGATGATTCTAGGTGAAAAGACATCAATAGCTGTTACTCTACAAAACCAGGGGACATTTTATCCTCGACTCAATCTGAAATTCTGCCTTTGCTGCACACATCACTTCATCTTCCTGAGGTGTCAGTCACCCAGTATGTAGAATGGAAATCCAAGTCCATTCTTCAGAAGATTGTTGTGAGGAGTAAATTATTTATGCATATGGATACATGTGTGTAAGTAAAAGCCCTTTGACATCTGTATATAACAGAAGTCAAAACATTAAAATGAAATTAACTAAAATTTTCCAGAAATAAAATTAGTTTTTTTTTTTTTTTGGCTGCGCCACACAGCGTACAAGATATCTCAGTTCCCTGATCAGGGATTGAACCCATGTCCCCTGCAGTGGAAGCATGGAGTCTTAACCACTGGACCACCAGGGAAGTCCCAAAATCAGTTATGAATTTAAAAATTGGGAATCTTTTAAAAAAGGAATATTTAAAAATTCTTATCCTTTAGAAAGGAGATACTGTATATACTACACATTAAGCATTTGTATATCAATATTTTACAGCTCCAGTTAATTTTCAGATTATTAAAAACAATTTAAACATAGGAGACACAACTCCCTCTACCTATATAATTGCATAATTTATATGGTCTTCTCCAGCCTCATACTGACTTCTTTAAACTCTATTATCAAATTATTATTGTCTCAGTCTAATAGTTTTTAACAGTGTTTTAGCAGCTTACAGATGTAAAAAAAAATTAAAGAGCATGCTGTTTGAAGCCAAGGAATAACAGTACACAACCAAGAAAGACACCACATTTTCTGAAAATGATTATAAACATTATCCTTCTTTTCCAGAATAGAGTCATACACTGCTCAACTAACAGGTAGAATGTGATGGTTTTCAGATTGCAACTGCCTTAGCTGCTGAAGCAGCCTGTCACTTGATTATGTGTGAAGTATATGTAAAAAGAAAAACAATATAATAAATACATTTCAAAACATTTCAATAAATATAAAATTATCAGACTGTGAAATTAATGACTTGGAGGCTGCTGAGGGAAAAATATCTAAAGGCTTTCTGAAGATATGGGTATTTATTGCATGTTGACAGCACACCTTGCATTTTACAGAAAACTGAATGCTCATATTTTTAGATAATTGGATTTATGATTAAATTAATTACTTGCTTATTTCTAAAATGATGTAATGCCTGCAGAAGGACTTAAAAATAATGGAACCCTGTTTGTGATATTTATAGCACATATTTCTTGCCAGCCCATGATGTCATGCAAGATTATAACTGATGTAGTCATGCATTTTGTTTGGATAGTTTCAGTAAACCATCATTTTTATATGATAAATAAACTGACAGTCCAACAGAATTTTTGTCCCACATTTCAGGAGTATGTGTATGTGTGGTTAGATATCTCTTGAAATTCAAGAAAATGCAGAAAGTTCCCGCTGATTCTAAACTATTTCCCCAATGGAACTGACATGGTACCAATACTACATAATTATTTTGCTTGAAATTACAAAATTGAGAAGGTAATGGAAAATAGACATAGTAATAATAAGCAAATAATGCAATATGATTTCTTCATTTGCAATTCCAAAAATCATTGATTCAGTCAATGAATAAGAGAGGGGCTGCTTTGTCAAGCAAGATTTAAAACTCAAACATATACATGTGGGATTCCACTCAACCTCTTTCTCATCAGTGTACTAATAAGAATCTGTTTATGAGGGAGATCAAGATGACAGGGCAGGGGGTTGCTGGGCTGACCTTCCACCATGAACACATCAAAATACATCTACACATGGAACAGCTCTTGCTGAAAACAACCTGGAGACTGGCAAGAAAGGCTCTTCGACAACCAAAACTTTAAAGAAAGATCCACATCAGGTAGGAAGGGAAATCAGGTAGGAAGGGAAAAGAAATGATTCGGTCAGGGTCCAGGCCCCTAGCAGGGGACACAGAAGAGGAATGAGGATATCACAGGCTTGAGGATCCTCCCCGGGGATCAAATCACATATGAGGCACCCCAGCCATGGAGTCAGACCCTGGTGAGATGAGTCCCCTTAGCTGGTTTGAAAACTTGTGAGACTTACCAGAGGGCTATGAAAAACCAAGATTTTTCTTGTGAAGAGTGCATGCAGATGTTTGCTTACTCCCAGGAGTGGTGCAGAGGCTGTAGATTGAAAATTGCCTGAAATTCTGACCAGTTTCCTGTGATCATCCCAGCACACACCTCAGCCCACACCAGGCACTGGATCTAGCCTCTCTTGCACTGGTGCTGCTCTCCATTAGGGTGAAAGTTGCCATTGCCAAGGAGACTTTACACAATTAGAATGAAACCAGCTCAGATACAAACTTTAGGGCTTCTGTTCCAGCACCTTGGGCACCAACCCTGCCCTTGATAGGGGGCTGATTGCCACTGAGCACAGGAGAAGCCCTGGCTTAAACCTGACTCTGGTCCTAGCCACTCCATCTTCAGACCTACCTCCCTCCAAGGTGGTATTTGCCAGCACACTCCAAGGGAAAACATGACCCATGCTCACTTCAGATCCATCTCTCCCACCAAAGCCACTGGATACATGCAGACTGCATAGGAATGCTCCCACACTAGAATAACCCTTCAAGACTGGGGTAGGTAACTGTTACACCTAATATTGTAGAGACAAAGAAAGTTAAACAAAATGAGAAGACTGTTTCAAATGAAAGAACAAAAAAAAAAGAAAAAAACCCTAATGAAATAGAAATAAATAATTTACCAGACACAGAGTTCAAACAAGTAGTAATAAGAATGCTAACTGAACTTGGGGAAAGAATAGATGAACACAGTGAGAATTTTGATAAGAACTAGAAAATATAAAAACCAATTAGATCAGAAAAATATAACGGAACTGAAAAATATGCTAGAAGGAACTAACAGCAGAATAAGTGATACAGAAGAATGCATAAGTGATCTGAAAAATAGAATAATGGAAATCACGTAATCAGAAGAGCAAAAGAAAAACAAACTTTAAAAAAATGAGGATAGCTTAAAGGACCTTGGGGACAACATCAAGTGCACTAACATCTGTGTTATACGGATCCCAGGAGGAGAAGAGAGAAAGGGGTAGAAAATGTATTTGATAAAATTATGGCTGAAAATTTCCTGAAGCTGAAGAAAGAAACAAATTTCTAGGTTCAGGAATCACAGAGAGTCCCAAACAAGATGAACCCAAAAAGACTCATAGTTAAAATGGCAAAAGTTAAAATGGCATAGTTAAAATGGCAAAAGTTAAAGATAGAGAGAATTTTAAAGGCAGCAAGAGAAAAACAAAGAGTCACTTACAAGTGAATTCCCATAAAGCTTCAGCTGATTTTTTCTGCAGAAATTTTGCAAGCCAGAAGGGAGTGTCATGATATATATAAAGTGCTGAAATGAAAAACCTAAAACTTAGAAGTCTCTAACCAGTAAGGTTATCATTCAGAATGAAAGGTGAGAAAGATAACTTCTCAGATAAGCAAAAACTAAAAGAGTTCATCAACCCTAAACTGATCTTACAAGAAGTGACAAAGGGTCACATTTAGTTGGAAAAGAAAAGGCTACAACAAGAATTTATAGGAAAGGGAAAATACCACTAGTAAAGGCAAATATATAATAAAGGCTGTGGATCAACAATTTAAATAAATTAGTATGAAGATTAAAAGACAGTAAATGTAAAATCAATATAACCACAATAAACACTTAAGGGATAGACATAATGTAAAATATAACATCAAAAACATAAAGCATGGGGGAAGAGAGTAAAAACTGTACCTCTTTCAGAATGTGTTTGAACTTAAATGACTACCAGTTTAAAACAAGTAGATATAGTTACAGGTCAACATATGTGAACTCCATGGTAACCGCAAATCAAAAACATACAATAGATAAACAAAAACCAGAGAGAAAGGAACAAAATCATAACATTAAAGATAGTCATCAAACCACAGAGGAAGAGCCTAAAAAAAGAACAGAGAATAACTACAGGACAAACTGAAACCAAATAAGCAAAGGCAATAAGTACATACTCAGTGATAATCACACTGAATGTCAACAAACTAAACACTCCACTCAAAAGGCATAGGGTAGTTGATTGGATAAAAAAACAAAACAATGTCCTGCCTGCTGTACACTGTGAGGTGTTGCTCCAGAACCCTTTGTTTTAGATTTGTAAGATCCCTCTCTCCAAAAAATTATTGATGTCTCTGTCAAAAAACAACAACAACAACAAAAAATGCTGCCTACAAATGATTTACTTCAGAGCTAAAGACACACACGGACTGAAAGTAAGGGGATGGAAAAAGATATTCTATGAAAATGGAAATGAAAAAGGTTGGGATAGCAGTATTCATATCAAACAAAGTAGACTTTAAACCAAAGTTACAAAACACAAAATACAAAGAAGGGCATTATATAATGATAAAGGGATCATACAAGAACAGGATATAACATTTGTTAACATGTATGTACCTAACACAGGAGCACTTAAATATATGAATCAAATATTAATAGATAAAGGGAGAAATTGACACTAATACAAAAATAATAGGGTACTCTAATACCTCACTTACATCAAAGGACATATTATCCAGAGAGAAAAACAATAAGGAAACAGTTGTTTTAAAAGACATATCAGACCAATTGGAATTAATAGATATCTATAGGACATTCCATCCAAAACCAGCAGAATACACATTCTTTTCAACTGCAGATGAAGCGCTCTCCAGGATAGATCACATTCTAGATCACAACACAAGTCTCAAGAAATTTAGGAGGATAGGAATTATATCAGGCATCTTTTCCAACCACAATGGTATGAAACTGGAAATCAATTACAGGAAGAAAAATGTGAAAAACACAAACATGTGAAGTCTAAACAACATGTTACTAAAAATCTAATGGTTCAATGAATAAATCAAAGAAGAAATCAGAAAATACCTTGAGTCAAATAAAAATGAAAATACAACTTTTCAAAATGTATGGCATGCAGCAAAAGCAGTTAAAAGAGGGAAATTTGTAGCAATACAGGCCTACCTCAAGAAACAAGAAAAATCTCCATTAAACAACCTAACCTATCATCTAAAGGAATTAGAAGAAGAACAATCAGAGCCCAAAGTTGGTAGAAGGAAGGAAATAATAAACATCAGAAAGGAGATAAATAAAATTTAGACCAAAAAAAAAAAAAAATAGAAACGATCAAAGAAACTAAGAGCTAGTTTTTGAAAAGACAATAAAATTGATAAACCTTTAGCCAGGCTTATTATGAAAAAAAAGAAAGAGGACACAAATAAGCAGAATAAGAAATGCAAGATGAAATATTACAACTGTTATCACAGAGATACCAAAAATAATAAGGAATACTGTGGCAAAAAATGGACATCCTAGAAAAAAAGGATAAATTCCTAGAAACATATAATCTTCCAAGACTGAATCAGGAAGAAATAGATAATCTGAACAGATCAATCACAATAGTGAAATTGAATCAGTATACAAAAATCTCCCAGCAAACAAAAGTCCAGGACTAAATGGCTTCATAGAGGAATTCTACAAAATGTACAATGAAGACTTAATATCTATCCTTCTCAAATTATTCCAAATAATTGAAGAGTAGGGAACACCCCAAATTCACTCTATGAAGCCACAATTATTTTGATACCAAAACCAGACACAGGCACTACAAAAAAAAAGGAAAATTATAGGCCAATATCTCTGATGAATATAGATGCAAAAATCCTCAACAAAATATTAGCAAATCAAATTCAACAACATATAAAAAGGATCATACATCATGATCAAGTGGAATTAATTCCAGGGATGTAAGGATGGTTCAATATCCACAAAACAATCAATATGACATACCATATTAACAAAACAATGGATAAAAAGCACATGATCCTCTTGATAACTCTGAAAAAGCATTTGACAAAATTCAACATCCATTTGTGATAAAAGCTTTCATCAAAGTTGGTGTAGAGGGAACATATCTCAACATAATAAAGGCCATTTATGACAAAGCCACAGCTAACATCATACTCAATGGTGAAAAACTAAAGGTTTTCCTCTAAAATCAGGAAGAAGACAGGGATTTTCACTTTCATTATTTCTATTTAACATAGTTTTGGAAGTCCTATCCAGAGCAATCATACAAGAAAAATAAAAGGCATCCAAATTGGAAGGGAAGAGTAATACTGTCACTATTAGCAGATGACCTGATACCTTATATAGAAAACCCTAAAGTCTCCACCAAAAAACTATTAGAACTAATAAATGAATTCAGTAAAATTGAAGATACAAAATTAACATACAAAAATCTGTTGCTTTTCTATACACCAATAATGAACTTTCAGAAAGAGAAAGCAGGAAAACAGTCTTGTTTAAAATCACACCAGAAAGAATAAAATACCTTGGAATAAACTTAACCAAGGAGGTGAAAGACCTATACTCTGAAAACTATAAAACATTGTTGAAGGAAATTGAAGATGATACAAAGAAATGGAAATATATCCCATGTTTATGGTTTAGAAGAATTAACATTGTTAAAATGTCCACACTACCCAAAGCAATCAACAGATTTAATGCAATCCTATCTAAATACCCAGGACATTTTTCACAGATGTAGAACAAATAATCCTAAAATTGATATGGAATCACAAAAGACTGTGAAAGCAATCTTGATTAATAAAAAAAGAATAAAGCTGGAGGTTTCACATTCCCTGTATTCAAACTATATGGCAATGCTGCAATAATCAAAACTGTGTGTTATTGGGACAAAAACAGACACATAGATTAATGGAACAGAATAGAGAGCCCGGAAATAAGGCCACATATTTATGTTCAGTTAATCTACTACAAAGGAGGCAAGAGTAAACAATGGAGAAAAGACTGTCTCTTCAACAAGTGGTGCTGGGAAAATGGAACAGTCACATTTAAAACAATGAAATTAGAACATTCCCTCACACTATATGCAGAAATAAACTCGAAATGGTTTAAAGACCTAAAGTAGGACCTGAAAGCATAAAATATCTAGAAGATCAGAGGTGAAATACTCTTTGACATAAATTGTAGCAGTGTTTTCTTGGATAAGTCTCTCAAGGTAAAAGAAATAAAAGCAAAAATAAACAAATTGGGCCTAATTAAACTTAAAAGCTTTTTCACTGCAAAGAAAACGTTCAACAAAAGAAAAGATTTCCTATAAAATGGGAGAAAATATTTGAAAATGATATGATATTATATACATATAATATACATGTATAATATAATATAACATATATATTATATTATATATAGTACTCAGCAATTAAAAAAATGAAACTTTGTCCTTTGAAAAAACACTAATGGACCTGGAGGGTATTATGCTCAATGAAATAAGTCAGAGAAAAATAAATACTATATGTTATCATTTATGTGTAGAATCTAAAAGATAAACAAGTGAATATAACCATACAGAAATAGACTCACAAATATAGAGGATAAACCAGTGGTTACCACTGAGAAGACAGATGGGGTAGGGGATAAGAGGTACACACTGCTATGTATAAAATAAGATACAAGAGTATTGTACAGCACAGGGAATATAGCCAATACTTTATAATAACTTTAAATGGAGTGTAAGCTATAAAAATATTGAATCACTATGTTGTACATCTGAAACTAATATAATATTTTAAATCAATGATACTAAATAAAAAAGGAATCAGTTTATTATTCAACTCTATAATTTATTCTACTTTGAATCCTCAGAATCTAGTGCTAGCTATGGCAAAGAATTGCTGTGCAAAATATCAGATAAATATTAAATGAAAAGTAAAACATAGCTGGTGAGTTTTAGTAAGACTTAGAGAAGGACAGTGGGGAGTGGAACTAATAATTCCTCTGTTGTCAATGATTTACATTATGGTTCATGTTGGAAGGAACTGAACAGAGCCAGGTGGATGAATAAGAAAACTGAAGGTAACTTCAGACACATGGAAAAAATTAAGGAGCAATAACATGTAAATGTGCTAAAAACTTTACAAGTTCCCAATCTACCTATTACCTCATTAGATCTTGCCAAATAGAATGAGTTCTGAGGATCATGGTGATTGCCCAAAGACACACAGCTGGTAACAGAGCCGGGTTTAAATTCTATTCCAGGCAGATTTAAATCCTTTATTTTCTACTGTTTAATTTTTTTTAAAGGTACTTAGAATCTATTCTTGCTCTAAATCATAAGAAATGATATTTTGTACACTCAATGATTAACATATCTTTCAAAACACTGTCAGTGTTTCCCAAAATATGGTCTAGGGGCCACCTACATTAACAGTATTTGGTGTGCTTGTTAATAAAGCAGATTTCTGACAACTCCCAAGAATAATTAGAGTCTCTAAGGGAATAGTCCAGGTGTCTGCATTTTAATCAAGCTTCCTAGGTAATTTGTAGGCATACTAAAGTTCAAGAACTATTGCAGTTAATGTGTTAAGTGAAGGTTGGAATATTCCACTACTCGCAAAGAACATGCAAATGTGTTCTGAATTCATTAGGCCACATCTTTAGCCAGTGCACTCTCCAAATCAAAAGATATGCGACACTTAATAACCTACCTCTTAAAATTATGTCTGCATTGTACCTTGTTGTGGCATTTGGTCTGGGTGAGAATTGAATATCCTCTGTGTCTACATCTGATTTACTTTACTTCTGATTTATCATAATGAACAAGGCATTTTGATATATTGCTTTGACAAATACCTGGAAGTTTTCCTACTTTTAAATAAGACTCTCTTGTTGGACTATAATGACATGACTGAACGTTCTATTAACCTCTCTTGTTGCCTAACTGAAGTTCAAACTGATCTGAGATAGCTGGACTACTACAAAGAAACGTGCTCTGTGACACCTTCCCTGTGAATCATATCTAAAAATCCAAAGTAGGATTTAATAAGTCTTTGACAGCAGAAAAAATTCCCATGCCAGCAAGATAGAACTTTTGCTTTCCCACACATGCACAAAAGGACAAGACCTGTGAAGAAAAGGTGGCAGGTTGAAACCACTCACTCAATTTACACTGGGAGTTTTAAAGACTTCCTGGACCCTAATCTCCCCTTTGTATGGCTTTATTCCTCTGTGGAAATGGCCATATCTAATAACAAGGCTTCATTGCTGCTACCACTCTGCTATTGAGGCTCCACTCTAAGTCCTTCTCCCTAAAGCAACTGCAAAGGCCCATGATGTGAGTGACTCCTCCTCACTGCACAGATCTTTCTGTATGTCCTGCATATAAAAGAGCAGACCTTTGTTCTACTTCACCAATCTAAAGGTACATAGAATTTCATACTGTTTTATGACAAGTAACCCGTCCATGATTGCAGAATGAGGCTGATGATCTTGCAACTCCTATTAGCGGCTGTTCAGGTTAAGAGAGATACCACACGAAGGCACAGACCTTCGGAAAGAACAAGATGTAACCGTTGACATTTTATTTTAAATAACAGGGAAGAGTCACTGACTCTTGTCGTTGTTTCAGTGCTTAAACTCATGACTGATTTCTAGCCAGATAATTTAGGCCCTTATTTCTAGAAACAGCATAAGAGAATCATTTTTTAACATGCTTCAATTCAAACAATTCAATAAGTATTTATTTTTGAAACACATGTAAGATGTCTTTGAATGTTTGTGCAATTTAATAGACCTTGTTTTTTATTGAATGCTGTTCAAAGACCGAGAAGTTTGTTTCATTTTCTTTTGAAGAGTATAAAATAATCATATAAAGGTAGCTGGATGGCAATTTTAATTATTCATTCATTAATTCCATACATATTTGTGAAGTAGCTACCAAATTGAGACATTTCGCAGCAGCAACATAAGTATTGTTAAATCAAAGATGTATATTCAGTGAGGGAATTTCTAGGTTATAAATACCTCAATAGAAGATTGTATTTTTCAATGCCCCATATTACCTGATGTGATGTCTTACACATTGCAGATGCTCAATTTAACATCTGTTGAATAAATTTATTGAGCTATTACTAAAAGTAAATCACTGGTGTACATTTGGCTCACAGAGCCAAGCAAGCAGGAGGACGAAGCAATAGGAAAAGCATAAAGTAGGAAAGTATATGTCAAATTCAGAGAACTCAGGTATTTAATATGGCCAGAGCCTACGCTCATGGGAGCATTTAAGAAAGATAAATGGGGAGAAAATATCGTCAAATTATAGGACCTTAAATGTCGTGTGTTGAACTTTTGGTTTCTTCCACAGGCAGTGAGTAAGTTTCCATTGCTGAATTGTTCTGAAAGAAAATGTCATCATAATGTTTAATCCTAAGTGCTTTGGTTGAAGAACACTGTTCTTCAGGCTCCTTTTCAGCATTCCATTACCAGAGCAGATATTGGTGAAACTCCCTAACTCCTGAATCCTTATGTCCTCACAGAATCAAGGTTTCAGATTTATAGTGACAACAAGGTCTAGGGCTGTACCCTTTTTATTCAAATTTGTATCAAAGATTAATTAAATTACCAGTAAGGCAAGAGTGGATATCCCTCCATTTATATGAAATTACAGAACAAAGATGTAGATTATTAAAAAACTGAAATATAAAAGAGGGATCTATAACTTCTGAAAATAATTTTATTCTCTCTTAATGTAAGTAATGATTTCTTTGTATCAAACCCAAGTCTTATCAGTCAGCAAATACTGACTGGGTACCTAATATGGGAAAGTCCCTATACAAGCCCCAGATGCAAATAGAAGTAGAGGCAAGTTTTCAAACTTCAAAAGCTTTGAGTCTAGTTAAGCACAAGAATCAGTGCAATCTCAATGGATCTGCCTTTGATCCCTGCTACCAAGAGGAGCTCTTGCCTATGTGTTTGTTATTTTAATGAACATGTATCCAAATATCTGAAACCTAGTGAATAATGTAAAATTAAATTTATCTTTAGAAAATTTAGCTTACTTGTACTCTCTGCTTCAAAATTTATCAGTGATACACCATCACTTCAACAAATATTTATTGAGTATCTATTGTATGTGGTACACATTATACTATGTTACAGAAATAAAAAAAACTCAATTATAAGTTTTAGCTTAGTAGTTAAGATATCTACACTCTATTACCTCTCATTTTGTAAGCCAGGCTTTGTTCTAGAAGCTTAAGCATTAACTCAAGTAATCTTTCATGAACCAATAATGTAGCTACTACTATTAACCTCAGTTTATGGATGAGAAAACAAAAACCTCTCCTATTATCAAGACCTAGATCAAGATCATCTTTGTAAGAAAAACTGTCCTCTGACAATATCCTTCTGTGAGGTCCTATCCCTTGTCTAAAGTCTTGGAGCAGCTGTTTGACTCACTGATACCTTATTATTATGTGCTTTCTTGTCTTCCAAATGCAAGGCCACTTCCAAATGAATATAGGGACATTTGATTATTAAACATTTGAAGACAATTTAAGAGATTGAGAAAAAAAAGTATTTTGGAGAAGTGGTTTCTTTGCCAAAATCTGCTATTTCTTTCTTTCTTTCTTTCTTTCTTTCTTTCTTTCTTTCTTTCTTTCTTTCTTTCTTTCTTTCTTTCTTTCTTTCTTTCTTTCTTTCCTTCTTTCTTTTTGGCTACGTTGGGTTTTCATTGCTGTGCACAGGCTTTCTCTAGTTGCAGCGAGCGAGGGCTACTCTTCATTGCAGTGCATGGGCTTCTCATTGTGGTGGCTTCTCTTGTTGTGGAGCACGAGCTCTAGGCACACAGGCTTCAGTAGTCATGGCACACGGGCTCAGTAGTTGTGGCTCATGGGCTCTAGAGCACAGGCTCAGTAGTTGTGGTGCACGGGCTTAGTTGCTCCGTGGCATGTGGGATCTTCCCGGACCAGGGTTCAAACCCATGTCCCCCGCATTGGCAGGCAGATTCTTAACCACTGTGCCACCAGGGAAGCCCCAAATCTGCTATTTCTGATAGGTCTTGATGGCTTATGAAGAAAATAAGTAGAGTAAAATATCTGACTATGAAACTGTCCTGGGAAATTTATACATATGGTCACAGTATTTTAGATTTTTGTATTATCAAAAGGCAATGAGATTGAGAGACAAGAGTGTGGATAAAGTCAGAACTCACTCATATAGCTAGTCCATTTTGGGCAAGTTATTCCAGCATATGTCAATTGTGAGAATTATTTGAAAAATGTACACATGACATTTGTGCTAATTTCTCATTACCACAAACTAGATTAGAAGTTAGGGAACAGAACATACCTTATACATATATTTATATTCTTATTAAGGATTAAATACTTTGCATGGAAGGTGTGATTAATAAATATATGTGTGTGCACTTGTGTGTGAGTATGTGTGTGTGTGTTTAATGCCACAGAAGTTTTAGATGTCACAGAAGAAAGCTGATAACTAAAGAAAAAGCACCACAGTTGTGAATGGCTATGAAGCTGCTGTCATTTAGAACACTTAAAGCACAAGAATCACTGTTAAACAGTTAACGCTGACTTGAGGATAATTCCGTGCATTTATCTAATTGGGAGGAACAAAATGATACCATTTCTCTTCCAAGATCTAATGACTTCTCTAATGCAGTACAGCTGCCAATACAATTTTCAATATAGGTAGGTAAAATCAGCAATTTACTTAGCAGTAGCTGTAGTAGAAGCAGTTATATAGGCAACTTTGTTTTAAAATATTTGTGTCTATCATGTACACTGGGCTAGATCCTAGAGATTTAATAGAGCCAAAATATGTGGCCCTTGGCTTCAAGTATGGACCAGTGAGAAATTAACACTGATTAGAAGTAGGAGGTGAGCAAAAGGAAAGAGTTCAGAGATGAGTCCTTATCTCTTGGCTTGCCCATGGGAGTGGAAGATGCTTCCATTTGGCAAAGGGGAGGTAGTGTTTTGGTGGGAAAGTGAGTTGATGAAGAGTTTACTTTTGAATGTGCTAGGTTTGAGTTTCCCATTAGACATCCGAGAGGTGATACTTAGTGAACACTTGAGTAAATGAGACCAGAATTTGGAGACAAGCTGGGGGAGAGAACAGGTATTTGGAAGGGATCTGCACAGAGATAATATTTTTGAAGTTCAGTAATAGGTAGAACCTCCTAATCAATTTGTTTTATACAGTGGAGAAATGAAAAGAAGATAAATTAAACAGCAGAAATATAAACCTGAGATTAATTTTTCACCCATCTTGGCCTGCTCACTGACTTAGAAATAAAATAAAAGAACAAAGCAGCTACAGCTGTATATTGGCAGGAATCTTGCAGCTCTTTGCACTCTTGCCAGAATTATTTACTTTCTTTATGATGTTAAAAGAAATATTTTGGCTTTTGTTCAAAATTTCTTGCTGAAAGCTCTATTTACGATAGCCAGGACATGGAAGCAACCTAAGTGTCCATCAACAGATGAATGGATAAAAAAGATGTGGCACATATATACAATGGAATATTACTCAGCCATAAAAAGAAACGAAATTATTTGTAGCGAGATGGATGGACATAGAGCCTGTCATACAGAGTGAAGTAAGTCAGAAAGAGATAAACAAATACCGTATGCTAACACATATATATGGAATCTAAAAAAAAAAATGGTTCTAAAGAACCTAGGGTCAGGACAGGAATAAAGATGCAGATGTAGAGAATGGACTTGAGGGCACAGGGAGGGGGAAGGGTAAGCTGGGATGAAGTGAGAGAGTGGCATGGTCATATATACACTAGCAAATGTAAAATAGATAGCTAGTGGGAAGCAGCCGCATCGCACAGGGAGATCAGCTCCAGTCTTTGTGACCACCTAGAGGGGTGGGATAGGGACAGTGGGAGGGAGGGAGACACAAGAGGGAAGAGACATGGGGACATATATATATGTATAACTGATTAACTTTGTTATAAAGCAGAAACTAACACACCATTGTAAAGCAATTATACTCCAATAAAGATGCTTTAAAAAAATTTCTTGCTGAACATTTTTAAAAAAGATTTACAAAACAGTTTCTTGGGTGTTCTGAAGATTTAATAAATAACATTAGTGTATTTTCAGTTTCTTAGAATAAAGATCTCACAAATTTTAGAATGCAAAAATGTATCTGCTCTTTTGTGAACTAATTTTCAATGCATAATATAAGGTTTATCAGGGCTAGTCAAGGACTTTTAGTCTTAATTAACTATCAGTGTTGAATTCAATATGTCCATATTTCTGTCCGAAATCTTGAATTATCATGACATTTAAGGGATTTTTGATTTCACTTGAAAATTAAATTCCTTACATGACTATCATATAATGATCTCTACAGTCAAGGTGAAAAGGAAGGTTTTGTAATTAATCAGGAAACTTCAGGCAAAGGCAATACTTTTACTTGAATTATCTAAGTGACCATTCATTCTTTATTTGTATTTGAACAATATCTGAAATCTTTAATAATAATAATAACCGGAATCTTTATGCTTAATTTTGTGTATCTTAATAAGTAATTTTTTCCAATCAATAAATGCATTATGTTTTCAACTCCATCATATTTTTCTTTATTCACCCTCCAGTTGTTTTCATTTTTGTTACATTTGTTTTGATTGATGTCTTGAATTTCTGGGAGAGGGTATTTGTAATGATTTGTATTCTGCTGAACCAAACCTCTCAGCCTTCTAGCAGAAACAAAAAGTACCATATAAAGTACTTTTAAAATGCATTATATAATGAGATGTTGGCAAGTTGCCTCACAGACAGCTCAGCTAAAAAGTTACAAAATATCAGATTGCAAATCTCTTGCCCTTGGAGAAATTAACTTCCATTTAAGAAACTATAAGTATGCAGTTGTTGAATAAGTTATGTCACAAAAATGATTAGCATTTCCATCAATGGACAGTCAATATCTCAACTAAATCAGGTGTTATTCCTAACATACACAAGAAGGTTGGTCAGTTATTATAGGCATTCATCCTCAGGGCTTCCTTAAAAATGCCAATAGTAATGATTATTTTGTTATGGTTCTATTGTCTCTTCTGTTGGTCTGTTTCCTTTTATGGGAGGATACCATTTTGTTTTCTGCAACTAATAATTTTATATGAGTAGGAGTCAATAATATAGTCTTTCACAGTAAAAATTCTTAGTTGGTAAACAATGTTTTATTGAGAATGAGAAGCTCCCCTGACCCTTCTGGAGTGTATGTAATCGTATAGATTTTGAACCTCAACAATGTTTTGTTGAGAATGAGAAGCTCCCCTGACCCTTCTGGAGTGTATATAGATTTTGAACCTGAATCATATAGATTTTGAATCTACAATCATATAGATTTTGAACCTGAGGTAAGTTCAGCTACACTGTAATTATGTTCTTTCTCTCACCTTCTGCTAAATACTTCTAATCTATACATCCTTCACCCTCAGACAGGCCTGATGCAAAGATGCAACCTCTCAGTGGTAGAACTTTGTTTAACCTCATTAGCCAGCTGGTTATTTGGCCAGTGTTAAGCTGTGGAAGGAAGATAAACTTTTGAGATATGGCTATGGTATGGAGGGGTTCAATTTATTCTTTTATTGAACAAATATTTTAGTAAATTTTCATGCAAAGTTGAAAAGATAGAGAAGAAACTTCAGTACTGTCAAGATGTCAGTTCTTCCCAACTTGATCTATAGATTCAAGATAATCCCAATCCCAATCCCAGCAAGTTATTTTATGTTATTTTGTGTATTGACAAACTCGTTCTGAAGTTTATATGGAGAAGCAAAAGACCCAGAATAACCAACACAATACTGAAGAAGAAAAACAAAGTCAGAGAACTGACACTACCCCACTTCAAGACTTAGTATATATCTGTAGTAACCAAGACACTGATATTGGTGAGAAAAGAGACAGATGAATGGAACAGAATAGAGAGCCCAGAAATAGACCAATATAAATATAGGCAACTTTGACCAAGGAGCAAAGGCATTACAGTGCAGCAATGATAATCTTTTCAACAAATGGTATTAGAACAATGAGGTATCCACATGCAAAAAAATGAATCTAGACACAGACTTTACATTCTTCACAAAAAATAAACTCAAAATGGATCACAGACCTAAATATAAAATGCAAACTATAAAACTCCTGGAAGCTACCATAATGTCTAATTACACAAGAAGGACTTAATAAACATTTAAAAAAATCTCTGAATGTATAAATTAACAAATGCCTTGAAAGTCAAAATTAATCTATTGACCTAAAAACAAGCATAATTAGCTAATATTTGCACAATACCTGAAGGGATAAATTGAAGACTGAAAAGTAATGACATACCAAGTGCCCTTTTCCTTTCTTCAATCACATTCTAACTGTACCACCATGTTAAACTGTCTTAGTAATTTTGTTTTGTTTTAAACCACTCATAATATCCAAAATTTTTGTCTTTTCTGCTTCACATTATGGTCTAAAATTCAGCCAATGAGGCCAGTGATTCTTATTGTAGACCTAGCTACTTCTCACCAACCTTTTAATGAACCTCTCTCCTACATTAAGTGGATAGATAGGAAGTGAATTTCCTAAGACAAGGTTGAACCCTTACAGAGAATAACCTGAGAAGGAATTTTTAAATGCTTTAATTTTTTACAGCTCTAGTCAGAATACTTTAAAGAAATTTCAGATGACCTTCCCCATGAAGCGAATCTCTGCAGGCCCAAACCTGTGCCCTCACTGGCATATTGTGGAGTGAACTGAGAGGCAGTCAGGGAAGGGAGACTTGTTCTTTGTCCTGATGCATTCCCCTCCCATGAAGGTTTTCTCCTAGCTGCTAAATCAAGAAAGGTGATCTCTTCCCTCTGAGGCATCTCTCACAGGGCTCAATCTTTTTTGTTGAGAGCCACTCAGCTTATTCACCTCTTACTCTGATAAAGTGTTCCCATAGTCTCTCCATCAAAACCTGAGAAAGCCCTCTGCCTTCCCTATGAATCAGGCAATTTTATTAGAGAAAATACTTTCTATCTTTTCTCTGTTTGAGCAATAGAAATGTGAAAAAGAATGAACACACACAAGACTATTTGTTTGCTTTTTATTTTATCAAATACGTTTCTTTACAATTCTATTGTCTAGAACCACAAGTTATTATTGAAAATCATACCCTAACTTATTCCTATGTTTCTTAGGAAGCCTAAGTGATCAATCGGTGATTATGTACTTGAATTATGTTTTCAGTATTGTCTTTTAACATTCAAATATATATATTTTTACATTTAAACTAATGTATCTATAAAGAGTCCTTTTTAGGTTATTTTGGAGTTCTGCATAGGTTACTTTACCATATTTCTATGGAAAATCAGTAACTGATTTTTGAGAATGTGGATTATTTTTAATATATATACCTATAAGGAAACTAGTAGCACTATACAGGTTCTTTCACATTTAAAAATTCTATAATAGAGAATAAGAACATTTAAATCATCATGAAGTAAAATTAATCAGTATATAACTAAGGTTACAACTTGTTGCTATACATTAAGGTTAATGGTTTTTCACTTCTTATGGCCATTAACTCTTTTGATTATCTAATGGAAGCTATGTAACATCTTCTCTAAATAATGTAAACCCACGTAAAACATTTGATAGACTGATACCATGTTAAGACCACAGGATTAGATTTAAAGTTTTATGAGGACAAGCTCTTTGGCTTTGCTGTCTGTCGGTCTATCCCAAGTGCTATCCACAGTATCTGAAACATGGAAAACGCCCATTGAATATTTGGTCAATGAATTTAGCGCTATTCTGGAAGCTTAAGCAAATATAGTTTAAAATGAAGTAAAAATCAGATTTCAAGAATTAGAAAAGGCAAAACTATTATTTGCATACAATATGATTATATACCAGAATAGCAAAGAAAATGGATTTAAATGAAATACTACAATTAAGACAGTTCAGCAAAACGGTTAAGCAGAAGATAAATATAAACCAAACAATGGTTTTCTTGTGTACCAACAATTAACTACTTAGAAATAAGAAAAATAGATACTATTTACAATATTAAGAACACATAATTAATTACCTAGTAATGCTCTTAATAAATAGTGTGAAGAATAATAACAAGCTATAAATATCTATTAATAGATCTAAAAGAATCACTGAAAGATTCAAGAAATATACCATTTCCCCTGATAAGAAGACTCAGTATTTTTAAAATTTTCCAGAATACTGTACATTTCAATAAAAAAAAGGATGTCTCTGAACTTCACAGAATATCTCAATTTCTTTAGAGAATAAAAATGGATGAAAAGGTCATTAAGAACATCTTGAAACAAATAATAGCTAATGCTACCATTACACTTACCACTAACAACTTTAAACATATTTAATTCTCATTTAATCCCCACAGTAAATCTCTGAAATAAATGCCACAAATATCTCAGTTTTACAAATAGAGAAATTAAAACACAAAGATGTGAGGTAATTTACCTAAGGTCACACAGTTAATTAGTTTGGATATTGAGATTCACACCGGGATAGTCTAGCTCTAGAATCCATGTGCTTAAATGCTGTGCCAAATTGTTTCCCAAGGCTAATAAAATGAGAAAAATATCAACAGATAGAAAATTATAATAAAGCTCCATTAATAAAAGTGTGATGATATTCTAATATAAACAGATTCCATAATAGATAGCATTTTTCTGAGCATTTACTATGTACCAATACTTTAGATACATTACATCACTTACCCCTCATAATATCCCTGTGATTTATACTTTTTCTTTATGTTTATTTTCAGGATGACACAACTGAGACACATAGATTAAGCAAATTGCCCAAAATGGTGGTGTTAACAAGTAGTGAAGTGAGTTTGAAACCATGCTTACATTTCATACTGCTATATTCTCCATTTGTAAAAGCACTAACAGATAAAGAGATGAAATATGATTTAATAAAACGCACTAGGTAATCAGATAGCTAGATGGAAAAATCAGTAAATGTTCTAATCTTGCTTCATACATCAACATGAACTCAGATGAATTAAATATTGAAATATAAAAATCAAACCCACTTTGAAAAGCTAATAGAAAAAGGAAATAAATGTAGCAGTCCTTGACTAGAAGAAAACACAAAGAAGAATTTTTAAATTGCATATACAAAAAGGGATGAAGAAATTTAAAAGTGAAAATGCAAATGGGAAAAGCTTCAAAAAATTACAGGCTCAGCTATAAGGCACCCACAGTAACAGAGGTAAAAAAATATCAATGTCACAATAGATAAATTGATAAAGGACATGTTTACAAACGTATATGAAAGACTAAATATGAATGACTAATAAACTAATCAAAAATACAAATTCTTTAAAATGCTATGTATATTTTATTTGATCAAATTTTCACAGCATTAAAAATAATAGTACTCAGTGTTGGAATAGATACAATGATTGATATTTTCCTGTATTGCTACAAGAAGTAGTAACTAAGAAAATCTTTTGAGAAAATAATTTTGTACTATATATTAAAAGTTTTAAAATAGTTCAGATATTTTGATACAGTGATTCTCTACAGAAAAATCTATTATAATTAAATAATTTGAGTTATTTACATTATGATAAGGTAATATGATGAAATATTAGGGAGGCCTTAAAATTATGCTTGCAAGTGCTTTATAATAATAAGAATCAGAATCAGAGAAAGTTTATTTGATTATATTATGTGAAAAAGCAGAAGTAAATATTATAGAGTATGACCTCAAAAATACAAGGTACAAAAAGACTTTAAATAAAATAAAAGGGAAGAAAGGAGAAAAAAGAGGAAAGAAACAGTATGGGCAGTAAAAAAATAAATAAATAAATAAGTGTAGAAATACATCAAGGTACACAAGAAATTACAATAAAAGTAAATGGATTAAATTAATTTATCTGCTAAAAGGCAGGGGACATATGTTATTTTTTTGGGGTTTTTTTGAATTTTATTTTATTTATTTTTTTATACAGCAGGTTCTTATTAGTTACCTATTTTATACATATTAGTGTATATGTGTCAATCTCAATCTCCCAATTCATCTCACCACCATCACCACCCCTGCCCCTTCACCCCCTTGGTGTCCATACATTTGTTCTCTACATCTGTGTCTCTATTTCTGCCCTGCAAACTGGTTCATCTGTACCATTTTTCTAGGTTCCACATATATGCGTTAATATATATTTGTTTTTCTCTTGGGAACATACTTTAAAAAAAAAAAAACTTTAAAAACCCTAGCTAATATGTACTGAGTATTTAGAGGAAATAAAGTATGAAGAAGTAACCCCAAAATATGGTTATTTCTATGTGGTAGCATTATGGATGATCTTTATCTTCTTGATATTTTCCATATATCCAAATTTTCCTGTGATAAAGGATATATTATTTTAATTGTCAGAAAATTATTATTAAAGCAAAAATTAAGATGAGTTTTTCATTTATGTGTATTTCTTTTAAAAGTGATTATTTTGACAAAGTATTATTATATGCTTACATTTTTATCCTTACACACACACACACACACACACACACACACACACAGAGAATATCTGGAAGTTTCAGTGTAACATAAATAAACCAAAACTATTTCCAAAATGAAACTATTTAAATGAAACTATAACAGATTCCCTTTGGTTACACTTTAACAGACTATTTTTCTACTTTTAAAATCAGGACATGCTACCACTTTACATTCTTGTTATGGGATGATAGACAGCTCTGTAGGACATTTCATCTGCAAACTGTGTTACTTAGCAACATTCTTTAAGCCAGAGTGTCTTTTTCATATCTATCACAATCTTCTGTGGAGAATGCCTAAAAACATTTCTTTCATCCTGTGAATAAACAATGTGAATTAGGCTAGTAGGCAGCTGCAAAGGGAGAAAAGGAATATCAATTCTGTAATCACTAGCATTCTCTTATTCACTTTGGTATACTACAATGTTTTAAGTTTGGGGGAATATATTTGAATTTTTCATTCACAGTTATATAATTTCAGTAACACTTTGTCAAGGGTTTGGACTGAAAAAGAACAGAAACCATAACTATGTTATTGTTTTTCTCTCAAGACCTGAAATAGCCACTGATCCTAAAAAATCAGCCTTCTCATTTGATCACTCACTCTCTACCTTAAATGCAAGGTAGAATCACCTAGAAATCTTTTAAAACATACCAATGCCTGGGTTCAAAACCCAACTTATTACTTCTGGAGTGAGGTTTGACTAAAATCTCCCCAGGTGATAGTAATGTAGTAGAGCCTGGACTGAAAACCACTGCATTATTACAGTGTTCACAGTATCAGTGTTTGTTTCCCTAACAATGTGCAAGGCATTTAGTAAGTGATGAATAAAGTTTCTTAAAAAATGAGTGAAAGATGATACCAGGACATATCTCAAGTATATTAATTTAAACACAGATTTGCTACAATTACTCAAATGTAAAGTTCAAATAATAAAACAATAAAGAACCCCAAATAAAAAAATCAATGCCTCATATGTTAAAAGCAAGTAAGAAATAGTTTTAAAATGTCTTCATTTTACTATAAACTATTTTACTTATACTAAATATGGAGTATATTAAATTCAAAGCATTTTAAAAGGAGATTATGTGTGCAACTGTGTGTTAATATTTATATTGGCTATAGAAAGGTGTCCATACCAAATGGCTTTATTGAAGATGGAATATTATTTTGAGCCCTAACATACAATTAAATGTGGCACAGATCCTAAGGGGTGAGCAATAGGAGAAAGGGGTCCAGATGACATTGTTTCCTCTGATAGGTTTAGATCCAGTGGTCTTAGAAGAGAGAAGATCTATAACAGTGTTCATATTACTCAGTTTTCTGAGTTGCACATTCCAGCCAGTCTGTTAGAGAACTCTTTAGGAAAGTGAATTGAAAACAAAAATCATCTGGGACACTACACCATTTATTTTCACTCTACAATGCTTTAGAGTTGTCTACTTTTATTGTTGTTAATGACGTTTCTTCTCATATGTAATAGTCTTTGAAACAAATTAAGAAGGGACACAAATAAACTGATGAGGTTTATTTAACTCATGTGTTTAAATAATCAAAAGGAATCACTAAGAGAGTTTAAAGGGTTTAAAAATGTTTGTCAGTTCAACTTGTTCTCTATATATCATTCTGTATGCCTATTTTCCTGATACTTACTTGGCTCTTCTCTTGCCTTATCCAATCATAATCAAGGTTAACTCTTAGAAAACTAAGAAGTGACCCAGGCTACTCATAAGTTATTCTTGCTCTACTTCTGTGTATCTTTCCTGTCCCTGTGCCCCTTTATCTCACCACCTGTTTCCTATTGTAATGAGGCTCCATCCTCCTATCCTTTATCTATTCCCAACAGAAAACTGTTCTCTGATAACTTACAATAATTTATAAATGGCATAAAAATAACTTCACATGTCCCAAAACAAATCACACTTTGCAAAGGGGGGCAAAATTGTCTAGACTAACTATATAGAAAGGAAATCAATTTCTTCTCCAACTACAAATGCCTTATTTGTAAAATTAGTTTTATCAATTTTTACTTTCTAATCATACTTCATTAATCAGAACTTAAACTGGGAAATAAATTGGACAAAATGGTATATACCGATTACCTACTTAAGATCTGCATAAGTGAGTTTGATACTCCTTTATACACAATGTTACTCAACTAGTATCTGTGAAACTCTTGTACTATCTAATTTTGATATCCTGATTACTCTTAAGAAGTAATGAAACACTTTTGTAAGTCAATAACTATAGCTATGGTTCAAAAAAGATGGGACCCATGGGGCATTTAAAATTTTTGGAGTGAAACCCAACCATATTATTTCTCAGACCTAAATACTTATTAAACAGATCTCTTAGGTATTTATTTTGGTGTAGGGATAACATACAAAAAATGACTCAGATATTAAGGCTGCTGTAATTTGAAAAGGTTTGGGAACCTCTGGGCTATAGTATAACTCTAAATCATGTATAACTATGAAAATACCAACTATTGGAACAGCTAATGGATCAACAAGCTAACCATCATCATCATCATCATCACCATCACCACCACCACCTTCGTCACCACCGGTAGCTAATCAATTAACAAGTTATATCAAGTCATCCTTGAAAAATTTTGCATATTGATATTACCCTTTCCATTCCAATTTATATAGATTGGATTCATATAATTTATGTCAATGGCATTTGGTCTTCCTGTTTTGGGGCTTTCTTTCTTCCAATCCACTCTACAACAACATCCTTGAGTGGTATTTTAGCACCAAAATTCACATTCCATTCTCTCTCTCTCTCTCTCCCTCAAGAAGAAATTTGCTCTGAGAAACAAGCCTTTCTTGATTCTGATTCATGTGGAAGTGGGGATGGTACACAGGCTCTATGCCCAATCACTCATAATAATGAATTATTGAATGATTTTATTCACAGGAGGTATGGTTCAAGAATAGGTCTGTGACCCACACCTGGTAAATCTATATAATTCTGTCCTTTTAGCCACGATGATTGGCTCAGAGATAAGTTTGTGACTCTAGAAGTTTCAAGCATAAAATACAGTAACATTATTCAGGAGTTAGATATTTCTCTCTCTTTTCTACTGGACTTAATCCTGGGAGGATGTGAGCCTAAAACTGAAGGAAATTATGATATGGAGCCTGAGAATGAAAACAATGTCAAGACAAGGATAAAAACTAACTCCTAATTAAATTACTCCCAAGATATTCCTGAAGCCCTGTTTACCTCTGAATTTTTCAGTGATATGTTCCATCCAAACCCCTTCTTCAGTCAACTGTAGTTGGGTTTTCTGTTCTAAGTGATGCACACTCTTTCACGATGCCACTTACTTGCTTAAGAGTAGATTCTTTTTTGCCCATAACACCAATTGCAAATATCCTGGCTAGTGATTAAAATCTGTCTTTTCTAGAACTTTCACTTCTATTTTAACACAAATCTATTTGTACACTGCATTCTAGCCAAAGTAATTTACTGCTACTAAACCCTGAGAATGCAATGAATTTGCTTTACTCAGTAAATGTACACACACTCAGAAAGAATGCTCTCCCACTTCTTCTTCTAAACAACCTACCCATAAGAACTCAGCAAAAGATAATTCTTCTCCTAAAAGACTTCCTAAATCCTATAACTCACAATGATCTTTCAACCTCTAAAATCTAGTTGATTCTGTATTTTTTGATACTCAACAACAAATAGTTGTTGAATTAATGAATATACTCAGTATGCATTAGCTAAATAATTTGCCTTTTCCTTATTGCTATTCTGTCTTATCTCTTTATTGCATAAATTTTACTTTATCTCTGAATACTTATCACCCCAAGTAAATTTGTTCCTAAGGAGAACACTCTGTATTACACTGTGTTCCTTACATATATTAGCTCCCCAGAGCACAGGTATAATTACAGGTATTTTTACAATCTGTATTCAGTTTATTTGATGATAATCCTATTTATTTTCATATAACATACAACTGTCACTAAGAATTTCTTGCTTCTACAGAATTAACTGGGGTTTTTTTTCTTTTTCTTGTTACAAAATTGAAAATTCCCAACAGATGAACAAACCATGAAGTAAAGTTGTATTCAATGTAAAAGTCACAATATATGTAGAATTAATTTTAACAAAAAATTATGTATCTCTATGACCCTCTTATTCTGTCTTATTATAGGAAACTGTATTTTCCTCCTATACATGGGATATCAAGAAAAAGACTGAGAGGATTCTCTTATTCCATCCTTCAGCTAGTTTCTCTATATCCCTTCCTGCTTCCTGGAACTTATGTCTTGTTATTTTGGGGTGGTAACACTAGTCGCTTCCTCAATTCTAAACTTCTCATTCCTTTCCTGATTTTCTCCTCTTGCTCTTAATCTCCAACCCTTGGATTTATTTTGCATAAATGTAAAGAAAGGAGAGAGGAGAAGAGAAACACTCTGGGGGTGACATAAACTATTTTTCTTCTTGGGAATCCCATATCTGTTATTTCTTCTAGCAGCAGGATCTTTGTTGTTTTCTCAGAATTTTTTAATAAGCTAAGAGATTCCAAAGAACATATACCAGAGAAATGGAACTTTCTTTATTGTGGGGAGAATATAAGAAAATCTTTTAGAGAAATAGTAAATAAAATACTAATTAGACGAAGAAAAGGGCAAAATGTGCTGTGTATAATATTTGATAAGTGATTTAATACATGTAATTAAGGTCATCTTGGTACTTTAAAATCTCAACTTGAAAAACCATTACATTGATTTAATTCCTGCACATGAGCCAACTCCAAGGCACAGTTAGTTATTAATCAATCTCTGAATAAACCAAGGCTGAGAGTTCTGACCTTAGCAACCTTCAGAGTCCCCAGTCATGTTGATTTTTTTTCATATTATTATTAATTTTAGATGGAGTACAAAAAAATTTACCTAAGAAATCTCACAGGAAGCTAAATAGTGTGAACAAATCTCATTAACTGATAGAAAGTGCATTAACCATGTCAACTTCATAAAGATTAAGATGATTTCTTCCTTTGAATGGAAAGACTTAAAAACATGTTTAGGTTTCTCACTTTCATTCTTTCACAAAAAGAAATTCTAGGGTGAAAAACAGTGTTTGATTAAAATTAAAATTTTAAAGAATTATAGCAAGATGGTGTGGTTGTATTTGTTAATCATTCATAAGTCTATTTAATTGAACACATCATTTTACCTATTAACCTGGAATAGTTACTAAAGGCACAGTAGCAATTGCAAGGATACTCAAGGTATAAAGTTTCAACTTTCACATGGAAAATTCTGATTAAATATCCCTGACCTTCACTGATCCCAAAGCAGGAGAATTAAACTTAAATGTTAGGGTAGCTATCATGGTACATTGGCAGATGAGGGCTGATGAAAGGGAAACAAGTGAAGTTGTCATGATAACAAGGTCACAAAACAAGAGAATTCACATTCACAACTATATTGGTGAAATTTAGTTCTTAGAGCAACTCAGAACCAGGTGATTAAATTTCAATAGAAAATTAAGATACACTTGAAATTTTAGGCTTCAAAACATTTTATATAGGTAAATAGTTCATAATTATCTAGGCTAAATTTTCAAGAAAAATAATGCACAGAGGCAAACACATTGGATTTATCAGTTCCTTTATAAATAGACTAAACTCATGAAAATGATAGCATCACAATGCTCTTCTATTAAAGTTTTGTTAAAAGAGGAAAATAATACGTTTCCTATAGAGGAAGATAATACAATTATGTTTCTGTCTTGACAAAGCAGAGAAATCTCTGTTTGCAGCAGGTAGGAAAAGAAAAGCTAACAGCGAATGTATGTTCAGTTCATATACTTAGTAGGAAATGTTTTGGTATAGGAATAGACATATTAAAATATTTAAATAACTGTAATAAATTTTAAATTTTTCTGTGATAATTTATATTTCCCATACTATGGCATTATGCTTTATTTTTGTTGGCTCTAGTGTCATAAAAAATAAAAAAAACTTTGAGAATAAAGGTGGCTATATTGATGGATTAGTCAAATTTAGCAGAAGATACTACGTGTTTCTAGGATGTGAATATCATTCAATGCTATTCAAGTTTTCCATGAGATTCTATAAAGTTTAAATGTCATTTTATATTCAGTTTACTCTAAAAAGTGTTTTATTCTTCAAAGCATCCCTATTATTTTGATTTCAAGTCAATGAACATATTATTAGAAAAATACACTTCCTTTAATTTGGCTGTAGGAGAGTGAACACTGCTTAAGCATTTAGATTGTTTTTTCTCTCATCTGCTATATCTAGAAAACAAAGGTGGGAAAATGAATGAATAATGATATTAATTTCCTAGTAAACTAGTAGTATGCATCATCAATGAGAAAACCTTAAACAATAAGTTCTGTTTTTTCACTAAGTAATGCTAGCAGTATTTTTTTAACATTTTTTAAAATTTATTTTATTTTATGTATTTTTATTTTTGGTTGCGTCGGGCCTTGTTGCTGTGCGCGGGCCCTCCCTAGTTGCGGCGAGTGGGGGCCCCTCTTCACTGTGGTGCGTGAGCCTCTCACTGCGGTGGCCTCTCCTGCTGTGCAGCACAGGATCTAGGTGTGCAGGCTCAGCAGTTGTGGCACATGGGCTCAGCTGCTCCGCGGCATATAGGATCTTCCCAGACCACGGCTCGAACCCATGTCCCCTGCATTGGCAGGCAGACCCCCAACCACTGCACCCCCAGGGAAGCCCGTGCTAGCAGTATTTAATCTGTGGCTATTTCATGTTTTCCAAGATCTTAGAAATAACATTTATACTCAAAATTAAAAATAAAAGGTTGGTGATAAAAAAAAACATCCTCAGAGTAAAAAAACTTAATTTTACCTTGAGATAGACACTGTATTTTACCTTCAAGTGTGATCAAAGAAAGAGGTTGGTGAATTGACATAATTTTTTTAATGTCAAGAATAAGTCAGGATGTCTGCTTCTAAGCCTTCTATGCAACTTTATATTTGAGACTTGAGCCATTAGGTCAGGAAAAAAAATAAAAGACAGAAGAACTAGAAAGGATGAAAGAGTGCCGTCATTATTCAGAGTATGACTGTCTACAAAAAAATATCTAAAACAAAAATTACTAACTATAGCTAATAATAGTACAGCAATTTTTCTATAAGATCAATTATATAAATTAGTTGCAATCCTATAGACAAGCAGCAAGTAGTTAAATGTCATAAAAATAATATTTACGTTAACAAAAAAACTATTATACATCTAGGATAATATTTTTACAAAAGTAGTGTGAAACCTTTCTGGAGAAAATTGCAAACTTTTCTAAAAGAGTTTGGAGAAGAGCTAATTTAAATTTAGAGTTAGTATTAAATGTTCTTGGATAGGAAAACTCAATATATTAAAGATTTCAGTTTTCTCCCAAATTAGTCTGTAATTGCAGTACAATCAGTCAAAATATCAACACTATTTAGTAGAGAATGTAGTAAGATGATTTTAAAACCTAGGTTAAAGATCAAACAACTAAGAATAGTCAAAACAATTTTGAAAAAGAAATTAGTATTGTAAATTGTGCTGCAGTGAACATTGGGGTACATGTGTCTTTTTGAATTATGGTTTTCTCAGGGTATATGCCCAGTAGTGGGATTGTTGGGTCATATGGTAGTTCTATTTTTAGTTTTTTAAGGAACCTCCATAAATGTCCATCAACAGATGAATGGATAAAGAAGATGTGGTACATATATATAATGGAATATTAGCCATAAAAAGAAATGAAATTGGGTCATTTGTAGAGATGTGGATGGACCTAGAGTCTGTCATACAGAGTGAAGTAAGTCAGAAAGTGAAAAGCAAATATCATATATTAACACATATATATGGAATCTAGAAAAATGGTACAGATGTACCTATTTGCAGGGCAGGAATAGAAAGGCAGGTGTAGAGAACAAACATGTGGACATGGTGGGGGAAGGGGAGGGTGGGATGAACTGGGAGATTAGGTTTGACATAAGTACACTATTATGTGTAAAATAGGTAGCTAGTGGGAACCTGCTGTATAGCACAGGGAGCTCAGCTCGATGCTCTGTGATGGCCTAGTTGGGTGGGATGGGGAGAGGGAGCTCCAAGAGGGAGGGGATGTGTGTATGAATATGGCTGATTCACTTCGCTGTGCAGCAGATACTAACACAACATTGTAGAGCAATTATAATCCAGTAAAAATAAAAGAAATAAGTGGGGTCCTTACTTCAGCATATCCACGATTTATTATAATATTATAAGAATTAAGTCAGCATAGTAACAGTGCCAGGGTGGAATAATAAGCCAACAGAACCAAATAGAAAGTCCATAAGCAGACCCACCATACAAGGAGACCTGATCAATGATAGAAATATTCCTGCAACTAGTAGGGGAAAGAAGGATCATTTAATAATTGGGAGCTGGGACAACTGATGATCCAAGCAATGGATGATTAGCCTAACCTCACATTAATTCCACGTTTAATTTTCTTTTAATTTTTCTTTAAATACATTTGAAGCATAAAACTTCTAGAAAAATATAGAAACATACTTATGACCTCATAAGGGGAAATAATTTTTTTAAAGAAATAAAAGCACAAATCACAATGAAAAGAGATTATAAATTTGGCTATGTTAAAAAAAAACCCACAAACTTCTATTCATCAAAAGACACCATGAATAAAATAGAAAAATAAAAACAAACCACAGCTCAGAGGAACCTATTTGCAATTCATATAACTAATTAAAGTTTCATGTCCAGAATATGTTAAAAAAGTCACACTAATTAGTATAGAAAAAGACAAAAGAGAAAAGAAATAGACAATTGGGCAGAGACTTTGACCAGGAAGCTTAGAAAAAGCTGCAAAGTTGATAAATGTATAGAAAGATGTTTAATCTCACTAGTAGATTGGTGCAAAACAAAACCATAGTAAAATGTCATTAAACACTCTTCAATCTGCAAACATTTTAAGATTTTGAAAATACCAGGTGATGGTGAGGAATGAGCAACAGATTCACACACAGGAATATAAATGATCACTTTCATTTTGGAAGCCAATTTGTCAAATTCTAGTAAAGTTGAAAATGTATATGCCCTATGCCCTAGAAATGTCACTCCTAGGTATAAACCCTAGCACAATGATACCCAAATTATGAGAAACTATGAAAATACTCACATCAGGGTTATTCAGAAGTTAAAAAATTAAACACATAACTACTATATGACCCAGCAGTTGTATTCCTGGGCATTTATCCCAGAGGAATGCAAATATATGCTCAAGCAAAACTTATAAATGAATATTCATAACAGTTTTATATGTAACAGCCAAAAAACTAGAAATGATGGAGATGTCCTTCAACAGGTGAATGGTTAAACAAAACAAACCGCAGCACATCCATACCATGAAAAACCACTAGCAATTAAAGAGGAACAAGCTATTTTGATAACTATTTTGGTAACAACCTGGATGAATTTTCAGACAATTATGCTAAGTGAAAAAACTCAATTCCAAGTGGTTATATATTGTATAATTCATTTACATAATATTCTTGAAATGACTGAATTATAGAAATGGAGAACAGAGTTGCCCAGGCTTAAGAGGAGAGTCAGTGGGAGGGAAATGGGTGTGGCTATAGGTGAGCAATAGGAGGGATCTTCGTTGTGATGGAAATGTTTTGTATCTTGACACTATTAATGTCAATCCTGGTTGTGATATTGTACTATAGTTTTGCAAGATTTTATCATTGGGGGAAACTGGGTAAATGGTCCATGGGATTGCTCTGTATTATTTTTTTACAACTGCATGTAAATTTACAATTACCTCAAAATAAAAATTTAATTTAAAATAAGACTAAAAAATATTTATCTACAGATCCTATCCCGAGAGATTTTGAGTCAACTGACCCAGAGAGAGGACTGGGCACATGTCCTTTTTAATTAAGCACCTAGATGATTCTAACTTGCAGACAAGACTGAGAGCCAGTCTTAGACTTGCTCTCACTTGTGTGCCTAAAGTGCTATGTGGTTAAGAGAACTGACTCTTGAGCCAAATTGTCTCATTTGATTTCTAGCAACATCATATACTAGTTCTGTGATGTTGACTCAGTTTCCTCATATGTATGTGGTATAAAATATTAATACTTAAAAAACTGCTATGGAACTAAATGATTTAATATATGTAAATTACTTAGAACAGTACCTAAAACATAGTAAGTATGAGAAAAGGGTTTAAATTACTTTCATCATTTTATTATCTCTGTAGCAGTTTATGAAAGAGTAAAATTTTGAAAACAAATATAAATATACATCAGTAAGAGAACAGATGAAGAAATTTGTTTCATTCATGAAATAGAATACTAAAGAGTAGTGAAATTAAAGGAGCCAGAACTTCATATAATAATTCTGATGACTTACACAAACGTAATATTTATCATTAAAAGCTAGGGTACTGAATATAGTTGGACTTAGTCATTATAAAATTTGAAACCATTTCCATATATTGTTTAATAATTTATACCCCTGTAGTAAATGAATACAAGCATGCATGAGAAGGATAAATATTGATATTTTAAAAATAGCTATATCTGCAGAAGATAAGAGGTGAATGTAGTTAGGGATGAATACATTTATGTTTCAAATGATTTATAATGCTCTATCTTTTCAGTTTCACTGTGAATACTTTGATATGTATTATATTCTCTTTATAGCTTTTGTATATCTGAAGTATTTCACATAATTAACTTATTTAATCCTTACAGCAAATGAACAAGAAAGTAGGTATCCTTTAGAAGATATTAATGCTGAAGATGGATGGGGTAACAAACAAACAAATAATACAAACCAGAGAAAAATCTAAAATTCTTACCAGTAAAAATACATGAAATATTTATCATTTCACTGACATTTCTGAATTTGATAGATTAAAATAAATCCTGTGTAAAATAACTACACATCCCTTGTAGTTGGTTACACAATCCTCAGATTCTCTAGTTTTCACTTACACAGCATTCACATTCTCTCTGAATTATACCCTGACCTATTTTAGAAATTAGGTTTAAACTACCATTTATTTAATATAAATCTTTTAATTGAAGTATAGTTGATTTATAATGTTGTGACAATCTCTGCTGTACAGCACAGTGACTCAGTTATACACATATAGACATTCTTTTATATATATATATATATATTCTTTTCCATTATGGTTTATCACATGATATTGAATATAGTTCCCTGTGCTACACAGTAGGACCTTGTTTCCAATTTTTATTTTAATGCAGACCAATCTTTGGTTACTTGAACACTCTCTGGTCTATTAATTGGATGAATTAAAATTATAGATTTCTCTATATTGATTTACCCTTCTTAATTTAAAAAGTGAATTTGAGTTAGATGTGGTTAGAAATGTTCCACATATTTTGTTTTGATTGACTGATTTGTGGAAATATCTCTATGTGTATTGCCATATTTAAATAAGGCAAGCATAGAAAGTATTGGAATCATTGAATTATTTGAAGATATTTGGAGATGAATGATGTCTTAGTTCATTTGGACTACTATAACATAGACTGGGTGCCTTATAAAAAACAGAAATTTATTTCTCACAATTCTGGAGGCTAGGAAGTCCAAGATTAAGGCACTGGCAGATTTGGTGTCTGGTAAATCTCACTTCCTGGCTCATAGATGGTGATCTTTTTGTTGAGTCCTCACATGGTGGAAAGCAAAAGAGAGCTTCCTAGTGCCTCTTCTATAAGGGCGCTAATCACATTTGTGAGGGCTTTTTGATCACTGACCTAATCACTTCTCAAAGGCCCAATTTTTTTTAAAAAAAATCTTAAATTCTCCATATATAACTTACACACCTTACACAAAGGAAATACAGTTTTCCAATTGATCTCTTCACAGTTCAGCATGTCAATGATAGCTGCTGAAGCCTGTGACTTCACAATAACAGGGCTTAAAAATATTTATGTCACTAAGTACCTTGGCATAATCAGCAGGCTATATGTAAGATATTACTTTGAAAGGAAGGTGGAGTAGATAACTTTCAAAGTTCCTTCAAATGGCAATAATAATAGAAATAGATACACTCTGTAATCCTGTTTAACAAATTAGATCATAGGCTTTGCTTTGAAATTTTACTTATGAATTACAAATATCTGTCCCAATTAAAATCTTAATGCAAGAGGGAGGAGATATGGGGATATATGTATATGTATAGCTGATTCACTTTGTTATAAAGCAGAAACTAACACACCATTGTAAAGCAATTATACTCCAATAAAGATGTTAAAAAAAACATAAAATCTTAATGGCTTCTGTATAAAGAAAAGTTAGCATTCAAATGACCACCTACTAATTAATATAAAATTTCAATGGGGACAATTATTTTGGTTTATGGAGATAAAGATCTTATCTACTGGAAGAAAGGAATTACATTATAAATAAAAACTAACAAAGGAAACAGGAGCCATCATCTCAAGAAAGAATGGAATGTAAAAAACCTTAATAAGTTGTGACTTTTGCTCAATGAAACTTTTAATTCCTCAAAGTGGGTAATTTTTCCAGTAGTTATTAATAAAGGCAAGCCATAAATTACAAGTCCCATAATGTTTGAAGTTAAGAAATAATCCAAAGTTGTTTCTATTCATACTAAAGTGAACATAAAAGTACCACCAATGATATCACCAAGAAAAAATAATTATAATAAATAAATAAATAAATAAATCCAGAAAGGCCACCTCTATTCTTCTCTCCCTTTACATAAAGAAGCCAGCATTGATCCTTTATATATTATTAAATATTTAACAAAAAGCAAAATACAAATTAGAAGAAAATAAATTTTGAATATGTTGATCTTCAGTGCTAGGCTTCTACAAACAACTAATCTTTTTAAAACACTCACATATTTCTATATGCTCTAATCAAGGTGACTAGGGAAATTCATTTAAGGTTTATAGGATAATTATAATTAGATGCATGGAGCTGCTATTAATTATATACAAGTGATTCATAACTGCACAATCAAGAACATGATCCATTCAGGAGCAACTAAAATTTAACTTGATTTATTGTTTTAAAATCTGACTAGACCACAATTATTTTCAGCCTGGAAGGCCATTATTCTTTCTCTATCCAGAAAGACAGGATTCATGTGTCACTTCCTTTGACTCTGAGAATTAAAACCTGAACTTCTCCAATAGCCCAAGGCAAAGTTAAACACTGTCTCTTCTTGTGTCCCTCTAGCATTTTGGATAATGCTGTACATATTACATTACCTTCTGATTATTTATATGTCTGTCCCCAGTACTCCTTATCTTCATTTTTTAAGTGATTCTATTGTTCTAAGCATATTGTATGTGCTAAATAAATATTTTTTAATAAAAGCATTAATTAATGAATAGATTAGAAATTCAGTACTGTGCTTGACAGTACTGTGCTTGAAAGAAGGCTTTGGTAAAATAGTAGGTTCATATTGATTTTATGATGATAAAATGTTTTAATAATTGGCAGAGACTACAAACACTATCTTTTTGCTCTTCTCTTCTGCATTTATAAGTTTAGAGCCTTATGACTGCTTTTGGCCAATGAAATGTAGATAGCAATGGCATAAGGCCTTTTTCTAAGCCTGGCTCTTAAAATTCTTTAGCCATCTCTCTTCCTAACACAGTGGCCTTTGAGGTCACATATTCCAAATGGCAAAGTAACAGATGTGATGTGAGTAAATAAGCCTTTTAGGTTAAAACAGATATTTAGATTGTTTATAGCTACAGCATAGTTTAACATGTTTGACTAATAAAGAAATTGGTACCTTAAAGAGGGATGCTGCTGCAAATTCAAAACTCATCCTAAAGTGTGAGACAAGAGTATAATGGTCAGATTGTGAGCAGTGGGGAAGCTAATATTGCATGCTAGAAAGACCTTGATTCATGTTAAGCAATGGCAAATTTTGGTAAAGATGTTTCTTGCAGAATCCTGTGAAGCAGATCACATGAGTACTGGTTTATCATATAAAGTCTTGTAGTGAGTATTGATTATTGCTGGTTGTGTTTGGCTAAGTATTATCAAAAATAAATTAGCTCAGGAAACAACTTGCCAATTTGCAAGAGGAATATAAAGGAATAGAGTAAGTCCAGAAATGAATAGTCTTTCAGGGTTGAAAAAGACAAATGCTTGTAGATACCAAATGATAAGATAAAATAATAAAACAGGTTTTAAATGAGAAAGGCCCAGGAAAACTCATTTAAATAGAGTAGAGAAAAGCTTGATTAAGGGTGTAGCATTCGCATCAATTGTTCCAGATACCCTATGGTAGCTGCCATAGAGTTGATAGGCAGATGAAGGAAATGTCATGATAAAGGGAAAAAAAATAAATCAGATTTCAGAACAATGTTTAGAAAATATTTTGAGGTGTGTTTACTAGAACATGGTCAAAGAAGTAAAACATCAGGTCTTACTAAAATTGTGGAGAGAATTTTGTTCCAAAGATTCTAAGAACTCATGCCAACAAAGTTTCTGAATTTGAAAACCTAAACCAAACTGTCCATAAACTATGAAAGTTTTGTAGATTCCCCAACGGTATGACTCCAAAACGTGCACTCAATGAGGAAGAGGAAGAGGGCAGAGCAAGGGTCCAGAAAGGAAAACAGACAAGAAATTTTCTTCTGGATAGCAGAGCATGAGTCATCAGGGGACTCTCCCCACTTCCAGGGCAGAGAGACTGCACAAATTGTCCAGTCACCACATTTCTGTAGGCAAGTCATCTTTGTATGTTATCCAGGCTTCCATTTTCTGAATGGTATATATGGTTATACTTTTTCTGCCCCCACCTCACTGTTTATGCTAGGTGCATTTATGAATGCAGAGGAGGGGAGAAAGACCTTGTCTTTTTATTTTTCAGATCAGTAGACCAAGCAGATGCATATGCTGACCTGAGAGTTCCTGGATTTTGAACTAGATGCAGTAATTTTGGATGGAATCCCCCTAGAGAAGAGAGTAATGGGCACACGTGTGTGGAAAAGGATGACTGGAAGATTGGACTGTGGCAGAGATTGTTGGCGTTCACCAAATAACACTAATTCTCTACCTTTCCCAGTGCCTCTGGCAGCTAAGTTTGGGTCATGTGTGTGAATTCTGGCATTTGGGATTGGGGCAGATGTGTATATACACCTTTTAAGTTTGGCCTTTTAAACAGTTCTGCACAGAAGTAGATTTCACAGACTATTTCAACCAAATCATTTAAAAAATAAACAAATGTCCCCTAAAATCCAAACAACAAAAGTAACAACCTCCTGATAGGGGGTATTGGTATCCAGAGTTGTTATAATATTATTACCTAAATTATCCAGTTACCAACAAAAATGTATGAGATGTGAAAATAAACAATGTGACCCTTAAATGTTAAAAACTATCAACAAAATACTAACAAAATGAATCCAACAATATATAGAAAGGATTATACATCATAACTAAGTGGGATTTTTCCCAGGAATGCAGGTTGGTTTAAAATATCAATAGATACAATACATCCTATTAATATACTAAAGAACAAAACCACATGATCAATTCAAAAGGCACAGAAAAAAACACTTGAGAAAACCCAACACCTTTTACAATAATAATGTTCAATTAACTGGGAATAGCCAGGAACTTTTCAATATGTAAAGGGCAGCTATGAATCATATTACTGCTTATATATTACTGTAATGATTAATATTATTACATTTTAACACTGCTAACATCATATTAATGATGAAGGATTGAAATGCTTTCCCTTTGAGATTAGGAACAAGACAAGGATGTCTGCTCTTGTCACTTCTGTTGAATATTTTGGTCAAGGTTCTAGCCAGGGCAATTAGATCAAAAAAAAAAAAAAAAAGATTGTAAAGGAAGAAGTAAAATTAGCAGTATTTCTCTGTTTGCAAATGACTGATCTTATACACAGAAAATCTCAAGGAACCCAATTTTAAAAAGCTATAGAATTAATAGATGAGTTCAGCAAGGGTGCAGAATACAAGGTCAACATACAAAAATCAATCACCACTGAAAATGAAATTTGAACAGTTACATTTATAGTTACATTTATAGTAACATCAAGAAGAATAATATACTTAGGTATAAATTAACAAAAGTGTAAAAATTTTACATTGAAAATTACAAAACATTGTTTAAGAAACTAAAGAAGACCTAAAATAAAGGACACCCATCTTGTTTTTGAGGATCAGAAGTCTTAACATCTTTAAGAGGTCAATATTCCCCAAAGTGTTCTACAGATTGAATGTGATCCCTTTCAAGATCCCATCTGGCTTTCCTGCAGAATTTGACAAGTCAATCCTAAAATTAATATGGAAATCCAAAGGACCCAGAATAGTCAAAGGAACAGTGAAAATAAGCACAAAGTTGGTGAATTCATAGTTCCAAATTTCAAATTTACTATAAAGCAACAGTAATCAAGACAGTGTAGTCTGGTATAATGATAGACATATAAATCAATAGAATAGAATTCAGAGTATGGGAGTAAACCTTTACCTTTATGTTCACTTGATTTTGAAAAGAGTTTTATGGGATCGTGATTTGTAAGAAATATACATGTGGTCGTTCAGATGGCCAAAATATATTTTTTATTTATATTTTGTCTTTGTCCACAGTTCCTGGCTCATAGCTCCCCAAACAATTGATATTTCCAAAGTGTTGAAAGTGATACAGGTGTCTTTTGCTACATTAATAAGGTGACTTTTGGAAAGCACCTGAGAATGGGGGCTGGTTGCCAAAGGAGCCAACAATGTTATTAAAGGGCTAGAATTTGATGTTATCTCTAGGGTGATAGTGTCAAAATTGAGTTGAATTCTTGGATACCCAGCTAGTGTCTGGAGAATTTCTTGTTTTACAAGAGCTATTTCAAATATTTTTAACTGGATAATGATGAGCATGGACTCTCAATGCTCTTCAGACTCTTAAAGGATATAGTTAGGAGTGAAACAACAGATTTATTTTAAAATGTCAAAATTTACAATATGCTGAAAATTACATCTTTTTCAACTGTTTAAACTTATGATGAGTTTGTAAGTCAGTTCATAAGTATATGAGAGAATATTTAACTTTAAAAATTCTTTAGGGGGAGTTTAAGGAAAAAGGTTTGAAAAGCACTAGTCTAAGCCATTATTATCTCTCACCAAGGTTACTGCAATATCTTCTAATATTCTTCCTGCTTGGCAGCCATTCCCCACTCAAAAATGTCTTCAAAACTGCAGCAACAGTGATCATGCTTAAATGCAAAAATTCAATCAAGTTACTACTTAATACAATACAATGGTTTCTCAGTGTCTTTCCTTGTGTACCTTTCCAGTTACTGTTGCCACTGCTGCTCTTTACCACCATCCCACAGAAACTGAACTGCAAGACATCCCAGCTTCCTGTCTCTGGGCCCTTTCTCAAATTCTTCTCCCTTCCTGATTCATTCTCACTCCCTTCCTCCTCTTGCCCTGTTTCCACCATCTGCCCTTCTCCTAATTCACTGCTAATCATCACTCTGGTCTCAATTCTGAAATCGCTTGCTTTAGAAAATATTCCTTGGCCCTCCAATTATGAGTTAGAAATCCCCTTAATGTGTTGGCATAGCACATGACTTCAGATTAAGAAACAGAAATTATAATGGAAGCATAACACTTTCACTTGCTCATCTTGCTTTGGCTCCTTGAATCCTCATATTTTAAATGGTTAGATGTTTACACGGTGGTGGTTTTTGTTTCCTTATTTCTCCAGATGATTTCTGATCCAGATTTATAGACATGTAAACTTAAGTTAATTCATATATTCATAAAACAAGACCAAATTTGTAAATCTAGAAGTATGAGAGGATGGACTGAGGCTAACTCCTAATTATTACCCCATGCTCTGGCTTGGAAAAAAATCCTTACCCTTCTGTATTCAAAATAATTGAATTCACACTTCCACCAAGACTCTTTCTACCTTCATCTAAATTAGGTGACAATCTATAGAAAAAAAGGACAGTATATCTATTGCTTAGCACTGAGGTTCCAATGCCTAGTATAAAATCTCACTCATAGTGGGTATTCAATAAATAGATGCTGAATGAATCAATGAAATCATACCAAGACAATAAACACATGAATGATTTCTGTTTTGTTAATTGTTGAAAATAGTTTTGACTTCATATGTGCCTTGGACTGAGCCCTCAGTTTAGTTTTTCACTAACATTTACCATGTGGGTAGGTCCATTCAACAAGGACTCATCTTCAGTTTCTTATGCTATGCTTTAATTTGTCACCCAAAATAGAGCCATTCTTTGAGTTTGAATGAGTGCAGTCATTTGGAATCTTATCTACCTCTGCTTTTCCCATAACTCTTAGGGTCATTTGTTTGGACACTTTAATTTTTTTCAACTCTGACTTTCACTCTGCTCAGGTCATGTTATCCCTGCTAACAAAACCTACACAGGTTAAGGCAAAGATAGAAAAGTTCAGCAAGAAATTCTAAAACTCAGTGTTTTTACATATATTTTCCCCATTAATTTGAAAATGTACTGGGGAGATATCATGAAATATAGGTAAGTTTCAAGATAGGTAATGTTTACAATAACACAATGGAGGAGATTGGTTCAAGATGGTGGAGTAGAAGGAGGTGCTCTCACTCCCTCTTGTGAGACCACCGGAATCACAACTAATGCTGAACAATCATTGACAGGAAGACACTGGAACTCACCAAGAAAGATACCCCACATCCAAAGACAAAGAAGCCACAATGAGATTGTACGAGGGGTGCAAAAACAACAAAATCAAATCCCATAACTGCTGGGTGTGTGACTCAAACTGGAGAACACTTATACCACAAAAGCCCACTCACTGGAGTGAAGATTATGAGACCCACGTCAGGCTTCCCAACCTGGGGTCCAGCAACGGGAGGAGGAATTCCTAGAGAATCAGACTTTGAAGGCTAGCGAGATTTGATTGCAGGACGTTGACAGGACTGGGGGAAACAGAGACTCCACTCTTGGAGGGCACACACAAAGTAGTGTGCACATAGGGACCCAGAGGAAGGAGCAGTGACCCCATGGGAGACTGAACCAGACCTACTGCTAGAGTTGGAGGGTCTCTTACAGGCAGGGGGTGGCGATGTCTCACCGTGAGGACAAGAACACTGGCAGCAGAAGTTCTGGGAAGTACTCCTTGGTGTGAGCTCACCCAGAGTCCACGAATAGCCCCATCAAAGAGCCCAGGTAGGCTCCAGTGTTGGGTCACCTCAGGCAAAAAAACAACAGGGAGGGAACCCTGCCCCACCCATCAGCAAACAAGCAGATTAAAGTTTTACTGAGCTCGGCCCACAAGAGCAACAGTCAACTCTATCCACCACCAGTCCCTCCCATCAGGAAACTTGCACAAGCCTCTTAGATAACTTCATCCACCAGAGGGCAGACAGCAGAAGCTAGAAAAACTCCAATCCTGCAGCCTGTGGAACAAAAAACACATTCACAGAAAAAAATAGACAAGATGAAAAGGCAGAGGGTTATGTACCAGATGAAGGAACAAGATAAAACCATAGAAAAACAACTAAATGAAGTGGAGATAGGCAACCTTCCAGAAAAGGAATTCAGAATAATGATAGTGAAGATGATCCAAGACCTCGGAAAAAGAATGGAAGCAAAGATGGAGAAGATGGAAGAAATGTTTAGCAAAGACATAGAAGAATTAAAGAACAAACACCTAGAAGAATTAAAGAACAAACAAACAGGGATGAACAATACAATAACTGAAATGAAAAATACACTAGAAGGAATCATTAGCAGAATAACTGAGGCAGAAGAACGGATAAGTGACCTGGAAGACAGAATGGTGGAATTCACTGCTGTGGAACAGAACAAAGAAAAAAGAATGAAAAGAAATGAAGACAGCCTAAGAGACGTCTGGGACAACATTAAACCCAACAACATTCACATTATAGGGGTCCCAGAAGGAGAAGAGAGAGAGAAAGGACCCGAGAAAATATTTGAAGAGATTATAGTTGAAAACTTCCCTAACATGGGAAAGGAAATAGTTACCCAAGTCCAGGAATGGCAGAGTCCCAGGCAGGATAAACCCAAGGAGAAACACACCAAGACACATTGTAATCAAATTGGGAAAAATTAAACACAAAGAAAAATAATTGAAAGCAGCAAGGGAAAAATGACAAATAACATACAAGGGAACCCCCATAAGGTTAACAGCTGATTTCTCAGCAGAAACTCTACAAACCAGAAGGTAGTGGCATGATATATTTAAAGTGATGAAACAGAAGAACCTACAACAAAGATTATGCTACCCAGCAAGGATCACATTCAGATTCGATGGAGAAATCAAAAGCTTTACAGGCAAGCAAAAGCTAAATGAATTCAGCACCACCAAACCAGATCTACAACAAATGCTAGAGGAATTTCTCTAAGTGGTAAACACGAGAGAAGAAAAGAACCTACAAAAACAAACGCAAAAGAATTAAGAAAATGGTCATAGGAACATACATATTGATAATTACCTTAAATATGAATGGATTAAATGCTCCAACCAAAAGACACAGGCTTTCTGAATGGATACAAAAACAAGACCCATATATATGCTGTCTACAAGAGACCCACTTCAAACCTAGGGACACATACATACTGAAAGTGAGGGAACAGAAAAAGATATTCCATGCAAATGGAAATCGAAAGAAAGCTGGAGTAGCAACACTCATATAAGATATAATAAACTTTAAAATAAAGAATGTAACAAGAGACAAGGAAAGACACTACATAATGATCAAGGGATCAATCCAAAAAGAAGAAATAACAATTATAAATATATATGCACCCAACATAGGAACACCTCAGTACATAAGACAACTGCTAACAGCTATAAAAGAGGAAATCGACAGTAGCACAATAATAGTGGGGGACTTTAACACCTCACTTACACCAATGGACATATCATCCAAATGACAGATCATTTGGATGATTATTAATCATCCAAATTAATAATCAGATCAGAAAATTAATATGGAAACAGAAGCTTTATGTGACACAATAGACCAGATAGATTTAACTGATATTCATAGGATATTCCATCCAAAAACAGCAGATTACACTTTCTTCTCAAGTGCACACAGAACTTTCTCCAGGATAGATCACATCTTGGGTCACAAATCAAGCCTCAGTAAATTTACAAATGTTGAAATCATATCAAGCATCTTTTCTGACAACAACGCTATGAGATTAGAAGTCAATTACAGGGGAAAAAAACGTAAAAAACACAAACACATGGAGGTTAAACAATACCTGACTAAATAACCAAGAGATCACTGAAGAAATCAAAGAGGAAAATAAAAAATACCTGCAGACAAATTACAATGAACACACGATGATCCAAAACCTATGGGATGCAGCAAAAGCAGTTCTGAGAGAGAAGTTTATAGCAATACCATCCTACCTCAAGAAACAACAAACATCTCAAATAAACAATCTAGCCTTACACCTAAAGGAAGGAGAGAAAGAAGAACAAAAAAAGCCCAAATTTAGTAGAAAGAAAGAAATCATAAAGATCAGAGCAGAAATAAATGAAATAGCAACAAAGAAAACAATAGCAAAGGTCAATAAAACTAAAAGCTGGTTCTTTGAGAAGATAAACAAAATTGATAAACCATTAGCCAGACTCATCAAGAAAAAGAGGGAGAGGACTCAAATCAATAAAATTAGAAATGAAAAAGGAGAAGTTATGACAGACACCACAGAAATACAAAGCATTCTAAGAGACTACTACAAGCAACTCTATGCCAGTAGAATGGACAACCTGGAAGAAATGGACAAATTCTTAGAAAAGTATAACCTGCCAAGGCTGAACCAGGAAGAAATAGCAAGTATGAACAGACCAATCACAAGTAATGAAATTGAAACTGTGATTTAAAATCTTCCAACAAGCAAAAGTCCAGGACCAGATGGCTTCTCAGATGTTCTTCTCAAATGGCTTCTCAAATGGCTTCTCAAATGTTAATTCTATTAAACATTTAGAGAAGAGCTAACACCTATCCTTCTCAAACTATTCCAAAAATTTGTGGAGGAAGGAACACTCCCAAACTCATTCTATGAAGCCACCATCATCCTGATACCAAAACCAGGCAAAGATACTACAAAAAAAGAAAATTACAGACCAATATCACTGATGAATATAGATGCAAAAATCCTCAACAAAATACTAGCAAACAGAATCCAACAGCACATTAAAAGAATCATACACCATGATCAAGTGGGATTTATCCCAGGGATGCAAGGATTGTTCAATATATGCAAATCAATCAATGTGATACACCATATTAACAAATTGAAGAAGAAAAACCTATGATCATCTCAATAGATGCAGAAAAAAGTTTTGACAAAATTCAACACTGATTTATGATAAAAACTCTCCAGAGAGTGAGCATAGAGGGAACCAACCTCAACATAATAAAGGCCATATACGACAAACACATAGCAAACATCATTCTCAGTGGTGAAACACTGAAAGCATTTCCTTTAAGATCAGGAAGACCAGGATATCCACTCTCACCACTAATATTCAACATAGTTTAGGGAGTCTTAGCCATGGCAATCAAAGAAAAAAAAAGAAATAAAAGGAATACAAATTGGAAAAGAACAAAAATTGTCACTGTTTGCAGATGACATGATAGTACACATAGAGAATCCTAAAGATGCCACAAGAAAACTACTAGAGCTAATCAATGAATTTGGTAAAGTTGCAGGATACAAAATTAATGCACAGAAATCTCTTGCATTCCTTTACACTAATGATGAAAAATCTGAAAGAGAAATTAGGAAACAATCCCACTTACCATTGCAACAAAAAGAATAAAATACCTAGCAATAAACCTACCTAGGGAGAAAAATGACCTGTATGCAGAAAACTATAAGACACTGATGAAAGAAACTAAACATGATACAAACAGATGGAGAGATATACCATGTTCTTGGATTGGAAGAATCAATATTGTGAAAACGACTATACTACCCAGAGCAATCTACAGATTCAGTGCAATCCCTATCAAATTACCAATGGCATTTTTTACAGAACTAAAACAAAAAATCTTAAAATTTGTATGGAGACACAAAAGACCCTGAATAGCCAAAGCAGTCTTGAGGGAAAAAAACAGAGCTGGAGGAATCAGACTCCCTGACTTCAGACTGTACTATAAAGCTACAGTAATTAAGACAATATGGTACTGGCACAAAAACAGAAATATAGATCAATGGAACAGGATAGAAATCCCAGTGATAAACCCACCCACCTATGGTCAACTAATCTATGACAAAGGAGGCAAGGATATACAATGGAGAAAAGACAGTCTCTTCAATAAGTGGTGCTGGGAAAACTGGACAGCTACATGTCAAAGAATGAAATTAGAACACTCCCTAACACCATACACAAAAATAAACTCAAAATGGATTAGAGACCTAAATGTAAGACCGGACACTATAAAATTCTTAGAACAAAACATAGGAAGAACACCCTTTGACAGGAATCACAGCAAGATCTTTTTTGATCCACCTCCTAGAGTAGTGGAAATAAAAACAAAAATAAACAAATGGGACCTAATGAAACTTAAAAGTTTTTGCACAGCAAAGGAAACTACAAACAAGGCAAAAGACAACCCTCAGAATGGGAGAAAATATTTTCAAATGAATCATTAGACAAAGGATTAATCTCCAAAATATATAAACAGCCCATGCAGCTCAATATTAAAAACACAAGCAACCCAATCCAAAAATGGGCAGAAGACCTAAATAGACATTTCTCCAAAGAAGACATCCAGATGGCCAAGAGGCACATGAAAAGCCTCTCAACATCACTAATTAATAGAGAAATGCAAATCAAAACTACAGTGAGGTATCACTTCATACCAGTTAAAATGGGCATCATCAGAAAATCTACAAACATTAAATGCTGGAGAGGGTTTGGAGAAAAGGGAACCCTCTTGCCCTGTTAGTGGGAATGTAAATTGATACAGCCACTATGGAGAACAGTATGGAGGTTCCTTAAAAAACTAAAAAATAGAATTACCATATGACTCAGCAATCCCACTACTGGACATATACCCTGAGAAAACCATAATTCAAAAAGACACATGCACCCCAATGTTCATTGCAGCACCTTTTACAATAGCCAGGACATGGAAGCAACGTAAATGCCCATCGACAGACAAATGGATAAAGAAGATGTGGTACATGTATACAATGGATTATTACTCAGCCATGAAAAGGAACAAAACTGGGTCATTTGTAGAGACATGGATGGATCTAGAGACTGTCATACAGAGTGAATTAAGTCAGAAAGAGAAAAACAAATATCATGTATTAACACTTATATATAGAACCTGGAAAAATGGTACAGATGAACTGGATTTGCAGAGCAGAAATTGAGACACAGATGTAGAGAACAAATGTATGGACACCAATGGGGGAAAGTGTGAGGGGGTGATGGTGTAACGAGTTGGGAGACTGGGATTGACATTTATACACTAATATTTATAAAACAGATAACTAATAAGAACCTGTTGTATAAAAAAATAAATAAAATAAAATTCAAAAACAAAACAAAAAATAACACAATGAAGAAAAGAGACTCCAATAAATCAAGCTGTTATTGAAAAACTTCAGTAACTATTCAGTGAAATCACTGAAAAACTGATAGATATTAGATCAAATTCTCTCAGAAAAGAAAACTATACAATGAGAATTATCTTCTCAGGAGGAAATCAAGTAACTTAGAAAAACAAGTTTAGAAGATTATGAAAATTAATAAAGTAAGATTTGACAGCAGTTTAGGGGAATTATAAGAACAGAAATAATGAAATAGTATTTGAAGCTTCATATAAAGATTTTATGCAAAAAGCAGGGAGAAGAGAATCAGAGACATATTATGTATGTTCTTAAGCATAGGGACACAAAATACTGCTTTCTCAGATCTTTCACATCATTTGTTTTAGCAATTTAATTTCACATTCTGTAAAAATGTTATTGTGACATCTTAATTTTAATAGCATTAAAGTGGGGGAAATATGCCATTAAGAATTGAAGAAGACATCATGCTAAAAAAACACATGTGGTTCATAAATATTAATAAACATTTTTGGATAAATAAAATGAAATCTAATAAATCTGATAAAAAGCTTGGAAGCCAAGCCACAATCATACCATGTACAGAAAGAGCAGTGATCCCAGGCAGAGCTGGCCTGGATTAAAAATAATTATTGCTGCTTGGTCTCAAGATGTTTATGAAGCCAACTTCTCTGAATCTGTTTCCTCATCTATGAAATGGTAATAAAAATATATTTCACACCACTCTTAGGAATATCTGAGGAATTATTATGAGAGGATAAGATATATATATAACAACTTTACAAATTAAAACTTGATTTAACGAAAATGAGCATGTAGCTCTGTAGCAAGACTAAGCCCAGAGAGCCTAAGATGTGAAAGGTTAAAAGTCAGATGTCCCAGAGGGCTCCCAAAATGTTGATGGAACTTCCTTTTTGACTGGTTATTTCACATTAGTATCTACTCTTTTGTGAAATACGATTTACAGCATATACACATGCACGCAAATGCACGCACACAGGCACTGCACGTGTGTGTGTGTGTGTATATATATATATATATATATGATGTTTTTTAGTTAGGGCTTTCATCCCTAATGCACTGGAAAAGCAAAGAGCATAAGAAGGAAAGAGAAAAGTGAAAAGAATGCATGCAAATTAAAGACCGAGTCATCTCTATTTCTAAGCCTTGTTTTTGCATAAGTATTCATTGATACTCCAGGTACATAGGAGCTCTGTCAGTACATTTCACTAAGAGCTTGATCTGAAGAGCTCCCGTTTCCACCAGTAGTAGAAGTCTATTTTTTTATTGAAGTATAGTTGATTTTCAATATTATATTATTTTCAGGTGTTACAGCATAGTGATTCAGTATTTTTACAGATTACACTCCATTGAAAGTTATTACAAAATAATGGCTATGATTCCCTGTGCTTATATACATACATCCTTCTTGCTTATCTATTTTATACATAATAGTTTGTATCTCTTAATCCCATACCCGTATCTTGCTCCTCCCGCCTTCACTCTCCCCACTAGTAAAAACTACTTTGATTTTTATACCTGTGAGTATGTTTTGCTATATACATTCATTTGGTTTATTTTTTAGATTCCACATATGAGTGATATCATACAGTATTTGTCTTTCTCTGACTTATTTCACTAAGCATAATATTCTCTAGGTTCATCCACATTGCTGCAAATGGCAGAATTTCGTTCTTTTTTAAGGCTGAGTAATATTCCATTTTGTGTGTGTGTGTGTGTGTGTGTGTGTGTGTGTGTGTGTGTGTGTATCTATATATCTATCTCACATCTTTATCCATACATCTGTTGATGGACACTTGGGTTGCTTCTGTATCTTGGCTGTTGTAAATAGTGCTGCTATGAACATTGGGGTGCACTATCATTTCAAATTAGTGTTTTTTGTTTTTTCTAGATATATACACAGGAATGGAATTGCTGAACAACATAGTAGTTCTGTTTTTATTTTTTTGAGGAGCAGTCTATGCAAAGCCTTTGGAAATGACCTTTTAGAAAATCAAAATTTCACTGTATGATAAATACAATCCCAAACAGAATCCCAATTGGAATATTTCCCTTTTATGTCCTACAGTCTGAAAGTGATCTAGATGAATGATGTCTAGATGAGTGGTCTAGATGTCCTTGTTGAAGGCAACTGAATGGACATAACCATTAACACTGAGTCGATTTATCATCCTTATGCCAAAAAGGAGGGGTATTTTAAAGCTAAAAATGAAAAATAATAAAATAAGAGACTGGATAATTTGTAATTGGTTTCAGTTTAGTGCAGTAATAATGCAAAGATGAATAAATAGCCTCATACACAACTCCCATTAACAAATACTTTACTCCCATAAAAAAATACTTTCAAGTCAATTGGTGTATATCTGAACCAAGTATAATCTCATAGACAGCTGAAGAATACAAAAACTATCTGTCTTATTTATCTAGACAAGCAACTTACTCCAGCCAAGCTCATATTTTGATATCATCACTTTGGATAACTTTGATTATGTCAGCTGAAATAGGAACAATAATAGATTCAGACTGTGTGTCTGCATTTGTGAAGGCTTTTTCTAAAATACGAATCATAATCAAGGAATAGATTGGAGGCTTTAACAATTTCATTCTGTTTTATGACACATAAGAAGCAGAGCTTTTAGTTACTATTCACTCCTTTTACCACACTCCTTCTAGGGAGCCCTGCAGGACTTTGGATTGCAGCTAATGCAACATTTGAAAAGTACTGAATCAATTCAGACTCTTATCTGAAAAATCAAGAGAAAAGATAATTCTGGCCAAGTTCTCAAAAACTTTAAGCTGACAGTCTTTTAAAAATATGAAATGAACAATTAGATTTGTTGTGAGTTGATTTCATAATGAACAGTATAATATCCATAGTAAGGAATATCCATAGTAAGAGTGTTAAGAAATAGTGTGCAAATTGTGAGGTGCCTTTGTATAAAACACAATTTAATTTAAATAGAAATCAACAAGCAGCACTTATAATGCTAAAGTTGTAAGCATCAACAAATAGACAACTTTAATATCCTCTAAAGAGTTGATTCGTTGATTGATTGATTCTTTACTAATTCATCTATATATTTCCCACTAAGATAGTACTCTATGACTCACAGCAGAAAAAATAGAGAGGCTCTTCCTAATTTGACTTTGTTTTGCTTTGGTTATACCTGACATGGCTGAGAAATTGTTTCAAAATCTTTAGTTTAATAATACAAATCACTATTAGTTATTAATAATTATTACAAAAATATTTACAAAGGTGTTATCTCTGTTTCCCCTTGTAAATCCCAACTAAGTGCTCTTATTAGTATTTGTGAGGATAAGGAGGACAAGAGAATAGATGGATAGAGTGGATTGGAGCATAACTGTGAGTCAATTTTGCAGGAAATTGTTCAAAAATTGACTATGATTTCCAACCTACAATACACTTGTTTTGGGGGTCAATTATTAATGTAAATTTTGCATTTGTTCATTTTTTACTTTCCCTGAATTAGACTATATATATATATATATATATATATATATACACATATATATATAATGTTATATAAACATATAAATATATGTAATGATGATATTAAATTAACCTTCTTTACCAAGAGTATAAGTTTTATTGCTGCTATTAATGTTAAGATTACTTTTTTGGTTTTTATACCTTTTCTTTTAGAGGTGTAAAAATTATTAACGATTCCATGAAATTTTTATGTGTACTCCACAAGCAGTCTGAGAATTGGTGAGGCCAATATTACTAACTCCCATTTTAAGATTAGTAACCTGAAGCTTAGAGGGGTTAAGTAATTTGTCTGAAATTTCAAAGGAAATACATTCAGGTTTTCTGGTTCTTAATCAGTCCAGTAGTTTGATGATACTACCACATTCGTATTTATTGATACTTTTAACCACACAGAGATGTTTTCTTTTGATACTTCATTATCTATGCTTAGTTATATGGATCTATCACAAATATTATCATATTATAGTCTTATATTACATTTGATTATTTTGTCTGAGAGGTCAATTCATAGAGAAAGAAGTGATTTTTCTCCTTTATAACCAGTCCCTACTGCCTTTTTTTCTTTTTCAGATGCTCTAGATTCTGTCTGTACTACAAAGCCATGATATATAACTCAGTACTGTACAACTTAAGTAAGAGTTTCATCTTTGAGAAACTCTAAAGACTACACTGGCTGCCAGACATATGAAACACATCCAGCAAAAGCCCTGAAAAAAAGTTATAATTAATCAGAAAAACATCTTTGAAATATTCTTTCTTCATTTTATTACATTTTATCTCTTTTAAAGAGAACTATATGTGGTCAGATTAGTTGTTCATAAATTCCAAAATTGAAATTTATAAATTCCAAAATTCCATAAATTCCATATTGTTCATAAATTCCAAAATAGCACTTTAATATCTTGACTCAGTCAAAACCAGTGAGGTCTAGATGCTAACTCTCATAAATTGTTCACATATTTATTTGTTCATTATATATTCACTAATGCTTCCAAAAGGAATCTGTTACAGCTTACATAGTCAACGAAGCTTTTAACACAGTGATAGAAGAATGAGATCCCAGTATGAAGGAAATCATGTAACCTAGCTTAGGGCACATTACTTATTAATTGAAAGGAATATTTAGCTAAAATCTGCCTAGCTGACAATGCAAAAAAAAAAATTCCTAACATTGAACACTAAGAAAAATTTTGATGTTATAGAAATGTCATTGGGAAAAAAATAATTTAAAAGAAAAAATCAGATGCATTCTTCATATACATATTCTTATCTTAATTCTGGTGTCAAATTGCAGCTGTGAGAGTTCATTCTATGTAGACATAAAGCTTTCTTCTCCTATGACAATATATGTGTAGAGTTTAGAAGTTTAGAAGCTCTGGAGGAACAACTCACTCCTTCAAGCTTTAACTCTACTGCTCCCTATTTAGGCATGTGTCTGTGGCATAAATAGTAAGATATAATTCTAGTTGTTAGTCACATTATTAACTCACTATTTTTCAAGCTTTTCCTAAGATCTTTGCAAACAATAAAATTCAAATAATTTTTAGTTCACATTTTTAGTTAGCATAAGTAGGTCACACAATGCTTGAAAGTGACACAGATTGAAAGGAGCAACCACTAGTAAATTCAATTTTCATTCCAAAATATGCAAGTAGAAAACAAAAAAGAAAACTTCGACTGATTTGAATTAATTTGTTAGAAATATTGAAAATGAAAAACTGCTCTATGGGATGATGATGCATAGGAAGAAAGGAAGTGAATACTTAAGTCTTTAAGGAAACTTAATGGAAGCATTTAAGTTGTTAACACTCTCACCCCCAATCTTTGCCAACTTTTTTTTTTTCCAACTACTGGTAGATTTGCTCTCTTCTTTTAATATCAATTATCAAATCTCAATATGTTTTTCTAACTTCCACTACAGTGCATTGCTAAAGTAATCTCTTCTATCATCAATAAACTGGATCTTTTCCATTGATTTGTCTGCTGAATTCATTTTATTTAGATCAGGCTCTAAAATTAACACATGATTCAGGTTCCCCAATTAACTCAATCTGTGTATAATTATTTTTACTGCCTATGTGGAATATTTGATTTCCATTCTACTCAAATGCATTTTGATATGTTTCTTTAGAGCTCAAACTTAATTGCTCTATTCTTACCAAAATAATAAATAAATAGGAAACTATATTTCTTTGTAATTTGTCTCATATTCAGTTATGTATTGCATAAATAAAGACTTAATACTAAATTATTTTTAAATAACTAATCACTTGTATTTGACACATATATGACAAAAATATCATTTCTTATACAAAATTAAAATATTGGGTTTTATTAACACATTTTAAATACTTACTGTTACTCCAGTGATAACATTTTAATAAATATGCAAAACACTTGTCACAATGCCTAGCACAGAGTGAAAAATGAATAAATGTTGGTGTACCAATTTCCCTCTTTAAATTATGCTTTATTCTGTCAACAAAACACAATAGAACAGTAATTCTGCTGTGAAACAGGTAGTAACAATTACAGGCAATTAACAAATATGTGTTCTTCATTCTCCCTGTTTTAGCAATTGCTAGGCACTATGATCATCGTTTTTCTGCATTTAGTATCTATTGCATATCTACACTTTGCTGGGCCAATTTAATCCTAATCAATCTTCCATATGAGCAATAGAAATTCATACGACCCCCATTTCAGCTTTAACACACTTACTCCTATTTCTTCCTAAGTTATAAGCTACTGAAAATTCTGTTTTTAAGTCATATAACCAAAGCATTTATTTTCAGCACATTGATTGACACATGACTAGCTCTTTTAAAGAAGAATTAAGTTTATATTGATACTGAGCATGTCTCAAGGGGTGCCCATTTCCTAATCAATGTTCATGAGTGAGCATTATAGTTCTGTGGTTAAGATCTAAGAATTATATGTGTTCTGAATCACAGAGAAATAATTTTCTTTCATTTAAAATTTCTTTTCTTAAGAATGATTCTTGAGATAGATAATTTAGAGAAGCAAAAGCAATTCATTAAAAACATTTTTCAGATGAACTTGGAGACTGTCATACAGAATGAAGTGAGTCATAAAGAGGAAAACAAATATCATATGTTAATGCATATATGTGGAATCTAGAAAAATGGTACAGATGAACCAGTCTGCAAGGCAGAAATAGAGACACAGATGTAGAGAACAAACATATGGACACCAAGGTGGCAAAGCGGTGGGGGGTGGGGGGATGAATTGGGAGATTGGGATTGACATGTATACACTAATATGTATAAAAGAGATAACTAATAAGAACCTGCTGTATAAAAATAAAATAAAATTCAAAATTTCAAAAATTCAAAAAAAAATAATAAATTCAAAAAAATTAAAAAAACAAAAAAATTTTTCATTAAGCTAAGAAATTAATTACATGAAGAACATTACATCTGAACAAGAATTCTACAGTTAAGGGAAAATATTACTGCAATTTTTATGTTATTATTGACTTCTTAACCATGTACAGTTTGAAACTTGTTTTTCTATATGTAGGTATGTCTAAATAGAAGGTCTTAAATTGTAACTCTCAACCATTAGAAACTCAGTTTCCACATGCAAAAATTAAGGATTAGTCACAATTTCATTTGACACACTCCAACTCTAAAATTTCATTTTATCCTTGATGAGGGACTAGACAGACAAATTCTAAATAATCTTCATCTTGGATTACCAAAAATATTTTCTTCATTACTGCATGAAGCATCTATTTAAGTTCAATTTAACTAAAAGGAGGGCTTCACCTAAAAGCATTAACATTTGCATAGGTGAGGGCTATATCCTACTGCAATAAAATATAGAGACAGAAAATTATTAGATTAGATTTTTTTTTGCATTTAATAACTTCAAAATAATCACTGTGCCAAAGAATTTTCTTTTTGCTACAAAAAATGATTAAAGTATATCATTTATTAAAAAATCAGCAGTATTTGTATTTGGTATTCATCCTCTTCTGTAAAGGTCTTATCCAAATATATCTATGTAAACAATTGGCCATGTTTTCTCTCTTCTAGCTGAGTATTCTGGCACAAATAACCACTTCTCTCAGTATCTTTATTATTATTTCTGCTTAGTTCTACTCCCCTCAAGAATTTTCTATGTATTTAACATCTTGAGTAAGTTCCAAAGAACCAATGTACAATTTTGAGTCATCTTTAATAAATGATACAAATCCAGACTCAACAAGACACATTCTTTATGGCTTGGATCTCTACTTATCTTGCAGGTCACTTACATCTAAATATATTGTTTTATATAATTTGTCATTTAGCTGTGAATAGGTCACAACATGGAATACACACACTGATATTTTAAATACTTTCTTAACATTCCTACTGCTTCAGTGTAGTCCATTTCACTATTACTATTATGAATTAATTATGTGAATGAAGAAGACCTTATTATCAATATATTAGTGACAAATATTTACCAGCTGTTTACAATATATCAGGCAATGCGCTAATTGCTGGAGATATGGACATAAACAGAACAATTGTTCCCACGGTGTCTGAAAATATGTTGAACATCATTAAAAATAATTTAAAACATTTTTTATTACTTTCATCTCTGCTATTGACATAACTTCTGCATAAGCCATAATTTATCTTTAATTAAAATAGCCACAGCACTTTTGCTGGACAGAATATTTGTTCAAGTTTTAAAGCACCAAATATTTTTGCATTAATATTCTAATCAATAATGTAAAAAAAAAAACACTTTGTTCATTCCAATCACCTGAACTTGCCAATTTCAACATAGTCTTTGTAAAAACTATCACAAAATACACTCAGCTAGTGGTGGAGGTGGGAGAGAAGGGGCTACAAGATAGAAAGATATCTAAATCTTGGTAGCCAGGCATGTTCCCGAAGGCATATATCAAAGTTGATCTTCACTGAGATTGAAAACCACACTCACAGAGAAGTTGACACTTTTGATATGACAATCAGATATCCAGGTACAGGTATACTTTAGGTCCAGCTACATCACAACCCATCCTTCCCAACATTTGCTTGTACAGCCTTGAGTCACATGACACCATATCCTTCCAATAAATCTCGCCTTTTGCTTAAGCTAATTCGAGACAGATTTTTGCCATTATTTTATAATAACTTTAAATGGAGTATAATCTATAAAAATATCACTATGTAGTACACCTGAAACTCATGTAATATTGTAAATCAACTATACTTCAATAAAAAAAAAGAAAAAAGAGAAAAATATCTTCTACTACAGGATTCACCTTGCATTTTATATGTATAATTAACATAATGAATATTCTCCCCAAAGTCTATTCATTTGATAGTGTGACTTAAACAGTAGTGTCTTATAATTAATAAAATGTGATAACATTAATTCATGTGAACATTCATTCAACACAGATTTATTGAACATCTACTATGTTCATGGCACTGTGCTAGACACTGGGAATGCAGGCACCCTTTCTATTCTTCAATCAAATACAGAAAACTCCCCTAGTTAATATCATTTTTTCTACTGAAGAATTTAAGAAGAAGAAAAGGGTTCTAAAAGCATTTCCCCCAACAAAAGAATTTTAAAATTACTCATAATTAATTCATATTTTAGAGGAACTAATAATGAACTAATTAATATAAATTTATTAAAAACATTATTCATCAGACTACTCTGCAATAAGCTGGGTACATACATTGGACATCTTGTAAAATTTATGTATTCTTCAAGTGTCATTTTGTTCCTTATCCACTAGTCAGATTTTCCATACTTGAGCAAAGTGACCATTTTTGACCTTAGATTATGCTTATGGATAGTTTCTTTTTCAAATTAAACTTGACTTTCTTCTAGTAAATAATAATAAAAATTAATTTTCAATTTTGCACTGCCTCCATTACGCCCATTTTAGTTACAATGAAAGGAAGATGAACAAACTTATGAACATAGGGGTTCAAAATGTCATTGATTATATGCATGCATTGACATTTGAAGTTTCCTGCAGAGTGCCAAGAAAATTTAGTAAAATTATGGGGATATAGAAAAGAAACTTTAATCTCCTAATCCTGAACCTAGAGTTTTAGTAACAGTATAACCTCTATCTCTCAGTTTTCCCATCTTTAAAGTGAGGATCTCATAGTCTCTTAGAGAGGATTAAATGAGATTATTCATTTAAGCATGATCTCAGCAAAACCTTTTTTCCTTTCAAGTTGTATTTTAACTACCTATCTCTTTTTAGTGTGAAGCTCTGAAATTTACAGTCAACACCATTTATTTCATAACTGCACTGACTAAATCATTATACCGATATTTCTAAACTATTTTAAGTATCCTTTTACTACCTCATTCAGGAAGTTATTTTTGATGCCCTCCCTTAATTTTAGATAGAGCTCAATTTATATGCACTTACTGTACCTGCTTCTACCTTTACAAGTGTTAGCTTTGTCCAGTGAGCTTTCAGTTATTTTCTCTCCTTCTTTTAACAGACTATTCTGTCCATGGAAACAAGGAATATAATTCCCTTTGCATAGCCAATGCACATAAAAGGAGCTTAATAAACATTTGCTGAATTAATAAATTAATGTGTTCCCTGACCTCAACAGATTCACAATCATGTAGGGTAATATACATATCTATTACATATGAATATAATAACATTCCATCAATTAGATTGTACCATAGTATCTGGTATATATAAATCTATTTATTCCATCCGAATATAAACTCTTTGATGGAAAGGTTCATGTTGTACTCATTTTTGTATCCCCAAAGTCTGGCATAGTAGCTAGCATATGTGCAAGATTTGCCAAATATGGTTCTTCAATTCAAGAGAGTTGTGTGTGTATACACACACACACACATACGCACACACACATCTACACACACACATAAAGTGGGCACTTGGAACTTGGGAAGATACTGTTACTAGCTTTGTGCTCAAAAGTTTAATTCAAGGGATTGAAGTTGCAACTAAATGCATCACTCCAAAAGAACAGTCATACAGCCTAGACAACTGTTGATAAATGATCCTTGCTCTGTGTGGGGGATTAATTGGAATGCAGATATTTTAGAAATAATTATGCTGGCAATAAACATAAGAGTTTTAGACACAGTGGCATAAGGGCTTTGGCTAGTAAAATAGATAGCAAGAAATATCTGAGAAATAGAGTTGATGTATCAGAAAAATAAGTTTAGAGGTTAGATTGGAGAACAAAAGGACAGAGTGGAGTTAATTCTAAATTTATAAACGTAGCAAATGGCAGTGTCTCTTGCACTTAGAACCCATGTATCTATCTGAAGATCAATCAAGATAGACATAATGCCAAGATTCTCGTACAAATGTTCCTGTATACGGCACTTTTATGTTTGTCTATAATGACAAATAAAATTTTAAAGTACTTAACTATGTTATATAATTTTACCAAGTGTTTGTAAGCATGGATAATTGTCCATGAATGTAGTGATTTAAGGATAGATAAGTCCGAAGACAAAAATGAGACAAAATGACTTGTAATCATCTTCTTAATGTTCACTGAGACAGAGCTACTATCAGGCAAGTACAGGCAAGTACAACATAAGAAATTTTTCTAAAGATAATATTATGTTCAGATTTTCCACAGTCTGATAAATCCTCTTTTGGTAAGGATTAAAGTTCTTATTCTCTACAGGTATTACCTCTCAGTATTATTTTCCAGCCAAATCCTCCAAGCCAGGGCCAGAACTCAAATTATAGGAAACACAAAACTAGTAAATAATAAATAAATTTTATGTTCATGATAATTTCACAGAATACATTTCCTCAGTAGTAAACATCTCAGAATTTTCTACTAAAACTGTTCCTCTGTAGAAGATCAGTGTTCATCATGGTTTCAAAGCACTTTAAAAATTATAATAAAAGTCATTTCTTACGTTCAAGTAAAGGGAAAAATTGCAGTTTTCCATTATTCTTACCTATTTATTCTGGAACTTGGGTGCCCTCATACTGACCTATTTAGTTTATCACTAGTCCGCCTAATTCACCTCTTGGCTTCCTGCTCACCCAGTTCTTCAACAGATTTCTTCTGTTTGTCACCCAGCTTCTCATGTTGCCAACTTTATATCATCTTCCATCTGTTTAAATTCCTATGTTCTTTCTGGCACAGCTCCGCCTCCAGATTCTCTCCCAGCCACCTACCTTGCTGCCCTTCCATCTGCTAGCATGACTAGTGTCTTTTCTAACCTGTTCCCAATCTAAATTGTCTCCAATTATCTACTTGAATTTCTTTATCAAAACTTTATCTCTTAAAGGACTATTGTGATTGCAATAGTTACTTATAATCACACAATCTTGGAGTAGATAGGGAAGTTAAAAGCCAAAATGCTCAAACATGCATTTAATGTTTTAATTCTTCTATGCTTTAAAGTCATTTACTTTTCTCAGCTTCTTTTAATCATAATGTTTTGAAGGAATAGCATGCACTACTGAAAGATATCACTAATGTCTTTTCATATACATTTCTTCTGCACACTACTTCTGTGTGGCTCAACTCTTCTTAGTCCTGTGGTTAAGTGCATTTGTCATTGTTCCAAAGTTCTGCATTCACCGATTACCAAAAACCTTTTCTTGAACACCACATTCTCAAGACAGTTCAATTCAAATTTTTAGGCTTAATGTAGCAGAAATATTTTTTATTTAAGATGTGTGTTATAGTTGCCTACTGGATGCCAAAGAGGCTATATAAACAACATTAGCATTTGATTATTACAGTTTCAGAATTTGATATTTAAGGAGCATAAGGTGGCATTTTCCCTTGGCATTGATTTAGTTGCTTGATGAGGTAGATGCTTATTTTCATGTAGCAGAGGAAACATACTACAAGTTAAAGTGGACTCAGGAAAATATTTAAAACTTTAGACCTATGTACCTTATAATGAGACTAAAAACTAATTGTCCACTCACATTTCTGGAGTAATACCCTTCCTCTATCAACCACAACTTAGAAAAGAATTAAGCTTGTGTTTACAGGAGGTTCACTTAGAAATTACTCTTATATTCAAAATAATAATGTAATGGAGCAGGACACTTATGGGGCCTTCCCAGGACAGGCCTTCCCCCCATATCCTCTGCCTTAGCTCCTCTCTGGAGTATGTAGATTACAGTATCGGATGCACATTTCCTGAATTGTGTTACAGATGTGAAAAATCCCTACCAAATGGAAAATATTAACTGTTTGAAGACCGTAAGCACATAGCCCCCAAGCCTACTGGAGCCTGAGGATTGATAATGTTAACCCCTGTGACACAGCCGTTACCTCATTCATCAGCCAAACAAAAGAATTGTGCACAAGCTGATCACACACTCTGCAATCCCCTTCCCTCACCTGGCTTTTAAAAATGCTTTGCTAAAACCCTTTGGGGAGTTCAAGGTTTCTGGGGACATGAGCCATCCGTCTTCTGGCATGGCCCTGCAATTAACGTTTCACTGCTCCAAACTCCGACGTTTCGGTTTGTTTGGCCTCACTGTGCTTCAGGTATATGAACTTGTGCTAACAATATAGCATTTTAATAAAAAGGTAATGATTTCAGAAAGACTTGACTGATTTATTTTAAATACTAGGAATGTAATACTTCTACTGATGTTAATTAACATTAAAAAAGATGTTGATAAGTTTTTCATGTTTATTTTAATATGTTTTATTGTTATCTAGGTATGGTAAGGCCAATAGATCTGGTGATGACTGTCATTGAAAAATATAGCTTGTTATATTCACAGATCCTGAGAAGGCGGGACATGCCTGGGGACACACAAGGAATCATGGGGGTGCAGGTTTGGTCAAGAGGCAGAGGGAAAAGGGCAACTGTGGGCAAGAGCCTTTATTATGGTTTTCTCAGGAAGGAGGCAAGATAAAAGTGGATTTAGGATTGGCTAGTTTGAATTATTTTAGGGAGCTCTGGGGCATTGGGGCTGTACCTAGTTGTCTTGATGTGAGAATTCTAATAAGAAGGTTGAAGGCAGGGCTTTGGATTGGTTGGTTTGCATTTGAAAAGGGAACTTGAGGGCCAGTGGCTTACTAACTCCCGTGATTAGCTCACCCTGGGAGGTGCAGTCCCTCCAGGGTTAGCAAGGCAAAGCATTAGAATACAGAAAAAAATATATAGTTAATACAATATTCAATTCAGGATTAACAATCATTAAAAAGAAATGTTGAGAATTCATCTGATTCAGAGATTAGAAATATCTTTAGCATTAAATGACTCCAGTGTGATTAAATAATGTCTGTGAGGACCCAATAACTATAAGACCCACGTCTAAGCAAGTTATTCTGTTGGTTAAGTTCTTAAAAACCTGCTCCCACCTTGTTTATTCTCACCTACACCTATACAATTCCTCTATTTAAGTCCTGACACCAGAATATATAATATTGATTTTTGTTTCCACCCCTTTATGCACATTCTTCTCCTGGACTCCACTTAACATTTCTGAGCTTGGTTCCCCCTTTCTCCTGTGACACTAAAACTTTTAACCAAGTATTTTGCCTGAAGCTATGCTCTAATTTTTTTCCTACATTTGAACTATTTGTTCTATTGAAAGCATAGCCCTTCATCTTTTTTTTGCATCTACAGTGAGTACCTAGAAAAAGCACACAAAAAGACCTTAATAAATGCTTCTTCATTACACTGAGTTGTCTTGTAAGATTAAAGTGATTAGGAAACAATAAATAATTGGGTAAAATGTATATTTATAATCAGAGGGAATAAATTGGTGAAACATGCATGAAGCTATATTAAAATGACACACTCTTGGGCTTCCCTGGTGGCTCAGTGGTTGAGAGTTCGCCTGCCGATGCAGGGGACACGGGTTCGTGTCCCGGTCCGGGAAGATCCCACGTGCCGTGGAGCGGCTGGGCCCGTGAGCCATGGCAGCTGAGCCTGCGCATCCGGAGCCTGTGCTCCGCAACGGGAGAGGCCACAACAGTGAGAGGCCCACGTACCGCAAAAAAAAAAAAAAAAAATGACACACTCATCAGTGTCAACTCCTAAGAGCATATATAAAAGGAAAATGTTTCATAAACTATAATTTCTTAGGGAAAATATTTTAAGGAGGAACTAATTTTATCGTTTTCTCCAATGTAAGAGAAAAGAATATAAAATCTCTTGGTATCACTCTTTGTTATAAATTCATACTTGAAAAAAGTTTTCTGTGTATTTTACAAAGCTTGTAGCACATCAGGACTATTTACTAAAGAACCCTATAGGGGATTACCTTGTCTTATAAATGTAAACTCAGATTTAATCAATTCGTATGTGTGTTTTAGGTTTGGAAAATGGGCATATCATCTCTCATCTTTTACTCTTCTAATCTTCCATAAATGATTCATAACTTTTCTATAATCTTATTTAATGCTGAATATAGTATAGATAGAGATACAGTTTTCTTCTTAGATTTATTATAATGTAGGTGAAAACATCCCTTATTAATATATATATTTATTCTCTATAAGAAAGTTGCTTGTTTACCAGTTTAAAATATTCTTCTCAACTGATTTATCACTCTAAGTCACCTTTAAAATTCATTTTTAAGCTAAATTACAAAACCTTATATTAGTGAATCATAATATTTCAGAATTCTTATAAATTGATTTTAGAGGCATAAATAATATATATCAACTATGAATTAAATTCACTTTCAAAAATTTTACATTTGATATTTCACTACTATATAGGTTTCTAATTCCATTTTCCTTCTTTCCATTTTATTATACCATTTGTATATCTTTAGTTTCCTTTCCAACTGAATTTAATACTATTATACTTTGCCATAATAATCATTATCTAAACTCATTTTGGTGTCTCAACTCATATTGTGGTTGATTTTCAAATATTCTCATTAATCTCTTGTTATTTTCTCCCAATTGATAACCTATAAAAATTATTTGCAACTAATGTGGGAATTGGAAACTGAGCACATCTCTTTCCAGATTCCCCTCAGACGACCTGGGAAATATTCTTTATCAAAACCATTAGATATTTTCAGTGAGACTGATTAATGGCCTGGGTTGAGACTAGAACAATGACAAAGAAGCTTAGGTAAGTACAAGTGCAATGTTACACAGAACCCTTTGTCTATACAATCTCCCCAAGTTGGTCCATTAATTTCACTGCTATGATCTTGTCACCCATCATGGGGGCTTTTCTTCTACTGTCACCTCAGCCAGCTCCAACAAGTAGCACTGCCATTATACTCATTATTCAGAATTTAGTATGTCATTAGGTAATAAATACCTTTAAGTTTCTGTTCCCTCCATTCTTTCTCATTTTCTTTTAGATTCCATTTTAGTAGCTGTTAAGGGGCCACCTCATTCAGGAGGCATTTAAGCAGAACTGAACACCATGACTCAGCAACGGGAGACCTCTAAGACATATAGGCAGTTACCTATCCTCCCTTTCTTCCCCTCCCTAAGTAAAAACTCACACGTGAGTGTCCTCATAAAACACATTCTACAGTGCTGGGAGCGCAGTGCCACACCACCACCAGACAGTTGACAGGAAAGCCAAGTAACAGAGTAACACTGTAGCAGAACTGAAATGTACTGTGAAATGCTTGAAGGGTATTTTTCCTGTGGTCTTACTATCATTACTCTATTTCCTTTTTTAATTTTTATTTTTTAATAATAATCCTTATTTTACAAAAAATACTGGCCTTATCTATTACTGGTTCTTGGTAGATTATTCAGCAAACAAATTTTTAAAAACAGCATCAATTAACATACTTGAGAAGTAGGCAATGTTATATTATCTAATTTATATGATATACCTGTTATATTGCATATATTATGTTTCATAAATTATATATTATAGTGCATATATGTATGTATGCATATATGTACATCTATGCATATGTGTATACATATATATACTAATAGTATAAATGTACTGTTGAAAAGCATCCTTAAAAATTTTTACTATATCTAGAGTTTCTTGCTGAATGTTTATTAAATGCTATTTTCCCACCCTAAAGAAAGGTTTAGGAATTTATATCATACTGCACGTTATCTGCATATTTATTAATTATTTGTCATGATATTTAAGCAAGCAGCTTTAATTCACAAAGACTGGCAAATATAGTAGTAGATAGAACTATATTTTTCAGTTTTGCAGAGTTTTTGTAAATTTTATTTGGCTTTTATACAGTGGGTTCTGCAATTGTATAAGCTTAATTTTTAAAAGACCAGGAAGGAAAGAAAACTTTTTTGGTGGATGGGGGCATAAATTTCAAAATATTACATCTATGCATTCTTTTTGGAGTAAGGCATTCTGGACAAGAGGGAAAAAAACCCAAAACACTACAGGTAGAAGTCAAACTGTTTTGTTTCTGACAACAAGGTCTTCCTTCAAGGACAAGCTAGTCCAAATTACTTTAATTCCATCTGTTCCATTTGTATGCAACACAGTATTTGAGTTTGAGTACCTCAGTGCTTTCCTCTGCTTCTGGGGAAAGGATTGAGCATTTTTGGTGTTTACCAACATTTTTTACCATAATTTGAAATTATTGACATTAAGGAAATAATAGGAGCCAAAGGAATACCACAGCCCTGCTAAAACTTCTCCACAGAAGGTAATTTTTTATTGATTCAGCTCATACTTTCAGTGCTGCCCCTCCCCAGTTTGCAGGTTTCTGTCTATCTGAGACACACATCTGAGTTCTGGTACATTCTTGAAAAGCTTTTGCGTGCAAGATAAAATACCCTACGGCAACTTGTCAAAAATATAAAATAAAATCAGCTTTCAATTAACATAAAAATTGAGAACCCTGACACCGCATAGCAATACTGAGGTGTGAGTCAATCCTACTAACACTGCATCACCCTTTCCTAACTCAGCACATTCTCCCTTGGAATTTACTAACCTAGAGAAAAACCTCGGACTTACCTCATATGCTGAATTATCTGACGTTCTGTGTATAGTATTTATTGCAAGCTGTCCATTTGAATGAATGCAGCGACAGTCACACCACAGTACGTCTCTCTCCTGCAGCAGAAAGCAAGTTAAAAGGACTTCAAGCTGTGACCTCAGAGGCAGGCACAGCCGCTCCCATCCTTCAGCCAACCTTCTGGGGAGAGCAGGTTAGATGACAGTAAAGCTGGCTCTCTACATAGCAATACTTTCAAATAAAGCATTCTGTGCTGCGAGCTGTGGGATTTACATCCAAATTCAGCTGGCTAGAGTCAATGCTGCTTCTATGCCTGAAAATATTAAGCATTTCACTGCAGTCACTTAATGCAAGAAACTATCTGAGGCGACTTCACAAACCCCGTCATTCTGTTCGGAGACTAAAGAATGAGCACCGCATGCATAATTCATGCATTAAAATCTTCAATGCACTTCCTGTAGCCTCTGTTCTATCCAGTAATGGGCTATTGATCACCTCATCGCTAAGACGATTGGAGGTACGCGATTGGTTTATTTCCACAAATAAAATTACAACCTAAATCACAGGCAGAAGCCTCCAACCCTGCAGCATCCACTCGAGTAAAACGTTCACATAAACGAGATGGCATTTGCATACTGCAGAATGTTTAAACTGGACTCTTCCGCAGAAATGCTATAGCATCTATTTTCTTTTATTCAAAATACATACTTTCTGTGGGTTTAGGTTGAATATTTTATATTAGAAGTGAAATATACAGAGTTGATCTTTTCCTACCATCTCGGGAAAATTAACAGGGCTAAACGGAAAATTAAGAAAAAAAAAAAAAAGAATGGTGTATTGGTATAAATCATAGAAGTTTTTATCTGGGCTCATTTGAATAACATTTCTTTGAAGTCTTTAACTTAAAAACAATTAATTTTTATTTCAATAATGTGGAAAAGGATTTCTTTTTTTTTTAATCATCATAGTGGGTACATCATTGTTAACTATTTTGGATCATGAGCACCTGTGCTCTGGGTGTGTCAGTAGTTCTGAGAGCCCTTTCTCTCTGAATTTAAGCTCCTAAGAACACGCCATGATTTCTACTAGACTTTTTTCACTGCCTCAAAAAAGTAAGCTTTAAAACAAATTGTGCTTTTTATTATGCTAATATTCATCAGGAGAAAACATAGTAGTATAATATTTTTTAAAATTACCATAATGGGAGATCCATGTAAAATACCAAATGCATTTATGTACAAGAAATGTTTGTCTATTTCCCAAAGTATCTTAATTGTAAAAACGAATTAAGCTTTATCCACCAAAGAGGACTGATGTTATTGAGATCATTTAGAAGCCTAATGCCATGTCTTTCCAAAGCCTCTTCAATGGTGATTTGCAGTCAATAAGCCAGTAACAACTGATACCAGCATGAGAGGGTAGTAGGAGCCCTGATGACAATAGCAATGGAGTTCAGGGATGTTCAGGGAGATGGCTCTTCCTTCCAAGTGCAGTAAGAGCATAATCCCTGCTAGGTCATTGGGAAAATAGGTGCACCTAGCTGATAAAGATTATGCTAAAATATGCTAAAGGTGTCTGAGAAATTAACTATCCAATTACTATGTACATTATATATTCCATATTCCGCAATGTTTTGTTTTGTCCAAGCCAGATTCTTTTTGTATGTTTACATATATACATAATAAAATTTAAATAATAAAACTACAAGAAGAACATTTATCAGAGTAGTATTCTTTATTCTTTATACAGAAGATCTCAAACACTTAAAAATTACAAAACGTATAGCTAAGGATTAATTTCCTGCCAAGAGTTGTATCAATTTAATCATTTAGAGAAGCAATTTTATATGAAGATAACATCTCTTTTAAAAATAGTAGAAAATTGAAAACTTTGAAACTTAAGTTATCATGTATAAGGATATAGAGTACATTCATTTAGGTATAAGGACATAGAGTACATTCATTTAGGAGATATAGATTGCTGACAAAACCAAAAATAATTACAAACATAAGCATTGGAAATTTAAGTTCTCTGAAATGACATAATTCAATAGTGCATAACTAGGTGGATAGGAAAAGCATTAGCTTTGTCCTTCTCTTCTTCTGCTGTGAGTGAAAGACAATATCTTTTCTCACATACAAATATCCAAGATCCAAGTCTAAAATGGTGATGGCAAATTTTCATCTACTTGGTGAATTTTCAGATTCAATTGTTTTAAAGGTGAGGAGAGAGATGAAACACACACACACACACACACACACACACACACACACACACACACACCATCAACCTAGAAAAGACCAAGATTAGAGTCAGCAAAGAAGAGAAGAGTATGGCATGAGAAAAGCTATGGAGATAGTAAGTCCCTAAGAAATCAGAGTGGGGGCAACAAGTAAACCTTGAAGGGAAACACCTGAGTAAAAATAATCAGTTGTACTCCCAGATAAGATGAAGCCTGAGAATGTAATAAATACCAATTTCCACTTTCCAGAAGTCTGGCTATGCCTGAGAAACACACTTAACAAATCTTTTCAAATGGATGGAAAACAGAGATGGGTCTTTTAGATGAATTTGATCTCTTTGCTGATCTAGAGGATTTCCAATATTTTGAAGTTATAATGCATGTAAAATATGGAGTGAACTCTGTAATGTAAAATAGGGTCAATAAAATGAATCAAAATTTGTGAATAAATCAAACATATTTATTCTGCTAGTTTTGCAATATCTATTAAGACATATACCTAGCCTGCCTGTCATTTGGAAAAATGCATAATTTATATCCACTATAAGAATACATAATGCCATGTAGAATTAGGAAAATAATTTAGCCTGCCAAAGTTTCTACATTCCTGAACTCAAGGGTTGTGGGAGCAGATTGCATTTATTCTCTGAGATTTAAGATATTCTTTCCTCTTTTCTCAAGCTGTCCTACCCATAACATAGTCATCCCCTAATCATAACACATTCATTCAATCAAAAAATATTTATTATGTACCTTCTGTATGAAACAAATTGTACTATATGCTAGGAAGACAAATATATATAGTGGCTGCCCCCAAGGTATTTATGCTTTAGTGAAGAAAACAAGAAAAGATGTAGATACAGAGTGATGAATATAATTACCTCTGATATATGTTAAGGTATGCAAATGAGGTAATTACTAAAGTATGCTGTGCCTGTATGCTAAGTAACTGATAGATAAGTGTTATATATGAGGCATAGAAGCAGAAGAAATATTGGCATCACCAACTGCTCATGGGGCATTAGGAAATGATTCATGGAGGGGGTACTATTTAAAGAAACTGTGTGGTAAATAGAACTAACATGGGCTTTAATGTTTGTCAAATATGAAATTAAATTCAAGCTTCCTCAATTTGTTACCCAACCAAACTTCGGTCTGCTTGCCCTGAACAGGAAAGCCAAGGTTGACACTGGGTTATAGTGAAGGAAAGTGCAGCATTTATTGTAAGGCACCAGACAAGGAGTCTGGGGCAGCTAATGCTCAAAAAACTCAAACTTCCAGATGAGTTTCAGGGAACATTTTTAAAGGCAAGGTGAGGGAGGGGAGTTCTGGTGTATGTGATCAGCTTGTGCACAGTTCTCTGATCGGTTGGTGGTGAGTTAAGAGGACAGTGTCACAGGGGTTAACATTATCAATCCTCAGGCTCCAGTAGGTCAAGGTCATCAAGTAGTTAACTTCTTCCATTTGGTGGGGGTGTTAGCATCTGTTAAAAACTCACGAAATATGTTTCAGATACTGTTATCTAGGTATATCAGGGAGAGAGATTCTGTGAATGCCACATGGCTGATTTACTGTTTAAACTGTTACCAGTTCTCCTGGTTCAACTGCTACTTTTGTCACTACCTGTTCACATCTTTTTGATCATTAATTCTTTTTTTATTGGAGTATAATTGCTTTACAATGTTGTATTAGTTTCTGCTGTACAACACAATGAATCAGCTATATGTATACATGTATCCCCTCCCTTTTGGACCTCCCTCCCACCCACCCCCCCATCCCACCCAGCTAGGTTATCACAGAGCACCAAGCTGAGCTCCCTGTGCTATACAGCAGAGTTCCACTGGCTATCTCTTTCACACATGGTACTGTATATATGTCAATCTGTCAATTCATCCCACCTTCCACTTCTCCCACTGTGTCCACCCTTCTGTTCTCTACGTCTGCTTCTATATTCCTGCCCTGCAAATGGGTTCATCTGTACCATTTTTCTAAATTCTACATATATGCATTAATATATGGTATTTGTTTTTTTTTTTTCTGACTTACCTCACTCTGTATGACAGACTCTAGGCCCATCCACATCTCTAAAATGATTCAATTTCATTCCTTTTTATGGCTGAGTAATATTCCATTGTATATATGTACCATATCTTCTTTATCCATTCATCTGTCAATGGACATTTAGGTTGCTTCCATGTCCTGGCTATTGTGAATAGTGCATAGACATTTCTCCAAAGAGGACAGACAGATGACCAAGAGGCACATGAAAAGATGTTCAACATCACTAATTATTAGAGAAATGCAAATGAAAACTACAATGAGGTATCACCTCACACCGGTCAGAATGGCCATCATCAAAAAATCTACAAACAGGACTTCCCTGGTGGCGCAGTGGTTGAGAGTCTGCCTGCCGATGCAGGGGACACGAGTTCGTGCCCCGGTCTGGGAAGATCTCACATGTCGCAGAGCAGCTAGGCCCATGAGCCATGGCCGCTGAGCCTGTGCGTCCGGAGCCTGTGCTCCGCAACGGGAGAGGCCACAACAGTGACAGGCCCGTGTACCGCAAAAAAAAAATCTACAAATAATAAATGATGGAGAGGGTGGGGACAAAAGGGAACACTCTTGCACTGTTGGTGGGAATGTAAAGTGGTACAGCCACTATGGAGAACAGTATGGGTGTTCATTGAAAAACTGAAAATAGAACTACCATATGACCAAGCAATCCTACTACTGGGCATATACTCTGAGAAAGCCATAACTCAAAAAGACACATGTACCCCAATGTTCATCGATCATTAGTTCTTGAGCCAGGCCTTTGTGACTCAGGGGATGCCTGGGAGACTGCAGTTTTTCTACAAACAAAAGACAGGGAGAAAATATGGGGGGAGGGATCTGTTGCAGGAAAGCACCATAGGGTCTTGTTCATGTGACCTTTTTTGTGCTACCTGTACTCCATGACCATGAGTTTTATCATGTAGAAATCTAGTTAAATATCTATCTCTTTTTCTTTTTATAAGAATTAAATAAATGGCTTACAGAATAATAATTAAAAACACAGTTTTTATAGTCATCCAGATGAGAGTTTAAATCCTGCCTTGATTTCCTCATCTCTAAATGGAAATTTCATTGCCATCAGAGAGTTATTAGAAAATTCAAATATTACAATGTCTTTTTGCCACTTAACACAGTTTATTACACAGTAAGGACTTTAGAAACATTAATTTATATTCTCCAAAATCTTAGTCTTGAAGAAAAGGCTTGAAGGGAAAGCCATTTTTAGTAAAGAGAAAAGTATGCATTTGTAGAGACAGGACATCACATGATATGCTTGAGAAACTGAAGTATCTATATTATGATAATTTTGGATACAATAAACATTTTGTCAGGTGATGAGGCAAAATTATACAAAATCTGATAGTATAGAACTCTTTTTAAAAACTGTTAAAATCATGACTATATACCACATTTTTAATCTGGGAAGGAGTTTGACGCTATTCTACAGAGAAAGAGATATTTAAAGATTTCACCAAGAGAGTAAAATGACTAGATTTTGTGTCTAGAGGATAGATTGGATGCAGTAACCAGAATAAAAAATGTGTTTAATAGGATATGATTTTAGTTTACCAGAAGTGATGAGAGCCTGCACAAAGCAGAGATAGGAATATTCTAGAGATATTTAAACATTAGAGTGTAGGACTAAGTCAGATTAAGAGACGGGGAGAAATCATGGAAGACTTTAGGACTTTAGGACTTGAGTCACTCAGTGTCCTTCTCCTCTCATCCCTATCCAAAAAAAATAAAGAAGAAAAAAAGAAGAACCACTGGTATTATGAGAAGATGGTGAGGTAATGAGATTATAATATTAAATGAAACAAAGGAGAGGCAAACCAGAAGAAAGATGAAGAGTTGGTAAAGAATTGGACACTTATAGAACTTCCAGTAGACACTTGGATAACGAAGCTATAGCTCACTAAATAGGTTTGGGAGTAGCCAGATTGTTTAAGCTATGGAAGTGGAGGAAGCAACTCAGGGTTGAAGGTGTACAGAGAAAAGAAGGTGGAGGATGAAACCCTGAGATGTAGATAAGAAAATGTACATAAAAGCCTTACATTAAATAAATATCTTGACATCATTAATAAGTTGACTACAGAAGGGGAACCTGCTAATATATGTTAAACGTATACTATAAGGCTAGAACATGCTTAGTACTTTAATAAATTTATTTGGTTTGATCATCACAAAGCTCTTGTGAGATAAGTAACATTTACCTCCACTTATCAATGAAGACTCTGGCTCAAAGAAAGGCTAAGAAATTTGGCCAAGTCACATGACCAATGACAGGTAAGACTGAAGTCACATCTAGATTTTCCAAGTTCACAATTCACACCTTAAACCACATCAAGCTGCTGAACCGCTTCCAAGAACCACAGTCCTAACAGAATGCGTTCTCTCCATCTCTGCTTTTATACAGCCCAGAAGACCAGCAAAAAGTGAGTTTTGTATTAAAAGTATACAAAACAAGTATGTCTGGTAATCACTACTTGTTTTAAAAATAAGAGAAAAAAATTAAAATATGGAAAAGAAAAATCATTTATTATTGTTCCAAATACATAATATTTTATATATCTATATATTTATCTCCAAATGCACAGTATGTAATTATGTCTAAACTAATTTATAAAGAAGGCATTACCATCCCTTTCAATAGGTAATAAAACAGGCTGAAATAGTTTTCAGTAACTTTCTTAAGGGTAGATTAAAGAATAAGACAAAGTACCACATGACCAAAGCTCAGGGTTATTACACTGTAATATCTTTAACAATATTTTTGTAAATTCACCAACAAATGAACAAAATAGAGCCACAACCATCAACATAGATGGAGCTTGCATGCTTAATGCTGAGGAAAAAAAGTGCAGAACTCATATATCATAATTCCAATTACATAAAATTTAAAAATAAGCAAATTGTATGATATTATATTTTGCCTAAAGGTATATGTAAATAAGATACATGAAAATTAAGGCCTGGATATAAATTCCATAATCTGGATTGTACTTACTTCTGGGGAGAGGAGGAAGGGTATTATTGGGAAGGAGGGTATAGAGAATTTTATTTGCATATATTTATATTTATTAAGCTGGTAGTGGGCACACATCTTTCAGTTAAATAAAGAAGAAAATATCTGTAGGGAACAGGTATCCCAACATGTCCCAAAATTTGATATATTTGTACATTGTCCATACAACATTAAAGAATTCTTAGTTCCATTAATATACCCAACATTTTTTCAATATTTCAGTTAGCGTATAGAGCTTAATATACCAAAATGATTTCCAAGGTCTCATACAAATCACCCAACTGTAGTTCAACCTGCATATAAAATGAACCTAATAAGATTTCTGCTAATGGTTACAGATATAATTGAAAAATATAACAAAGTTTTTTAAATCTATGAAGTTTTTTAAGTCTAAATAATTATAATAATCCCTATTTAATTGTAGTTACTTTTAGAGAAGCAGTTTTCCTTTTTAAGGGACTAAATACTCTTGGAAGAAGACATATTTAACTTCAAGTCAGAGATACCAGCAACCAGTTCTATCCCATGAGATTCACTGAACACCTCTGGGAACATGCCAGTATGTATCTCTAGATACACATTAGAAAAGAATTTTACAAGTTTAATCCTGCTTCTTTTTTCTAGTAACAAATTTAAATATTTGCAAAATAGTCTGGTCTAAATAAATATCAAGTCTCAAGACAATTTAGATTTACTTCATTATGTCTCAATTTCTTTTATTCAAGAAAAGTGTGTACTCTCTTAGGTCTTTAAGAGTTGTGAGCTTTTGAAAAGAATGACTTGACCAGTAAGTAACTCCTTTAAGAAGGTTTAGAAAAATAAGGTTTACTGTATGAATTCACAAATGAATAAATGTCAACAATAAAATAAATCATACATTCACTACAATACTTGATTAAACCATTAAAAACACAGACTCCTTTTATGGACTTTATACAAGTTTTAGCCTCACTATCACTAAAAAGTACTTAATTAAAAACTTCTAAATAGATGTATTTTAAAAATGACCACATCATGATTATATTGCAGAAGTTTACATTGTGTATGTATATGTGGATGTGCATATGTATACAAATATTTTAAAAATTTAATAGCAGTATACTATATTTCATATTAGTGTACATGTAACATCATACAACTTGTTGAATTTTCACAAACCGGCACAACTATGTCACCCACACTCGGATCAACACACAATACATTACTAGGAGCCCAGAGGCCCTGTTTTCTCCCTTCCATCCTCCACCACCCACAAAGATAACTATTGTCCTGCAGGCTAACATCCTAGATTAGTTTCACCTGAATTTTTACACAACCTTTAAAAACCAATGCCTAGTGCTGTAGAATTCTCTAGATATAAAATCATTTCAGAAATAAGTTTGGACAGAGGCTTTTATTCACACTCTTTCTATTCTTTTTTGACCATAGGTTCAATGTAAAATGTAACTGTTATACTTTCATTTAATAAGGTAATTTTGTATAAGTTTTTTTTATATGAATACTTTGCAATGCATTTTATTTTTCTACCAAAACTAGGTTTCATAGCAGGATATTAATATTCCAGTAAGTCCTTTTGTAAAATATTGGTTTTCATAGAGTCATTGCATAAGGCAATCAACTTTGCTTCTTCATAAGGAGTTTTATCTTTAAACTTGCAACTGTAATTTCCTGGAAAATATTTCATCAGAGACATTTGTCCTATTAATTTGAAGAGGCACTCATAAAGTATCTAAAAATATAACTAATATTTTAGTTGTAGGGAGTGGGTATTGGGATCTTTATGAAAAAAGTGACACTTCACTGAAATACACGAGTTTAAATTAAAAATAGATGATTGATTGAACATAGGGATTGAAAGTCTTAATTTAAATATAAGAATAACATATGATCTAGATTGACCCTTGGTGCAAAACTGTCAGATGCAAAACTCATCTAGCATATGACCCAGTAAAAATTATGTTTGAAAAATAATCCAAATAAACAATACAAAGAAAAACAAGTATATGAAATAGAAGGGAAAAAAACTGGCTTGGGGCATGCAGGTATGAATGCAAAAGCACCTTTTTTCCAGTCCAGTTAACATGACTTGGGCCCTTTTTTTTTCTAAAAATATTAATTGACATGGGAAATATTCACTGACATGGGCTATAGGTCAAAATCTAACTTAGAATCAGTGGTCTGTTGGAGCCAGCTCATTGTTAGAGACCATTTTAAATTTCAGGATTTTGCAAGACAGTTGTTAAAAACAGTCATCTTTAATAATTAAATGATATAAACTGTATCTTATGTACTTACATAACTTGACAGATAATGTATACTGAATTTAAATTTATATCTCCATCCAAAATTTATTTTCTGAACTCTGGACCCATCAGCCTACTTTTGTACTTGATGTTTATCTCAGGCAGTTCACAAATGAACTCGACTTCCTTTCTCTAAATTTGGTTTTCCTTTTTCTCCTCTGTGCTAGGAAATGGTACTATCATCTACTAATCTACTCATTCCAGAAACTGAGATATCACCTTTTTACTTGAAAGATTATCTATATGCTGATGAACTCAAATTTTGTCTCTAGGCAAGAAATCTTTCCTGAAATTCAACACATCAGCTTCATAGTTCTACTTGGTTATATCTCACTCTTAGATAACTGAATTCCCAATATTTCCCCCAAATCTGATCATCTCCAGTCCTTCCTATCCTAGTAAATGACATCACCCTACACCATCCTATTTATGCTTAAAGCCTACAGCTTCAACCCTCTTTTCTACTGCCTAATTATATACTGTATCCATCTACTTTTTCCTGTCTTTATTGTCAATAGCAAAGTTCAAGCTATCATCATCTCTCAGACTATTGAAACAGTCTTATAGATGAGCTCCCCATATCTACTCTGCTGCTGTCTAATCCATACAAAATACATAGTGAGATCATCTAAAATGATATGTTAAAAATGTCAATGTCATCATATTGTTTACTGGCATAAAAGTGTTCAGTGTTTTCCTGAGCTACAATTAAGATAATATTCAAAATCTTCAACATAGTATATAATGTCCTGTTGGTTTCTAGCCAACCCTACAGCTTCATCGTGTTCTCTTTTGTCCTTTCTTCACTGTATTCTAGCAACTCTGGCCAACTCCTTGTTTTTCCTAACTTTAAGACTATTCTTCCTCTGTCAGGATTTTTTTTCCAAATATTTGCTTGGCTAACTGACTTGTCTTTCAGGCTGTATATTCTACTTTACCAATTTGCAAACTTGGATACTTCCTTCTGTAATTCATTCTTGCAATACTCAGTAACTTTCCTTTATAGCTGATCAAAATTATAATTAAAAACACACTTTTATAATTGTTTAGTTAATGTCTAACTCTTCCACTATAATATAATTTTCACTACAGCAAAGATCATATTTGTTTCATTTACCTTTCATTTATCACAGGTATGATGTGCATCATTGTGATTATTACACAGGGTACCAAGTATGTGCTGAATGCATGGAAGAATGAATCAATACACAGTGTGCGCTTATATTAGAGGGTCTGATTCTTTAAGTTTGAATTATCAGGCATTATGATAGAGTTGAAAAGATAGAACTGATCTGCTTGCCTTTGAATAAATGTTTCATTTATTTTAGATCTTTGGCTAAGAGTTCTTGTGTATTAAGCTTCTTTCTAAAAATCTGCACCACTTATCTCTGTCCCAAGATTTTGACTCCCTAGCTTGTCAAACTTGTACCAGTCAGTAGACTGACCTGTTGTTACTCATGCTGGACATTCTGCTCTGATTTTGTGTCCAAACTCATTTATCCTTAAGTGGACAAGTTTTATTATCTCCACAACCTCACCTATGCCCTGACCTACTTGAATTCTCTGTTGTCTTATATACCCACTTCGGTTCAGCCTAAAACAGAACACTGATTAACTTCTATTAATTCTAACAACTTTAGCTGTTGTTTTAACTTTACTTTCTCTAGGGAGCTTCTCTTCAGCCCTTTGATAATTTTCTTAGCTGGCTCCTAAATTTCTAGTAGTTTAAGGCTGATGTGTTCAAATTTGGTGTGGCGATAACTGCCAGAGATGTTGGAAGAGCCTTGATGGCTTTAACTTATCTAACTTATGGTTTTCAGGGTGTCATTTATTTCTGTACTCTCACTGATTAAGCTGTCTTTTTCCTTCTTCATTAAAACTGGGAAAGCCCTAGTTGCTGAAGATGCTTATTAATAATATTTTTCAATTTAATAAGTTCACAAGTATTGCTTAACAGTAGAGAATGTTGCCTAAACAAAGAAAAATAAAAGAGTATTTTTTTCTCCTAACTTGCATTGTTCATTTTTTCAAATATATTTTTCTTGCCTTCCCAATGTGTTGTAAAGAGAGAGGTGGTGGATCTAATAGTTGAAAACATAAGCTTTAATTTCTTACACCTGTAGTTTAGTATCGTGTTTTACATTTACTTACTGTTTGTCCATAGCCAAGTTACTTAAGCCCTTTAAATCTCAATATTTTTATTTGTTAAATGAAATAACAATAATAATGCCTCCATAATAGGAATACTGTGAGATTTAATTAAATGAAAGAACATGAAAAAAACTTACCTCGTATAGCACTTCAACATAGTGAGTGTTAAAATTTGTTAGTTACTTTTATCACATAAACTCCCTGCAATCTAGCACCATGCTTTATATTTCTGATAATAGGCATCTAACACGGAGCTTACATAAAATAGGTTATGACAAATGCTTATTGATTGATTGATAAATTCAACCAGATTTTCTTTCTGAGTCTTTCTTTTTTATCAGATTTTAATGACTCAGAAGATGCTATCTCAGGAAAAGGCCATCACTCAGATTTGAAAGAGAGATTAAAAGCTAGTTTACAGGAAACAAAAGCTAAAAGTGTTCAGCACCACTAAATAGGCCTTACAAGAAATGTTAAAGGGACTTCCCTAAGCAGAGAAGACAAGACTACAACTAGAAATATAAAAATTTTGAAAGGAAAAATCTCATTGGTAAAGGCAAATATACAGTAAATGTAGTAAGTAAACCCCTTTAAAGCTGGTAGGAAACTTAAAAGACAAAAGTAGTAAAATCAACTATAGCGACAATAAGTAAAGGGATATACAAAACAAAAAGATGTAGAATATGATGTCAAAAATATTAAATATGGAGTGGGTAGTAGAAATGCAGGGTTATTAGATGCATTTGAACTTTAGGGATCATCAACTTAAAATAATCATGTATACACATATATAGGTTAGTATATATAAATCTCATAATAACCAAAGCCCAAAAATCTGCAATAAATACACTCACAAAAATGAGAAAGGAATCCAAATGTAACACTAGAACAATCATCAGATCACAGGGGAAGAAAGAAAAGAAAAGAACTACAAAAATAAGCCCAAAACAATTAACAAATGGCAATAAGTACATACCTATCAATAATTACATTAAGTGTAAATGGACTAAATCCTCCAGTCAAAAGAAATAAACTGGCTGAATGGATTAAAAAAACAAGATCTATATATATGCTGCCTATAAGAAACGCACTTCAGATCTAAAGACACACAGACTGAAAAGGAGAGAATGGAAAAAGGAATTCCATGCAAATGGAAACGAAAATAAGCTGGAGTAGCAATACTCATATCAGACAAAGTAGACTTTAAAACATAGAATGTAGCAAGAGACAAAGAAGAATATTATATAATGCTAAAGGGATCGATCAAAAGAAGATAAAATAATTATAAATATATATACACCCTACATCGAAGCATCTAAATACATAAAGTAAATATTAGAAACCATAAAGAAAGAAACTGACAGTAATAAAATAGGGGACTTTAACACCCCACTTCCATCCTTGGGGAGATCCTTCAGAAAGAAAATCAATAAGGAAACAGTGGCCTTAAATGACACATTAGGTTATGCAGCCTTAACAGATATATAAAGAACACTCTATCCAATAGCAAGCAGAATACACATTCTTTTCAAGGGCACATGAAATATTCCCCAGGAGAGATCACATGCTACGCCATGAAACAAGGCTCAATAAATTTAAGAAGACTGAAATCATATCAAGCACCTTTTCCAGCCATAAAATGCTATCAGAACAAATATAAGCTACAGGAAAAAACTCATAAAAAACACAAACATGGGGAGGGTAAACAATATGCTACTAAACAACTGAATAAATCAAAGAGAAAGTCGAAAGATACCTGGAGACCAATGAAAATGAAAACACAATGATCCAAAATCTATGGGATGCAGTAAAAGTAGCTCACAGAGGAAAGTTTATAGTGATACAAACCCACCTCAGGAAACAAGAAAAATTTCAAGTAAACAGCATAACCTTACAGCTAAAGGAACCAGAAAAAGAAGAACAAACAAAACACAAAGTTAGTAGAAGAAAAGAAATAATAAAGATCAGAACAGAAATAAAGAAATAGAGACCAAAAAAATAGTAAATATTAATGAAACAAAGAGCTATTTCTTTGAAAAGATAAGAAACAAAAGTGATAAACCTTTAGCCAGACACATCAAATAGAGAGAGAAAGAGAAGATGTAAATAAAATCAGAAATGAAAAATGAGAAATTATGGCCAACATCACAGAAATACTAGAGATCATGAGATAATACTACAAACAATTATACAACAATAAAATGGACAACCAAGAAAAACTGGACAAATACCTGGAAATCAGATCATTTACCAGTAATGAAATTGAATCAGTAGTTAAAAAAAAAAAAAAAACTCCCAACAAACAAAAGTCCAGGACCAGACAGCTTCACAGTTGAATTCTACTAAACATTTAAAAAAGGACTAATGCCTGTCCTTCTCAAACTATTCCAATATATTGAAGGAGGGATGCTTCCAAACTCATTCTGAGGCCAGAATCATCCTGGTACCAAAACCAGACAAAAACACTATAAAAATAGAAAATTAAAGGCCAATATCACTGATGAACATAGATACAAAAATTCTCAATGAAATATTAGCAAACTGAACTCAACAGTATATTAAAAGGATCATACACAATGAAGTGGGATTTATCCCAGAATTCAGTAATGGTTCAATATCCACAAATTAGTCAATGTGATACATGAAGGATAAATGAAGGATAAAAATCATACGGTTATCTCAATAGATGCAGAAAAAGCTTTTGACAAAATTCAACATCTATTTATGATGAAAACCTCTCAACAAATTGGGTGTGGAGGGAACATACCATATAATAAAGGTCTTATATGGCAAACCTAAAGCCAGCATCATATTCAATGATGAAAAGCTGAAAGCCTTTCCTGTAAGATCAAGAACAAGACAGGGATACTCACTCTCACCACTTTTATTCAAAATAGTATTGAAAATCCTAGCCACACAATCGGAAAAGAAATATAAATAAAAGGAATTCAAGTTGAAAAGGAAGAAGTAAAACTATCACTGTTTGCAGATGACATGATATATATATATATAGAGAAAATCCTAAAGATGCCACCATAAAACTATTAGAACTAATAAATTAATTAATTAAAGTTGCAGGATAAAAAATTAACGTACAGAATTCTGTTGTGTTTCTATACACTGACAACAAACTATCAGAGAAATTTAAAAACAATCCCACTTACCATCACATCAAAAACAATAAAACACCCAGGAATAAATTTAAGGAGGTAAAAGACCTGTACTCAGAAAACTATAAGAGGGTGATGAAAGAAACTGAAGGTGACACAAATGATTGGATAGATATATTATGCTCATTGGAAGAATTAATATTTTAAAAATGACCATACTACCCAAGGCATTCTAAGATCCAGTGAAATCCTTATCAAAATACCAATGACATTTTTCATAGACTAGTACAGATCATTCTAAAATTTTCATGGAAGTACAAATGACCCCAAGTAGCCAAAACAATCTGGCAAAAGAGGAACAAAATTGAAGGTATCACATGCATTGATTTCAACCTATACTAGACACATAGGTCAGTGGAACAAAATAGAGAGTGCAGAAATCAACCCATACTTATATGGTCAATTAATCTACCATAAAGGAGGCAAGAATATACACTGGGGAAAAGACAGGCTGTTCAATAAATTGTGTTGGGACAACTGAACAACTACAGGCAAAACAATTAAGCTGGGCTACTTTCTCACACCATATTAAAAAATAAGCTTAAAATGGATTAGAGTTAAATCCATTCAATAAGACCTGAAACTATAAAACTCCTAGAAGAAAACATAGGCAGTGTGTTTTTTGACATTGCTCTTAGCAACAGTTTTTTGGAATGTCTCCTCAGCCAAGGGAAACAAAAGCAAAAATAAACAAAAGGGACCTAATCAAACTAAAATCCTTTTGCATAGCAAAGGAAACTGTCAACAAAATGAAAAGGCTACATATTGAATGGGAGAAAATATTTGCAAATGAAATATCTAATAAGTAGTTAATATCCAACACATACAACTAAATATGATAAAGAATAACTACCCTATTAAAGATGAGCAGAAGATCTGAATAGATACTTTTCTAAAAAAGACATGCAGATAGCCAGAAGAAAAATTAAAAGATGCTCAACATCACTAATCATTAGGGAACCGCACATCAAAACCACAATAAGATATCACTTCACATTTGCCAGAATGGTTTTTTATCAAAAAGACAGCAAATAACAGCTGTTAGCAAGGATGTGGAGAAAAGGGAACACTTGTGCACTGTAAGTGGGAAGATAAATTGGTGAAGTCACTTTGGAAAACAGTATGGAGATTATTCAAAACATTAAAAACAGAACTACCATACAACCTATCAATTCCACTTCTATTTTTTTTTTCAAAGAAAAATACTAATTTGACCAGAGGGCACAGAACAGAAGCAAGAGACCTACAATTCTGCAGCCTATGGAAGGAAAGCTACATTCACAGAAAGATACATAAAATGAAAAGGCAGAGGACTTTGTACCAGATGAGGGAACAATATAAAACCCCAGAAAAACAACTAAATGAAGTGCAGATAGGCAACCTTCCAGAAAAAGAATTCAGAATATTGATAGTGAAGATGCTCCAGGACCTCGGAAAAAGAATGGAGGCAAAGATGGAGAAGATGCAAGAAATGTTTAACAAAGACCTAGAAGAATTAAGGAACAAAAACCAGAGATGAACAATACAATAACAGAAATGAAAAATATACTAGAAGGAATCAATAGCAGAATAACTGAGGCAGAAGAACGGATAAGTGACCTGGAAGATGGAACAGTGGAATTCACTGCCGCAGAACAGAATAAAGAAAAAAGAATGAAAGAAAAAGAAGACAGCGTAAGAGACCTCTGGGACAACATTAAATGCAACAACATTCGTATTATAGCGGTCTCTGAAGGAGAAGAGAGAGAGAAAGGACCCGAGAAAATATTTGAAGAGATTATAGTCGAAAATTCCCTAACATGGGAAAAGAACTAGCCACCCAAATCCAGGAAGTGCAGAGAGTCCCAGGTATGATAAACCCAAGGAGAAACACACCAAGACACATAGTAATCAAATTGGCAAAAATTAACGACAAAGAAAAATAATTGAAAGCAGCAAGGGAAAAATGACAAATAAATACAAGGGAACTCCCATAAGGTTAACGGCTGACTTCTCAGCAGAAACTCTACAACCCAGAAGGGAATGGCAAGGTATATTTAAAGTGATGAAATGGAAAAACCTACAACCAAGATTATTATACTGGGCAAGGATCTCATTCAGAGCCAATGGAGAAATCAAAAGCTTTACAGACAAGCAAAAGCTAAGATAACTCAGCACCACCAAACCAGCTCTATAACAAATGCTAAAGGAATTTCTCTAAGTAGGAAACACAACAGAAGAAAAGAACATACAAAAAGGATCCAAAAACAATTAAGAAAATGGACATAGGAACATACATATCGATATTAACCTTAAACGTGAATAGATTAAATGTTCCAACCAAAAGACACAGGCTCGCTGAATGGATACAAAAACAAGATCCATATATATGCTGTCTACAAGAGACCTGCTTCAGACCTAGGGACACATACAGACTCAAAGTGAGGGGATGGAAAAAGAAATTCCATGCAAATGGAAATTGAAAGAAAGCTGGAGTAGCAACACTCATATCAGAAAAAATAAACTTTAAAATAAAGAATATTACAAGAGACAAGGAAGGACACTACATAATGATCAAGGGATCAATCCAAGAAGAAGATATAACAATTATAAGTATATATGCGCCCAACCTAGGAGCACCAGAATACATAAGGTAACTGCTAACAGCTATAAAAGAAGGAAATCAACAGTAACACAATAATAGTGGAGGACTTTAACACCTCACTTACATCAATGGACAGATCGTCCAGACAGAAAGTTAATAAAGGAACACAAGCTTTAAATGACACAATAGACCAGATAGATTTATTGATATTTATAGGACATTGCATCCAAAAACAGCAGATTACACTTTCTTCTCAAGTGCACACAGAACATTCTGCAGGATAGATCATATCTTGGGTCATAAAGCAAGCCTCAGTAAATTTAAGAAAACTGAAATCATATCAAGCATCTTTTCCGACCAAAACGCTATGAGATTAGAAATCAATTACAGGGGGAAAAAAACGTAAAAAACACAAACACATAGAGGCTAAACAATACGTTACCAAATAACCAAGAGATCACTGAAGAAATCAGAAAATACCTAGAGACAAATTACAACAAAAACACGACGAACCAAAACCTGTGGCATGCAGCAAAAACAGTTCTAAGATGGAAGTTTATAGCAATACAAGCCTATATCAAGAAACAAGAAAAATCTCAAACAAACAGTCTAGCCTTACACCTAAAGGGACTAGAGAAAGAAGAACAAAATAACCCAAAATTAGTAGAAGGAAAGAAATCATAAAGATCAGAACAGAAATAAATGAAATAGAAACAAAGAAAATGATAGCAAAGATCAATAAAACTAAAACCTGGTTCTTTGAGAAGATAAACAAAATTGATAAACCTTTAGCCAGACTCATCAAGAAAAAGAGGGAGAGGACTCAAATTAATAAGATTACAAATGAAAAAGAAGTTACAACAGACACCACAGAAATACAAAACATCCTAAGGGACTACTACAAGCAACTCTATGCCAATAAAATGGACAACCTGGAAGAAATGGACAAATTCTTAGAAAGGTATAACCTTCCAAGGTGGAACCAGGAATAAATTGAAAATATGTACAGACCAATCACAAGTAATGAAATTGAAACAGTGATTTAAAAATCTTCCAACAAACAAAAGCCCAGGACCAGATGGCTTCACTAACATTTAGAGAAGAGCTAACACCCATCCTTCTCAATCTCTTCCAAAAAATTGTAGACGAAGGAACACTCCCAAACTCATTCTCTGAGGCCACCATCACCCTGGTACCAAAACCAGACAGAAATACTACAAAAAAAGAAAGTTACAGATCAATAACACTGATGAATATAGCTGCAAAAATCCCCAAGACACTAGCAAACAGGATCCAACACATTAAAAAGATCATACACCATGATCAAGTGGGGTTTATCCCAGGAATGCAAGGATTCTTTAATATACACAAATCAATCAATGTGATAAACCTAATTAACAAATTGAAGGAGGAAAACAATATGATCATCTCAATAGATGCAGAAAAAGCTTTCTACAAAATTCAACACCGATTTATGATAAAAACTCTCCATAAAGTGGGCAAAGAGGAAACCTACCTCAACATAATAAAGGTCATAAATGACAAACCCACAGCAAAAATCATTCTCAATGGTGAAAAACTGAAAGCATTTCCTCTAAGATCAGGAAAAAGGCAAGGATGTCCTCTCTCACCACTATTATTCAACATCATTTTGAAACTCCTAACTACAGCAATCTGAGAAGAAAAATAAATAAAAGGAATACAAATTGGAAAAGAAGTAAAACTGTCACTGTTTGCAGATGACATGATACTATACATAGAGAATCCGAACGATGCCACCAGAAAATTACTAGAGCTAATCAATGAATTGGGTAAAGTTGCAGAATACAAAATTAATGCACAGAAATCTCTTGAATTCCTATACACTAACAACAAAAGATCAGAAAGAGAAATTAAGGAAACAATCCCTTTCACCATTGCAACAAAAAGAATAAAATACCTAGGAATAAACCTACCTAAGGAGGTAAAAAACCAGTATTCAGGAAACTACAAACACTGATGAAAGAAATCAAAGATGACACAAACAGATGGAGAGATGTACCATGTTCTTGGATTCAAAGAATCAATATTGTGAAAATGACTATACTACCCAAAGCAATCTACAGATTCAACGCAATCCCTACAAACTACCAATGACATATTTCACAGAACTAGAACAAAAAAATTCACAATTTGTATGGAAACACAAAAGACCCTGAATAGCCAAAGTAATCTTGAGAAAGAAAGATGGAGCTGTAGGAATCAGGCTTCCAGACTTCAGACTATACTACAAAGCTACGGTAATCAAGACAATATGGTACTGGCACAAAAACAGAAATATAGATCAGTGGAACAGAATACTAAGCCCAGAGATAAACCCACGCATGTATGGTCAACTAATCTACGACAAAGGAGGCAAGGATATACAATGGAGAAAAGACAGTCTCTTCAGTAAGTGATGCTGGGAAAGCTGAACAACTACATGTAAAAGAATGAAATTAGAATACTTCTTAACATCATACACAAACATAAACTCAAAATGGATTAGAGACCTAAATGTAAGACTGGACACTATAAAACTCTTAGAGAAAAACATAGGAAGAGCAATCTTTGACATAAATCACAGCAAAATCTTTTTTCATCGACCTCCTAGAATAATGGAAATAAAAACAAAAATAAACAAACGGGACCTAATGAAACTTAAAACTTTTGCAATACAAAGGAAACTATAAACAAGGCAAAAAGACAACCCTCAGAATGGGAGAAAATATTTGCAAATGAATCAATGGACAAAGGATTAACCTCCAAAATATATAAACAGCTCATGCAGCTCAATATCAAGAAAACAAACAACCCAATCCAAGAATGGGCAGAAGACTTAAATAGACACTTCTCCAAAGAAGACATACAGATGGCCAAGTAGCATATGAAAATCTGCTCCACATCACTAATTATTAGAGAAATGTCAATCAAAACTACAATGAGGTATCACCTCACACCAGTTAGAATGGGCATCATCAGAAAATCTACAAACAACAAATGCTGGAGAAGGTTTGGAGAAAAGGGAACCCTTTTGCACTGTTGGTGGGAATGTAAATTGATACAGCCAACTATGGAGAACAGTATGGAGGTTCCTTAAAAAATTAAAAATAGAATTACCATATGACCCAGCAATCCCACTACTGGGCATATACCCAGAGAAAACTGTAATTCATGAAGATATATCCACCTCAATGTTCATTGCAGCACTATTTACAATAGCCAGGTAATGGAAGCAACCTAAATGCCCATTGACAGACGAATGGATAAAGAAGATTTGGTACATATATACAATGGAATATTACTCAGCCATAAAAAGAATGAAATTGGGTCATTTGTAGAGATGTGGATGGATCTAGACTGTCATACAGAGTGAAGTATGTCCGAAAGAGAAAAATATTGTATATTAACGCATATATGTGGAACCTAGAAAAATGGTACAGATGAACTGGTTTGCAGGGCAGAAATAGAAACACAGAGGTAGAGAACAAACATGGACACCAAGCAAGGGAGGTGGTGGGGGGTGGTGGTTGTGGGATGAACTGGGAGATTGGGATTGACATATATACACTAATATGTATAAAATAGATAACTAATAAGAACCTGCTGTATAAAAAAATAAATAAAATAAAATTCAAAAAAAAAGTAGTAATTCAAAAAGATATACACACCCCTATGTTCATTGCAGCATTATTTACAATAGCCAAGATATGGAAGCCACCTAAGTGCCTATCAATAGATGAATGAATAAATAAGTGGTATAAATAAAAACTGAAGTGTTACTCAACCATAAGAAAATAATGAAATCTTGCCATTTGTGACAACATAAATGGACCTAGAGCGTATTGTGCTAAGTAAAATATATCAGAGAAAGACAAATATCATATATTTCACCTTTATATAGAATAAAATAATAAAGTAAATGAACAACCATAAGGGAAATTGAAAGGAGTGGGGGATGAGTGAAATAGGTGAGGGAAATTAAAAGGTACAACCTTCCAGTTACACAATAAATGAGTCATGTGGGTGATATAAACTGTGTGGGGAATATAGTCAATAATAATGTAATATCTTTGAATGGTAATATATGGTAACGAAACATTGTGGCAAACATTTTGTAATGTATAGAAATATTGAATCACTATTTTGTGCACCAGGAAGTAATATAGGATTGTAGGTCAATTATACTTCAAAAGACAAATGAACAAATAAACAAACCCTTTTTTCAGATTTTTGGATAACAGAGGCCAAGAGTGAGAGGAAGAGAAATTAGAGGAAGGTGTTTCAAAACATACAATCTTCCAGTTATAAGATAAATAAGTACTAGGACAACATGATTAATATAATTAACACTGTGGTATATTATGTATGAAAATTGTTAAGAGAGTAAATCCTAAGAGTTCTCATCACAAGGAAAAATATTTTTTTTCTTTTATTTTGTATCTACATGCAATGATGGATCTTCACTAAACTTATTTTGGTAATCATTTCATCATGTATGTAAGTCAAATCATTATACTGTATACCTTAACCCTATACAATGCTATATGTCAATTATATCTCAATAAAACCCTAAGAGAAAAAAGAAAAATAAAATACTACCTCCCACTAGGAAAGCCATTTGTAGAAACACGAGGGTTATTTTCTGCCAAAAAAAAAAAAATGATATGAACACCTTTTAAAAGTGTTTGTTGATTCTTATTCAAATTTTCACTAACTCCTTAATGATAAGATGAAAAAAAATTATCAGAGTTTTAAAGTAATTTAAGTATTGAACATAACATAACTGTATTTTATATTCTGGCATGGTGAAACAACTAATCTTAGTGCAAGTTCTAAGTAAGAGATTGTATTATGTATACATTAAGTAACTACTCAATAATAGATTTTATTGTGCATAAAATTTCAATTATATAAGACATCAAACAATCGATTTGATATTAGGTAATCTGAGACTGATACATTAATTTAACTTACTAGTGTTCATTTATAAATATATAAAAAGTTAAAAAATAAGTTAAATGACAACTGGGTTTATGTCAATATCGCTTTCAGCTTCTGACTCAAAAGTAGTGTAGATAGAGATAGAATATGGGCTTTGATATTCTGGGCTTCTGTATTGCACAGCTCTAGGGAACACCATCTGGTATCATTTTCCCTCTGCCTGGAGAACTTCCTTTGCCATTACTATGGTACAAGTCTGATGGCAATGAATTTGCTTAGTTTTCCTTTATCTAAAAAATTATGAAGTATGTATCCTACATTTTTGAGAGATATTTTGTTAGGTATGGAATTCTAGATTGACAGGGTTTTTTTTCCATTTTCTTTCATATTTTAAAGATGCTATTTAAAGATGAGGTTGTATGTGGGAGATTAGAGAGAAGATGTTACAAATGACATTGAGGATTCTGACTTGGAATAAATCAGTGGATGTGGACACGTGTAACCGATATTGACTAAGAAAGTACAATAAGTGCAGGAAAATAAAGGACTGTAAATTGGTCAGTCCTATTCACTTCATTCTTTTTAATCCTTTTGCTCTCTGTCTCATATTTACTGACTCCTTCTTAGTTGAAACATCTCTTCAACTGGTTTCTGTTGCACTCATCTTTGCCTCTTGCTTTTCTAACCATTCCTTTTCAGTCTCCTTTGCCAGTGCAACATTTTTATTATCATCCTTTAAAGATTGAAAGATAAGAGATCTCTTCTCATTTCATCTTCTCTTCCTAGGCATTTTCATCCACCCTAATAACTTGACCTACCACATACAATGAATCCAAACTTACATACATCTTCAGGCAAAGTGTCTTTTCTGAGCTTCAGACCCATCAGTCCACTGGTCTACTTTATATTTACATTTATATTGGGTAACTGATAGGCATCTTAATCTTGGACAGCCCAAAATTGAATTCTTGACTTTTCTCTGAAACTTGGTTCCACCAGTCTTCCCTATCTTAGTTAATGGTACAACTCTCTACTCATCTGCTCATACCAAAAACCTAGATTGTATACTTTATATTTTCTTCTTCCTCTTTGGACACTAGCCCATTGGTTTGTACTTGGTAAATATACATATATTGAATCTGTCTGTTTTTTCTTTCCTCACTACCATTAACATAATCTGAGTCATCACCATGCCTTGCCTGAACTAGTACAATGACCTCCTAAAAGTTTTCCCTGTGTAATTCATATCAAATACCCTATCATATCACCTAGAATGATATATTTTTAATGCAGATGTCATCATATTATTTACTGGCTTAAAATTGTCCTGTGTTTTTCTACTGCAATTAGGATGCTATTCAATTCTTCAACAGGGCATAACGGGTCTGTATCATCACTAATCTCATCTTGTGCATTCTTCCTTTATTCACTATATTCCAACCACCCTGGCCATCCTCATGTTTTTCCCCAATGTACAGACTCTGTACAGACTGCCCTCTTGGCCTAGAACGCTTTTTCCCGAGCTCTTGTCTTAATCAACTTCATCTCATCTTTGAGGTTATAACTTAAAATTTACTTCCTCTGGGAACCATTCCTGATCATCCTCCTACCCTTCCTCTTTGCAGGCTAGCTTAGGTATCCTGTGATTCAGTCTCATAATACTTGTACTTTTCCTGGGTAATACTTACAGCAATCAAAATTACTTACTTGTATAATAACTGTGTATTTAATGCCTGACTCTCCTAATGGCAGAGATCACACTTGTCTCACTTAATTTTTTATCTCTGTTATTTATCACTGAACTTGGCACATAAAGAGTGCTGAAAATATTTTTGTGGCTTCATAGACATATGATTCAGTGGCACAATTTGTGATAATATTATCTATTAACAAGACCTAATTCCTTAGGATGGAAAATTGGCAAATGTGATGTGGTTGGCCTAACAGATCTGGGCTGCCTGTTTCCAAATAAACAGTTTAAATTTAACTTCAGACCTTTGGCTATGGATTCTTAAATCTTTAGTCACACTTTAAAATAGCTATTCTTTTGTCCCAGGATTTTTGCCTCCTCAGCTTATCACACCTGCCCTAATCTTTAACTCTGCTTTGATCCTTGATGCATATCACCCTGACCACTTTCACTTATGCTATGTAACCTATTCTTTGTGTCCAAACTCATCCTTACCTGAGTGGGAGAGTTTCATCTTCTCCTTGATACTACTTAAGTTCTGTCCCTTCTGGATTTATTGTGGTCCCAGATTCTTATCTTGTATCATACTAAGACAGAACATTCATCAACCATTGTTAATTCCAGTTATTTTTAAATTGGTATTTTTATTCTGGTGTCCTTGCGAAGCTTACCTCACATCTTTTTTTTTTTTTAACATCTTTATTGGGGTATAATTGCTTTACAATGGTGTGTTAGTTTCTGCTTTATAACAAAGTGAATCAGTTATACATATACATATGTTCCCATATCTCTTCCTTCTTGCATCTTCCTCCCTCCCACCCTCCCTATCCCACCCCTCCAGGCGGTCACAAAGCACCGAGCTGATATCCCTGTGCTATGTGGCTGCTTCCCACTAGCTATCTACCTTACGTTTTGCAGTGTATATATGTCCATGCCTCTCTCGCACTTTGTCACAGCTCACCCTTCCCCCTTCCCATATCCTCAAGTCTGTTCTCCAGTAGGTCTATGTCTTTATTCCAGTCTTACCCCTAGGTTCTTCATGACATTTTTTTTTAATTCCATATATATGTGTTAGCATACGGTATTTGTCTTTCTCTTTCTGACTTACTTCACTCTGTATGACACACTCTAGGTCTAACTACCTCATTACAAATAGCTCAATTTCATTTCTTTTTATGGCTGAGTAATATGCCATTGTATATATGTGCCACATCTTCTTTATCCATTCATCCGATGATGGGCACTTAGGTTGTTTCCATCTCCGGGTTATTGTAAATAGAGCTGCAATAACATTTTGGTACATGACTCTTTTTTAATTATGGTTTTCTCAGGGTATATGACCAGTAGTGGGATTGCTGGGTCATATGGTAGTTCTTTTTGTAGTTTTTTAAGGAACCCCCATACTGTCCTCCATAGTGGCTGTACCAATTCACATTCCCACCAGCAGTGCAAGAGTGTTCCCTTTTCTCCACACCCTCTCCAGCACTTATTGTTTCTAGATTTTTTGCTGATGGCCATTCTGACTGGTGTGAGATGATATCTCATTGTAGTTTTGAGTTGCATTTCCCTAATGATTAATGATGTTGAGCATTCTTTCATGTGTTTGTTGGCAGTCTGTATATCTTCTTTGGAGAAATGTCTATTTAAGTCTTCTGCCCATTTTTGGATTGGGTTGTTTGTTATTTTGTTATTGAGTTGCATGAGCTGCTTGTAAATTTTGGAAATTAATCCTTTGTCAGTTGCTTCATTTACAAATACTTTCTCCCATTCTGAGGGTTGTCTTTTGGTCTTGTTCATGGTTTCCTTTGCTGTGCAAAAGCTTTGAAGTTTCATTAGGTCCCATTTGTTTATTTTTGTTTTTATTTCCATTTCTCTAGGAGGTGGGTCAAAAAGGATCTTGCTGTGATTTATGTCATAGAGTGTTCTGCCTATGCTTTCCTCTAAGAGTTTGATAGGTTCTGGCCTTACATTTAGGTCTTTAATCCATTTTGAGCTTATTTTTGTGTATGGTGTTAGGGAGTGATCTAATCTCATACTTTTACATGTACCTGTCCAGTTTTCCCAGCACCACTTATTGAAGAGGCTGTCCTTTCTCCACTGTAAAATTCCTGCCTCCTTTATCAAAGATAATGTGACCATATGTATGTGGGTTTATCTCTGGGCTTTCTATCCTGTTCCATTGATCTATCTTTCTGTTTTTGTGCCAGTACCATACTGTCTTGATTACTGTAGCTTTGTAGTATAGTCTGGAGTCAGGGAGCCTGATTCCTCCAGCTCCGTTTTTCGTTCTCAAGATTGCTTTGGCTATTTGGGGTCTTTTGTGTTTCCATACAAATTGTGAAATTTTTTGTTCTAGTTCTGTGAAAAATGCCAGTGGTAGTTTGATAGGGATTGCATTGAATCTGTAGATTGCTTTGGGTAGTAGAGTCATTTTCACAATGTTGATTCTTCCAATCCAAGAACATGGTATATCTCTCCATCAATTTGTATCATCTTTAATTTCTTTCATCAGTATCTTATAATTTTCTGCATACAGGTCTCTTGTCTCCTTAAGTACGTTTATTCCTAGATGTTTTATTCTTTTTGTTGCAATGGTAAATGGGAGTGTTTTCTTGATTTCAATTTCAGATTTTTCATCATTAGTGTATAGGAATGCAAGAGATTTCTGTGCATTAATTTTTTATCCTGCAACTTTACCAAATTCATTGATTAGCTCTAGTAGTTTTCTGGTAGCATCTTTAGGATTCTCTATGTATAGTATCATGTAATCTGCACACAGTGACAACTTTACTTCTTCTTTTCTGATTTGGATTCCTTTTATTTCCTTTTCTTCTCTGATTGCTGTGGCTACCTCACATCTTATTTGCTGGTCCTTGCTGCTGTAGCGCAGTGCTTTTCAAACTTTACATGACATGGATCATTTGGTAAACTCTTTTAAAATACAAATTCCCAGGCCTCACTCTAAGAAATTCTGATATGTAAAATCTGCGTTGAAGCTTCCAAATTTGCATTTCTACCAAAATCCTGGGTCATTATGCTGATGTTGATAGTCTTAGAATCATACTTTGAATAGCACTACTGTAATAGTTTGTCAACGTTTGTTAAAATCTGGTGGAAGGTGGCTGTCTGAGGTTGTGAAAACACTACAATTGCTTTAACTTTTCTTAGATCTGGTAATCATGATCTAAGCTACTTCCCTATTTTCACTGTTGAAGCCATCAGACTCCTTCTACCACCCATGAAGACTTATCTGCTTAAAAACTCTCTTCTCTAACAAATATGCCTGTTTATGTTTTCTTTTATAAATATTTAAGAGCATAGTTTTATTCTGATCATGTGTCATTGACTGCAGCCAATTTGTTTTACATTAGAAGATGTGCACTTTAGTGGTTAAATGCACATTTCATGAGCTGTAGCATGCAGTTTGTCCCTAAGCCTCACATATATTAGCTGTAAATTCAGTTTATTCATTAGTAAAATTAGAAAGATAATAATAGCCTCATCATTAATATCTATTTTATAGCAATGTTGTATTGATTGGTTAAATGAAAGAATTTGGAAAAAACAGTATTTTCCTGTGCAGAGTGCAGAAAATTACTAAAACTGGTACTATATTTTATGCTTATTTTTTCTCAAAGCATTTAAACCTGGCATAAATTAATGTTCAATAAAAGCTTAAAATTACAAGACTTAATTGTGTCATAATAGTTATAAACACAGTTTTGTTTAAAATTTGTAATAAGTCTTGATTTAGTCAGGCTGCTCCAGAGAAACGAACAATAGAACCAACATAATATGTGTGTGTGTGTGTATAACATATAGAATACATGTATAGCATATATATGTACAGTATATAGGATATATATGTGTTTATATATAAAAAGATTTATTCTAAGGTATTGGCTCAGTTGACTGTGTGTGTCAGGCTGGCAAGTAAGAAATCCCTAGAGTAAGCAAGAAGGCTGGAAACTTGGCAGAAGCTGATGCTACAGACTTAAGGCAGAATTTCTTCTTCTCTGGGAAACTTCAGTGTTTCCTCTTAAGGCCTTCAAGTGATTGGTTGAAGCCCTCCCTCCTTATGGAGGATAACTTACTTATTTAAAGTCAACTGATTTTAGATGCTAACCACATTGACAAAATACCTTCATAGCAAAGCCAAATTGGTGTTTGATTAAACAACTAAATGTTACAGCCTAGTCAACTGACACATAAAACTAGCCATCATAACTCCTTTATATCTACAGGACAAAAATCAAATTCTCTCTTTGTATTTAAGGATCTCCATGATCCAACTCTCTTTCTTTCTTCTAATTTCTCCCTCCTCAGCTGTGAGACTCCTTTTCCATGTTCCATCGTTTTCAATTATTCATCTCCATGGGAAGTACTTTCCCTTTTTTGTCTCATAGTCATTGTAACTTTCCTGCATCCCTCTGTTATAATCTTCTGTACATGTAATAATTTTTCTCTACTTGTTTAGAGCTCCTTGGTTGTGGGAACTATGCTTTCTTTTTATGTCTATCCCCTACAGAGACTTTTCACTGTGGCACTCAAAAGACATTTGTTGATTTATTATCTCCCAACAAAAAAGTTTCAAATAATGGCTTTATCGATGATGTAAAACTTAATTCCCTTCATTTGAAGGAACATTTTAAAAGTGTAACGCACTGGCAAATTGCCCATACCCTGTTTTATAATGATATAATTTACCAAAAATATAATATTTAATAAATAAGACATTTAATATTTTGGCAATATATTGTGTGGATAAAATACCAGGTGGACATAATTTTAATGACAATATTATGAGTTGAGTTTTACTGAATTATATATTTTCTCACTATCCATAAAAAAAAAAGGAGCAGTTATTCATTTTCAAATTCAAGGGGCAAGGTATAAAACAGCAGGAACTCAGGCAATTCAGCAATCCATCTATCTTGAGAGGAATAAAATGTTATCCCACTCTGTACTGGCTGGCACAGCTCTTCACCAACAATCCCCCATTTAGGTATAAAAACAAACTGGCCTTTGTGTTTTGTTTATGCTGTCACCAGGACATTACTCTCAAAGCACTTCAGCAATACAAAAATAATGTTGCTGTCTCTTACAGGAATAGCTAAAAAATATTCATGAAAAGTGCTACTCGAAGAACATATTTATCTCAGGTGGTTTCTTCATTGTGCAAGGACAGTTATATTAAACTAAACTCTATTTTGTCAAGGTCCTGAATATTTTTTCATTTTACATACTTCTAGGTAAAATCCTGAATTGTGGAACATTTATTAGATATGTATAAGAGAAGTGATATAAATTTACCGACATGAACTTCCTCCAATATGATAATTGAATCAATGTCCTAGTTTCAAAAGAAACAAATCAATGCCCATATGTATTTAAACTGGCTTGCTAGGGAAAATGGTCCAGCTTTGGTCACAAAGAGCATTCATAAATGGAACATTGGGAATTCCAGACCATAGAAGAGAATTTGAGATGTATTGAGCGGTAATAGAGATCAGCATTAATGCTGCCTGTACTTATTTCTAGATCAAGGTGATAAACCAGGAGCAATACAGTGACATGGCTTAAGGAAAATCAAAGATAAATTGATGACATTTTAAAAGTGATCACCTTTTCATTGGTTAAAATGTAAAAAGGAACTAGTTGATAAACTACATACATATCATGTGCATTAACGTGTGTAATAATTCTAAATTTGTCAAATACAGCACTTAAAAGAGTAGAAAATTATTAGTTCTAACTGAAGTGAGTAATAAGAATTGCGAACAACATAAAATAAAGATTTGAGGAAAGTGCTCCTTCCTAACCTCAGCCATAGACTAGTGGTAAGCCTCTTTTATAAGCTGTGTCTGAAAGGAAAAAGCAGGGTTCAATCCTGTGGTGACAATCCTCAGCTGGCTGAGAATAAAGGCCCAGCCCTTAACTGCTGCAAAGGATCCTCCCTCAAGTTTGGGTTAGGGTCGTGGTTCCTTGGGAAATAGGCAGAACTGATTTCCTAGGATCTTTTAACATAGAAGAAATTTTAAAAGAAGGTTAAGAAAGAGAGTTGAAGAGAAGAATTTATGGAGAAATAGGAGACTTACATTGCTCCCCTGCCTCTGTTTGGTGTTGGTAGGGTATAGGAGAGTTGGACAGAAAACCCTCCCTTGAGATTTGGATGTGATTTTGAATGTGGGGTGCTGGCTCTCCTTCCTGCTTGCAAGTTACTGAGCAGCAGAATCCCAGATATTTCCAGTGTTGTCAGAGCCTGGGAACTGGACAGATGGGAGATGGCCAAAAGGCACAGACAGGGAGAAGAGAGCAAAGCCCACTCTAGTTTCCTCTGGGACTCCACGATGCATGGCAAGAACTGTAAGTTTCCTGTTAGTTAGGTAGTCTACGACCACAGTTGGAAGCTGTAACTTAGGGAACAGTCTTGTAAGAGGTATCCTGGTAGAATGAAGTGATAGTATCACAGATGTAGGGACGGTTCTCTGAGATAAGAGGGGAATGTGGTTTCCTATCCATAAGACTGTCCATCTCAGAAGCTGCAGGGGGAACTCACTGACTCCTACACATCATCTGTGTTACCCTTTAGAGGCAGCTAAGGGTATCAGCTGGATAGGACAAGCTCCAAAGACCAGCCGGACGCAGGGCTTAACAGCAGGACTCATACATATTTGTAGGAGTCTCCCATGTACTAGAATTTGCTGCTGGAAAGAATCTCAGAAACATGGTGAGAAAAGTGCCACCCTTCTTCTGATTTATAAACACAATGTATTTTGACATGAGTTATATCAGCAGCTAGTGTGCTTTGTTGGTACGTATACTTGTGGTCCTTCTAAAAAAGTATAATTATTTATTTCATAAGAATTGGTGTCAAGTCAGATCCCTTACCACACCATATTTATAGAATTATATTTTCAAATATAAAAGAAAAAAATTATATTTATGTCTGTAATATTTTATCTTGTTTTGAGCTCAGTGTTATAATTGCTGCAATAAATTGAATATTGATTCTGTTTTCCAAAGTATTAGCTACTGGGCTATATAATGGCAAGTTGTTATATTTAACTTTCCCATGTTTGCACTGTACTTTGTAGAATGTGATTTAGGCTACCACTTTCATTGTATAAACCTAGAACTACAGCTCTGACACCAAACTTAACAAGGAAAGCACAGAAGGGAGAAAAAATAGATGTGATTGTAAGTGCTAAAAAATAAAACCCTAGAAAATCAAATGAATTAAAAGAATACTTTTTGGGTGGAAGGACAGTTTGATGAATTATTATAACACTCTAGTAAAGATAGATTCAATGTGGACCGTGGAAAGGGAGAAAAATTAAGCTGAGTGAGAGAGGGGCAGGCAGCCACTAGACTTCAATAGATGAAGTGAGTACTAGTAACACTAGCCCAGGGCAGCACCCAAGTGTGGATTTCAGTAAAATGAATAATAGATTTGTACAAGTCATGGGTCTATGGAGGTATTTCCAGATTAAATGGAACAAGGAAGGTTAAAGTAGCAAATATTAAGGATGTAAATCTAAAATGTAAGAATCTTACAAATGTTCATATACCTGAATATAAGAACATTGCAAGGATGTTAAAAATAAAATTATCTTTAAGTGAAACATTAGGAAAAAAAACATGTAACTAAGAGAAGTGGCCAAATTATATAATATTAAAAAATGGTTTTGAAAAATTTGTGGCATGAAAAGTTTCAAAATTCAACACACTATAAGAGGAACTAAAAAAATAGAATTCTAAAATGTATGTATCTGTGACTTCAAAATATCTCAAGATGTTAACAAAAGTTTATTATTGAGAGGTGATATTATGAGTTATTTCACTTATTCTCCATTTTTTTCAAAATAAGAGTGCATTTTTTAAATTAAAGGGCTCTTATTATAGAGCACTTACACAGTTATTTCCTCTAATCATTATAATAATTTTTTTATTGTTACCCTTTGTGCTACAGGAGGCACATTGAATGGCTTGTCTATACTCTTACAGGTGTCAGCAGAGACTTAGAATTCAAATTTAAGTTCCCTTCAGTTCCTTTCAGTGCAACACATACTAATGTGTTCTTGCCTCACCATTTATGAGAAGGAATGAAACCCATCATTTCAAGGGCTTGTGAAAATTTCTAAGCAATTTAAGTGTTATTGACTAATAGGTGATTCAGGAATCAAAATGCAAATATATATGTTAGAATTTCATATCCTTTCCATGCCAAGCTTCTGCTCAGAATAATAATTTAGTATGATAGCAGAAAGTCATACAAGGAAATTTAAAAAGAAGATTATATTATCTACATATGGAAAAATAAACTTCAAAGTAATAACTAAATCAATAATTACATAGTAATTAATATTTTTCTGTAAGGTATTATGCTGAGCCTTAAAAAATGTACAAGACATAACTCTCTTCCCTTATTGGTTTTATAATCTCACTTATGAAATTTATGTGAATAATCAAAATAACAGTAAAGCTTTAAACTAAAAATTAAGAATATAAGACAAAGGAGAAAATTGGAATCTATTAAGTGTCTACTAAATAGTGGGAACTGATAGGCATTTGCTATGTGTCATCTCATTTACTCTCTCAGCAACAGGATGTACAATGTAATTGATGAGGCAGAACCTAAGAGGAAGAGAAGAAGCTTCTCTAGTGAAGTCAGTAAGTCATCTAGAGAGAATCTCTTTTTAAAGAGTCATGTGATTTGTCCTTAGTAACCTAGTAGGTACCTATCTTCCTGGGGAAAGATTATTTAGAACCTTTTCTATTATTTAGAACCTTTTATGACCTGCTAAAATATGGCTCACCTCCCACAAGAGCGGGTCACTAAGTTTTCCAAGAGGTTTCTTGGGGTTGGAGAATATCCTTTTGTGATTTAGTGTTATTGAAACCTCCTTAAAGGATTTCTGTTTCTGACTGAGGTTGTCAGAAGGAAAGGATATCAGGAACCTCAACAAGGTCACCCTGTGGCAAGGGAGTACAAGGCCATTGACCCAAGCTCAGAACCATAATTTAGAGATTCCTGGAGAAAGGTTGAGGCTGGCAGCCTTTCCTGTCCTGGCCAATATATGATGGTGGGAATTGCAGGAATGATAGCTGATGACAAATAGAATTATTAAGTCCACAGTGTGCAGGGATCAGTTCAGACAGGACATCCCTGTAGCAGTGCAAAATCACCAGGTGGAATCTGCTGGGGGATCAGTTTTCCACAGCAGCTCCAAGTATGCTGACAGAAAGCAATGGATGGACTCCCCTGTTTTCTTTCTGCTTGGGATTTGGAAGCAGGGCAGACTACATTAGACAGAGTGATCCTCTGGGAATCTTCAGCAATGGGAGTGAGAGCAGCAAGGACCTCAGGAGGGAGGCATTGGACTTGCTGCTAATATGGGCATGCCAAGTTTCAAGTTATGTGAAAAAAAAATAAAAGAGATGTGACTGCATTTGAATTCCAGTTGCTTTTTTTCTTTTTTTATCATGGGAAGAAGGCTCAAAAATGACACATAGCTTGCCTAATCAGGCACAGTTAGTAATTTGCAAAACTAGAATTCAAACCAATCCTGTTTGACACTAATCTTCTATCCTCTACAAAAGGGATGTCATAGACATTATATATTTTCCAGATAAAATTATACCTCTAGCAAAATTTAGTAAATTATTATTCACTAGTAATTAGTAAAATGTTTTCTTAAACTCCAGATGAATGCTGTTGTGCAATTCTGGGAGAAAATAAAGCTTATGTTTGCTTTATGAAAAGTTCACAGTCATTTTATTTTACTTTTCATTGAATCTCAGGCACTAAATCCCCTGTTTCTTCCTGGATTTTCTTTTATTGAAGAAAACAATTATTGTTTTGATAAAATGGAATAAAAATTCATGCAATTTTCTTACATTAGCCATGCTCAAAAAATAAAGCCACAGCTTTTAATATATATTCAATAATTCATTCTAATATAATTAATGAGAAACTTTATTAAGCATATAAAATAATTCAGTTGTGCAACAGAAATAACAAGGCGAGTCTGCCAAAATTCATTATAATAAATAGTATTTAATGGCACTGAAAGATACACTAGGGCTATAGTGTTTTTCCCATTGTTCCCAAAAGTGCCAAGTGCAAGAGTGAGCACATATTTGGTGTTAAACAAACTACTTTTGATTGATGATAGCTGATAAGTCCTGAGCAAACTGTAGCATTTAGGAAGGTGCATGGAATTGTTGAAAATCATATAAAAGTTATAAAGATATCAAGGTTTATGACCGGCAAGAAAATGAGAGGAGTTACGTTATAAATAAAAAAGGTGTGACTTTATGCTTACAACCTCTAATTCATGAGAGATTGATATAAGTAGATAACTTGACAGGGATGGATTTTTTTTTTTATATCCCCAATGCCTAGAATAGAATCTGCATTCTAGTGAGCATCACAGGGAGCTGATAATGAATATTTGTTGAATAAATCGATAGTTACATGTGTTATACTTTTATTTATGCTCATATTTGTTAGATATTAGAAATACTACACAGTATTTAAAGGTTGAATGAAGAAATACAAATAAGCCTTCACAAAAACACACATAACTGGAAGAAGAGAGTAGCGTGAGGTACAGACTGCTCACAGAAAAGTGGAATCCTCTGGTAGATCCCATATCCCGGTAACTCTGGCTTCCATTTTAGCTACTTAGAAGTTGACCATTAATCTAATCACCTTCCATTTAACAGTGCTGTCTTGTTTCTCTAGCTGCTTCCAGTTCTTCTTTTAGTGTTGGCATTCTGCAGTTTCATTTTTATGTGTTTACACATAAACTTTCTTATAATTTATCCTGTCTCAGGTTCCTTAGTCTTCCAAGATCTGAAGATTAAGTATTTTTCAACAATTCTCTGCTGTTACTTCTTTAAGTATTTCTTCCTCTTCCTTATATCTATTTTCTGATTTTAGAACACTAATTACATGTTTTGCATCTTTTCATTCTGTTCATCATCTGTTCCATGGTCCATAGTCTCTCTGGTAATTTGCATTTTTTTCTTTCTGTGATCTTTCTGTCTTTGATAATTATTTCTTTGGATCACAAATTTAGCTGGGTCAATTCTATTAAACTGATTTTTAAGTGTATAATTTCAATTATAATATGTTTCATTTCTATTATTCTTTTCCAAATCCACTTCTCATTTTTACATTGTCTGGTTCCTTGCTCATATTTTCAGTCATTTTTTTCTTTAAATATATTTTTGGTAGTTAGAATAATGGTCCTCCTTCCACTCCTAAGATGTCCATGACCTAATCCTCAGAAACCTGCAAATATGTTACCTTAACTGGGAAAAGGGGCTTTGCAGATGTGATCAAGGTAGTGTCCTTGAAATGGTGAGATTATCCTGGATTACCTGGATGGTCCCAATCCAATCACATGAGCTCTTGAGAGCAGAAGAGGAAGGCAGAAGAATGGGTCAAGAGATGCAATGTGAAAAGGACTTAGCCCAGTGTTGCTGGCTGTAGAAAGGTAAGGAAGAGGCCATAAACCAAGAAAGGCAGCAGCCTTTGGAAGCTGGGAACAACCTTCAGTTTATAGTCAGCATGAAAATGGGGACCCCAGTCTTACATCCACAAGGAATTGAACTCAGTCAGTAATGTGAATGGGCAGAAAACTGATTCTGCCTTACAGCTTCCAGAACATATCTGCCACCCTTAATTTCAGTCCAATGAGAACTGTACTGTACTGAACTTCTGTTCTATAAAACTATAAAATAATTAACTTATGCTGTTTTAAGCCACTGTTTGTAATAATTTTTAGCAGCAATAGAAAATTAATATAGATTTTAGTACTAGAATTGAGGTGTTTCTGTAACAAATATCTAAAAATGTGAAATTGATTTTGGTATCAGGCAATGGGTACAGGCTGGAAGAATTTTATGAAGTATGGAAAAAAAGCCTAGTTTTCTTTGAATAGACTGTTAGCAGAAATATGGACATTAAAGAATGTCCATGAGGGCTCAGAAGGAAGTAAAGAGCATTACAGAGAAGTCCTAAATTGCCTCATAGAAAATATAAATGGTCATGAACAAACTATTAATAGAAACATGGATTTTAAGAATGCTGCTGGTGAGGGCTCAGAAAGAAATGAGAACATGTTATTGGAAACCAGAGGAAAAGGGAGTTTTGTTACATAGAAATCTTAGCAGGCTTGTGTCATGCAGTTATATGGAAAACAGAACTTGTAAGCGATGAACTTGGATATTTAACTGAGGAGATTTCCAAGTAAAGTGTTGAATGTGCAGACTGATTTCTTCTTTTCCCTTAGAGTAAATGCAAGAGGAAAGAGATAAACTGACAGAGGAACTGTTAAACAAAAAGGAATCAGGACTTGATGATTTTGGAAATTCTCAGCCTTCCCATATGGCAAAATGTTAAAATTAAGATATTCATTTAAATTTATTTAAAAATTAAGAGATTATTTTTCTGAGCTATTTCAGAAAGATTGAAAGATCAGAGTAATCAGTAACATAAAAGACTCTTTGAAAAAATTAAGGAAGTTACCATAAATCCCATCAGTCATCTCATCAGAAGCCAAAAGTAGAGATTTTCTTGGAAAGATCTGCGCATGAGCCTCTTTGTCTAATGGATTGAATCCTTGTGACATCTATGGAAAATCCACAGAGCTCTTGAGACTCTTATACAAGCAGAGACACTGCCAACTTGGACTGAAGAGGTCAGAGAGATATGATGTGAGAAAGTCTCAACCTGCCTTTGCTGGCTTTGAAAGTAAAAAAGGGGCCCAAAGTCAAGTCATGTGGCAGCATCTGGAAACTGGGAGAAACCCTCAACCTAGAGCCAACAACAAAACAAGGAGCTTAGTCCTATAACCACAAAGAACTGACTTGTGCCAACAACCCAGATGAACAAGAAATTAATTCGATTCTCCCTAGAGCCTCCAGAATGAATTGCATCCTGCCTATACTTTGAGTTTCATCTGGTGACACTTGTACAATTTGTTGTATTATGACACTAAGTGTGTGGTAATTTGTCATAGAAAATAAAAATAGCAATAGAAAATTAATTTCTCTTTTAATTTTAGAATATTCAACATACTCCTTTTCTGAATCTGATCATTCCAATACAATGTATCTTTGTAAGACTATGTCTTCTGTATGGTTTTTTTCAGCTTTCTCTCAAGTCTAATTTATTCTTTATGCTTTGCAACTTTTAAATTAGTAACTAATTATTTTAGAAATTTATCTTGGGAACATTCAATTTGGATTCACAAAGCAAGTGATTTATTTTGCTTCTACTCACTGACTGTGAATCTGGAACCACTCTAAATTACTGGATAAAGTTCATTGATCACACAGGTAAATTCTGCCACCAAGTCTCAGTGAAAGCCATCTAATAATTCGGAGTTCTAAGGACAATTCTGTGTCCCTCCACCCAGTGCAGTGTCTAGATAGGTATGTTTTTTTGATGTACCTTCTTGGTGGTAGGTTTATTTTGTATAGACCTTTATTCTTAGAGTGTTGTCCTTAAGGGTTCTGATTCTCTGAGAGAGACACTTCTATCAGACTACAACTAGAGTTAGCCCTTTGCTTCATCTTCTGTCCCAGTGTTTCCCTTCCTTACCTCTTGGGTTTCTTTTTTCACTTCGTTTTTGTCCCCTTTGGATTCTTTGCTTTCTTACCCTTTCAGAAAAGCATTTAAAAAGAAGTATTTTACAGTCATATTTTTAGAGTTTTTCATTTAACAGCTGCCAGAAAAGGAACGCTCTATAAATTATTTTTAATTCTACTTAAGTTTAGTTTCTAAAACTTGAAGTGGGCTTCCCTGGTGGCGCAGTGGTTGAGAGTCCGCCTGCCGATGCAGGGGACACGGGTTCGTGCCCTGGTCCGGGAAGATCCCACATGCTGTGGAGCGGCTGGGCCCGTGAGCCATGGCTGCTGAGCCTGCGCGCCCGGAGCCTGTGCTCCACAATGGGAGAGGCCACAACAGTGAAACGCTCGCGTACCGCAAAAAAAAAAAAAAAAAAAAAAAAAAAAAAAAAAAATTGAAGCAATACAGTTTGTTGCCTGTACAAGGGTTTTATTACCTTAAGTAAAACTGTTACCAAAGTGATAGTTTTTTCATTCAACTTCTTCATGCATTTAACAAGTACAGGGCTTCCCTGGTGGCGCAGTGGTTAAGAACCCGCCTGCCAATGCAGGGGACACAGGTTTGAGCCCTGGTCCGGGAAGATCCCACATGCTGCGGAGCAAGTAAGCCCACGTGCCACAACTACTGAGCCTGCCTGCCACAACTACTGAAGCCTACATGCCTAGAGTCCGTGCTCCACAACAAGAGAAGCCACCACAATGAGAAGCCCACGCACTGCAAAGAAGAGCAGCCCCCACTCACCGCAGCCAGAGAGACAGCCCCAGCACAGCAGCAAAGACCCAACACAGCCAAAAATAAATAAATAAATAAATTTAAAAATAAAACCAGAAACAAGTACAGTTCCTGATGGTACTAATGTCAAGAAAAATTAGCAGACCACAGGCAATATGTTTCACATTTTAAGTCTCTACTTTCTAAAAATGTATTGATAGCACTATATAAAGACTCTCCTCCAGACTCCAAATATAGAAAAAAAAAAAAAAAACAAAACAGTCTTTGAGAATCAAACTCTAAGAAATTCAATTAGTCTTTGTACTGCTTTTATATTTTAAATAAACATAATTAAGCTCAAATCTTTAGATTTAGAAAGTATGTTTACTTTTTGATTTGTAAATTAAAGATCTACATTTCCTTGATGATATTTACAACCAGTCTTGATCCACTCAATCAGAAGTAATCCAATCCTTTGTCCTTCCATAACAAGGGATTACGTTATGATGTAATAATTTGTTTATATATTTGGTTTTGTTTTTTTTTTTAACTAGACTGTGAGCATCTTGAAAAGAGAAGCCATATGTATTAAAAGTATTGTAATGGGCCCAGAATTTAGCACTGAATTTAGGTACTGAATAGATATTTGATGAATTTAATCTATGAGTGAGTATGTTTAGTACAATGTAAGAAGTTTATAATTCTGTATACATATTATTTTAACCTGTATTTTAAACTAATATTAGGGAAAAATTTTTTAGTATTACTAGAAATATTATAGAATTGTAGGCCAGCATTAGTGAGAGACATCACTCCAAATGAAGTAATTTGTACTCTAAGTAGAGATTCCCTTCTTTCTTTCTTTTCTTGTTTACCATCTAATTCACATATTTCATTGCACAATGAATGAATGAGAGCTTAGATTCTTAAATAAAAGTAATTTAAAATTGTATTTTGCCTGAAGCATTGTTAACAGGATAATGGTAACGCCCAATGAAAGAAAATCCTTAAAGTAAAAGAAGTAACATTGTCAGCATTTAAAATAAATGTTTTCCAGAGCTGATTTTTAAGTAATTTGCATTACTTACTTTTAAAAGAAATACACTATGTTGCCAAACAAAGAAATAAACAAAATCCCAAAACAATAATCCAAAACAAATAAAACCTTTGAGAATTTAGTGTTACATATAGAAGGCATACAAGTTACATCTTCTTACATATATTTTTCAAGCTTACACCCCTATATTTTGTTCTTAAAATGTTCAACTGAAAATGGTGTTTAAATATCAGCCATATGTTCTTCTATTTTTATACTAATCCTTCCAGAGTAATCACCCCCTCTAAAGTAATAAATACATTTAATGGAATTAGGACCCAATCTTCACCCCTTTCTTCATTTAACTTTCTATGTCCTGTAAGAACTGTGAATGTGGGTCCCCTTCAATATTTCAGATGCAAAATAGAGAAACCAAACTCATTCTGTTCTCTAACAAAATAGTTTATATTCCTTTTCTATCAGTTTTAAAATTTTTCCTTTTTTTCTGTGAGAATAATCTTAAAACCCTCTCTGTTCTTCCTTCCTTTATTCCTCTTATCTAATCTATCATAAAGAGCTGTCATATTTGTTTGCTTCCAGGTCTTCTGGCCTCTATTAGAATTAGGACATCACTTCATGTCTTGACAGGACTAGATAATTTTCAAAGATCCCTTTTAATTCAATACTTTTTATCTTTTTTAACTGATCACCCTGACCACATTGTGGATTCTTGTACCCAACTCCAATGGCAATAATCCAATTTAGTAGTTTGCAGGTAGAGGACACTAGAGATGAAACTGGAACAGTCACTCAATATTATCTATCAAAGTATGTCCGTAATCTCAATCTGCTCTGGCTATACAATTTTTATTACATTTTTCTCAAATGCTCTTCATTACAACTTGTCACTCTAGTACACTGCATATCTATAGGATCTTTCACGCTTTTGTTAACGGTCGTCAAAGCACAAAACTCCCTTCTCATTGTCTCTTCAGTAGAAAATTTGCAAAATTCGGTTTAACTCTTATCTTTTCCAGGTAGTTTACACAGTGATAAGAAACCAAAATTTGGGCGTTAGTTAGGCCTCAGCTTGTAACTGTGCCACTTACCAGCTACATAACTTTAACCAGCCTCAGGTTTCTCATTCAGCCCATATTTGATAACTCATTCCAACCTCTATTAACTCAGGATTAATTGTCCTTTACTTGTTTTATGTATTTACACAGTGATTTACTTGTATGGCTATTGTGCGAGAGGGCACTGAAAGGACATTTAATAAGTAGTCATCAAACAATTTATCACGTTTTGATATTTTTGAAGTTGAGAAATAACAGATAAAACAGAACCAATAACATTGAGTGTTTATCATGAACTGGAAAATTTCTCCATGCTCAGTTACTAAAAATACATTTGAATATTCTATTACACACTGTTTTGGCATAATTTTTATTCTTTAAAACTAAAATACATGTACATAAACATACACATCCCCCGAGTAAACAGCTTACCTTAAGATTGTTCTGAATTTGGCTTCAGAAACTATCCAAAGCAGATATCTACAAGTCAATAATTATGAAACTACAGTCAGTTAGCTTGAATATAAAGGTGCTTTTACTTTTAGCAATGATTTTTAATATTTTCTACAAAAAATTACTAGCATATTCATCATCTAGAAGTTTTTGTTTATTGCCTTGACCACTAAAGTTTTGGAATATTCATAAAATATATTTTAAAAATCAGTAAACACTTTTAAGCTAAAGGAATTTGACTTGTTTCACTATTTGCAAAGCCTATTGATGGGTTATATCCCAAATATCATCTTATTAAGCATTATTGAATTATATTAAAAATTAACAATTTAAATAAAGCTATAATAATAGGACTGTTGAACTTGACCCATTTTATGATAATGAACACTAGACTAAAATATACTATAGGAAGCATGTGTATATACCATATGCACCACACATAACCATATATATATGTGTGAGTGTGTATTCTAAATGTATGTTTACATATTGATAGAATGGTATTACACACACACACACACACACACACACACACACACAACATAAGTAAATTTAAGGAAAAAAACACAGGTAGACCTAAATAATTTGGTAAAGTAAACCAAGTATTTGGGTGTAATTTAATGGATCAAATTCAACCGAGCTCAAGTGTTTGGATAACCTGATATTTTGGTGATATTAACAATAACAGCAGCAAAAGTCATGTTGTGAGTTTTATAGTTTAAAGAACACTTTCTCACATTCTTGTTCAAGTCTTCAGTAACCCTCATGATCACAAATGTGTTCCCTCCCAAATACTAATAAGGTAAGCTTGGTCTGAATTAACAGAGGTAGTTACATAGGAAGCTTGCCCCTCAAATCCCCATTCTGAGATTAGTCTTTACATTTAAAATACAAGCTATGTCATATTCCCTCATAAACAAAACACACTTGAAATCTATGAAATATAACTTTTCATGTGGCTGAAGCTCTTCTTTTAGATCTTGTCTCAAACATCCCTTCTTCAGAATGATGGCAGATATTAATCAAATAATGACTCAAATCAATATATAACTATACGTTAATTAAATGTGATGAAGAAGACTCATGGTAATTTTGAGTATAATGAGGATGCTGATTTAGTTTGGAGGGAATAAAATTTAAACTCAGAATGATCAGGCAAAGACAGAGCAGGGAAGAGAGAGAGTGGCCAGTTTTGAAGGACTGGCAGGTGCACAGTGCTGAGGCATGAAGGAGCGAGGCACCATGGAGGAGCAAGAAGAAGGCCATAAGGCTAAAGCACAGACTGGGAGGGGTGAGTGGGGGTGTACAGAGCTGGAGAGCTCCGGCAGGGGCATGGCAGGTTATGAAGAAGATTTGTTTTTATCTTACATATTACAAGAGACCATTGAAAGGATTTCTGCAGATGAGTGACATAATAAGGTTTCCTTGAAGAGGGTAGCTCTGAGAGGAGGAAAAAAGTGGAGGAAGAGTGAATGTTGGAACCCAGTGAAGAGTTATTGCTCTAGTTCAGGAAAGAGAGGTAGTGGCTTTGACTTGAGTGTTTGCAAAAGATATTGAGAAAATGGATTTATTTTAATAAGTTTTGTGTGATACAGTATAATCTGTCTCTCTAACTTGATTATAAGTTCTATGAGGGCAGAGACTGTATCTTTTTACTGACCATTATATCCTCTGTCATCATATGCTTTGTACATAGTTGATACTCCAAAAAATAATTTTTTAATGAATGAATGGTAGGAAAGGAAGATAAAATTGGAAAGCATAAGGAACTATTATACTATAATAGTATAATTGTACTATTTACTGTGATAAGAATCACTAGAAAAGATCAGGTTTGCAAGTGAAGTCATCAGTTTAGATTTAAAAAGTGCAATTTTTTGGAAAAGCAATATCTACCATAAGAATATCAGTAATTGTGTGATGTCATGGGAGTGGATGCAATATCTATGGGGAGAAAATAGATTAATAATGATAACTGAAAATTTGCAGGCTCTTACTATGTATCAGGCATAGTTCTAAGGATTTTACATGTATGAATCCCATTAGTCCTCAAAATAACTCCACAAAGAATATTTTATTTATTATCCCACTTTAAAGATGCAAAAACCAAGGTACAGAGAAATTATATAACTTGCCTAAATTCATGCAGCTAGTAAATGGCAGAACTAGGATGTGATAGGCAGAATTCTAAGATGGCCTCAAACACTCCTAACCCCTGGTGTACGTACCTTGTACACACAATTTCCTCTCCTGTGCAGGGCAAAAGCTGTAAATGTGGTGGGATACAATTCCTACTATTTAGTTATTAATCAGTTAACTTTGAGTTAAAAACAAAAGGGAGATGATGTAGGCCTAGCCTAATCAGTTCATCCCTTTAAAAGAACATCAAATTGGAAGTGTTAGAAGGTCTAGGTAGGGGGTCACATGGCAGAGAATCACAGGCAGCTTCTAAGAACTGACACTAGACCCTGGCCAACAGCCATCAAGAAGATGGGACCTTCAGTTCTACAATCACAAGAAATTAAATTCTGCCAACACTAGTGAGCTTGGAAGAAGATTCAAGCCTCTCAGATGAGTCCTCAGCCCTAGCCTCCAGCTAGATTTCAGCCTGTTGAGACCTTGAGCAGAGGACCCAGCTGAACTCCACCCAGATTTCTGTCCTGCAAAATTGTGAAATGCTAAATGAGTGTTGTCTTAAGCCACAAAGTTGTGGGAATTTGCTACACAGCAACAGGAAACTAATGCACAGGATTAAACATAGGTAGTCGGTTTATGTAGCCTGTGTTTTTAAAGACTTAGCTGTACTGCATAAGGTACGAGAGTTGGGAAGTGAGAAGAGAGGCTAATGCCAGCAGAGCCCTGGAGAATGCAGGCATGCACAGAAGAAAATGAACCAGCAAGGGAAACTGAAGAGAAACAAAGAAACTCAGGAAAATCCAACAGAGTATGGCATGATGGAAGACATGAAGAAGGATCTGTGGAAGGAGGGACCTTGACCAGGCAAGAGTATGGAGGCTGCAGAGAACAAGTCTGATGAGGACTGAAGCATGTTTGCTGCATTCAGTAAGATAGAGGAGGCTGTTATGAGCTTTCCACTGGTCAACTGAAAAGTGCAGCTGGCATTTAGAATACCTCCCTTTTTTTTTAATTAAGGGGAAAAACCATGTGTTTGGCTGGGGAGAAAAATCTTTTCCAGATAGACTTTCATTGCTCGATATTTTCATACAGGAGAATTATAGACCTCTTTCTCAAGAACCAGACACATTTGGTTAATTACAGCAGATTTGAAAAGTAAATCAATTAAAATGTTGTTTTGTCACAAAATTTAACTTCCAGGATTAACAATTTCTTAAGTGACAAGGCAAAATTACATCCAATTAGTATTCTAAAGAAAATTTAATCTCCTGAGATGACTAATGAAAAACAGTAGAAGGAACAGAACAGAAAAAAGAGAACTTAGTTTCCAAAGATCTGTTACTTTGATCATTTACATTGCTACTCTAAGGGAAATCTATTCTTTTCTCCTTACGGAAAATGACAACAGATGCAGAAACCAAAATATAAGCAGACAGTAAGTAAATCAATAAGTATCCACTTTGTAATAGGGTACAATTGAGAAGACAGTGTACACACAGAGATAATTAAATTTATGGCCTTTTATGCTGCTTTATTCACCTAATGATGTTGTTTTGAGTACTCTTGTTCCAATACTTCATTTTGGTGACTAATTTTATGGAAGGAAGAAATAACAATGGCCAACTCTCCCCTTATCCCACATAAGATATTAAAAAAAACAGAATTCATTCTACATGTAAGTTGTTCCTAATATGTGAGGGGAAAACTTGTCTCCAATGGAACCCTTAGGAAATGAGAGGAAAGTTTACCCAGGGATCTCTGCCACATACTCAGCATAGGATTGGGGCCATGTGTAATGGCCCAGCCTGAGCTGAGATTTAAAATTTTCTATTTTGAATGATCGAGACAGATGCCCAATGAGATAGAGACCCAAGTGTGAGAGTGCAGTGTTCGTGTTTCTTCTGGTGGCTTACACAAAATCTCTTCACATCTGACTTCATCCCTTTGTCTCTTCTGAGACCCTTTGTCCCAGACATGATTGTGGGTTTGCCTGTTCCTAGCACTTTACCCATCTATTCATAGATAGCTTAATAGACCTAATACAGTCATTACTTATATTCCAAGATTATCATTCCTTTTGCTGATCACTTACATTTCAAAATCTTGAGTTTGTTTTGCATTCAATTTATTTTCATGTATTTGGCTTCCACTTTTAGCTGCTTATGGATGAGACAGTTCTTGCTAACAGAAGCAACCTTACTAGTGAGCATGTGATTGCTGTCTAGTGTAAGACAAAGACTGATTCATTAATGAGTCATACATCTTCATAAAGAAAAGAGGCTTCTGTCATCTTTGCATAAAATTCTTTAAAAAGAAAGTCTACCCTTTCGTGCGATTGGTCATTCCAGAAAACACATCACATCTTCTTACTCAATAAGCCCTGAACCTCTAACCAAAACAAGAGGCTCGACTAGAGTGCCTTGACCTTTCCTTAAAGTCCTTCTCTTTTCATTCATGGAATTTTGAGATTAACCTTAAAATGAAGCTTGGTCTTTTTTCTTTTTTCCTCAAAAAAGAAACTATAAAAATATGAGACAAAGACAAGTGTGAGAAACAATTTCAAATTTTATTTTCTATGTTGGATATCCCAGAACCATATTGTATCAATAGTTTCCCACATTATTGACAACTAAATAAATTCTTGGCTGATGTTTCAGATCTTTCATCTCAAACATTCCAAATCCCTAATGGCCTTAAACTTTAAAGCCTAATCATTCAGATGATTCTTTATCCCTTTTCCCAACTGGAATGTAGGTACAGCAAGTCTACCTGTCATCTTTCCAGTATGCCTTTCTTATACAAAATGAGATAGATAACTTCTCATGGCCATCTTGTCCAACCCTAACTTCTTATTATTTTCCCAAACTATAGTTTTTGTCTTAGGCTGTGTTCACTGTGTATAAATACTTCATATTGTTTTCCAATTACTTGAATAAACTGATTATTTTGGCGAGCAGCACTCCTGGTATAATAAGAGTACAGAACAACTCTTCCATATATCTGTGCTGATGAGCTATAGTCCCCAAAGGAGGTAAATTTTAAGCTTTGTAGGACCACAGTCTAGAATACAATATAAAATATAGACTACAATTTGGTCTGAAGCTTTTTCAGGAGAAAGATACATGGTCCAAAAGATCTTAGGAATCCAGACTAAATTCTAAGCTCAAATTCTTTATGTTTTCCCCAAGAACCACTGTGACTTTAGGGAGATTTATATTTCCAGATAAAATGAATCCTCATAACAATGACAGCAGCAGGAACCAGAACTAGATTGCTTTGAACTATGCTTGTCTATGAATATCTTTCATAATCCAGCTAATATGCACCCTGTTGTGCTTTGTACCTATATTTTGATATCAGTGGAAATGCTACTTTTTTGTAATCAATTTCTTCTTTTAAAAACAGATTTCATTTCTCCTAACAATTTTATTTAACTTTGAGGATTTTCTATATTGGATCCCAAAGTATTTCTTAACTGCTTCACAGTTAATAATAGGAAAACTTAACTTTCATGACTTGACTGTAAAACACACTACAAAGAATGTCTTAACTGACAGCAAATTTCTTGGAGGATGTTCTTTTAATTAAGGTCCATTCCCTGGCCATTGATATTTAGGAAATTGGAAAGCCTGATAAAAAATAAATATCTTAAAGTTTGCTGTATATTTCCTTGCTCCATAACTAATTATACCTTTAGGTATATCTACACATCCAAATGACACCAGACAACGAGCTTTTAAATTATAAATGTCTTTGGTAGAATTCTTTTAAGTTAAAGGTGAAAAAAGGTGAGGAGTGTTAAATTCTTATTCATTTTTAAAAATGAGAAGTAGCACACAGAAGGAACAGTTAAGTAATTCAAAACAAACTGATGGGGAGTTGATCATTAAATAGACTTTTTGAAGGGTATGCTGAAATAATTTGACATATTTTACTTAATGAACTTAATCTTTATAATAAAAAATTAACTACTATTGAGAAACCATTATTTACTGAGCTTTTAATGTAGATTATTAATTTTTTTAATCTTGCAAAATATGAATTGTTTTCTCATGTGAAAATTATGGTTTCAACTACTTGCTTTAATGAAAAAAATGGGTAATCATGAATTCCCTGAATTTCAATCAAAAATAGTTTCCAACAGGAAAATAACTCCATCACTATGTCATCAAATTCATGGCTCTTCTGACTATTAAATGGATGTTTCCCTACTATCACTTTTTAATGTTAAAAGAAAGGAAAATATCAGTTGTTAAAAAGCTTATTTCTTACAGGAAACATTTTCTAGGTAATGCCAATAAAAATCTGGTGAAAAGAAACAGGTTGTTCTGCCTTAGGGCGTTTTTGTTTGTATTGTTTTCTTTAAAAAAAAAAACCTGAGAATTGTACATGTTTAAGGCAGCATACAGAAACTAGCTTTCCATTGTTGAGCCGTAAAATATACTTTGGAAGGAAAAATAAGCCTCACCATACTCCAGATTAATACAATCTTTTTTCTTCATATGTGTAAAATTGAGCAAAATTGAAGTTCAAGTGAATTAATACTTTTAAAGTGACCAGAAAGGTAGGGATCAGCAAACATTTTAGGAAAAGGGCCAGATAGTAAATATTCTTTGCTTAGTGGACCAACAGTTCTCTGTGACAACTACTCAACTCTAACATTGTGGTGGAAAAGCAGCCTAGACAATGCATATATAAATGTGTGTGACTGTGTCCCAATAAAACTTTATTTACAAAAAGAGTACATACGGCCCATGGCCTGTAGTTTGCTGATCCTAAAATAAGAGAATAATAAAATATAATCATAACATGGAAATGATGAAACCAAGACACTTCCTTGTAGTGTGCTAAAAGCTTTCTCATCATTTTGTCCAAATAGCTAACAGCAACTTTCAGGTATAAACATTAGGCTCTGGGCTACAACACTTAGTTAATGGAAAAATAGGACATCTATTCTTCTAATTTTTTTTTTTTTTTTTTTTTTGCGGTATGCAGGCCTCTCACTGTTGTGGCCTCTCACGTTGCGGAGCACAGGCTCCAGACGCGCAGGCTCAGCGGCCATGGCTCACGGGCCCAGCTGCTCCGTGGCATGTGGGATCTTCCAGGACCAGGGCACGAACCCGTGTCCCCTGCATCAGCAGGCGGACTCTCAACCACTGCACAACCAGGGAAGCCCTCTTCTAAGTCTTTTGAAATGTCCTCCATGAAATACTCTCAGAGATAAAAATTTTAATGATTTATAGTGAGTTGTTAAAACCAACAGTATTTTCATCTCATCTTTATATTAGTGTAAGGAATTCCACAATCTGGCATCTTTTAATGATTTGTACTATTGGGGCAGCAGATTGAGAACATACGCAGGTAAACTTGAAGTTGCTAATTATATATATATATATATATATATAGTTTTTTTTTCTTATTTACCCTTGCTAAAAACTCTGAAAGATATAGTAGTATTAGTCACACTTTATAGGTCATAAATCTGAAGTTTAAAGTGGTTAAGTATATTACCAATGTTACATAGCTGTAGGGCCAGGATTTGAACAATGTAGACCCATGCAGTGCTACCATGTATGGTTGTGTAATTTCTGCACTTGTTAGAACACTACATATAAAGGTATAGATGAGGTAGATTGGTATATTTATTATTGAAAATTTCCCACAGGTGTCAATAGAGTTTATTTGTCTTGAAAAAATCAATATTATGACTATTTTTTGATAGAAAGATGTATATCGTAGGATTCTTTTTCTAATTTACAGCAATGCACCATATGTGATAGCTCCAGTCCTGGCCTGATTCTAAAGACATTGTTCTTTCACATTATGATGAATTTTGTGTCAGGAAAGCCTCCTGGAGTGTTACAAAAAGTAAGGTCTTAAGGGAATTCTGTGTTACTAGACTGTATATGTAACAGTCCCTTCCCTGCCTTAAAGTCCTGGGAATAGTTTATAACTACGAAAACAGAAAAGGTTTTATATAACATGAAAGAAATTTCAAGATAGAAATGACAGGACCTGGTAACTGCCTGGATACAGAGAATAAGAAAGAGATAGGAATTGTAGATAATATAAACATCATAAGATGGTTGACTACATGTATGAATATATTATTAATTAAGATTGGGAGATAAAGCCTGGGGAAAGAGGAAAGATTCCTTTTTTGAAGTTCAGTATGAGATGATGGAGAAATCAAAAAGAAAGTGGAAAATATGTACCCAAAGTTAAGACAGTGAGTAAGGATAGAGCTGGGGATTTGGGTGTCATTTTCATAGAAGTGTGAGAGCTAATGCCAAGAGAATGAGAGAATGTAGTTGGGAAGCGTCTAGGATTGGGAGAAGTGGGACCTACAAGATAAGCCAAAAAAAGAAATAACACTGTAGAACTCTAATTAGAGACGGGATATGACAAGTTAAAAATAACATCACTGAAGCCAAAAACAAAAAATGTGTTAATGAAAAGAGATTCTCAAGAATGTCCCTTACTTCAGAGAGTTCCAGGAAGATGAGAACTGTGCAGAAATCACTATATCTGGCAATCCAAGAACAACTAGTGAATGCTGCACAGTCAGTCTCAATCCGATAATAAAGTGAGGGGCCAGAACTGGGTGGAGGGTAAAGATGAAGAAATAGAATGTGCAGACATTTTTTAAAAAAAATCTAAAACCTAAGAGAAGGCAGAAAAGGAGGAAAGAAGGATAAAGATTTGTTCTGTTTCATATTTGTTTTTATGAGCTGAAGCTGATTGGACATTTTTGAAGATGGAAAAGTATCTGGAAGAAAGAAGCAATTTAAGATAAAAAGTTGGAGATGAATAACTGACACTACTGTATTTCACAGAAGACCCAGGAATCCCAAGTCATCAATCAGTGGTGGCTTCAAGTGATATCCTGTCCTGCTTCTATCTGTTTTTTTTAAGGAGCTTTATTTAGATATTATTTGCATACCATAAAATTGACACATTTTAAGTGTACAATTCAATGGATTTTAGTATTTTTATGAGGCTTTACTTTTATGTGTCCAATATTTGACCTAGCCATAGAAGATCTCATCTGTCTCAGAATATTGTAGATCCTCCCAACTTAATCATGATGATAGAAATATAAAATAGAATAATAATAGAGAAATGTTAGTGCTATAGGCTGCATCAACATTACAGGTCACCCTGTGGAATGAGGTAAATGCCCTAAATAGTTGCAGATAATAGATAATAATAAGCCACACTTATGACTCAAATAAACTTTTGTTTTCTAGCATTAAGATCTGTTTAGATGTGTAACTGACCTATAAAGTAACTATGCAGTAATGTACTAATTACAGTACATTTTTTCCTTACACCAACCTCTAAGGTTTGTTTTTGTTTGTTTGCTGGTTTTTTTTGGTCATACTTCCCAGGGCAATTTTGTACCATTTCAAGTAGCCATTGTAATAATTCTTTGTGTTAAATCTTGATCTTAGGTTGTGAAAACTTGCTGGTGCCTACAAATAACAAAACATCATGTATCTCTCTGTAGTCTTGCATTAAATTCATGGATGTAGATATTTGTACACTTTTGTTCCTGAGTGATGATTTCTAGCCTTACAGCTCTTTTGCATTACCTGGAATTGGGAGGAAAGGTTCTTCAAATGAAGTAAAATGTAAACAGTACAAAAAAGAACATGAACCATGGCTTATTCATAATATACCTATGTATGTTACCCCTTATCAGGATATAAGATTTAAAGAGGACCTACAAGATGGCGGAGAGGTAAGATGTGGAGATCAGCTTCCTCCTCACAAATACATCCAAAATACATCTATACGTGGAACAATTCCTACAGAACACCTACTGAATGCTGGCAGAAGACTTCAGACTTTCCAAAAGGCAAGAAACTCCCCACATACCTGGGTAGGGCAAAAGAAAAAAGAAAAAACAGAGACAAAAGAATAGGGATGGGACCTGCACCAGAGGGAGGGAGCTGTGAAGGAGGAAAAGTTTTCACATACTAGGAAACCCCTTCACTGATGGAGACGGGGGGTGGCAGGGGAGAAGCTTCAGAGCTATGGAAGAGAGTGCAGCAACAGGGGTGCAGAGGGCAAAGCAGAGATTCCTGCATAGAGAATCACTGCCGACCAGCACTCACCAGTCCGAGAGGCTTTGCTCACCCGCTGGAGCAGGCGGGGGCTGGGAGCTGAGGCTCGGGCTTCGGTCGGAGCGCAGGGAGAGGACTGGGGTTGGTGGCGTGAACATAGCTGAAGGGAGCTACTGCACCACAGCTAACCAGCAAGGAGTCTGGGAAAATGTCTGGAAATACCTGAGTCAAGAGACCATTGTTTCAGGGTGCACTATGAGAAGGGATTCAGAGCACTGCCTAAATGAGCTTCAGAGATGAGGTTGAGCCACAGCTATCAGCGCAGACCACAGAGATGGGTGTGAAATGCTAAGGCTGCTGCTGCAGACACCAAGAATCCTGCGTGCAAGCACAGGTCACTATCCACCACTGCCAGGGTCCCGTGATCCAGGGACAGCTTCCCCGGGAGAACACACGGTGCGCCTCAGGCTGTTGCAACATCATGCTGGCCTCTGCTGCTTCAGGCTCACCCCACATTCCATACACCTCCCTCCCCCCCGGCCTGACTGAGCCAGAGCCCCTTAATCAGCCGTTCTTTTAACTCCCTCCTGTCTGGGCGAAGAACAAACACCAGAGGGTGACCTAAATGCAGAGGCAGGGCCAAATCCAAAGCTGAACCCCAGGAGCTGTGCAAACAAAGAAGAGAAAGGGAGGTTTCTCCATGCAGCATCAGGAGCAGTGGATTAAATCTCCACAATCAACTTCATGTACCCTGCACCTGTGGAATACCTGAATAGACAACAAGACATCCAAAAATTGAGGCAGTGGACTTTGGGGGCAACTGTAGACTTGGGGTTTGCTGTAAATGACTGACTAGTTTCTGATTTTTATATTTACCTTAGCATAGTTTTTAGTGCTTATTATCATTGGTGAGTTTCTTTATTGGTTTGGTTGCTCTCTTATTTTTTTTAAAAACTTTTTTAATTTTTTCATTTTAATAATATTCTTATATTTTATTTTAATAAATTTGTTTATTCTATTTTACTTTATTTTATTTTTTCTTTCTTGCTTTTCCTTCATTTTCTTCTAAGCCATGTGGCTGACAGGGTCTTGGTGCTCTGGCCAGGTGTCAGGCCTGAGCCTCTCAGGTGGGAGAGGCAAGTTCAGGACATTGGACCACCAGAGACCTCCAGGCCTCACGTAATATCAGTCAGTGAGAGCTCTGCAAGAGATCTCCATCTCAACGCTAAGACCCAGTTCCACTCAATGACCAGAAAACTCCCATGCTGGACACCCCATGACAAACAACTAGCAAAGCAGGAACATAACACAACCCATTAGCAGACAGGCTGCCTAAAAGCATAATAAGTTCACAGATACCCCAACACACACCACTGGACGAAGTCCTGCACACCAGAAAGACAAGATCCAGCCTCATCCACCAGCACACAGGCACGAGTCCCCTCCATCAGGAAGCTTAAACAACCCACTGAAATAACCTTACCCACTGGGGACAGACAGGAAAAATGATAGGAACAACAAATATGCAGCCTGGGAAAAGGTGACCTCAAACACAGTAAGTTAAGCAAAATGAGAAGACAGAGAAATACACACCAGATGAAGGAGCAAATTAAAAACCTACCAGACCAAAACAAATGAGGAGGAAATAGGCAGTCTACCTGAAAAAGAATTCAGAGTAAAAATTGTAAAGATGATCCAAAATAATGGAAATAGAAAGGAGAAAATACAAGAAATGTTTCACAAGGACCTAGAAGAACTAAAGAGCAAACAAACAATGATGAACAGCACAATAAATGAAATTAAAAATTATCTAGAAGGAATCAATAGCAGAACTGAGGCAGAAGAAAGGATAAATGACCTGGAAGATAAAATAGTGGAAATAACTGCTGCAGAGAAGAATAAAGAAAAAAGAATGAAAAGAACTGAGGACAGTCTCAGAGAACTCCAGGACAATATTAACTGCACCAACATTCGAATTATAGTAGTCCCAGAAGAAGAAGACAAGAAGAGAGGGGCTGAGAAAATATTGGAAGAGATTATAGTTGAAAATTTCCCTAATATGGGAAAGGAAATAGTCAAGTCCAGGAAGCACAGAGAGTCTCATACAGGATAAATCCAAGGAGAAACATGCCAAGATGCATACTAATCAAACTATCGAATACAAAGAAAACATATTAAAAGCAACAAGGGAAAAGCAACAAATAACATACAGGGGAATCCCATAAGGTTAACAGCAGATCTTTCAGCAGAAACTCTGCAAGCCAGAAAGGAGTGGCAGGAAATATTTAAAGTGATGAAAGGGAAAAAACACAACCAAGGTTACTGTACCCAGCAAGGATCTCATTTAGATTTGATGGAGAAATTAAAACCTTTACAGACAAGCAAAAGCTAAGAGAATCAGCACCACCAACCAGCTTTACAACAAATGCTAAAGGAATTTCTCTAGGCAAGAAACACAAGAGAAGAAAAAGATCTACAATAACAAACCCAAAACAATTAAGAAAATGGGAATAGGAACATACATATTGATATTTACCTTAAATGTAAATGGATTAAATGCTCCAACCAAAAGTCACAGACTGGCTGAATGCATACAAAAACAAGACCCATATATATGCTGTCTACAAGAGGCTCACTTCAGACCTAGGGACACATACAGACTGAAAGTGAGGGAATGGAAAAAGTTATTCCATGCAAATGGAAATCAAAAGAAAGCTGGAGTAGAAATTCTCATATCAGACAAAATAGACTTCAAAGCAAAGACAAGAGACAAAGAAGGACACTACATAATGATCAAGGGATCAATCCAAGAAGATGGTATAACAATTGTAAATATTTATGCACCCAACATAGGAGCACCTCAATAAGGCAAATGCTAATAGCCATAAAAGAGGAAATTGACAGTAACACAATAATAGTAGGGGACTTTAACATCCCACTTTCACCAATGGACAGATTATCCATAAGGAAAATATATAAGGAAACACAAGATTTAAATGACACATTAAACGAGATGGACTTAACTGATATTTATAGGACATTCTATCCAAAAACAACAGAATATACTTTCTTCTCAAGTGCTTATGGAACATTCTTCAGGATAGATCATACCTTGGGTTACAAATCAAGCTTTCGTAAATTTAAAAAAATTGAAATCATATCAAGTGTCATTTCGAACTGCAACACTATGAGACTAGATATCAATTACAGGAAAAAAACTGTAAAAAATACAAACACATGGAAGCTAAACGATACACTACTAAATAACCAAGAGATCACTAAAGAAATGAAAGAGGAAATCAAAAAATACCTAGAAACAAATGAAAATGAAAACACTATGACCCAAAACCTATGGGATGCAGCAAAAGCAGTTCTAAGAGGGAAGTTTATAACAATACAATCCCACTACAAGAAACAAGAAAAACCTCAAATAAACTATCTACCCTTATTGCTAAAGCAATTAGATATAGAACATCTAAAAAAGGAAGAAAAGGGGCTTCCCTGGTGGCACAGTGGTTGAGAGTCTGCCTGCCAATACAGGGGACACGGGTTCATGCCCCAGTCCAGGAGGATCACACATGCCGCGGAGCAGCTAGGTCCATGAGCCATGGCCACTGAGCCTGCGCATCCAGATCCTGTGCTCCACAGTGGGAGAGGCCACAACAGTGAGAGGCCCGCATACTGCAAAAAAAAAAAAAAAAAAAGAAGAAGAAGAAAACCCTATAGTAGAAAAAGGAAAGAAATCATAAAAATCAGATCAGAAATAAATGAAAAAGAAATGAAGGAACCAATAGCAAAGATCAATAAAACGAAAAGCTGGCTTTTTGAGAAGTTAAACAAAATTGATAAACCAATAGCCAGACTCATCAAGAAAAAAAGGGAAGACTCAAATCACCAGAATTCGAAATTAGAAAGGAGATGTAACAACTGACCCTGCAGAAATACAAAGGATCATGAGAGATTAATACAAGCAACTATATGCCAATAAAATGGGCAACCTGGAAGAAATCGACAAATTCTTAGAAAAGTGCAACCTTCTGAAACTGAACCTACAAGAAATAGAAACTATAAACAGATCAATCACAAGCACTGAAATTGAAACTGAGATTAAAAATCTTCCAACAAACAAAAGCCCAGGACCAGTAGGCTTCACAGGATAATTCTATCAAATTTTAGAGAAAAGCTACCACCTATCCTTCTCCAAATCTTCCAAAATATAGCAGAGAAAGGAACACTCCCAAACTCATTCTACAAGTTCATGATCACCCTGATACCAAAACCAGACAAAGATGTCACAAAAAGAGAAAACTATAAGCCAATATCACTGATGAACATAGATAAAAAATCCTCAACAAAATACTAGGAAACAGAATCCAAAAGCACATTAAAAGGATCATACACATTGACAAGTGGGGTTTATCCCAGAATGCAAGGATTTTTCAATATACTCAAATCAATCAATGTGATATATCATATTAACAAATTGAAGGTTAAAAACCATATGATCATCTCAATAGATGTGGAAAAAGCTATCAACAAAATTCAACACCCATTTAGGATAAAAACCCCCAAGAAAGTAGGCATAGAGGGAACTTACCTCAACATAATAAAGGCCATATATGACAAACCCACAGCCAACATTGTTCTCAATGGTGAAAAACTGAAAACATTTCCCCTAAGATCAGGAACAAGACAAGGTTGTCTACACTCACCATTATAATTCAGCATAGTTTTGGAAGTTTTAGCCACAGAAATCAGAGAAGAAAAAGAAATAAAAGGAATCCAAATCGGAAAAGAAGAAGTAAAGCTGTCACTATTTGGAGATGACCTGTTAATATACATAGAGAATCCTAAAAATGCTACCAGAAAACTACTAGACCTAATCAATGAATTTGGTAAAGTAGCAGGATACAAAATTAATGCACAGAAATCTCTGGCATTCCTATACACTAATGATGAAATATCTGAAAGTGAAATTAAGGAAACACTCCCATTTACCACTGCAACAAAAAGAATAAAATACCTAGGAATACAACTACCTAAGGAGACAAAAGACCTGTATGCACTAAACTATACTGACACTGACAAAAGAGATCAAAGATGATACAAGCAGATGGAGAGATATACCATGTTCTTGGATTGGAAGAATCAACATTGTGAAAATGACTATACTACCCAAAGCAATCTACAGATTCAATGCAATCCCTATCAAACTACCAAAGGCATTTTTCACAGAACAAGAAAAAAATTTCACAATTTGTATGGAAACACAAAAGACACAGAACAGCCAAAGAAATCTTGAGAAAGAAAAACAGAGCTGGAGGAATCAGGCTCCCTGACTCCAGACTATACTACAAAGCTACAGTAATCAAGACAGTATGGTACTGGCACAAAAACAGAAAGATAGCTCAAAGGAACAGGATAGAAAGCCCAGAGATAAACCCACACACATATGGTCACCTTATCTTTGATAAAGGAGGCAAGAATATACAGTGGAGAAAAGACAGCCTCTTCAATAAGTGGTGCTGGGAAAACTGGACAGCTACATGTAAAAGAATGAAATTAGAACACTTCCTAACACCATACACAAAAATAAACTCAAAATGGATTAAAGAACTAAATGTAACATCAGACACCATAAAACACTAAGAGGAAAACATAGGCAGAACACTCCATGACATAAATCGCAGCAAGATCCTTTTTGACCCACCTCCTGGAGAAATGGAGGTAAAAACAAAAATAAACAAATGGGACCTAATGAAACTTCAAAGCTTTTGCACAGCAAAGGAAACCGTAAACAAGACAAAAAGAAAACCCTCAGAATGGAAGAAACTATTTGCACATGAAGCAATGGACAAAGGATTAATCTCCAAAATATGAAAGCAGCTCATGAAGCTCAATATCAAAAAAACAAACAACCCAGTCTAAAAATGGGCAGAAGACCTAAATAGACATTTCTCCAAAGAAGATATACAGATTGCCAACAAACACATGAAAGGATGCTCAACATCACTAATCATTAGAGAAATGCAAATCAAAACTACAATGAGGTATCACCTCACACCAGTTAGAATGGCCATCATCAAAAAATCTGCAAACAATAAATGCTGGAGAAGGTGTGGAGAAAAGGGAAACTTCTTGCCCTGTTAGTGGGAATGTAAATTGATACAGCCACTATGGAGAACAGTATGGATGTTCCTTAAGAAACTAAAATTAGAACTACCATACGATCCAGCAATCCCACTACTGGGCATATACCCTGAGAAAACCATAATTCAAAAAGACACGTGTACCACAATGTTCATTGAAGCACTATTTACAATAGCCAGGAAATGGAAGCAACCTAATTGTCCATCAACAGATGAATGGATAAAGAAGATGTGGCACATATATACAATGGAATATTACTCAGCCATGAAAATAAACAAAATTGAGTTATTTGTAATGAGGTGTGTGGACCTAGAGTCTGTAATTCAGAGTGAAGTAAATCAGAAAGATAAAAACAAATACTGTATGCTAACACATATATATGGTTTCAAAAAAAAAGAAAGAAAAAGGTCATGAAGAGCCTAGGGGCAAGACAGGAATAAAGACGCAGACATGCTAGAGAATGGACTTGAGGACATGGGGAGGGGAAAGCGTAAGCTGGGACAAAGTGAGAGAGTGGTAGTGTATATATGGACATATATACACTACCAAATGTAAAATAGATAGCTAATGGGAAGCAGTTTTATAGCACAGGGAGATCAGCTCAGTGCTTTGTGACCAGCTAAAAGGGCGGAATAGGGAATGTGGAAGGGAGGGAAATGCAAGGCAGAAGAGATAGGGGGATATATGTATACGTAGAACTGATTCACTTTGTTATAAAGCAGAAACTAACACACCATTGTAAAGCAATTATACTCCAATAAAAATGTTAAAAAAAAAAAGAAAAAACGCAGACATAGAGAATGGACCTGAGGATGGAGGAGGGGGATGGGTAAGCTGGGACGAAGTGAGAGAGTGGCATGGACTTATATACACTACCAAATGTAAAACAGTTAGCTAGTGGGAAGCAGCTGCATAGCACAGGGAGATCAGCTCGGTGTTTTGTGACCACCCAGAAGGGTGGGATAGGGAGCGTGTGAGGGAGACTCAAGAGGAAGGGTATATAGGGATATATGTATATGTATAGCTGATTTACTTTGTTATACAGCAGCAGCTAACACAACAATGTAAAGTAATTATACTCCAATAAAGATGTTTAAAAAAAAAAGCAGGGTTAATGTCTAACAGTTGCTACAAAGTGCTTAGAATAGCAACATGAACAAAGCAGGGTCAGAAAAAAAACTTTAAGAACGCTGAGCACCATCTTAAAGCTAATACATTTTGTTTTGTTTTGGTTTTGGTTTTGGTTTTTGAAGTCTCTGAAACTCTCTACTGTTCACAATAGAAGAAATTTAACATACAAAAGTCAATAAAATGTTATACTATGTATAATTACATCATCTCCTAGTTTTATACATCCATTCTTATATTTTAAAAAATAAATATAGATTTTGAGGATTTGAAAGGATGGAAAGGGTCTGAATCTGCACTATTGTGGAGGATGAATATGAAAGTAAAATTTAAATGCACTTAACCGTATTGCCATTTTCTCAAATTGAAAGTGCCAAGCCCAGTCAGTGCAGAAAGGGAATAGGCTATAGGCTTACATAGAATGTTTTATCAGCCGTTTGTTTCATATAACAAGTCTGGAATTCAGTTTTCTTTAATTCAGGTATTAATTTTCATGGAGCTAAAATTTATTGAAGGTGCTGTTTTATACAAATATTAAGATCAGAGTCAAGAGATACGGTGGGTACATTGCAATAATCTTTAAAAAGGATGATATACCAACCAAGGTTCATATTTATGCCGTTTGCCTATGAAAGACCAACTCTGGAAAGCTTGTGCAAATGTCTACATATAGATAGATGGATAACTAGATATTTATATGCATAAAGGTTAAGATATACATATAGATAGGACTTATTTTGTTGTTAAACATTTTTAATACCACTCTGATTACATATACATATATATTTTATTCTCAAGGAAGAGGACTCAAAGCATGACAATATAATCCGTTTTGGCACTTTTAAGTTTTTATAAGCTATAAAATTAATTTGGGTAAACTGTAATTCAAAATTCCATGAAAGGAGTACTTTTAAAACCTTATGTTATGTCTTAGGTGGAGGAAAGACAAAATATTCTGGCCTGTTTTGAATAGCAGGAAGATAAGGAAAGTGAGAAAATAATGAAATGGAGGGAGGATTATGGTAATACTGGGATTTGTCCGCTTTTAGAAAAAAATGACTCATAATAATGCTTCTTCTCTTTCCTGTCCACAACCCTTAATAACATTGCAAGCCAAAAACAAACAAAGCAGTTAGTGCTTTGGACCTGGCCCTTTATCCACAGTCACTCCACATAACAGGTGCCAGTTTGGGAGGAAGTTTGGGGGATCTAATATAATAATATAAACTTGTAGCCCTGTTTCATCATCCAACACCCAACTTCTGAAAAGAGGAGCTTGAACTCTTGGCTTCTATTTGCATCTTACATCACTCTCCTCAATCCTGTCTTGCTTCCCCAACACACTCACTGACTCCAAGTGTTCAGGCTCCACTCACGTCTTAACACTGCAGATAGCTCCCTCCTCCTTCCCTACCCTGAAATTTCTCTCATCAAGGTCAGTGGCCTAAATAAAAGCAATTCTAAAGGTACATGTATATTTAGTTCTGATCTTCTTTGACCTTTATGCAGTCGTATCACCCTTAATTTTTCCTTCAGCAGTGCCATACTCTCCTTATTTTGTCTCCACTCCCTAAACCACTCCTTGGTTTCTTTTGTGAACTCCTTTGCCCATCCTTTAGCGAAGACATTCCTCAGACATTTATCTGTCCTTGTATCGCCTGCCTATGTATATTTCTTGTGGGCAGTTTTATTTCCCTTCATGGTTTTAATAAACAAATCTAGGTTGATAAAACCCTCATCTCAATGTTGCTAGTCCAGGGCTCTTTTCTGAGATCTGCCTACTGATCATCTTTACTTGGATGGTCCACAGAGATATCAAATTTAACAAATCTAATGCTGAACTCATTATCATATCATTACCCATCCCCCAATTAATCCCTTTTATATTCTCCTGGTTTATCTGTTGGCATCATATTTCATCCTATTGCTCAAGTCAGAAACCTGAGCACCATCCCAGCTCCTCCCTCACTCTTACCTCATACTTCTGATAACCAAGTTCTGGTGATTCTTCAATTCAAACATCTCTCAAATCTACCCACTTCCTTTATCTCCACTTAAACAATCATGGTTATTTCTTCTAAAGCTCTCGTATATGTTTCTGCAATAACCTGGCTTTTTACAATCATTCCCAGAGCAAACCTATTCCTTATTGCAGACAGAGTGACCTTTCTAAAATATTATCCTAGTCATTTCATTCTCCTGTTCAAAACCCACTATTTTTCATTCATTCACTAAACTCCTGCTTCATTTACAGACAGTGTATTGTGCCAGGCACTTTGCTGAGGACCAGGGCTACAGAGACCATAACATATTATGCAGCAAGACACAGTTTCTTTCCTGCAGCAAGACATTGGTTCTTCTTTTAAACCCAGAATCCACATTTGCAGTATCAGAATTCTTTATTGATCATAATTGTTCATTTGCCTTTTTTGAAACTTGGTGAGTGAGGTTATTCAGAATTTCTCATCCCATAAATGTTACTGATATCTATTTCCCTGATTTGCTTCTGCTTCATCTCTCAATCTCTTCCAGATTGAACCTGGACCTATTTTAAGGTCTATTAATCAAACAGTTTGAATGCCTTAGCTTGGCTGTATTCTCCAATGGTGCTCCCAGAAGTTTCCTAAATTGCATTTTCAACAAGATCCTCTTCTCAAAAATATTGTTTGGCATTAGAGCTGCTATATCCTGGCCTGGTCTGTGAATTGCTGACTTTTCTCAGAAGGGGCTACAAATTTGCTCCTGTTTTCTCAAAGTTTTGTATCACCAATTATTTTCTAATTTCAAAATATAAAGCTTTGCCTTAATCCTCTTTCTCCTCATTTTCTTTACAGCATATATTGTTTTTGTTCAATTTTTCCTTTTTAAAACTCTCTTTTTCTCTGTTTTTTATGATACAGCATGATTTTGGACATCCTGCTAGCTGTCTCTTGGCTTATCTGTCCTTATCATTGGCCTGTGTTTTTTCTGTCACCCAATAAAAGTAACAGACCTTAACTAAAATTTGGACCAGCATTCTCTTATTTTTTTCTCTGAACATACATGACTTATTTTATATACTTTCCAAGTTTTAATGATCATTTCTAGATGTTTCCTTTTAGTTCCAGAATCACTCATGCTCAATTCTTGAGCTAGAGGTCTTCTCCAAATTATGCTAGAGGTCTTCTGTGTCTGAAATGCATGGTGCCCCTCTTTGTTAATCCCCTTCATAACTTCTTTCTTTTCCTGTGGACTGTACTTCTGTTACTGTTGGATGAAATAATATGTGTAAATGGCATACCTGTGGATGGCACACAGTAAGGCTCAGTATTCGTTCATCCCTTCTTCCTCACTATCTCAGCTTGAAACGGTGCATTTTGCTTCTACTTCTCTTAGAAGGTAAGTGCATGAAAGTGGCAATTTTCATGGAGTGTACACCATTTTAATCTCACTGTCCTGCCCTAATAAAGCACTCCTTTCTATTGTTTAGATAACCACAACTTTCTAACTAGCCTCCTCATTCTACTTTATCCAGCACTCTATTTCCAGATAAAATTCCTATGTCACAGCCTTAATCACCTGATTAACCTGTTCAGATACCTTCGATGGCTTCCCAACGTCTGCTATTAACTTTGAGCTTATGAAGGTACAGAATGATACTCACACGCCTTTTGGTGACCCTAAATATTCAACTCAGTGTGTTGGGTTACTCAGGTGACAGGAAACATGGCAAAAATCCTACAGGTATAAAGTTAATCTTCAATGCATATAGCACTTGAACAAGTATTACATGCCTGCTTTCTATTTTTCTTCTTTCCTAATGTTAATTCCAAAGTAGATTTTAGTTATTTATTTTTTGGTTTTAAGCTCCTCACATTATAGTTAAAATTCCTATTCCACACACTTGCCTATGTAATTCATCTATCATAAAGTGAATGCAACAGAGAGTATGATTATAGACGAATGTGATTGTTTCAATCAAGGAAAGAACATATTCTCCTTGCTTTTACTTATACAATATACATAAAATACATTTATCTTTAAGACTCAGAAGGCAGTTTAGAAACAACTCTATTTAGAATCACTTGAATAACTCACAGTTCTCTATAACATCTACATTATATTATTTTACAGATAAAACGTAAATATGAGAAAAATGTTAGAGGTGATATTAATATTAATATTCCAATTTCCAGCTATCCAGGTTTCTTCTCAAGCAAACTTACTTTAACATATAAAAGTATACACAGGCTTTCCTGAGAAATCTGAGGCATCAGCAGCCCTTGAGACTTCGGTTCTAACCATCCTCTGACATTTGCCGTGTGACTCCATCTAAACTGCTATATGTGTATATCCCATACGTCCTAATTTAGAAAGCAGTCTACTCTTTCAGTATTACTGCAGAATGTTGAGAAGACCAATAGAATGCATACAAAGTAGTCTAAGATGAGGGATAAAGACCTCAAATGAAGAAAATATGTATTTAATTTATTTTCCAAAGGAATTTCATTGTTTTTTCTCCCACTGCTACCTTACACTTTCTTGGTGCTATAGAGGCCACTCCCAAAGGGAAAGAAAAACACTCCCCCAACCACCTCCATGTTCACATCTTTCCTCGAATACATAGCGGTTGAGGTGGAGGGAGAAGATAAGGAACATTTATATTGTTTTTGCAACCACTAAAAATCTTTATAAAATTGTTATATTTAAATAATTAGCATTATTAAATAATAACAACTTATTCTATATTTTATTTTCAGTCGCCTATGCTAGAACTCCACCACCCACCCAAGCCAATTTTGATTTTACAATTGGACATTCTCCTCCTGGGATAGTGCTCTAGGCAGCCTCAGCCCATAGTTGCCCATCTGCTTATGAACGCTGCAGGTCAGATGCTCACCAAAACAGAAGTGCAAACCTTTCTCACTTATTACAATTATATTAATTAATCCCAAATTAAGGACTTTCCACAGCAACATAGATTAGTTAAATATTCTTACATTTTTTATTTATGAACTGTCTAAACTCTATATCCTCTTAAATATACAGAGTTTCCCATCTCTAGCAGAATACATACAAGAATAATAATATAAAATAAATAACACTAGACATTGACTTTAGCTTAGTTGAAAATTAAGCTGCTCAGTTAACTATACTAAAGCCAATGTGAGAAACGTACATTCAAGGCAAGACTACAGGGAGTCAAGCTGGTGAAGAGGAAAAGATTCTGGTTTGTAGCCCATAAGTGATTTCAGCCAAGTTTCTAATATGTTCTAACTGTGATTCTGAGTAAGTCAACAAGATTTCAAAGGTAACATTTTTTTTTTAGCTATACTACATTGAGATTTATTTCTAATGTGATTTCCTATTAGAATAACGTACAAGTCTAAGGGTTTCATGAGACCCTATTGGATATCTTTTCCAAGTTTCCCTTGGAGCAAGTTTCTTCAGTATGTCACAAAATATTTTATCGACAAATGAAAATGCACAGAGACTTCTGACTTGACAAGCAAAGCAAGATTCAACTCATGGGATTGGAAAACAATTAATTAAAATTGAAACCCTAATAAGGAAGTTTCCATACCATTAGTTTCATAATGCACCTGCCTTGGCTTATTTCACTGTCACTAGTAAAATATAATTGCTTCATATTTCATATTTATTATTTTGTACACAGCATGTGCTTTAGATTATCCAATATATCTCAAATAATATAAAAAGCATTAATTAAGCCAAGCCAGTCTCATCTCTTTTGCATAGTCTCTGATCATCTCCTTTTATACCCACTTTTTGGAAATTCTTGTGATTATATTTTTAATTATATGTTATCTCTTAAGCCTTTATGACAGCATCTAGCTTCTAAATTGTCAGTTTGAACCTTGAAATGCAAATTGGCATAAACTACATTAAAAATTATTTTCATGGCTTCAATATCCAAAGTTCTGACTACATACAGATATATAGTTAATAAATCTAATGGCAATATTTTATAAAAATTTTGAAATAGAAAATTTCTGGTTTTATTTTTATATACTTTTTCAGACAAATTTAATTCTTCTAGCACAAGTTTTATTTCCAGTTCCAAATAATATCACACCTAAGTAGCTCAAAAGAATCTTAATTCCTCCGAAAATTTTCTGAAAGAAAACAGGCCAGAGAGCTATTGCTTTTCTAAATGGCAGACTTGGCGAATCTGCCTCTCCAGAATGATTGGGGCTGCAAAGACTGCCAATGTGTTCTACAAGGGACCCTCTTTCCAGGTAACTTTGACATCCTTTGTGGTGCTAAACGAATTTGATTGCTTCATAAAGAATGATTTGTTAATATTTATTGAAATTCAAAGCTTGGCTTACCTAAGGCTACAGGGTTTCTCCAAACTTGACAGGATTATGGTTTCAGTTTCACAACCTCTAAAAAGAATGCTGTACCAGAGTACAAAATAATCTGGCAGAACTCTCTTCTCACTTCTCTGCAGTACAATTCTGAAACCCTTGTGTCTTATCCTCTCGATATATAGTTCTCTCTCTCTTTTTTTTTCCAACTAGCATTGTGTCAAAGAGATATTTACAGACAACTAGTTAAGATAACGGGCTAAGGATGAAACCTTTCCTAGAGGTATATCTCTACAAATATCAAAATTTATTATTGTCTTAAAAATATCTAAACACAGTCCAGGACCAGGACCACGGTGATAAAAACAAGGCACTTGCCCCAGTGCAAAATTTAAGGGGAACCTCCCAAAATTAGCAATCAAGATAAGTAACATTTTAATGTAATAGTCTAAAACATCAAAATTAATGCAAAAATCCATGATGAACAAAATATTAAATTTTTAAATAAAGATCTTAGACACTATATCTAGCCAAATAAGTCCTTACACTTGCCACTTGTTTCATTTTAATTGGTTAATTACAGAGTAACTACAGTTCAATTCATAAATGTTGGTACAAATATCATTAAACACTAAATCTACAATTTTATTCTTTGTCCTCCTTATAAATGGAATTTTAATTGTTGGCCATGGGCAAATGTGAGATGCACTTTATACTCTGCTGTTGTTTCCAAAAAAATCACAATTCTTTGTGATATTGAATAGTACTAAAATCATGTTTACTAGGTGGTCCAAATTAGTATAATGTTATCCTCCCATTATTAATAATAATCAAGTTGTGCATGTGCTTGAGATAAAGATATAAATTATAACTACTTAATTTCACCTGATGGACTTATTATACTTATTTTAGTTTTAAGTTTTTTAACAAACATTTTGAGTTCACAAATAAAAATAACAATAATAATTTTTTTATACTTCCACACAGAAGCACTACAGTAAGTATGACTTTGTAATTTACAAATAATAAGTCACAACTAGAGGACCCTGACATGATCTCAGACCCTTTGTTGATGCTGCTTTTGGAGGAGTGGCTCACACTGACCATCATAGCACACTGTTTTGGGAAAGACCACCAGAGCTTGTATAGTTACATATAAAGAACACAGCCTGGGCTTCCCTGGTGGCGCAGTGGTTGAGGGTCCGCCTGCCGATGCAGGAGACACAGGTTCGTGCCCCGGTCGGGGAAGATCTCACAAGCCACGGAGCGGCTGGGCCCGTGAGCCATGGCCACTAAGCCTGCGCGTCCGGAGCCTGTGCTCTGCAACGGGAGAGGCCACAGCAGTAAGAGACCCACGTATTGCAAAAAAAAAAAAAAAAAAAAAAAAAAAAAAGAACACAGCCTTATGTATAATAATATCAAAATAGACAGTCCTTGATAGCAACAAGCATCAAAGTTTCAATTATTTAAAATTTGAGAAAAAAAGTAGACAAAGGGCACCATAGAGATATTTTCTTGCTGAAGATCCACTTCCTTGTGTAAGTTTCTGATTTTGCTTTGAACGGAGGGGGCAGCCTTTCAACTGACATAATGAAAACACTGCTGCAGAAACGAGAGGCCAACCTGTGTGCAATTGCAGTTCACCCAGAAAGAATGCTAATTCTTGGCTTCAGTGCTTTCTTTAACGAAATTATTCAGGCCTTTCTGTGGCATGGAACACTGTGATTAGCCAGGAACTGTTGGAGATGAAAATAACCTTTCTTTGTTATAACCCCAAACATGTAGTACTCTTTTCAATCTCATCGGAGACCTTTGTACCTAGTTAAAAAAAAAAAAAGTCAGGTATGGGGTGGGATGGTGGAATCAATCATGTCATAGCTATTTTCTTTAAAGGATACAATTTTCTAATTTAGTATGTCTTCGCAAGGGATTTGCAAAAGCAGCATGAGCAAGTGCTTTAATAAAAATATGATATCGGTTTGAAATTGCTCAGGTGTGGTCAAAGTACTCTGGACATATAAGAAGAGGAGCTGATCTGAGGGCCCACTCTACCCTTATGAGCTGTAAAACGTTGACTTCTCATTTGAAGTGTCCTTTTCCATAAAACGGCATTACTAATTCCCATGTCACCAAATTGTAGTAAGAATTAGTAACATGATAACTACAAATAATTTGTAAATTACAAAATGTTACACAAATGTCATGAGGAATTTAAAAGATAACAAAATAGAAGAAGAATGAAGTAAGATTGTAAAGCCAATCTCCATTTGTAGTAAAAAGAGAATTAATTTTAAAATCATTGTTATCAGTCTACAGAAGTATAAAATGTTAAATTAAGATACTGCAATGAAGTCATTTCTTACATTAAGATTTTCCCTCCTAGGAACATGAATTCAAAGATTGAAGAACTATTAATGATTCTTACAATTTACTAGGTTAGGAAAGTCACTTCATTAAGAAAAAACACTTTAAAAGTTATTTTCAGTTAAAAAAAAACAGGAAAAAAATAGAAAAGTGAATGGAAAATTATCTTAGTTTGATAATTAGTTATCTTAGTATGGTAACTTTCCAAGTAGTATTTAAGTAACATGAAAAGAATAGACACTAAAAATAAAACAATTCCATTATTAGGGAATACTTGAAGAGTAAACATTTTACATCATAGTACTACTTGACCACTAGTAATTACCAGAGTAGATATTATGTAAAATAAAATAGAAATTTCCAAATACTCTGATTGAGTATATTAAAAATATACAGTTCCTTGCATCACTACATTTGCTTTCCTTAAAACAACTTTATAAAACACAGACAAGTTTTGTATGGCAAAAGAATTTTGAATAAAGCATATAAAATTCTTAAAGTTTATTTTTTATCTTGATTAATTTCTCTTTTATCTTTATTCTACTAACTCTCCCTGAGAAATGTTACCTACTCTGGGTTTCCTTTAATATTAACGTATGATTTTCAACTCTATTTCCATTCCCAATCTCTTCTGAAGTCCACATTCCTATTTTCAACTATCTGCTGGACATTATACTTGGATATGTACCACAAACCCTTTAGCCTGTTCCAAAACAAACTTGTCATCTCCCACTCTATGACATGTGCTTCTGTCCCTATATTTCTATCTGATTGAAAATAACTGCTACCCACACAGTGATTTATGTCTAAAATGTGGCAGTCACAACCTTGCATGACCTCAGACCTATCTGATCTGCCATCAGATTAAATGGATTCTATTTCTAAAACATTTGTCATATTGGACTTCATTCCCACTCTCCAAATACTCATCCTCTCAGCCATGTAGCATACTCTACTATAGTGTTTCTCTGTTTAGCAATGCTCTGTTGAGGTTTACAGGATAAGTTGAGCAGGAGAATCCACTCAAAGATTCCAGGAAATTTAGTATTACTACCCCTTACTAAATGCTTGTAACACCCTATAGTCATTGGCATGACCAACCTCCCTATCACACACATTTCTACATATCTCAGAAGGTGATTGTACAGTTCTCTAAATATCCCATTAAATGTCCTACCTCTGAGTCTTTAGAACCTACTCGTCAGTGCCTTTGGGAACCTCTTTCCTCCAACATCTGTCTAGAAAACTGCCAGGTACTTCTCAAGCCTCAGCCTGCAGGACCTTTCCTTCTCTGAAAGCTTCCCTGAGCTAAATTGGTCATGCACATCTCCATCTTCTATAGAATGGGATATATTTTTAGCATAGGACTTGCAAAATTTTATTTTAATTTTTTTGCACATCTTATTCCCTTCAAAACTATAAGCTTAAGGTATAAGGTATAAACTATAGTTTTTAATCTTCCATTCATTCTTTCATGATTAAATAATGTTATAAATTTTCTATTGGAAAAAAATATAGATAAATGTTATATAAGCTTTTGCTAACTGTTCTTGTTAAGGTTACCAAGCATCTCCAGTTATCAAAACCAATAGTCACTTTTCTATTCTCATACTACTTAACCTCTTGGGAGCATTCAACAAAGTTAACCACTTCATCTTAAAAACACATTTTTCCTTGACTCTATTAGCCAAACTCTTATGGTTTTCCTTTTGCTCTGCTAACTACTTCTTCTTGCTCTCCTTTGATGGTTCTTTCTTCTTATTCTATCTCTGAAGATGGAATGCTTTAGGATTCTTCTCTGACTAAACACTCCCACAACATGACCTCTTTAAATCCATGCTGCTAAGGATCATTTATATGACTCCTTAATCTATATATCCATTTCCATCTTTACCCCTGAGCTCTGAACTCCTACTGCTGTGGATGGACTTTTTCACTTGGATGTCAATTAAGCATCTGAACTCAGCATGGCCAAAATTAACATATTCTTCCAACTAGTTCCTTTTGAGTCTTCTCCTCAGGAAATATAATCACCATTCACACTCTGGCTCAAACCATAAAACAAGAATCTAGTTACTCTAGATTCCTTTATTAACTCTAGTCTCCCCATACACAATCTATTATCAAGTCTTGTTAGCAATATCCTCAGTTGACCTAATATCTTAATATATATAAAAGTGTACTGCATGTTATATTTATGTGTGACCTAAAGTATATAATATGAAACACCACACCTAGTTACTGTAAATATACATTCTTTTCAAGTGCTTATGGAACGTTTAAAAATATTGTTCTTATGTTGGACCATAAAGCAAGACTCACAAGTCAAATAGAGTGTGTTCTCTAATCTCAATGGAAGTTTAACAAAAAGGTGTCTAAAGAACCCTCAACTGTTGAGGAGTTAAGCAGTATGCTGCTAGATAATCCATGCTTCAAAGAAGAAATTAATCAATGCCTGGAAGTGTATCATTTCATAAAGAAAGATTATAAGGGATATTTCTGAGATGTTTCTAACTGTAAGCTTGTTCGTCCTTCTGACCAAGAGAGCCTTAAAGTTCCTCTCAACTTGATTAAACTTTAGACAGATATCTTTCGATATCCTCCCTTTTCTTAGAGCATTTACTTTAGAAAACTTGCAATTGTTAATTCTTTCTCTTTCTTTTCCCCATTGCAAGTTTCTCTCTTCTGTTGCAACAGTCTTGAATAAAGTCTTCCTTGCCTGTTTTACTGGCCCAGGGTAATTTTTCTTTCATACTTCAACACATGGTTTCTAGAAAGCCCTTTGGCAGATTATATTATTGTTCACCAAATAATTACTCCCCTGCCGCTATAGAAGGAGCATGTTTCCCACTCTATGAATTTTGAACTTGGTCATGTGATTAGCTTTGGCTAATGGAAGCAGTGGTGTAAGCAGATGTGAATGAGGCATCTGTGATCAAAGCATTTAAAAAGTGTTTGCCTGGTTTGGCTTGGCCCATGCTATTCCTGTCCCTGACTCCTACCCACCACCCACACCTCCTCCACCTCCTGATATAAGAAAGCCATGCCCGGGTACATACTGAATCCCTAATTAGAAATTCTGAGAGACTCCAAGTTTGGAGACTGAAGCTTGGAGCAAAGCTGCTCCAGGCAATGCCAGACACATGAGTGAGAAATAAGTATCCTTATAAGCCACTGAGATTTTGAAGATAATGCAACCTACTCACAGTAAATACATGTGCCTTTCAATGAATAGGCCATGGATGTTACGTCCTTCTGAAGCCCCACTCTGTTTTCCTCCTCTTGTTCTGTGGCACCTTGAACAAAGGTCAAAATCCTTAGCATGCCCCTGCAAAGCCCTCCATGATCTGTCACCAGTCACCTCTTTATCCTCACATTCCTTCCATTTTCTCTTCTTTGCACACTGGCCACAGTGACCTTCCTTCTATTCTCCCAAAACACTATGCTCCCTTCCTCCACATAATATTTGCTCTCACTATTTTTTCCCACCCTGGAATATTCTTAGCTGCACGACCTCCTCCTCACATCATTTACTTAATAAAGTTCTACTAAACCTTCAGATCTTCACTTAAATTCCTCTATCAGCAAAGTGTTTGCTAACCTTCACTCAAGGTTAAGGTTCCTTTAATATGCAGTTTTATAATCTGATCTTATTTGTCTTCAGATCACTCATCTCACTATTTAACTATATATTTTCATTATTATTATTATGTGATTGAGTTCTGTCTCATCCACTAGATATAAGCCATAGAAGACAAGGAACCATGCATGATTTTACTCACAATTGTACCTCCAGACCCTGCACATGGTGCAGCACAAAGCAGGCTCTCTGTCAGTTTTTATACATAAAGAGTGAAGATTCAAACTGAGCTCCTTATACACAAGTCCATTCTTTTTCTCACTTATATGCAGTAGAGTATTTACCCTTGGACACTATATAAGGAGTATTACCTTTTTTCTTTTTCTTGTTTTATTTTTAACCCATGCTCAGTTTTTGTGATTGTACATATTACTCATTTTAAATATTGCAGATATTTTTTCTGCTTAAGTAGAACTTTGTGTTGGATAAATTCTGATCATTTCTTTGAATTTTTAAGATCATTTTAAATTCTAATCTGTTCTCTAAGGTGATAGTGTCTACTGTGTGCCCATGGACCAATCCTTTTCTTTCTCATCTTAATTATTACTTACAAAGTTAAAGAGTGCACTTAGCAGTCCATCTCTGATGAATGAATTCCATAAAATATCAAGAGCTTGCCCTCAGTCTCTCTTGTGTGAAAAATTAATTTCCTCTTCTTTGGAAATTGTAGATGGCTAACTTAGGAGTGAACTTTTTGTATTTACAGAAGTGAAATCCATAATGTAGGTACTCAGTATTCTTTTCAAAGAAAAAAAAGGTCTAGTTTAAGTTAAATACATGCTAATTGTAGTAACCTGCAGGGTAATACAGTCGAGCTTGATTATAAACTAAAGAGGAATCAAAAGTGTACAGTCTCGAAATTGGAGACCTTGTGGTGCCCATGCTAGTCAAGGTGCATGGTAACAACTGATGCTAACAAACACAGAGCAATCAGCTATCCCCCATGCCACTCAGCTTATATTAAAGTTCTGCTGTTAATTTGAAAGTTTGATTACACTTAGAAATTTAGCATATTCAAAACAACACTCTAATTTCTCTACGATTCTAGCTTTCAATGATTATTCATTGCAAAACCAGCGCTCCCCAAAAATCCAAATGAACAGAAAAAAGAGAAAAAAATCTTCTAGCTGAGGTAAAAAATGATGTTTAAAATAATAATAATAATAAAATGAATACCAAATGAACACTCATATTTGCAACTCCTATTAGTCAGAGGTAAAAAAAAAATTCTTACTCTTCAGAATATCTTAAACTTATACATCTAAGAAATAACATAAAACTCAAAATATGGTCTAATGCCACATTTCCAATGCCAAGTTGAGAGCCAGTAATCAAAATTCATTGACTCATATATCTTAGAAATAGTTTACTAAAATTTTACACTTTACAAGGCAAAAAAGAAAAAGGAAAACTGCAGATTAAAGAGAAAAAGTATTCTAGTGAGTATTGAGAAAAGAATAAATCTTATATTATCATAATTTCCTAAGTCAAAGATACTTTAAAAAGATACCCTACTATTTTATGAGAAAATAAAGTGTTGCATAAATAAAAATGTTACTGCATTAATTTGTAGATTATATTTTTCTAAAAGTTGGTACAAATGGAAAAATACTAAAAATTGAATGTGTTTATATAACTTTGTTGACAGTTCCATAGCAAATGAATTAAGTCAATATCTTCCAAATTGTATCTCACTTAGAGATGTTAATGTGTTTATTGTAAAAATGTTACTTGTCAGATACATTTGTGAAATGCTACAAATATGCTTCTCTGAAGAACGCTACATGTAATATTCTCTGAAGACTATAATGCCCATTTTCAATAAGCCTGCTTAATTTGACTAATCTACCTTTTTTTCTCAACTTATTTTATAGAGTAAGTATTTTACCAAAGAAACATTTCAATGTTCTGTGGCACATAGTTTGGGTAAAGTTGAATTTGGGAAAGCCAGGTAACAGAGTGCATCCCTAGTCTTTGACTATGAGATCAAAGAGGAAATACTGTGTAACATACCTATCATTAGAACTAGTAAAAGTCTGATTGTATTGGCCAAAACTGACCCCATGTGGTAAACCTTATGTTAATCACTATTAACTGAATAATTTGAACTGTAGCTCATTTATATCCTTATAAAGTAAAAACAAAACATAGAACAAATACCAAAAATTACAATTCTAAAACATTTCCTGAAAAAAAGGAAAAAGATTTGAAACTATATTTTGAAAGTTCATACATACCTTGGAAAATAATCTACCCCACACCAAAACATATCCTAGTAAAATTATCAGACTTTAAAGAAAAAGAAAAAAAAATGGGGGAGGTGCATCCATATACAATGACCAAATCACTTAGAGAAAGAAAAGCAGATTGTCATTTCAATAACATCTCTCTCTCTCTCTCTGTGTCTATATATATATATATATATATATATATATATATATATATATATATATATATATACACACACACACACACATATATATGGCCTATTTGGGCTACCATTCATCTACTGATATGTATGCGTATGTATGTATTTATGTGTGTATATATATATATACACACACACACATATATGACAATGTAAGTGGAAACTTTTTTAATAAATAAGGGGATGAAAAGAATGGAATACAAGACATGAGCTACTAGCTAGTTTTTTTAATATAATTTGTTTTGCATTTTTGTCACTGACCCATGTAAATATTTCAGGTGACTATAAAACAAAACCAAATTTTAAACAAGAAGATTCTAAAATTAAAAATAAAATGAAACCAATGATCCTAAATGTGTATCCAGTTGGTGGTATGACCACACTGAGAGGAACTCTTCCAAATGGGGAGTTGCTAAACAATGGGCACGAGGTCTCAATTGTGCAAGATGAATATGTTCTAGAGATCTGCTGGACTACAGTGTCCTTATAGTTAGCAATACTGTATTGTACACATAAAAATTTGTGAAGAGGGTGATCTCATGTTCTTTTCACTATAAAATAACTTTTTAAAAATACACATACACAGTAATTTGACTTCAGATTCCTAGTGGGCTATTCTATGGGCAAAACAACTGCAAATTACCTTCTATCAGTAATAACAATGTTGGTGGTAGTGTTGGCATTATAGACACTGTTATATGTACAACATTAGAAGAAATAAATATGTGATTTTGTGATAATATAAATTTATCACCCCTGATGTTCCTGACACAGAGATTCTTGTCATGGGAGAATATAAGTTCGAAGTAATTAACTAAAATTCCTCAAATCTTGAATTCCAATTGTAAAAATCAGTAGGAACTAAGAATATATATGATTTTCAAAATCAAAACAAAACATACTTATCCTACTCTGTCAACTGAAAAACAAGTAAAAAAAAAAAAAAACAATAACCAACTTAGTAGCAATAAAATACCCCAGTAGAAAAATTGAAAACTTGAAATACTAAAGAAATACTAGAACTTTGAGACAATGATTGATTCCAGATTTGCGGTAAGTTGCATACAAGTCGGTGAAGTATAGAGAAAACCACATTCATCTTGAGTTGATAGCTGTTGAAACTGGTCATATGTTTATAAGTGTTCATTAACTTTTCTGTCTAGTTTTGTAAATATAAAAACTTTTTTTCATAAAACAAAAAAAACAAACAAAAATTCCCAGATTGCATAGTCTGTTTGGATGCAAAATCTTACAGTGTAGAGTGCCCATAAGTGTTTCATAATATATAGAAAATATAATTTTCAAGCAGCTGTAAAGAACCACATTCCAAAAGGAAATCTAAATAGTGATAAACTCTTGCAATTACAATCTAACTGATTTTTACTTCAAAAAAATAGTGTGTGTTTCTTAATTTAAGGTCTACTCTGGTCTGGATTGTTTCCCCCAGATATACATGTTGAAGCCCTAACCCCCCAAAGTGATAGTATTGGGGATGAGGTCTTTGGGAAATAATTAGATTTAGATGAAGTCATGTGTGTGGAAACCTCACAATGAGATTAATGTCCTTAGAAGAAGAGACACCAAAGAGCTTGTTCTCTTCTTGCTCTGTCATGTGAGGAGACGCTGAGAAATTGGCCATCTACAAAGTAGGACGAGAGTCCTCACCAGAACCCAACCATGATGTTGGACTTCCCAGCCTCCAGAACTGTGACAAAATAAGTTTCTGTTGTTTAAACCACCCAGTTTATGGTATTTACTATGGCAGCCCAAGCTGACTAATACAGAGCCTTTCACTTGATAGGTGCTCAATAAATGGCAGCAGAATTGAAAATAGAAGCAAATTTCTCTTTCAGTTGTGTATAAAATACTCAAAACACCAAAAGAACACTTTGTTTTGAACTTGAAATATTCTGAGCATATAAACATAAATCAACTACTGTGTAAAATGTTCATAATGCCAGAGGATTAAAATGTAAATGATTAGAAACATTACATTACTGATGTGATTACAGAATGACACTTTATAAAAATAGGACAGCAACAATTAGAATCATGCTACATAATAACCATATACAATGTGGAAAAAATTTCTTGCCTAGGGCATCAAATTAAGGTGGATAATTTTATTCTGTGTAAGAAGATAAATAACACATATTTGGTATGTTAAAAAGAAAAGAAGGGGAAATTAATTTACATTTGTTATCTTAATTAGTTCTTGACAACACCAAGGGCTCATTCTTCTATACCATGCTATTTCTAGTTTATTATACATAAACTAAATAGCATGTTAATTAGTTACTTGATATTTCTACTTATAGTCAAAACATAAGAACATAAGTTTATCTCTAGTACTTTGTATTTAGCATAAAAATATAAAGATATTTAGATTTTTGTATAAAGAAAGAACAACTGAAGACAGATAAATGGGTTTTTTCCTTCTTTTTTTCTGACTAATAAGATTTTAAATTTATCTTTAGTCTGATTTCCAAAAAAAAGTGAACAAAGGGTATAGTCATACTGAGAGGGGCATCAAGTTTACTGTTGTGGAGTGCTAATCTTTGGGCAGCAATTTGCTAGGTATATCAGTATAGTGATAGTTGAAAACAATAAATCAGAAGATAACTATACTTCAAGTTCATTATCCCACTGGTGAGTCTTTCTTGAAGTAATGAGTGACAACATCTTTGAGTCCTAACTTCAATAACTATCACAAGGCAAACAGAACAAGCTTACTTTTGTACCTTTTCCTACTTGTGTTTTACATTCATCTTTCTTGAGGGGAGGTTGTAAATAGGAATTTTTATAAGAATGAATACTCTGAATTGGAAGGTGGCTTTAAGAAAGTGTATTTGGATTCTGGAAGAAGTCACAGGAAAGTGGGAGACACTATTTAACCCTATGAATATCCATTCATTCATTCAACAACTAATTATTGGCTGCCTACTATATGCCAGAAATCTTAAGTCTGGGAAATCAGCCACAACCAAGATAAGAAAAATCACTATTTTCAAAATATTTATATTCTATAAGAGAACCAGTGTATAAAAAGAAGTAAATAAACAAGATGTTTTCAATTAGTTATAAATGCCATTAAAATATAAAACAAGTAAAATAAAAAGTAGAGCATGCCTTGAGGGACTATTTTAGATTAGAAGATGGGGCAAAGTCTCTTGAAGGAGGTGATAATTGAACAAAGACCCAATAAATGAATAAGAAGGAGAAAAGTATTGGGAGGTCTGGGGGGAAAACACTCTAGGCATAGGAAACATCTAGTGCACCAGGTCTCCTTAACAATCCTCAGCTTTGAATCTCATATTAAGTCACCCATCCAGTACCCTTTCTTGGTACAACTACATATCCATTTCTCAGAAATCTTTGCTCATTGTCACAATCTCCAACACTAATTTTATATCAGCTTTTGGTGATTTTAATATCTATACCCATAACTCCTTCAACACACTGGCCTCTAGGGTCCTCGATTTCCACTCATTCAGTGATCTTGTTATCAACACTACTTCATCTCCTCTGGTCATAACAATAAAAAAAAAACCCCACCATAGTCTCAATTTATACATCATACTCCTTGACTACCACCTTCTTTCTTCCCAGTTCACTCACTCTAAGTACCCTGACTCCAGTGATTCTCCTCCCCACCAGGACCTACAATCTATGGAGGTACCACCTGTTTTCTGTCCCTCATCCCCAACTCAGCTCCTCACCACTTTCCTTACTGGTGATAAATTTCATGATACTTCACTTAAATCACTTCACTGTTCAAAATTCCAACTCCCTTGTCTCTTTCTTGCTTCACTCTATTCTTAACTAAATCCAATCCTAGTCAAAATCAATTCCACCTGTTTTCCCTACAGCCATGTATCTAAACACGGCTGGAAAAAATATCACACTGTAGAATCATACTGAATGGTTTCGCCTTACATTCATGAACAATATCTTGAAAAGGGCTATTAAACCAGACCATTCACTCTCTTAGATTCTCCTAGATTACTATTTTGTACTTACTTTTCTCTCCTTAGACTGTGAACATTTCCTCCCCCATAGCCATCCTTACTGAGTAAACACCATGTGTTATTCTACAGAAGCAGAACTTCCACTTGTGCATAAGATCCCATTGCTCTAGCCTACTCAAGTAAGTCTCCCCTTTTCTTCTTGTAGCAAAAATTTTTTTCAACACTCACTGTTTGTTTCCATTAACATACAAACTTGCTGTTACTTTTCTTTTCCAAACTATATTTCTTTAGAAGAGTGAGTAAATAAGAAAAAATAAAATAAATAGGTGGGTTTCTTTTTTCTGGAAGAATAAATGAATAAATAGCAAGAATAATCAAGCAATTTAAAAAACTTACAGAATTTATATGGGTGTGGTTGTATTAAAAGTATTAGAATCTACTATAAAGCAACAATAATATAAAAATGGTAATAAAATAGAAATAGAATATTTTTATGGACTAGAAGTATGTAAACAGACCTAACATCAGATGAAATAATTATGGCATTTCAAAACAAAAAAGAAAGCAGGTTGATTTTTTTTAAACTATGAACTTATTTACAATCTGGGGGAAATTTGCAACATACTGATAATAGGAAAAGGAAAATATCATTAAAACATGAATAACTCTTACAGATTATTGCTCAGAAGAAAACATTGGGCAATAAACATGATTAATCATTTCAAAAGAAGATATAGAGATAGGCAGTAATATATGAAAGTTTCACTTTACAAATATTTAATAATATAAAATAAAACAAAAAATAAGATACCATCATCACTTATATGTTTTATATATTATACTTTATCATATATACACATATATACATACATACACATATACTACATACAGACACAGACTTCTGTATTTATATATCTACCTATAAGTATAGTGTACTCAGTATTGTGAAACATACAAGGAAGTGAGGATTCTCATACTAAGTTGGGATATCAACTGATAACTTCCTGTAGGTAACTTGGCAATACAAAACAAAGTCTAAAAAATATGGTTATTTTATAACAGCAAAAAATTAAAAACAATATAAATTTCCAACAGTAGATTAACTAAATAAATTGTAATGCATCCTTACGTTAGCATGTGATAGAACAATTAAAAATCATAATCTTGAAGAATATGTAAGGATAGCTGATGTTGCTCCAAGCACACTGCCAAATCTAAACATAGGTTACAAAACAGTATCAAATAAATGGTCTAATTTTTCTAAAATATTCATTACAGTGCTCATTATAAATAATATACCAAAAGATGATTGGATAGCAGAGTATTAAGGCTGGTTATTCTGAGTTACAGAGCTATGAGTAATTATAGTTTTCTTTAGTATTTTCCACCTTTTTTATAGAAATCTATTCAGTATATAGCAGTTAAGAAAGCAACAAATATTGAAGATGAAGATGGTGAAAAGGAAGGAGGCAAGTTGGGAAGGAGAGTAAAGTTTCCTTCTCTTCACTCTGTTTAGGGGGAATTGGGCAGAATCACCAGAGCCTCAGGGTAGATACATGGTTTGCGGCCCCCTGCACAGGAAAAACTAGCTTATTGCAGGGTTGAGCCAAATCTCACTCCATCTTCACCACCATATTTGCAGAATTAATTATTAAAACCACCAAAAGCAATGACATATACTGCAGTAGTGAAGAGATTCTAGGCTCTACATTCCAAACATGTAGCTGGGCAGTCATAGAATATTTCTGAATTTAAGTATTTATTTGTTTACTTAGTAATATAGATGAGATTAAGGGGAAAGAGCATTACTGTTTTTATAAATCAGAGTTATATGTCTAAGAAGATTCTGAGGCATTCTAGCATTTAAAATATTACACTTCAAATTTTTTGTCTTTAACTTTTGTGGTATCAATTTAAAAAATAAGTAATAATCTCAGAATTATTGGAAACTCCCAGTAATAGAGATTAGAATTATAAAAAAGTTAGTGTATCATGGAATTGTCTTATTTGGAATTAAATAGATTAACGACAAATTGAAATCCACACTCAGATGACATTCATTAATGCTTGCACCAAGAAGGAAAATGAGGGATAATTCTCATCCTATACAGATTACACAGTTATTTTTCAAAATCATATCAGATAAAGTTTCCACCATTTGAACTATTTTAATGTCTTTACATATTTCAACATTTTAGCAGGAGTTTCTAGAACCTATAAGAAAATAACATTAGAAGTCCTAGGTTATAGTCTCTTGACTCAAGCAAGAGAGTATTATTCACAGGACAATGAATGTACTATACACGTTGTAGCTCTGAAACAGTGAATTTAGGACAAGTTCAACTGCACCAAGGCATGGGCTAATAAACATCAGACAAAGCAGTCATTGTAAGCTAAGGCTCATCTATTGTAACATGTGATCATACAAGGCATAATAATGTCTTTGTTCTTGTATTAGTGCACAGTTGTCAAGGGGAATTATATATTCTAAATTTATTTTGTTAACTTGCTTGTAATAAACAATCAAGTGTTTTATAAATGTAAACATATTTTACAAATATAAAAACATTAAAATATCAAATAAAAATATGACACAAGAGGGAAGAGATATGGGAACATATGTATATGTATAACTGATTCACTTTGTTAAAAAATATGAATTTTTACTACAATTATAGTCTAATAAATAAAAATAATGATTATAAAAATTAAATTGTAAGAACCACAAAATATAGGTCAAAAGATTTGCAGATGTGCCCTGTCAATTACCATTTTCTTATAATAAAAGTTTTGACTTATAAGGCTCTTTAGAGAATCTATAATCTCATTTAACCAATGTAAGAACACCTTGCTATTGAAAAGATACCACTAATTTACACAGAAGCAACCATGGTCCCTCAAGGGCCTTTCCTCTGTTTGTATAGTTAATTAAGTGTGGGGATAGAATCACAATCTTCTAAAACCTATTATATTGTTCTCACTGAACCACTGTGTTTCTGTACAAAATCCTTGTTCATGTAAATGCCATAAACTGAAAACCCAGGTGTTTGGGTTTTTTTGCATTTTATAGTGGCTTCCTCTTGTGATATCAATGACCCCATGCCCTTTGCGAACTTCCCTTCAGTCTGTCACGCCTTGGAACCACCTCTTTTATTCATCTCTCTCTTTTGAATCTTTCTCCTAATATAAAACTTAAAAATGCTCAAGGCTTCTCAGGCTAAAGAAATAACCTAAATTAGAATGCAGGATATGTGAGGACTGGTGTTTTTTCTCTTCTGTTTACAACGTCCACTTTGTTCAAGGCCGCCTTGGACAGTGTCTGGCACTGAGCAGATACTTAGTAAACTTTTATTAAAATCTAAATAATCCCTGGACTCCACCTTATTTTATAGCTACTAATCTCTTAAGATGTTTCCTTCCACAGTCATGGTCAAATACCTTAAAACTTCAGGCAATTAGATTACAGCTTTACACTCACCACTCCTCAGAAATAATTGCCAGTTAGATAGCCGATAGTCTCCTAATTTTCAAAATGCAGTGGTCTATTTTTAGTCTTCATCCTATTCGAACTCGTTTAAGAACTGAACACTCGGAGGAGCTTCAAGATGGCAGAAGATAAGATGTGATCACCTTCCTCCCCACAAACACATCAGAAATACATCTACACGTGGAACAACTCCTACAGAACACCTACTGAATGCTGGCAGAAGACCTCAGACCTCCCAAAAGGCAAGAAACTCCCCCACGTACCTGGGTAGGGCAAAGGAAAAAAGAATAAACAGAGACAAAAGAATAGGGACGGGACCTGCACCAGTGGGAGGGAGCTGTGAAGGAGGAAAGGTTTCCACACACTAGGAAGCCCCTTCGCGGGCGGAGACTGCGTGTGGTGGAGGGGGGAAGCTTCGGAGCCACTGAGGAGAGCGCAGCAACAGGGGTGAGGAGGGCAAAGCGGTGAGATTCCCGCACAGAGGATCGGCGCTGACCAGCACTCACCAGCCCGAGAGGCTTGTCTGCTCACCGGCCGGGGCGGGCGGGGGCTGGAAGCTGAGGCTCAGGCTTCGGTCGGAGAGCTGGGAGAGGACTGGGGTTGGTGGCGTGAACACAGCCTGAAGGCGCTAGTGCGCCACAGCTAGCCGGGAGGGAGTGCGGGAAAAAGTCTGGAGCTCCAGAGGAGGCAAGAAACTTTTTCTTGCCACTTTGTTTCGTGTTGCGCAAGGAGAGGGGATTAACAGCACCGCCTAAACGAGCTCCAGAGACGGGCGCGAGCCGCAGCTATCAGCGCGGACCCCAAAGAGGGGCATGAGACGTTAAGGCTGCTGCTGCAGCCACCAAGAAGCCTGTGTGCGAGCACAGGTCACTATCCACACCTCCCCTCCCGGGAGCCTGTGCAGCCCGCGACTGCCAGGGTCCCGTGATCCAGGGACAACTTCCCCGGGAGAACACACGGCATGCCTCAGGCTGTTGCAACGTCATGCTGGCCTCTGCCGCCGCAGGCTCGCCCCACATCTGTACCCCTCCCTCCACCAGACCTGAGTGAGCCAGAGCCACCTAATCAGCTGCTACTTTAACCCCGTCCTATCTGAACAAAGAACAGAGGCCCTCAGGCGACCTACACACAGAGGCGGGGCCAAATCCAAAGCTGAACCCCAGGAGCTGTGCAAACAAAGAAGAGAAAGGGAAATCTCTCCCAGCAGCCTCAGGAGCAGCGGATTAAATCTCCACAATCAACTTGATGTACCCTGCATCTGTGGAATACCTGAATAGACAACGAAACATCTCAAATTGAGGAGGTGGACTTTGGGAGCAACAATATACAATTTTTTTTCCCTTTTTCTCTTTCTGTGAGTGTGTATGTGTATGCTTCGCTGTGTGATTTTGTCTGTATAGCTTTGCATTTACCATTTGTCCTAGGGTTCTGTCTGTTTTTTGTTTGTTTGTTTTTTGTTTTAATTTAGTTTTTAGCACTTCTTGTCATTGGTGGATTTGTATTTTGGTTTGGGTACTCTCTTCTTTCTTTTTTTTATTGTTTTTTAATTTTTTTTACTTTTAATAATTAGTTTTTATTTTAATAACTATTTTATTTCATTTTACTCTTTTCTTTATTTCTTTCTTTTCTTCTCCTATTTATTCTGAGCCGTGTGTATGGTAGGGTCTTGGTGCTCCGGCCGGGCATCAGGCCTGTACCTGAGGTGGGAGAGCCAAATTCAGGACACTGGTCCACAAGAGACCTCCCAGCTCCAAGTAATATCAAACGGTGAAGATCTCCCAGAGATCTCCATCTCAATGCCAAGACCCAGCTCCACTCAACGATCAGCAAGCTACAGTGCTGGACACCCTATGCCAAACAACTAACAAGACAGGAACATAAACACACCCATTAGCAGAGAGGCTGCCTAAATTAATAATAAAGTCACAGACACTGCAGAACACACCACCAGATGCGGGCCTACCCACCAGAAAGACAAGATCCAGCCTCATCCACCAGAACACAGGCACTAATCCCCTTCACCAAGGAGTCTACACAACCCACTGAACCAACATTAGCCATGGGGGAAGATACCAAAAACAACACGAACTATGAACGTGCAGCCTGCAAAAAGGAGACCCCAAACACAGTAAGTTAAGCAAAATGAGAAGACAGAAAAACACACAGCAGATAAGGAGCAAGGTAAAAACCCACCAGACCAAACAAATGAAGAGGAAATAGGCAGTCTGCCTGAAAAAGATTTCAGAATAATGATAGTAAAGATGATCCAAAATCTAGGAAACAGAATGGAGAAAATACAAGAAATGTTTAACAAGGGCCTAGAAGAACTAAACAGCAAACAAACAATGATGAACAACACAATAAATGAAATTAAAAATTCTCTAGAAGGAATCAATAGCAGACTAACTGAGGCAGAAGAATGGATAAGTGACCTGGAAGTTAAAATAGTGAAAATAACTACTGCAGAGGAGTGTAAGAAAAAAGAATGAAAATATTGAGGACAGTCTCAGAGACCTCTAGGACAATATTAAATCCACCAACATTTGAATTATAGGGGTCCCAGAAGAAGAAGAGAAAAAGAAAGGGACTGGGAAAATATTTGAAGAGATTATAGTTGAAAACTTCCCTAATGTGGGAAAGGAAATAGTTAATCAAGTCCAGGAAGCACAGAGAGTCCCATACAGGATAAATCCAAGAGGAAACACACTAAGACACATATTAATCAAACTATCAAAAATTAAATACAAAGAAAAAATATTAAAAGCAGCAAGGAAAAAACAACAAATAACATACAAGGGAATCACCATAAGGTTAACAGCTGATCTTTCAGCAGAATCTCTGCAAGCCAGAAGGGAGTGGCAGGACATATTTAAAGTGATGAAAGGGAAAAACCTACAACCAAGATTACTCTACCCAGCAAGGATCTCATTCACATTCAATGGAAAAATTTAAAAATTTACAGACAAGCAAAAGTTAAGAGAACTCAGCACCACCAAACCAGCTCTACAACAAATGCTAAAGGAACTTCTCTAGGCAGGAAACACAAGAGAAGGAAAAGACCTACAATAACAAACCCAAAACAATTAAGAAAATGGTAATAGGAACATACATATCAATAATTCCCTTAAATGTAAATAGATTCAATGCTCCAACCAAAAGATATAGACTGGCTGAATGGATCCAAAATCAAGACCCGTATACATGTTGTCTACAAGAGACCCACTTCAGACCTAGGGACACATACAGACTGAAAGTGAGGGGATGGAAAAAGATACCCCATGCAAAAGAAAATCAAAAGAAAGCTGGAGTAGCAATTCTCATATCAGACAAAATAGACTTCAAGACAAAGATTATAATAAGAAACAAAGAAGGACACTACATAATGATCAAGGGATCAATCCAAGAAGAAGATATAACAATTGTAAATATTTATGCACCCAACATAGGAGCACCTCAGTACATAAGGCAAATACTAAGAGCCATAAAAAGGGAAATTGACAGTAACAGAATCATAGTACGGGATTTTAACACACCACTTTCACCAATGGACAGATCATCCAAAATGAAAATCAATAAGGAAACACAAGTTTTAAATGATACATTAAACAAGATGGAATTAATTGATATTTATAGGACATTCCATCCAAAAACAACAGAATACACTTTCTTCTCAAGTGCCCATGGAACAATCTCCAGGATACATCATATCTTGTGTCACAAATCAAATCACGGTAAATTTAAGAAAATTGAAATCATATCAATTATCTTTTCTGACTACAACGCTATGAGACTATATATCAATTACAAGAAAAAATTGTAGGAAATACAAACAAATGGAGGTTAAACAACACACTACTTAATAACCAAGAGATCAATGAAGAAATCAAAGAGGAAATAAAAAAAATATCTAGGAACAAATGACTATGAAAACACAATGACCCAAATCCTGTGGGATGCAGCAAAAGCAGTTCTAAGAGGGAAGTTTATACACATACTATCCTACCTTAAGAAACAAGAAAAATCTCAAATAAACTACTAAACTTACACCTAAAGCAAATAGAAAAAGAAGAACAAAAATCCCCAAAGTTAGCAGAAGGAAAGAAATCATAAATATAAGATCAGAAATAAATGGAAAAGAAATGAAGGAAACAATAGCAAAGACCAATAAAACTAAAACAGGTTCTTTGAGAAGATAAACAAAATTGATAAACCATTAACCAGACTCATCAAGAAAAAAGGGAGATGACTCAAATCACCAAAATTAGAAGTGAAAAAGGAAAAGTAACAACTGACACTGAGAAATACAAAGGATCATGAGAGATTACTACAAGCAACTATATACCAATAAAATGGACAACCTGGAAGAAATGGACAAATTCTTAGAAAAGCACAACCTTCTGAGACTGAACCAGGAAGAAATAGAAAATATAAACAAACCAATCACAAGCACTGAAATTGAAACTGTGATTAAAAATCTTCCAACAGACAAAAGCCCAGGACCAGTAGGCTTCACAGGATAATTCTGTCAAACATTTAGAGAAGATCTAACACCTATCCTTCTCAAACCCTTCCAAAATATAACAGAGGGAGGAACACTCCCAAACTCATTCTGTGAGGCCACCATCACCCTGATACCAAAACCAGACAAAGATGTCACAAAGAAAGAAAACTACAGGCCAATATCACTGATGAACATAGATGCAAAATTCCTCAACAAAATACGAGCAAACAAAATCCAACAGCACATTAAAAGGATCATACACCATGATCAAGTGGGGTTTATCCCAAGAATGTAAGGATTCTTCAATATATGCAAATCAATCAACATGATATACCATATTAACAAACTGGAGGATAAAAACCATATGATCATCTCAATAGATGCAGAAAAAGCTTTTGACAAAATTCAACACACATTTATGACAAAAACCCTCCAGAAAGTAGGCATACAGGGAACTTACCTCAACATAATAAAGGCCATATATGACAAATCCACAGCCAACATTGTTCTCAATGGTGAAAAACTGAAACCGTTTCCTCTAAGATAAAGAACAAGACAAGGTTGCCCACTCACACCACTCTTATTAAACATAGTTTTGGAAGTTTGAGCCACAGCAATCAGAGAAGAAAAAGAAATAAAAGGAATACAAATTGGAAAAGAAGAAGTAAAGCTGTCACTATTTGCAGATGACCTGATACTATACTTAGAGAATCCTAAAGATGCTACCAGAAAACTACTAGAGCTAATCAATGAATTTGGTAAAGTAGCATATTACAAAATTAATGCACAGAAATCTCTGGCATTCCTATACACTAATGATGAAAAATCTGAAAGTGAAATTAAGGAAACACTCCCATTTACCATTGCAACAAAAAGAATAAAATATCTGGGAATAAACCTACCTAAGGAGACCAAAGACCTGTATGCAGTAAACTATAAGACACTGATGAAAGAAATTAAAGATGTTACAAACAGATGGAGAGATATACCATGTTCTTGGATTAGAAGAATCAACATTGTGAAAATGACTGTACTACCCAAAACAATCTACAGATTCAGTGCAATCCCTATCAAACTACCAAGGGCATTTTTCGCAGAACTAGAACAAAAAATTTCACAATTTGTATGGAAACACAAAAGACCCCAAATATCCAAAGCAATCTTGAGAAAGAAAAATGGAGCTGGAGGAATCAGGCTCCCTGACTTCAGACTATACTACAAAGCTACAGTAATCAAGACAATATGGTACTGACACAAAAACAGAAATACAGATCAATGGAACAGGATAGAAAGCCCAGAGATAAACCCACACACATATGGTCACCTTATCTTTGATAAAGGAGGCAAGAATATACAGTGGAGAAAAGACAGCCTCTTCAATAAGTGGTGCTAGGAAAACTGGACAGCTACATGTAAAAGAAAGAAGTTAGAACACTCCCTAACACCATACAAAAAATAAACTTAAAATAGTTTATAGACCTGAATGTAAGGCCAGACACTATCAAATTCTTAAAGGAAAAACATAGGCAGAACATTCTATGACATAAGTCACAGCAAGATCCTTTTCAACCTACCTCGTAGAGAAACAGAAATAAAAACAAAAATAAACAAATGGGACCTAATGAATCTTAAAAGTTTTACACAGCAAAGGAAACCATAAACAAGACCAAAAGACAACGCTCAGAATGGGAGAAAATATTTTCAAATGAAGCAACTGACAAAGGATTAATTTCCAGAATCTACAAGCAACTCATGCAGCTCTATATTAAAAAAAACAAACAACCCAATCCAAAAATGGGCAGGAGACGTAAATAGACATTTCTCCCAAGAAGATATACAGATTGCCAAGAAACACATGAAAGAATGCTCAACGTCATTAATCATTAGAGCAATGCAAATCAAAACTACAATGAGATATCGTCTCACACTGGTCAGAATGGCCGTCATCAAAAAATCTACAAACAATAAATGCTGGAGAGGGTGTGGAGAAAAAGGGACCCTCTTGCACTGTTGGTGGGAATGTAAATTGATACAGCCACTATGGAGAACAGTATGGAGCTTCCTTAAAAAACTAAAAAAACTAATAATAGAACTACCATATGACCCAGCAATTCTACTGGGCATATACCCTGAGAAAACCATAATTCAAAAAGAGTCATGTACCACAATGTTCATTGCAGCTCTGGTTACAATAGCCAGGACATGGAAGCAACCTAAATGTCCATCGACAGATGAATGGATAATGAAAATGTGGCACATGTATACAATGGAATATTACTCAGCCATAAAAAGAAACGAAATTGCATTATTTGTAGTGAGGTGGGTGGAACTAGAGTCTGTCATACAGAGTAAAGTAAGTCAGAAAGAGAAAAAGCAAATACCATATGCTAACACATATATATGGAATCTAAAAAAAAAAAGATTCTGAAGAACCTAGGGGCAGGACAGGAATAAAGACGCAGATGTAGAGAATGGACTTGAGGACATGGGGGGGGGAAGGGTAAGCTGGGACAGAGTGAGAGAGTAGCATTGACATATGTACACTACTAAATGTAAAACCGATAACTAGTGGGAAGCAGCCGCATAGCACAGGGAGATCAGCTTAGTGCTTTGTCACCACCTAGAGGGGTGGGATAGGGAGTGTGGGATGGAGGTATATGCAAGAGGGAAGAAACCGGGGTATATGTATAGCTGATTCACCTTGTTATAAAGCAGAAACTAACACACCATTGTAAAGCAATTATACTCCAGTAAGAATGTTAAAAAAAAAAATCCCAAAACTGAACACTCTCTTTTGTAAATATTCATCTAGTTACCTTATCCTAGTTTTCTTTATCCTTCTCTGTTTTGTTGTTGTTTTATATTTTCTCCTTTGCTGGCACTCTTCCCTTACATAAACAAATGATGAAATACTTTAATTATGACCTTGGCTTCCTCTCTTCACTTTGCTCATTCTCTCTGGCCATATCTTTTTCATCATGGCTTAAATTACTATAACTATGCCACTAGTACCCGTATCTTTTTCTAGTCTTAATCTCCTGACTAAGCAAAAGGATTGCATATCCTCTCTTCTTGAATGACCCACAGGACCTTAAACATAGCATCCTCAAAATACATATTTTTCTGTATAATCCTCTTTCACCAAACTGAGTTCTCTTGAGTTTTCACACTTCTATCCCTTCTTTAGAATTTTTCTTTATTTTTGATTCTCAGCTATCTATGATTTCTATTTCTTTAAAAAAAATGCAATCAAGAGCAAACTTCTAAATGTTGCTAGTACACATCCACCCACTTCCACCCACTTACTTTCATCTGTATCCATATATTACATATTTTCTTCTGTTAATTTGCATGAGCTGCCCTACTTCTACCTAAATCTAATCCCTCCTCTACTTGGAAGCCATCCATACCTCTTTAGCTACTCAAGGACAGTATTCCAGAATATCACCCTACCTCCTGTCTCATGGATTTTTCCTCTTTACTGGATGATTCCCATCAACATGCAACCTGATTTAAGAAATTTTTTCAACTTAAAAATTACAACAAACCTTCCTTGATGCACATTCCTATCCAACTACTCTTCCATTTCTCTGCTTGTTTTATAGCAAAACTCAAAGAATTGTTAATACTGTCTCCCCTTCCTCTTCTCACATCGTCTTGAACCAATTCAATCAGGCTTATCTTCTTACCAATCCATACAAGACCTTTTTCAAGACCCTGGAGACTTCTACACCACCAAATTAATGGTCAATCCTTTGTTCTCATTTTATAGGAGGTAGTAGGAGTTTTTGACATAGTACATGACTCCATCTATCTCAAGACAGTTTCAAGACTTCCCTAACCAAGTATAAAAAATAGTGAAAATCCTGTCCCCAACCCTAAAGCCCCTCTTCTGCAGGCTCCCAGCTCTTCACAGTACCTATTACCACCTGACATACATTTACTTTTTGTGAAATGTAAGCTCAATGAGATTGAGGACTTTGTGTTTACACCAGTCTCCAGCCCATATTAGGCACTCACTAAATATTGTTTATACTATTTATTTTTACTATTTACATGAGTTTAGTAATTAATGAATTTATTTCAGACCCTCCTAATTTTTATCTGCACTATATAATGTGACTACCAAATATATATTTCTATATCAATTTTCTTTCCCTTTAAATCTACTTTCCATGCTATTATCTTTCCAAAGAATAGACCAAATTATATAGTAAATAAATCTACAACAATGGTAACATTCTAAGGAAAAGGAACAACCAATATAATATCTTGCATGGCTTGATCAAAATTTAGGAAAATTCTTATTTTATCAAACATTTTCATTAGTCAATTGACATACTTTTTAATTGCTTTAAAAATATAGTATTTAAGAGCATTTTATAGCACTCATGGTCATACATACTTGGATTATAATTGTGGCTCTGCTATCCCATGTTTTTGGTCATGTTATTTAACCTTAGAACCTCATTTTTATTATCCATGAAAATGGGGTGATCATAAATAAGATCAGGTTCCCAAGGTTGTTAAGAGTGTTAAATGTTATGTGTAACTATCACTATTGTTGTTATATAGATAGTTATTCTTTTTGTTCAGTGCTCACTCAGGACCTCACACCTACCAGGTTATTAATGAAAAAAAATTATTGAACTGAACTTATATTCTGGCTCATAGCCACCTAACAGAAGCCTTATTTCCTTCATTTGAAAGCTATCTCAATTAGTATTAACATAATTCACAATACTATTTGCAAAAACATGTATAAGACTAAGCATAACAATCAAAAGAAATATTTTTCAGTCAAAAATATCATTGAAAGGTGGACAATGAAGATATAGGCTGTCTACTTTAAATATACTGTAGATTTACTTTGCTATAATACCTGGTCCACTGTGTGAAATCAATAAATATTAATTTATGGTGATTTACATTAAATATTTAGAAAGGGTCAGTTCTGTACAATTATTACATAGTTCAGTCCCTGAACTGTTCGTACAAAATTGAATCAAATTCCAGAGAGATAATAAAGTATTAGTGCTCTTTAGATAGAACAAATAAGTCAGAACACCAAGTTCATCATTTCTATAATAACTGAAAGAATTAAATTGAAATAATTCATTAATATCAAAGAATACTATTGTTTAAGACCAGGTATAAGAACATAAGGGGTGTTCTATCTATTTTCAGGTCCAACACATTTTAATATTAACTTGGCAAGAAAAGATAGATTAAAAATACATATTGCACCTATAATTTTTAAACTATTTTAAATTATAAGTTTAAACTATTTAAACTTATTGTAAAAGCATTTTCTCTTCTACTAAATTGTTTCCTCAATTTGATTCTTTTGACTTTATCACACTTTTTTATCTGTGTGTTGGCTTACAATAAGAGTGTTATAGTTGATTAAATCAGTAAGGGAGCAGATGCAATAAAACATATAATATATAAAACATTAGAAACCAATACATTAATACTATTTTTGTGATTAAATGAAAACAATGAGAATAAAAGCCAAATTTCTATTTAAACACAGTTTTGATTGTTTTAAATATCTGGAGTACACCATCAGCAGTACTTGTAAATGAGCACAGCAGTTATCAAGTATAAAAACTATTCCATGAAAATAAATATCTTGAGAACTCAGTACAATATGCATACACAACCAATCTTTAGAAACGTTAAATTATTTCAGAGCATTTTGGGGACAGTGTTATATAATTTACCTGGGTTTAAAAATCCCATCTGACATTCATTAGCTCTGAGAACTTGGCAAGCTATTATACCTTGAACACCTCAGTTTCTTCATTTGTAAAATAAGAATATTACCTACATCATCAGTTTGTTGAAAAATTAAAGGCAATACGTATATTCCATATAAACTTGGAGTTACCTTTCATCCTTCCTTCTCCTTCTACCCATTACATTAATACTTTCTTTCCATTGTCTCTCACCTAACAATGAAACCTGGTCTCTACCCAGATGCTCACCTCATATCCCTCAGGATACTTTTCTCCCTAGTAGATCCTCTTGCATCCAGTGTAGTACCTCAAAAAATATTACAAACCACTGCTAGATCAACTTGTCTAAAGCACCAAACTGTGCATTCCATTGTTCTCTTCAGATATCTACAGTTATTTCTGCTGCCTACAGAATGAACTAATTCCTAAACTTGTATTTTATGTTCTCCACAATCTGGGTCTCTTGCCTACACAGCTTTATTGCCTAATATTCTTCTTCATAGATACTCCATTTCACTCAACTAGGACTACTCATTGCCCAGAAAGAGGTAATGTAAACTCAGACCTTTTTTACCAAAACAGTTTTCCATTGCCTGTGATGGACTTGCCCTTCTTTGTATCACAGACTCCTATTAAGGAACATTTCTTTAACAGCAAATCAAAGTTAAGTCCATTGGCATTAAGTATGACTTACTTTTTCTCATAACCTCTTTATATTGTTGTTTATGCTATTATTTTACAGCAATAACCTTCTGACTAGAGTATTTCTCCTTTTGCCCTCTGTAATTCATTCTCCATTCAGCAGCCAAACTGATATTTTAAAAATGCAATCATATCAGGTCACAACCCTGCTGAAAACCCTCTAGTGTGTTCCTATACTTAGAAGAAAAGACAAAAGCATCACACATAACTCTGTACTTGCCCACACTGCCTCCTCATTTCTGCTCTGGGATTTGTCATTCTGCCCTTAGTCACTAGGCTCATGGGTCCCTGCATTGTAATCCTTCTTTGTCTTTAATTTCTCCACATCTTTTCCTTGCCTACTTCTCTCATGAGAACTTCTCTGACCATCTTTTGTAAAATATTCACCAACACACACACACCCACACACACACACACACACACACCCAAACACACACACACACATATTCATGCACACATAACCACTCTCTACCCTTCCCCTGCTTTTTTGTCTTCTTAGAATTTATCATTATCTGAACTTACTTTTATTAATTTTTGATGCTACCAAACACCCAACTCCTATCTTTTTACAAATGTGTCTCTAATTCAGTATATTGGAAATGCTCAGTAAATATTTGTTCAATTCATAAATTAATTCTTCTGCCAAAAAGCATATAGTCTGTTTCCTTAACCAGAATAGGAATTCCTTAAGGAGAGTTGTCTGAATGCTCTAATGTTCTTGAATGCAGTAGAGTGGCTTGAACATGATAGGTGCTCAAACGTTTGTTTTTTTAATTAAGTAGAATCACAGGTTAAAGCAAAATGAATGTTAAGAATTATGTGCAAACAAGTAGAATTTCCAGAGTGAAACAGAAAATAGAACACAAAATTAAAATATCCCTCTACCAGTTTTATAAAAGATCTGGTTTCTCATTCAGTGTGCTATGAGACTCTATTTTACTTTATGTAGAGGTTTTATTGGCAAGTCATCAGCCGTATTTTGTACAAAATTTCAACCCCATTGAAATCCAACCAAACCACAAGACTCTGCAGATCCTAAACGAATTGAATTAATTAACTCCAGGTCCCATAAACCCTGCAAGGGAACTTTCTATTAAGTGTATATTTCTAAACCCAGACAATGCATTTTAAACTTTTTTTTGTAGTGCCATCAAACAAATTTCTCTTTGTGATAATATAGAATGGGGGGGACACAAATCAGTAAAAACACCAACAGTATTAAAATTTCAAAGGAAACCAAAATAATTCACACCAAAGTATTTTCAAAATCTTCTAACAGCAAACTGTTTTGCTGAGCTATTTTTTTCCCTTCCCCCCACTCAAATTTGATGCTAAAGTTTACACTGAAAAGTTTAAAAAAGTAGACAAGAGTGAGCGAAAGCTGAGCACATAGTTATCATTTAATGATTATTTTAAATGAAGAAATGAAACAATTTAAGAGACCCTCAATACTATTAAGAGGACCCAGGATGTTATTACAATATATACAAAATTCAAATGGTTTGAAAAAATGAGATTGAAACTGGTAGGTGATTATTTCATTTGTAAAAAATGCAACAAGTGAGACCAAAGGAAATATTACATTTTTCAATGGGAAATTAAATGATAGAGACAGAATGGGTTTTTATATTGACCTATGTTATCAAATTAATTTCCTCAGTTATGCCTATTTACTCTATATTCATATACATTTGTGACTCATATAGTTAGTTATTTAATAATGAATAAAGAATTAAGTTTTTTAAACAAATATCTAAGATTATTTGAAGCAGTAAATTTTTTAACATCTTTATTGGAGTATAATTGTTTTGCAATGGTGTGTTAGTTTCTGCTTTATAACAAAGTGAATCAGTTATACATATAAATATATCCCCATATCTATTCCCTCTTTCATCTCCCTCCCTCCCACCCTCTCTATACCACCCCTCTAGATGGTCACAAAGCCTGGAGCTGATCTCCCTGTGCTATGCGGCTGCTTCCCAGTAGCTATCTATTTTACATTTGGTAGTGTATATATGTCCATGCCACTCTCTCACTTCATCCCAGCTTACCCTTCCCCCTCCCTGTGTCCTCTAGTCCATTCTATACATCTGCATCTTTATTCCTGTCCTGCCTCTAGGTTCTTTAGAACCTTTTTTTTTTTAGATTCCATATATATGTGTTAGCATACTGTATATGTTTTTCTCTTTCTGACTTCACTCTGTATGACAGACTCTAGGTCCATCCACCTCACTATAAATAACTCAACTTCATTTCTTTTTATGGCTAATATTCCATTGTACATATGTGCCACACATGCTTTATCCATTTATCTGTTGATGGACACTTAGGTTGTGAAGCAGTATTTTTAATATTTTGAAGTGTTTTAACAATTAAATACTATTTGGTAATAGTAAGACTGGCCAAAATCTGATTTTTTTTAAATGGAGCACTTGATGTCAATACCCATATCTTGAATGAAAATCACTGAGAAATGAAGGGATTGAAGATGACAGTAATAATTAAGTATGACAATGGTAATTGTTGGAAAGTTTTATGTGTTAGTTTAATGTAAAAGTAAATAGCAATTCTGTTGAATAGACGTTTTATGATCAGTGTTTGGTCTCATAAATAGAACTACTTAAGAAAAATGAGAAATTTAGAAAGGAATTTTAGGTCTGAAAATATTTGCCAGAACAAAATAAATAAATAAAATTATATCTCCCAATTAAAAATAGTTAAATAAATATAGTACAATTCAACATGGACTATTATAGCTGCAAAATGTGCTGATTATGATTATGTGACAATATGGATCATATTAAGTTTTTTTGGGGGGGATGATCATACTAAATGTTAAGTGAAAGAAGCAGGTTGTAAATTATTATAATCCAATCACAAATATATAAAGAAACATTTGTTTAGGAAACAGAAGTTTAAAAATAGAGTTGTAAAATGATAATCATGGTTGTGATTGGAAAAGTTATTCCCTCTAATGTTCTATTTAAAAAGTGATTTTATTTTTCAAAAATATAATGTTGCATATGTGTTATGCTTCCATGCAAGAGTCCTTGCATTGGAATACCTCCATTTCTAATATAACTATAAATCTATCTTTAGAAATTTCCCCTCTGTCCATCTTAGAAACTGGAGTACCCCAGTGATTCTATCTCTTACTCCATGCACTCATTTTTGAATGGCTTAAACAATCATCCTGCATTCTTTCTAAATCTCAAGTCTGTCTATCCCAACGACTATCTCTATTCTAACTCCCAGTCCTCTGTATTCCAAGGTGAACTGAATGTACCAGAGTTTTCTTGAAAAGATTTTGTACAAAAGTCTTAACAGTAATTCCTTCAATCATTCCTGGCCTCCTGTAAGCTTTCATGTGACCATACTTGTTTCTCAAGCTGGAAACCTTAATAGGTAACTTCATTTCTTTCTCTACCTCTCCTACCGAAGCAACCAGTAACAAATTACAGGCTCTTTTACTCTAGAAAGCTCCTTAATTTGATGCATCTTCTCCACTCTCACTTCATTTATGCATTCATCTACAGTGTTTTTAAATTATTTTTCCAAACACTAATTCTAAATATTTAGTCTTTCTTATCTCACTTAATCTTTACACCAATCATACACATTCGCACTATTTTATAGACAAAACTGACACACAAAAAGGATAAATAATTTGTTAACATATCTAGTAAGAGGCAAAGCTGGCATTCTTAATTATGGCAACTATCTCCCTTTCTCTATGTCACTCTTCCTAACTATTTTTAAAATACTTGTTGTCCCCATTGCCTATTTGGTAACAATTCAAACTCATTAATGTTTCAAAGAAAGCTCTTGAAAGTCTAGAGCAAGTGTAATTGTCCAAGCTTATCTCTTAACACTCCCTACCCAACCCCGTGTGTTCCTGCCAAACTGAACAGAAAGACTCAGGATATGTTGGGTTCTTTCTCAACCCCGTTGGTTTATGCATGCCTCAACATCTGTCTCAATCACTGCCTGCAAATACAGACTCAAAGTTGCTTCTTCAATGAAGCCTCCTTTCCCTCTGTCAGCATCCTGCAGAATAATTTTTTCTGCTCACCACATTTCCATAACACTGTACTGATGTATCTGACACATTATCTATTGTAAGGTAACAGAATTTAATTATTGGCTAATCTAACTTTCTTACTAAACCATAGTCTCCTCCAGAGTAGGGACTGGGTCTTATTCATCACTGTATCATTTTCTCTTCCAATAATATTAGTTGAATATCCAACACATGCTAACACTTAACTCAATTTCTGGCATGACATTTGATAAACTATTGAAATGGAAAATTATCAGAGCACCATATTATAAAGCAGATATTTATGGAAAGGGTAATTCTTATCAGACAGTCTTCAAGGTCAAGGAGACTTAGAACTAGTAGCAAAGCCTGAAAGGTCTCTAGGGATATAAGGCAAAGGACATGAAAGAGGATGAGATATAGAAGTGACAGAGAGTTGAAAAGCAGCAAAGACAAACCATACTCCCTTGAAAATTTTGTCATTTCTGAAGTATTAAGTAATCAAATGCAAGTTAATTTGGATAGAATTCTCTGCAACAAAGACAAAGCATTTTCCTCTTTTCTTCTTTGTGTAAACTCTTGGTTCAGCTATTGACCAATAGAGCTACTATGGTGAAATATCACTCCACCAAATGTTTTTAGTTTTAGAACATTTAGACTATTGTGAGACTCAACTTGGCAGTCACCTTGCTGCATAGTGAAAGAGCAGGATAAATGCAACTTCCCTGAAGTTCTTTTTGTCATCAAACAGTAGGAGAACATTATTGGCTCCCTCCAGTTGTGGCTAGGTTACACAGGTTATATTTTAAACATTTTAAGCCAAACTCTCATTGTAATGTGATATTATTGGGCCAGTTTGTCCAACTTGAGAGAAAGGCCTATTATAAGTAGAAGTAGTTTTGCTTCATTTCTTGAGAGTATACATAAAACTTTGGAAAAATTAGAAATCTAGATTTTCTTTCCCCTAGAATGAATGGAGAAAAGAAATTCTGCCTCTCAAAACAAATTAAAAAAAAAACAAAATAACAAGTTCAAATGTATTTTATTAGTAATGATAATATATTATGAATCTATCTCTAGAATTTTCAAAATTTTTCTATTAAAATTCAATTCATATAGTAATAATTATACTCTAATATACCTCTATCACAGAAGGTAAGTAAAAACATGATCATACCTGTGATCAAGAAAAATAAGTCTGAAGTAAAATGAATTAGTCTAATTTGCTTCTCTGAGAGTTGACATTTACTATTTGTTACGCTGAACATTTACTTCACCACTCGATGTCATATTTCCTCACCAGGAAAGTAAAAATAGTATGCAACCCACAGGTTGTTTCAAGTATTCAGCTGATATTTATAATGTTTGGTACAAATAAGTAATCAATAAATGTCATTTAAAATGAAATCTAAGTATATTAAAGTGATCAAATTCAGTCTTATTGAGGGGGTTAGTCAATAGCCTTTAATTAAAGCTAAAAGGTCAGATTATATCTAAATAAAGCTATTGTTTCAGTTCATCATTCATATCTTTTTGTGGTAAAATATGTGATACTTTACAGAGCATATATAGGAAAGAAAGATGGGTGCTCCAAAAAAAAGAGGGAACCTTGTTCATTAGAGATTTTCTTGGAACCACATTTGGAAAAATGAAGATATGCAGATTATGATTGATTTATTTTATGTATAAGTTTATTTGAAGTCAAAATCAAAATTATTGAAACTGATTTAAAGTGAAATAAACAAATAGATGTAAGGATATAGCCAGTAAAACTAGAAATACTGCTATCCACCTTCCTATTCCAGGAATTTTAGTGTGTTTGTTTGCCTGCTTGGTTGTTTGTTTGAGATATCACTTGTCTGAGCACATGTGTGATATATTTTACTGAAAGGACTTCAACTGACATTCAACAAGTCACTTCAATATTTATTAACCAACAGTTATGTATACAGTATGCTGGGAAGTAAGTGTAAAAAGATAAATAAAATTTTGTCTTGAGGAGTACATTGAGTAATAAAAAAAGACTGGTATATAACTTAAAACTTCCAAGATTCACTCATGAGTTATAAAATAGATACTTACAGGGAGATACTCAGGAAAGGTACATTTAGTCCTTCCCACTGGGGAGGGCAGGTATAGTAGCTGAATTAATTTTTTAGATGAAAAAAATTGGCCAGGTGAAGCAAGTTGAAAAGAAATTCCAGGCAGTGAGAAATAGTCTGGTATGTGGGAGGAGATGGGGGAAAGCTTTCTGAGTTATGTGAGTGCTAAAGACAAGACTGAAGAGATAGGTAGGGCTGGGTCCTAGAGTGTCCTTCATTCCATGCTAATATGATTACATTTGTCTAGGATGCAATGGAGAGCCTCAAACTATTTTACGTCAGGAAGTTAACACATTATGTGTGTTTGTGATAGATCATTTTGACCGAGGTGGAAGAAAAGACCTGAAGAAAAGACCTGCCAGTATTAAGAGCAGTTAAAGAGCTATTACAACTTTCAGATGAAAGGTGATAAAGAACTGAACTGTTTTATGTTTTGTTCTTTTGGCCAGGAAGCATGTGATATCTTAGCTCCCCAAACAGGGATTGAACCTGCACCCCCTGCATTGGAAGGTGAAGTCTTAACCACTGGACCACCAAGGAAGTCCCAAAGAACTGAACTGGAGCAAAAAAGAAAAAGATAAGAAAGATAGCAAAGACTCAAAAATATACTATGAAAAACAGGGTCCTACTGTATAGCACAGGGAACTATATCCAATCTCCTGAGATAAACCATAATGGAAAAGAATATTAAAAAAAATGTATGTATGTCTAAAACTGAGTGACTTTGCTGTACAGAAGAGACTGGCACAACATTGTAAATCAACTATACTTCAAAAAAAATGTAAAATATACATACATATATATATTTACTGTGGGTAGATCCATGTTATGCAATGATTATCACAATTTTATTTCTATGGCCATTTCACTCAAATGTAATTATGGGACTTCCCTGGTGGCCAGGTGGTTAAGAATCCGCCTGCCAATGCAGGGGACACGGGTTCAAGCCCTGGTCCGGGAAGATCCCACATGCCGCGGAGCAACTAAGCCCGTGCGCCACGACTACTGAGCCTGCACTCTAGAGCCTGTGTCCCACAACTACTGAAGCCCGCATGCCTAGAGCCCGTGCTCCGCAACAAGAGAAGCCACCGCAGTGAGAAGCCCGCTCACCGCAGTGAAGAGTAGCCCCTGCTCACAGCAACTAGAGAACGCCCACTTGCAGCAACGAAGACCAAATGCAGCCCAAAATAACTAAATTTATTTAAGAAAATGTAATTATGATACTTTTGCATAGCCCTCATTTTAGCAACAGTAGATTTATATTTTATTACAAGGTTGGGTTATCTCCTGTATTATTCATCATTCTCAGATTTATCTGGCAGTTATTGCAAATTTATTTATTCTGATGAAGTTTAGAATCTCTTATATTGTCTAGTTCACAAAAAATTTATATTGAGTTTTTGTAGGGGAATTCATTAAATTTGTTGATCACGTAGAAAGCACAGTTTTTTTTACATCATAAGTTTTCCTATCCAAGAACAAAATATAGCATGTTTTTCTATCGATGCTTATCTTCCTAACACTCAATAGTGTAGTATGTTTTCTTCATATGGACGCTGGACAATTACTGATAAGTTTATGCCAAGGTAGCTTCTCCTTTGTGTTGTTACTACCAAAGAAGTCTGTTCACCCATTATATTGAAAATTATTTTTACAATAGTAAATAGGACTACAAGACAGATATGCCTGTACTAAACACCAAGCTCTATCAAATTCTAGCATTTGATTATATTTGCTTCTGATTTTCCTTAAGGAAATCAAACATCACAGATATGATTGGAACCTCTTGTACACCCCTCTAGACCACTTCCCAAGTAGGGTTGCCATATAAAATACAGGACTCTTTGTTAAACTTGAAATCCAGATAAACAATGACTCAATTTTTAATATATCTCATGTGATATGCAATTTGAATATATTTTTATTTGCTAAATCTGACTACCTTACCCTCAGATATAGAAATGGCCTGAATTTGTTTTGTATCATTCTTAAAGATTTAAAAACTCTACTGCTACACATTTTGTGACATTAAACACTTTACAGTATCATTTTTAATGTCTCCAAAACTTATATAAATGGTTTAAACATGTTGCTTCCATTGGCTCAAACCAAGCGTTTTTGCTTTTTCTCTTTAGCATACTCCAATTGTCTGAACAATGTTTGTATTTAGCTGGCTGTGTCTGAGACACGTAACTGCATATGTCCTCCGTCAGGATCTTCCTGTACCCTGGATTGATATTTACTGTATTTGACAATGCTGCTTCTTAAATTGTGATTCAAAAAGACAGATATTCCTAGTTTTGTTAAAAACATGGTTTATATTTTTTTTGTTATTCTTTTAATGATTTAAGAGTAGAAAAAGGGAAAGTGTCTTTGCTCTTTCTTTTACAATTGAAATTCCCTTGTGTCTGAAAATTATTGGTGCCCTGAGTTGCATTCTAAACAAATGGAATCAGAATCTTCCAGTGTAAGTCCAAAAACTGTGTAAACACAAACACCACAGGTAGCTGTTCTGCAGGAGCAAAACCTGTGTCCTAGCCAAACAAAGATAGAGGCCTTTAATATTATTTAAAAGATTCTACTTAACTGTCCTTTCTTTGTATGAACCAAATGTACATTTTTAAGCATACTGTCATATATTTTTAAGATTCTTGCTGCTTCTAAAAAACAGTACTAAATTGGCTTTCATAAAACCTAGCAGTTTTAATCTCTGTAAGTTTATAAATGGCTTTAATTATTAAACAGAGGCTAACTGAGATTTTATAGGAGGGCTTAGTCTGCTTTGGTTCTGTTGGACTCTCTGATATTGGAATATTTTGGCCTGCAAAAAGTGATCAAAATATCCTTTGAAACTTTCTACAATCTATTGATGATCTAAATATATTCAACTCACAATATTTATCCAACATTTCCTTGCAGAATAATCTTCTTTTGCTTTATTACAAAATCTTATGCTCCAGTAAAATGAATGCTTTACTGTTCCTCAATTATACATCATGCTTTTCCTGTTGCATGATTTTGCTCATACTCTTTAACTAAAATAGATATCTTCACCTTATTGATAAACTATACCTATCTTTTTAAAGAACATCTCCAAAGTCAACTTCTCATTCTCCAGGATTTCCCAGCCAAAATGTTTGTTCTCCATTTCTGAAGCCTAAGGGCAACTTGTTTGTATATTTCTTAACATGCTTATTATATTATTATATTATACTCTAACAATTTGTGTACTTGGCTTTTCTCTAAGTAATAGATTATGATAATAATAGTTAGAATTACAATACATGATAATTATTTAGCATCTACTAAATGCCAGGCAGTGAATTAAGGTTGTTTTTTGGTTTAACCCTTAAAATAAACATGCAAGGTATGTATTTTTTTTTCCTAACTTTTTTATGAGAAAACGTAATAAAGCAGAATAAAGTTGAATAGTGCTTCCAAAATCATACAACTAGCAAAAGGCCAGTATTTGAGCATGTCTCACTGCAGAGGCAGCATTCTTAACCACAAAGCCCTGTAGTGCAACAGATGATCTACTGTTTCAGGATCTTGCTCAGAAACATTCCCATGGTAAGCCCTAGGATATTTATTACATTGACTCTCATTTAACCCCTACTGTCAATTTGATCTTATTTAGGCTGGTTTATATAATTATAAATATGTGAATCTCAAGTCAACATTTTTGGATGTTTCTGTTTCCTCATTATACTTCAGAATTTTAATTAGAATATGTTCCTAGCTAGAGAACACTGACTAATCACTAGTTTTTATGTCTCCCCCCTCCTTTTTAGTGGACTCCAATTGTTTTGTAGGTCTGAATTGACAGCCATTACAAAAAGCAGCCAGAAGAAGATTAGCCTGGAAAGCTGAATTTTGTCAAGTTAATTACAAGTGGTACACACTGACTTTGATTCATGAATATGGCTTTTAGCAGAGCTCTTAAAGTGAGATGTTAATCAGTAAACACTAATTTTTATTTTTTAATGGAAATGTCAAAAGGAGGGTTTCAGGGAAAGCCCAGGCAAGAAGGACCCTGATGTGCACTAAAAGAATCACCAAAAAGAAAAGAAACATGCATTTTAAGGAAGGGTTTTCAAGCTACTTGATCATGAAATGAACACTCTTTTAACTGCAGGAGCTGCAATCAAATCAATCGTCAGTGCTCTTGACAAACAAAGAGATCAATTGAGAGATTGTATTCTGTCTTTCAGGTACAAACTTTCCAAATTAAATGGAGCTATGTGGTACTAAGGGTGAATGCAAAAAGGCAGGACAAAGAAGAAAGTGTATTCTTATTAAATATAACTTTTTAAACTTATTATATAATTTTTTTATCAAATTGGAAATATTCTGCAATTTTTCTCCCTAGTTTAATGTTGAAAAAAGTATTATTGGAAATAAAGACTTTTCCACAATCAATCTAAGTCCTTCATGCTGCTTTTTAAGCTTGTTGACTTTCTTTGTCTCATGGTGACGAAAATCTCTTGGAATTCTTCCTCTCAGGAAAAAGAACTCCTTACCTGAACACTTTTGAAAATGACAGCATGGTAAGAAAATATAAGCCTTCTGTTTTGATGCCAAATATTGCCACAAAATATATTTTAATATCTGGAAAAAATCTAACTTTTATAGCATATAAGGAATGCAAGCTTTGAATGTATATTTCAGTCTTCATTTTAAGCTATTTTTTTATGACCAAGAAAAAAAAAATACTGGAAAATAAATGGAACCTCATTTGGGTTTATAAGCTCTTTGTTACTGGACAACATTGTATTCCAAGAACACTGTATTTTATATTTCAAAAATTGCAAATCAAGTATGACATCAACCACAAAATATAAATGCATCTACTTAAAATATTCATAAATGCCCTCTCCTGGTCTACCTATCTTCACTCAGAGCCCAAGTTCATACCCAGGAACTGTATCTCTTTTATAAATAGAATGCAAAGAATGCAAAAACTCCTAATTCCTTGGCAGGTTACCACATCAATGACGGAAAGAATAAATTTCCCAGTAAAAATAACAAAGCAGTTGTATTTTTTGTATATCTAATTAAAGTATATGCCAACTCTATGAGTAAGGGCAGAGAATGATGCAAAATGCCTGCATCATTTATTAATATTATGTAAGCAAAAATTAGTGTTTTGATATTTAAAAGAATTATCAAAGAATGCAACTGGATTGGAAGTTTTACATCAGTGAAATTATTTGAAAGAAAAGAATTTTATGTAATTAACTCCTGTCAGCTTATCCAAACACATGGACAGAAAAAAATCTGTAGGCAAATCATTAACACTTCAGTGCTTTTTTTTGCCTTTTCTTCAGCAGAGGCACTAATAGGATTTCTGAGTGAATGTGGATTTCAACCTTGTTTTGCACTAAAGACCATCACAGTCAGTGGTTTCTTGTGCCACTCTTTACATTAGAGAAAATAACTGTAGTGCTGAAATGCAGTTTTCCTCGCAAGCCATGAGCATGGTCTACGAAGTTGTAGTATATCTTCCAGGACACAGTTTTTGAAATTTGAGAATTTGAATAATGAATCAGTAAAATGTATCTGATACAATTTCATATACCACTATTATTATAGATTCAAACACTATGTTACCATTCTATTCTGAACTGTTGGGCAGACATTTTTCTCTTGCGATTGTATCTCTCCATTAATCATTGGTGTTTTCATTATTTCTCACATCAAGTTATATTTGTGAAATTTAGTTGGATGTTTTCAAAGAGAACCATAAAGTCGATGTAACATCTCATAATAGCATCTTATCAGATACTAAACATATGGAATACATTAAGGAAAAATAATTGCCTAAATTGAGCCATGATAGGCTTAAAATTGCTTTAACCCTTTCACATGGTGAGGCAAATAATTTAAGGAGCAATTTCTCTAGCTCTCCTCATTTGCAATTTAAAATCTTTTTTTATAGTATAAATATTTTTTCAGTTATTGATTCAACAAATATTTGCAGGGCTCCTCCTGCACCAGGAATATAATGATTACCAAAACCAAATGCCTGTTCCCCAAGAGTGCATAATTTAGTGGAACATTAAAAAGTAATACATGCAAGTTATGTGCTCATTTTGTTCATTTATTAGAATTAATTAGACAATTAAAATCACTAATAATCCCCCCACTCAGAGATAACCACAGTTAAAATATTGGGGTATATAAGTGTGTGTATTTATTAGTTTGGAGCATATGAAATCACTGGTTTTATATAACAAATTAGAAATGGTCGATAGCAGCAACGTCATACAATTAAATCTAATCTATTTGACTGCATGTATGAACCATGATCCTCTACATTTCTGTATTTAAATAATTTCTCATATTTTTCTGTAATATATAGTGCTAATGAATGGCACGACATTGCATATCTAGTCACATAAATCTATATATACACCTCTCATTCTTCCCCCAAGAAAAACATCTATAAGCAAAATATCTAATCTAGAGGATATGTACGTTATTTTTAATTTTTAAATTTACTTTTAAATTGTGCTGAGAATACTTTGCTCTATTGTTGGTTCCATTTCCATCTGACCTATGTTGTTTTGAAACTAAGTTACTGCTTTAACCATTTTCCCCATGCTATTCTATTATCTATGGGATCAATTTTGGTCATTTGTCTTTTACTAAAAAACACTTTCACTTTATCCATATTTTTGCCTTTTCTTAACATATAACTGTCATAGTATTTTCTTTATTAAGGGGAAAAATCACCCAAAATATGTTGTTATATCCCCTACGTCATTCCTAACATAATATAGTGCCTTTCTCCCTTGTTTCCCTATAAGTCTTGCCCAAGGCTTGGTCTATTTTACTGACCTTGTAAAGAACAAATATTGGATTAAGTTTACAATGGCAGTTCCCCTTCCCCCTTTTCTTTTTTCAAATTTGTAAATGTCAGCTTTTGCGTTTGATGATTTTCTCTTTATTTTCCTTAAGCATATTTTCTTACTTTTTTTCTTGCTTACCTTAATACTTAGTTCACTTATTTTCAGTCCTTATTATGTAACATAATTTTTTCTGAATATAGCTTAGGCCTATTGCGTAATTTTATATGTATTTTTTACTCTGCTACTTTTAATATCATATTATTTTAGAACTGGATCTCTGTTTTCCTAAGGGTTAAGAGAGTCATTTAACTCAAATGTAAAATTGTTCAGTTTGGCAAATGCTGTGGGTGTTTAGAGTCATCCCAATCCTCCTTCTTATCTGACCTCCTTTGCTACAAGAAGGTGGACAGCTAAAATTCTCAACAACTAGGGGTGTATTGTGTGATCTCATTTTAACAATGAGATGTTCACTGAAGTCACTGGGTAGTACTACCAGGAAAGCTAAGAGATTTTTACCTATAGAGCTTGTATACTGATTGGCTTGTCCCTTTGGTCCTCTGCTCTTCCCCTTGTTCCTGCCTGGAATGTGGTCATATGTACAAAGATTTAGCAGCCATGAGGATGAAACCACACACTTAGCAGGACACTATAGAAGGAAGGGAGAAAGAGTGCAGATCCTTGACATACTGGAGCCATGCACAGGTCTAAACTGCCTATCCCTGGAATTCTTGCTTCATGGGAAAAATAAAGCCTTTACTTTGTTTTAACCACTTTCATCAGATTTTTCCTTTCTTGCAGCCAAAATTAATCTTAACAGAAAGCATGTCTATGGTAGATGTTGTCAGCCCCCTTCAGATCTCCTTTACTGGTCAGTGCATGTCCCCCAGCTACTGTGAGTTCATGGCTTCACTTTCTCTGGAAAATTGTCCTGGACTAAGACGAGATGCCTCACCCTGGGCATGGCCCACAGTCAATAGTTATTCCTGTACTTTGTTGTTATTATTATTATTAGATGCTTATTAAATATCCTTTGAATCAAAAAGATCTGGCTTTGATGTGTCAAAGTAAAGTTGTACTGGACAAATTTAAGCAGGCAAGGAAGACTTTATTCAAGACTATTGCAGTAAGAAAAGAAACTGAACTCAACTCCATTGAAACAAATGGTGCGAGAGTTTTTAGAGCTGGGGTGAGCTAGTGGAATAGTACTGAAAGATGTTAGTGGGAGGGTCAGTGTTATTAGGCCATCTGTTTGCTAATTTGTGCTTATTGAGTTTAGTTTCCTGCCCTCCCACAGAAACTGAGAGATAGAGATCTTTCTCGATGACTATATTTCGAAGGAATGATTCCCAGGTTTTTGAGAAAGACATTCTTGGATTATAAAACTGGCTAGAGGCTGGGGACTAATTTATATACATTTCATGGGGGCAGAGAAAGAATTTTCAATTATAAGTTTTCTAAAGTAAATCCTCCAAGAAAAGGGAGATGAGAGAGGCCTGCCGTCAGGAGGAAACCTGTCCAAAATTAGTCACTGATGGGAAATTTAAGGCTATCTTGGTCACATACCCTTTGTTTTTTGTTATTTTTGTCTCTTAATACTTTTCCCAATTCTGGGAGAATTTCTTAAACATGTCATTTACATGACTGATTTTGTGAAATGCCATCAATGGTCGCTATTCTTATTTGAGTTTTAATTTGGCAGTTGTGTTTTTCACTCCATGCAATTTTTCTTGTTTCAGATCATTCTCTCATCATCATTTTTGCTCTTAAATTGCAAAGTTGTGATTTATTTATTTGATTAAAATCAAAAGTTGATGTATTTTTAAGTCAACCTAACATATCCTAAAATTTTCTACTGTGTTGAAGTAAAAAATGCATAAGAATATACTCTATCTTATTTTTCAAATGTCATTGTCTTTTGAACCAAAGTGTTCTTTTGTTTGCTTGTGATCACAGAGTACGGTCTATGCTTTTTCTTTTTCTTTTTTTCTTTTTTTTTGCAGTACGCGGGCCTCTCACTGTTGTGGCCTCTCCCGTTGCGGAGCACAGGCTCCGGACACACAGGCTCAGGGGCCATGGCTCACGGGCCCAGCCGCTCTGCAGCATGTGGGATCTTCCCGGACGGGGGCACGAATGCATTTCCCCTGCATCGGCAGGTGGACTCTCAACCACTGCGGCACCAGGGAAGCCCGGTCTATGCTTTTTCAATACTGAACATTGAGGATCTATTTCCAAATCTTCTGAGTACAAATGAAAAGACAAGGGAGTAGTTTTCAATTACTTTACTTTCATTTTGTTAAGCCAGAATCGCAGCAGCCTGGGATGGTGATGGAAAGAAATTAAGCTGAACTGGACAAAGTCAGGACAGGATCTGTCAGTCTATGTTGAAGATGAGTTTTCTTTTTCTTTATTGAAGGAACCGTTGTTTGGCTGGGCCATTCCTGTATTCTATGCCTGTTAAATGCTCTTGTAGAAATCCAGGTATTGCATTGATACTTGGCTTTTAAGAAAAAGGATTGGTGAAGTTCTACTAGCATCCAGGATAGTGCTTATCCATGAGACAGACACAATAGGCACAATGCCTATGGTCTGTGTTACTTTTAGGAGTTCACAAAAATGCTTTAATTTTAATTTGCTTTAAAAGAAGAGAAAATAGATATACTATTAATGAATATATAATAATAAATCCAGCCTAGATTGTATTTATCTTTATAACAAGACTCGTGTAAAATATCACTTGTAATTATTTTTTATTAAGGAAGGGGCCCATAAAGGTAGAAGTGCCTGGGGTTCATGAAAGTCATAACATGGCCCTGCTACCATCTCTTCCACTTCCTTTTTCTATGAGTCTTTTAAACACATACAGAGATTCTTGGTCACATTAGAAGTTCCTTCATTCTAATATGACTTCACTATGTCTAGTAAAAATATGTCAAAGTTTCTATTATGAGTATCATCCCTTTCCATTTTACCACCTAATTTTATACCTTATTGTAGCTTATTTCAATGAGATTCTTATAGGGCAGAGGGTGTGATCACCTTATGAGTGTATTGAATGGCTTAGATATTAAACTTGAACTCATCAGGAGTAAATAACACATCAAGTATTTCATAAGACAAAACACTTTGTTGTTCCAATTTCTTCTGCTTCCTGGAGAAATTCTAGAAATTAAATCTAAAAGTCTCATGTGAGTCAGCTGAGAGACTTCCAGTAATAAACATAAAGGCCTAGAGCAGCTGAAGATGGCTTCTTCACCAGATAACTACTTTCATTATTAGATATGAAACCTTAAAAAATTATAGAAAAATTTATCCTATCAAATGAAAATATAACATGCAATGAAGACAACTCCCTTGAATAGCTAAGAATGAATTACATAGAATTCTATAGCCTAAGACTATCTTTATCCACTGGGCCTGGATGAGAACAGCTTCGTAATAAGGAGCATAAACGTGCTTCCTATGTGCCAGACATCCTCCAATACATGCATCACCTGATGTAATCCTCTAACGAGTCTATGTGGTGGCTGCTTTTATTATTAATATTTTACAGATAATAAAGCAGGCTTAGAGATTTTAAATAACTTACCTAAAGTCATATCTAGTAAGGGCAGTAATGAAAGTCAACTAAATTCTATTTGGTTCTTTGATCTAAACTTGTTACACTGATCTATCCTCAAAACAGCTTTCTATTATATGTAAAGAAAAACACACTTACTGGAGGGTTTTCATCAAAACTTTACAGGCTTATTTGTTTTTACCTTCAGTGTACATACAGAGGTTTCCTTATTGACTGTGCTTTTGCTTTATTTTATGAAGAAACAAATTCAAAAATGATTAAGAGAGAAGTTCTACTACTTTCTGAAACCTTTTATATCACTAGACTTTTTCTAAACTAGTACTACTTTTCTCTTATGTTGCAAAATTAACATTATATACATTATATATAAAACATAGTTTTATATTATACATATATATATATACATAGAATATATACATATATCTGTATGTGTGTGAATATCTGCCAACTGGTAGACTTTCAGTAACTATTTGTTGATTATGTGTTTAAAGGTGGTGTTCCTGTCATATACCTCAATAAACTACAAGCTACTGGAGTGCAAGGACAACGTCTAACAGACCTAGAATCCCTTTTCCAAAGTCCATGGGGCTATATATGTTTTGGATTAAAATATGTTTGGAGTTTTTGGAACTTTGGAAGTGTGTATATCTGTCTGGAGTAGCAACATGTAATCAAAGACATCAATATTTCTTTAGCAAAAATTGGGTATATTCACTCCAGATCGAATACATAAGATAGAAATGGCCTCAGATCAGTTCAGAACAGGTTTTGCTACCAAATGAGTTCAAGTCAAAATCAGGTTTTATCACCAAATGAATCACAATGCTGTATGTTTAGAGCTTTTTTTGAATTCTAGAATTATAAGAAAGGAAATGTTGACCTGTACTTCTCTTGTATCCTGCGTAACCCCACCATGAGGTACTTATTAGTTGATGGAGAAGTGTGATGTTCCCCACAGTTCAAATTTATGTAACATGCTCCAATAGCAATCAGCATCCTTTGACAATAAATTACAAATAAATATTAAGTACTAGGATTATCAAAGTTAAATTGGCATTTCTCTTTATCAGTGAAAATAAGATGATGTTTTAGAGTTCTCTATATAACATAAAGAATTTTAAAACTTAGAAAAAAGATCCAGGGACTTCCCTGGTGGTACAGTGGTTAAGAGTTCGCCTGCCAATGCAGGGGACACGGGTTCGATCCCTGGTCTGGGAAGATACCACATGCCGTGGAGCAACTAAGCCCGTGCACCACAACTACTAAGCCTGCGCTCCAGAGCCCTCAAGCCACAACTACTGAGCCCACGAGCCACAACTACTGAAGCCTGCAGTCCTAGAGCCCGTGCTCCACAACAAGAGAGGCCACCACAATAAGAAGCCCATGTACAGCAATGAAGAGTAGCCCCCACTCGCTACAACTAGAGAAAGCCCGCGCACAGCAACGAAGACCCAACACAGCCAAAAATAAAATAAATGAATTTATATATAAAAAAAGAAAAGATCCAACATAAGAGAGAAAATAGGAGCTGGTCCTGAGTGATTTTATGGCCATCACCCATTTAGCTTATTTTGTTGACTTTTTTGGGCAGGGAATGCGATGGGAAAGGTGAAAAGTTGAGTCTGGAGATGCTCAAGGAGGACTGAGATACAAAGTATTGCATTCTTTATGTGGGCTTCATTGTCTTAAACAACTCTGATAAATGAGGATGTCATGATGAACTGTGATGCTTGGGCTTTGGAAAGAGAAGACAGAGGATCAACTTATAATGTTCTCTCAAAGGGCAAAAATGTATTTTCCTTATTTTATATTTGAAACAATCACAGCTGAGCTTCAGTTTAAATAATCTAACAAGATTGTGTTAAAAAATGTTGAATTACATAAAAAACTAGTTGATTATAGTTAATTTTTCAAAGGGATTTATAATAGGATTTAATTATCTGGCAACCATATTACCTTCACATTCCAAATAAAATTCAATTTTCAAAAACACAAAACAGCCATACAAGCTAAATGTTATTTGACTGTGTGTCATAACATTTTTTATACTGCTCTTCTCTTGCGTGTGTATACACACACAGACACACACACAAAACCTTTGAGATGGGTATCTATTACTTAGACTGAGATCTATCTATAGTGTTTAACAATGAAACAAACATACTCTGAACTAAATCTTTAAAAGACAACGACTAAAGCTAGAACTTAAGAGATCAAATTACTGCTAATAAGTATGTTCTTCTAAACTCACTTTTTTGACTTTAACATTCTTTAGAGATAAATTTGAGTGAAAAATATAGAGAGTAGATTCGTAAGTAGATTAGTGTGAGAAAGTCACATTGCTGAATGTCAGTGTTAGGACCAACAAGGTAGATCTTTTAACAGAATTCTACTCTTTTAACTTTAGAATGATGCTAACACTTGGTAGATACTTAATACTTACTTTGCAGTCTAAGAGCCTCTGCACTTATGTAGCTAACATATTATATACTTTCTCTGAACCATGAAAGAATATACTAAACAAATAAGAATGATTTATTTTTCTGACCTCAAAGCACAATGAGATAAGTTGGGTTCTACAATTTCCCATGAAATATAGTCAAGTTTCTGGTCCTGATTCAAAGTTGAATGCTCATTTCCTTAAAAGCCACTGCTTCCCTTCTTTCAACTGCTATATTTAGTATCTGTATTTTATATGCCAGATGATCAGGTTAAGAAGGACTGCTATTTAGAAGTTGCTTATAAAATAGCTTAGAAATTATATAGCAAATTATTGGGCTAAAAGGATTTTGTGGTGACTAAATTATTAGCCCTCTATATAAAGTTTCTCTAAATACTATACTCTGAAAATGTAACTATCCTCAATTTTAAGTCAAAGTGACTATTAGTCCATCTTCCCATTGTGTTCATATATTACTGATTTATTTAGCATTCTCTATTATTATAAAAGAATATCCATAAATATGCATTATTCCATGATGAATCAGCAACTGTTAACTTTTCCATCTTCAGCACATTATTTCCAGCTGAATGAGCAACACTTCTGTCTTCAAGGGACAAATAACCATATAATTAACTTTAATAGTCCAATGTTTAACAAGTTTTGAACTGTAGTAACATGCAGGTAGTCAGATAACGGTGATTTCAAATAGCATCTCTTAAAAGACTTAACACCTCATACCATCTAAGGTGAAGGGAAATAAAATTCAATGAGGCTGTCTTCCTAAGGGCACCTTTGGAAAATATGCTTTGATGGAAAGAAATGCCAAATTTTTATCAGATGGATAGCCAGGGTGTAGAAATACACAAGCCAGTCTGTTCAAATAAAGAGAACAATAGAGCCTGGGAAAACTTTAAAGGATAGGTGCCAGCCTATGATTTACAGTTCTAAATATGTAGCCTCAGGTGTCCTCAGTTTCTTCATCTGTAAAGAGGGGATAATCTCTGCCTCATAGTGCCAACTAAGTACTCTATTCAATCATGCTGTTCCAGAATGCTGGGCTGGTAGAGTACTTCAGCCATTTCCCCAGAGGCCTCTTTTCTGTACTTTGGGCTCTATAGACAGCACTGAATTCATTAAAGCCAACTCTTACTGTTGACTGGAAAGCTCCAGTTTCCTTACCAGAGAAAGCACTGAAAAAACTTTCATAACCCTCAGGACCACCTTTAAAACTATCCAGCAAGTTATTGGTTTCAAACGAGAATGTACATTGCTTTAAAAAGAGTTATCTATCAGATGGAATAAAAAACATTATAAAGGCTGAATTATACATGAAAACATAATTTTAAAAACAGAGAAAAAAATTAAACCATAATCTACTGCACTTATAAGTCAGTCAATTAAAAATTTAGAACCTTTCCTTGAAAGGTAAAATATACAACCAAAGAAATCCCATTTTACTTAGTATCTTTAAACCTGATTAAAGAATGAATAATACAGACCTAAATATGAAAACCAAATATTATAAAAAATTCATAAACACAATTACTTACAAGAGGCCCCTATTTTGCTTGAGAAATACTAAAAGAGATTCCTCCAATTCACTAGGTACACTGTGCTTACAGGAGTGATTTTATCCAATGGTGATTGTAATGCTAAATTTCAACCTAAACCAATGCAAGAAAAACAAAGCTGTATTTTTTATATAGAGCTATGAAACTATTTTCCTCGTGAAGTTATAATGCTCCTTCAAGGAAACAATAGAATTGACTTGAGATAGAAGAAAGAGACATCTAGTACCCATGCAAAGAAATGAAGAAGAATGGACACTGGAGCCACCTCAACCTGGGTTCTAATGACCAATCTCCCACTTATTAAACAACCTCTTGCCATGAGAAAGTTATTTTATCCCTTTATTCAAGTCTATTATCTTAGATTTTAAAAAGCTTTTAATTGATAGTTATCTTGTGAATTTATGTGAGGTTTAGGGACAATATTCATAAAATGTCTCATATAGTTCCTGACATATGGAAAGCAGGTCTCAAGAAATGGTAGTTGGCTTCCTGTCTGGACTTCCCTCCTTAATCTTTCTCCTCTACCTATTTCAATATGTCAAGACCAGACCCAAACCAATTAAATTTGAACGTCTAAATTGTGAGGCCCAGGTATCAGTATTGTTAAATTACCCAGGTGATTTTAATATCCAGCTAAGACTGTGAGATACTCTATCATCCTGACTTTCAAAATATTAGGAATATTTGTGGAATTTTATAGTTAATCTCAAGGGTACATTTACTAGTTGTCATAGCAAATTACATTCACCCTCATATTCTCCAACTACTAGACTCTAAGGAGCTTGAAGTTATTTGTTAATGAGAAAGCATCATGGGTATCCCACTTGCTCTCCCCAGAGTTGATTGTAATAAAAACTTGAGACCATAACAGATTTACTTCTCAAAATCAACAGGAATATCAATATTTTCTCCAACACAAGAATCATCAAATCAGGCCCTAGAAGATTACTTTTGTTATTTTTTGATAGTAAGGAAAAAATGTGTTAGTAATGTTAAATCAAGGCAAAGAATCCTGCTAATGCAGCATCATCCTATACAATAAACTAAGCTGTTCTGTTATTTTCTTCCATTAGCTAATACTCTTGGTGTGGTTATCATTGTCTGAAGGTAAGTGTTACTAGTTAACAAAGGATTGGTACCAGAGGTAACTAGAGGAATACCCAAAGGGTGGTTCTTGAGAAGACAGCATCAGCATCACCTGAGAGCTTGTTAAAATACAAATTATCAGGCCCCACTTCAGAACACTGAATCAGAAGCTTTGAGAGCATTGGTTTTAACAAACTGTTCCAGTGATACTAATTTTCATGCTGGAGAATCACAAGCTCAGAGGATATCTAAAGCAAATAAAATTCAGTTCATAATCCATGGTGTTATAGATTGTCATCTCATTCCTTTCTGCATCTATTTTTCCTTTTCCATAAAAATGCTTACAAAATAATTTTCACATAGAGGGAATTTCTTCAGTCATCTACAGAATGACCATGAGGATTTGATGAGGTTCTGATTTGAAAGGATAAATATTTACCTTTTTGTAAGAAACAATACACTTGCAGTCCATTTTTGAGTGGATTGAATACAGAACCTAAAATTTAATATCAAAGTCATACTCTATTTCAGCAGGTCCTGAAGAAATCAGAATCCCCTGGGATCTGGATAGTACAAAAATCCAAAAGTTGCAGGAACTACAGAATGTTTAACATAATAAACACATTTTTAGCTCACTGAAATTAAGCCTTACATTTTGGTTGCTTTATGATGAATGCTTATATATGTGTTTATAAAGCAATTCATATTAGAGTTCTTGACAATTTACATCTTACAAGGTAACCAGTTCAGAATTGAATAAATGTCTTCAGGAAAACTAATTCAAAGTGTCACTTCTTAAAACAAACAATATATATAATATTGTCCAGCAACATCTATTTCTGAGAAGACACAAGAGATGAGAGCATCATCCTTATAATAAAGAATTAGTAATTAGATATGCCACTGTATCTTTTCACTTTCTAATAAAGATGGAAAATATAGCATCATTAATGATCAACATTTTAATCATGCCTGAAAGGGATGGTGGAGGGGGGTGGTTATAATTCAATATTATGTGATCCTCTGAGTAAAATTTTACAATTGCTACTTCCCAACCTATTAATTCCAGAAATCCCCCATACTAAGAGTCTGTGAAGTCTGTTCCATTTTTTCATGAATTGCCCAAACTGTGAAAACTTCCTGAGTTTGCTAATGGTTAAAATGAATATCTAGTTCTTGAAATGCTGAAAATCTTTAGTGTGCCTATAGTGGAGAATTTTCAAACAGACAAGATGCTTAAGTCAGCTCTCAGTTATCCTCATAATTAGAGAAGACCTATTATATGGATAATCCAAGAAAAAACTAACAATTTTAAAATTTATATTGACTTTAGACTATATATTTATATTCATATGTGGTCAAACCTGAAATTTTTTTAGTTAGTACCCCAACGTCTAACAACAGAATAGAATGAGGTCATAATTAATCATCCCATCTCTTACCACTTAGGTAGTCAAGGAAAAAGAAATTCAGAAGAATCCCAATTACTACCCAATGAGGTCATTTGACCTCATCTTGTTTCTCTTAGCAGGGAGAAATAGAGCAGAGTGTAATCTGAAAATATCAGGAAAAAACAGTATGATTATGCCATTTAATAATAGATTAAACCAAAGTACTAAATGTGGAAAAGACATATACATTTACTTCCCAACGGTTCTTAAGGTAACAGAAAACGAGGGTTTTTGGTTGGACATTTTATTTACTTTTTCACTTATTTTATCATGTACATAGATAATTCCTCTGTATTTTCCCTGAATAATGACTATCTTCTCTGCCTTCACGATACTCTTTTTTTAATGTGATAGAACCTTAAAAGCATAACATCTTCAGCATGACCTACCCAGCACTTCTATTATCAAATGCTTCTTTTGTGAGAAACTACACTGAACAATTTACATCTGTTAGGCCATTTCATAAATAGAAAAACTTACCTAAAATATGTCAAATAATCAAGAAATTGTTAGCATAAAGAAACAGAAATCACTGAGTGACTCTATTCTACTTTTCACATACTTTATTTAGTCTCATATAAACAAGTATGATGAAGACCTTGATAACTAAGCTCCCTGAGATTGCAGCTTTGATTTTGGCTAACTTTATTTGCATTTACTTAATAACATAAATAAGTCAATTCCTATAATTATTTCAATGATTATATAAATCTATGATTTGAGGGAGAGAAATATCACTCTAGGTGATATGATACTTCATTGATATTTTTGAGAGAGCAGTAAAAGAAAAAGCAATAATAGGGGTTAAAAATAAAATAGTTCATTTAAAATACTCAGTTCAACTTTTCAATGAAATGTACTTGGTGTTGAAATGAACACAAAAGAGGCTGACCACAAGTCTTTGTGTTCAAGACACAGCTAAAGAAACTGGAATATGAAACTATTAAATAATATATACAAGTTATACGTCATTAGAAATAGTTTGTCACGAGAAATAGTTTGAGAATCTCTTAAAGCCTTAATCTTTAAACGAAGTGCATCTGAGAAGGAGAGAATCTGGTTATATGTGGAGACAGCTACCATTATTTACAATAAATAGCATGAACAAAGACACAGAAGCAGTAATGTGGGTGGTTTGTGTGGAGGATAGCAAAAAAGTTTCTTCTGAGGGAACAGAGATAGTTATTTTTGAATAGGTAATATGTGTATGCAGTACAGCACCTTGAAAAGATCACTGGAGAGTCTGGTCCTTAAATTTAGATTTTAAACAAGCAGCCCATAAAATTTTATAAGTAGGTCCACACTATGGGGTCAGACAGATTTGCATTTGATCTGTTTCAGTCCCTTACTAGCTATTGATCTTATTTTATTTAATTGGACTTCATGTCCATCAAAGGAGGGATAATAATTTACAACCCATGGAGTTGTTGCAACAAGTCAGATAATGCATTTAAAGGCATAAAGCAAAAATGCAATAAATCATAACCTCTATATTAATTTTTGTAATGTTGGTGGTACATAGCTGTTTTAGTTTTATCCCCCCTGTGGTTGAATATGAAATGTATTGTGGAGCAGAAGCACTGTGTTCAGGAAATGGAGTTTGGTGTGATTGTGAAACCACCAAGTGAAGATGTCCAATGCATTTTTGACAAGATGGCTCTGATGTATAGGTCAAATTGAAGCTAATTATTTAGAAGTTATCAGCATATGGATAGCAATCAGAACCATCACTGGGAATAGGATCTCATAGTAAGTGTATTCAAACTGAGGTAATGGGTTTAGGGCAGAAGCCTCTGGAAGAAAAGATTACAAAGGCTACAAAGGTTTATGAGACTTAAAAGAAAAACCAGAAGATAGTTTCATGAAATCTCAAGGAATTGAGTTATATCAATCAGCTATTGCCCAATAACACTGCAAAACAAACATCCCAAATTTACAATAGCTTTTTCTCTTGCACATGGGTCCACAGTTTGATTAGGTCAATCATGCTTTAGGCTGTACAGTAACTGGGTCTGTCTCCAAGCTTTGTATTGCCCTCATGTCTGCTCATATGTTTCCACTTTCACCTTGGATCAGCAGTTTCCCAGCATATGTTCTTCTCAATGCAGATGACTGGGTGTAAGAACCATGCCAAACTCAGATGCATAATTTTTGCTTAGTACACATCTAGTACTATTACAATGGGCAAAGCAAGACGTATGACTGAACACAACATCAATTGGTACAGCTGTATGCTCTATTAACAGTGGGAATGGAAGAGAAATGAATATTTGCTTAACAATAAATCCAAACTATGAAAAGACCTTTCCAAGAAGGAAAATTCAACAGTGTTAAATTTTCTCCTGAAAGGTCAAGTAGGTGATATTTGAAAGGTATCCACAGAATTTAGGAACTAAGGGATATTTTGGAGACCTTGTAAAGTACAGTTTTACTAAAATGTCTGGCTTAAGAAGCAGGTTTCAAAGGTTAGAGAGAGAATTGAAGGCAAAATATGGTAAAGCAAACATAGATAAATGTTCAAAGAAACTTGGCTGTGAAAGAGAAAAGGGAAAAATGACTGCAGTAGCTTGTGGGAGGAAAGAGTTGGAGGATGATTTTGTTTGTTTAATTTTGTCTGCATTGTTTCTCAAATGAAAGAGAATTAGGCATGCCTAAATGCTGGCATCAGGAAGCCAGTAGAGAGATCAAAGTTGAAGATCCAAGAAAGAGGTGGTAATGAATATAGTGAGGACCCTAAAATGATAGAAGGGTGTAATCCAGAACCCAGGAAGAGAAAAAAAATTTATGAAGAAGTTGGCTTTCCTCTTCCATTACAATGAGTCAGAAGAATGGAAGGAGAATGTTGCTATAGCTGAGGTCATATTTAGAAACTGTAGACTAGTAATTCTGGAAGAGATGAGAAAACATGAAATTTTAAAAAGAACCTAGAAAAGTTAGTAGAAAAACAACTGAAAAGTTTGAAGGCAGGGGAATATTAGGGAGTTAAGAAAGAAAGATTGGCATTTCTGGGGAGGAAGCATATGAGCATAAGAGCAAATTTTCTCTCATGTTGTAGAAAATTGAGATTCAGAAAAAAAGTAGAGGAATTGGAATTAAGAAAGAGGAGAGATCCCTCCTCCCTCATAGGCTTAAGGATAGCAGTAGAGATGAAGACGTGCTGAGTGAAGCAATATTTAATTAATTAAGGCATTCCACTTCACAATGATATTTTTAGTAACATAAATATTAATGTCATCTTCCAGAATGCGTTACAGAAGCGTTGTGGAGGAAGGCTGGATTTAAAACTCAAAAACAGAAGTAACTAGGTTATGTGTGAATTACACTAAGAAATCTAAAAAGATAAATAAAATAAAATAATTGCTGAGTCCAGCAAGATTTTCTCCTTACCCTACATATTAGCAAGAATCCAAATTCCTTTGTTCTGCAGTGTTCTTCTTAAAAATAGAAGGCAATATGAAGAAACATGATTTGTGGTAACATTTGTAACACTGTTTCTCAGTTGGTTCTAAAGAAATATTTCAATTTACTAGCAGTTATTACATTCATATCTACCACCTCAAATCAGACAGTATGCAGTTGAACATTTTCAGCATATTGTCAGAAACCAATAGGTATTGAAAAATGTGAACAGAACATTTTAGTGACACAATTTTGATTTCCCAAAATAAAAGCATAGCCATGAGTAATATACCATGTTTTCTCTCAAACATAAAATCAAATAAATGGAAGAAAATGTAACTGCAACTTAGACTGAAAATTCTAGTACATAATACAATTTACATTGGAGAAAAGTACCCAGGATTAAAAAGCCACTGGAGGACTTAATATTATAAAATAATGCATCCATTTTATTGATATGTATGTAAAAATTAGAGCAAGTGATCTTTGTTCTTTGCTCTGAGTTTGTAAATAAAATATTCATTTTTCTCAACCATCCTGAGAACTGGATAGGCTACAAAAATCTCATTTTAATATTCTTAGCAATCCAGTAAACTCCAAAGATCACCCACGAAACTAAAGACTCCAAAACATTGTTCTCTCTTCACATTTCCCTGTTCCTTCATCAACAAAACACCTTTTGGGAGTACTACTGGAAAACATTTTTAGTGATTTAGTCATATTACAAATGGCTATTTTATATGCCCCTATAACAAATACAATTGTATTCAAAGAGTAAACCATGTGTGTTTATAAAATAAGCATGGTGGTATTCTCAGCCATGGCTAGAAATGACATCCAAAGTCCAGTGAACTGCTATGAACTTCCATGAACTTCTATGGCTTTTAAAAAGATATGTAACAGATTGCCAACAAAAACATGAAAGAACGTTTAACACCACTAATCATTAGAGAAATGCAAATCAAAACTACAATGAGGTATCACTTCACATCAGTCAGAATGGCCATCATCAAAAAATCTACAAACAATAAATGCTGGAGAGGGTGTGGAGAAAAGGGAACCCTCTTGCACTGCTGGTGGGAATGTAAATTGATACAGCCACTATGGAGAACAGTATGGAGGTTCCTTAAAAAACTAAAAATAGAACTACCATATGACGCAGCAATCCTACTACTGGGCATATACCCTGAGAAAACCATAATTCAAAAAGAGTCATGTACCACAGTGTTCATTGCAGCTCTATTTACGATAGCCAGGACATGGAAGCAACCTAAGTGTCCATCGACAGATGAACGGATAAAGACGATGTGGCACATATATACAATGGAATATTACTCAGCCATAAAAAGAAACGAAATTGAGTTATTTGTAGTGAGGTGGATGGACCTAGAGTCTGTCATACAGAGTGAAGTAAGTCAGAAAGAGAAAAACAAATACCGTATGTTAAGACATATATATGGAAACTAAAAAAAAAAAAAGTTTCTGAAGAACCCAGGGGCAGGACAGGGATAAAAATGCAGACATAGAGAATGGGATGAAGTGAGAGAGTGGCATGGACATATATATACTACCAAATGTAAAATAGATAGCTAGTGGGAAGCAGCCATACAGCACAAGGAGATCAGCTCGGTGCTTTGTGACCACCTAGCGGGGTGGGATAGGGAGGGTGGGAGGGAGACACAAGAGGGAGGAGATATGGGGATATATGTATATGTATAGCTGATTCACTTTGTTGTAAAGCAGAAACTAACACACCATTGTAAAGTGATTATGCTCCAATAAAGATGTTTAAAAAATAATAATAAAAAATAAAAAGGTATATATGTCTTAGCAGAAATCTAGCTCTCAAAGAAGCTACGGGAAGATTGAGACAAAAATATATATTTAATTTTCTCTCCTTATTTACTCAAAGGAAGTTTTATAACATGCTAATAGCAAAATAAAGTCAAAATGAAATTATTAGGAGGGCTTTTTAAAAGAGTTGATTTGGAGAGTACAGCCCTGCCAATATTGTAGCAATATTTCTTATCAAGAATTATCTAGACATGCTGCTCCAAATCTAGTTAACTTCCTTAACATTTTTTAAATTACAAAGTCTTCTGACACCTAATATCTTTCTTTTACTTCATTAAATTCTCAAAAAAAATTTTAGGATATTCAATTAAATCACTGCCTTACTTGGAACTATTGCTTCTAGGGTAAAATACAAACACTTTAAAAATACTTTGTTGATCTACTATTTTCTCCTCTTTGCCCATATGTCTTGCTACTTTATAGTTTATACTCTATCGTATACTAGATTTCTTTCAGTTATTTGAACCAGTCATACTCTCCTAAATGTCCCTGGCATACAATGTTCACCTAACATGTTGAATCTCCTTGTATTAAAGCACTTATCACACAATTTGGGGTTATCTTTTCATCTATTTTCCCCACTTATCTTAGAAGTCTCTTGAAGGCAGGAAAAAGTCTGACTTATTCATTACTACAAAGCCTACCACATAGGAGATGTGTGTTTCTGTTCTCCCTCCCTCCCTCCCTCCCTCCCTCCCTCTCTGCTTCTTCCTTTCCTCCACTTACAAATACAATATATAATAAATGACGGAAAAAAGTATTAATCACATTATTTCTTTCCATTTCTAGCAGAAGGACCTACTTTATAGATTTTTCATGGGAGACAGTCCTTTTTCATACCTGGAAACTGTTTTCCTTGAAGAACAAGTAGCATTGAGAGGGTCATAAATAGGCAAGTGAAAGAGAAAAGGCCTTGCCTAACTTGTTTAATCACCTAAATAAAACCTAGTAAATAATCAGATGACAGACATACTGCAAACTTACTTTCATACCTATTTTCCTCAATTTAGGAAATGAAGCCACTCAGAGTTACAGGAGTTGAGTAGATTTCTTAAGAATACATATCTACTAAGTGCCAGAGTTTAGATTAAATCTATGTCTACTGAACAGCTAGTACTATACTCTTTCCTGCATGAGCAAACATAGCCATATATTATATTGAAAATATATGATACTAAAATAACAAACAATGAAGGCAGGAGAGATTTTTAGCACTTAAATTTTATAAAACCAACTTACTGTCAAATTTAATTGAAATATTTTACAATCCCAATAATAGACAAAATATTTTTATGTATAAAAGTAAACAATCAATAGGGAAATACCAAATTCATGTTTTATGATGTCATTGGTGCATAATTGTGCTTTATTTATATTTTCTTTTTAATAATAGTCTGATTTGGAAAGAAAACTTCTAAAAGTATTTGAAAGATTGATAATACGCAGTACAAGGAAGGATATTCAAGAGCAAACATTCTTATTTATGTCACTAGGATTATATATTGTTATAATGTACTTGAAGAACAATTTGGAAATACTGATAATCTGTAAAAGATGTATCTCTTTCCTAGCAATTTCACTCTAGAAATGTATTAGGGAAATATTGGAATGAATGTACAAATGTATATGTAGAATAATGTTCTTGTGGCATTCTTTAAAAAAAAATTAGAAATATCCCAAGGATCCAATAAGGGGGACATAAATAAATTGTTTCATGCAAAGAGATATTATGCAAATACTAAAAAGGATGTGTTAGCACGATAATGTGTGAAAATAAAAGTTGGCCAAGATAGAAAAAATGAGTGACAGAACATTACATATAGTATGGTGCATTTTGATAGTAGTAACAATATATATAAAACTATATTCTATTCATAAAAATCTTTTAAAATATATACAAAATGTTAAGAATAGTCAGCTCTGTGGGTGGATTTAAATGAATGAAAAGAGAGTCGTCGTTAAAAATCTTATACATAGTAAAAAGATTGTATGAGACTATTTTGAAGAGCAATGTCCAATATATTTGAAAATTTTGATGGGAAAATTCCTAGAAAAGTACAACTTACAAAAAAGATTAAATAATATTTAGGAAATACGAATAGACACATAACACATAAAGTAAGTGAATTTTTCATTTAAAATACTGCCACAAAAATATTTCTAGGGCCAAATGGCTTCACTAGTGGATTCTACAAGAAATTAAAATGTATCATTCACAAACTCTTACTAGAATAATCCTAAATAAAACATTATTAACACTAAGCTAGTAATATACATTAACAGGTAATAAATACATAATGAATTAGTTAAATTTATTCTAGGTAATAAATACATAATAAACTAAATTTATTCTGGGTGGGGATTCTAGTTTAACATTTGAAAATCAATCAATATAATTTGTTTCATTAACAAAGATAAGATAAAAATCATATGATCATCTGAATAAATTTAAAATTTTTAAAAATATTTAAAATTTTAACAAATAGAAATAGGAGGGAATTTCCTTAACTTGATAAAATTATGCATAAAAAAATCTAATACTTAAGGATGAACTTTTGAGAAATTTTCTTATAAGAAATTATTAATATTGATACATGAGTTTTACAGGTTTTGTTTAGATGAAAACAGTATAGTGTCTGGCACAAATACTATATTGAAAAATGTTTCCATGATTATAATAAGGAAAGGCTTATTAAATAAAACACAAAAAATACTAACTATGGACTACATTAAAGCTGAGAACATTTGTTGATTGAAGATAACATTAAGAGAATGATAAAGCAAATTATAGCGGGGGAAAAGATATTTGCAAATATTTTCTAAGGGTTCAAACTCAGAATATATAAGGAACCACCTATGAATCAATAAATAAAAGACAACTCAATAGTAAAATGGGCAAAATCTTTGAATGACACTCCAAAACATCATATTCAAATGGCCAAAATATATATAAAAAGGTGTTTAACTACATATTAATGAAAAATATGCAAATTAAAACCGTAATTAGATATCCAGCTCCACACATTCCCAACTACTCTAATAGTTTAAGTTTAAAAGACTATTAATACCAAGTGAAGGCAAAGCTAATGAGTAACTTGAAATCTCATACACCACAGATTGAACTGGAAATTGGCTCAACCTCTTAGGAAAATCTAGCAATTTCTACTAAGCATTAGCCATTGACTCAGCAATTTTAATCTTATTTATATCCTAACAAAAATGTATACACATACATGTATAAAAAGACATGTAAAAGAATGTGTGTTCATAGGAAAACTATTACACAAAACTGAAAACAACCCAGATGTCTATCAAATAGAAAGATAGGTACATTTCTGGAGTATTTATACAATGGAATTCTATAAGACAACAAAAATGAACTATTATTACATTCAAAAACATGGATATATCTCACCAAAAAGGTTGAACAAAAGAAATTTGATACAAAAAAGTCACATACTGCATGATTTTGTCTATATGAATTTCAAAAAAAGGCAAAATGATTCTATGGTCTTGAAGTCAGAATTAATGATTACCTTTGGGGAAAAGCAAGGTGGTAATGATTAGGAGTGGCTGGAAGAAGGATTTCTGGGGGCTGACAAGGTTCTTTATTCAGAACTGAGTGTTGATTTCATGGATGTAAATACTTTGTTTAACTCATTGTGCTGACTCTTTTCTGTGTGCTTTTCTATATTTCTGTTACTCTTTAATTAAAAAGGTTTAAAAAACAATGCAATGTTTTATTGAAAATAGATGTCTTAGTTTCCAAATAACATTTTTGGGAAAAAATTAGTTAATTAGTTAATTCTACCAAAAGAGTTGTTATGACCTCTAAAATAATATTTGAAAGCTAAAGAAACATACAGTAAATCAATCCAGTAGATATTTTTTAAAGTTTTCAGTTAAAATATATTGTGTTTAATGTATAAAAATAATATGCAATGGGAATTTTCATCTGATATAAATTTCTGTTATATTAAATAAGTTGAGCCTCAAACTGGAATATTATAAATATTATTTATAATATCTTAGCAGGCAATCTTGCCTGTTACTGATAGCAAATCTGTACTTTCAGTAACCATGACAATTAAATACGATCTGATTAGATGTCTTAGGATAGAATTACTGTTTATGGTTTGTAATGTCAGCAAGCAAAATTAGGGCAGAAAAGCATACAAAATTCTGTTACTTAGTTTAAAGTTAAAATAATGAATTTTAAAATAGCACATTGTAATTACTTAATTTATGTTTGGAAAACTGCCCCATGTAAATTACTGTAGTGAAAGACCATTTTGTTTATGAGATTTCCATAAATAAAACATATATAAATTTAGAATGATTTAATGTGTTGTGTTGATGTTAAGTACATGTGAGATCTAGGGATAGATGACCACCTCAAATGCAGGAAATTTAAACTGTGACTAACAAAATACTAAAACTAGGTATCATGGAGAGCAGAATAAACACTGTTTAATAATATAAGTTTAGGAGTTAGTTAACCTGCATATGAATTCTAGCTTCTTTAATCATTAGATTTTCAATATATATATATTTTCTCATCTGTAAAATGGTAAAAATAATAAATAAAACCCATTTCACTGGGTTTGATTAAGTTATGAGATATCATATGCAACACATTTAAAATAATGCCCAACACAGAGTGAGCACTCAAAAAATGGTTGTTGTTAATAACTGAAGTGCGGTTATAGAGAAGACATTATCTGCACAACCAAACAAAAAAAAAAAATCAGTCTAATACTTATGTTTTTTTGGGTTTTTATTTGCCTCTCCCATTGCAGAGCACAGGCTCCGGACACGCAGGCTCAGCGGCCATGGCTCACGGGCCCAGCGGCTCCGCGGCATGTGGGATCTTCCCGGACCGGTGAACGAATTCGTGTCCCCTGCATCGGCAGGTGGACTCTCAACCACCACGCCACCAGGGAATCCCACTTCTGTTTTTTTCATTTTTAAACTAGGCTAGATCAATGCTGTAGGTAAGCACCCATCTATTTTTCATAAAAATGTTTTCAACTCTTGTACTATTTCTGAAAAACATATTTGACTCATCTGATTCTCCAAGATTGTAGAGAATATATGCTAAGAGCCAAACTGAAAAGCTGGATATTTTCTACTTAATTATCTAGAAAAAGCATTTTAATATTCTAGTAAAAATAAATAAGGGAAAGGGTATTGTACTTGTCACCAAAAATAAAAAGAAATACACTCTGAAGTTTTATATATATGTAAACAAATATAAATATACATAATCAATCAATTAAACAAATACACGATTTTACAATAAGTTGAAATCAAAAATCACTGCCAGTGCGTTACTTCTCAGCTATTAAAAACCAAAGTGACAACTATACATAGGTATTAGTGCAGTAAATTTTTACTGGATTGTTCAGGACTCTCAGTGGATTATTTATATCTTTCAAGACCAATGTCCTTGACCTGGACAGAATGGTGGACTGCACCTCTCTGTGAGATGTTTTGGCTGAGCATAATAGACCAAACATGCAAGTATGAGTAAGATTACCTTACATCTTGTCCAGATTTGCCACTAACGTGATCTTAGGCAAATTACTTATTTCTCTGAGCTTGTTTCTTTACCTGTAAGAATGGATAACCACATCTTTCGATCTAACTTTCAGAATTGTTGCAAAGGATCCAACAAGGTTATACATGTAACCATGCTTTATAAACTTCCAGAGACCACACCAATGGAAGATTTTTATTAAATGAAGAGAAAGGGGATTAATTTCACCAATATTTAGTTCAAACACAGCTAAACTTATATATCTACATTACCCATGTAATTATATATTTCTTCCTCCTTCCAAAATGAAGAATTATTTAAAAGAGTTACCTACATATTTAGCATTCGGGAATTATTCAATGTCCTAGACATGTCTTATCTTGACAAATTGCTTATTAAAAGACTCTGTTTTACCTATCTTGCTGTATAAATCAACAAAACCAGGAAGTTAATCCTTGACAAATTAAGAAGATTGACATAGCTTCTAGTTTTATTTCTTGGTTTCCAAGGTAGAGATATAAATTCTTAACTTGTTGAAATCTTAAAAAGGTGTTTAATCTTAACCTTCTTTAATTCATTTCTTCATAAAATATATGTCAAAGTCTTCATTGGGCACAAAGAGGAATACAGCATTGTCTCTGTCTTCAAGGGCTTACAAAAAACTCAGCCTGGAAGTTCAGAGAAGTCCTCCTTAAGATGGTAGCAGCTGACCTGAGCCTTGAAGAGGTTAGGCAGATCAACTACAGGGCAGACAATGAGACAGGTAATGTCTGGCAGAAAATAGAATATGGAGGGGAAGTGGAGTTTGCGAAAAGAGAGAAAAATATATGCTGAATAAGGGGAAATGCAAACAGTTTAATATGATTGGCATCGTGGGAGATTGGAGATCAAAGAGACTGGAAAAATGAGGAAATGAATTTAGAGAAGTAAACAAGGACCATTTAGTAAAGGACTTTAAGTACAACCTAAAGGACTTCTGGCATCTTGTTATTAAAAAGAGAAAGAGAGAGCGAGCTCTATCAAAAATTTTTCAGCAGAGGAGGCACCTGTTGAGTTTGGTTTCGGAAAGACACTTGATTATAGTGTGGAGAATGTTCTTGAGAAGACTACAGAGAGTGGGACTGAAGTACAGGCTCTGAATTCTGAAGATCCTCAGAATATCCTCATTTCCTACACAGGAAACAAAGGCTTAAAGAAATTTAGTAACTTGCCCCAAATCACACAGCTTGTAAGTGGCTGAGCTAGGTTTTGTGCAAAGCTCTACATAACTCTAAAATGTGTGCTCTTAGGACCATAGAAACTGCCTCTCATGAACAGAAATGAATGTGACAAACCCTAAGCATTTAGAGAATAGCAACAAATAAAACAGTGCAGGAAAAGTGATGACACAGTCAGTCTACATCATCAAAATCAAGTACAGGGGTGAGCAATTATCCAGTGAATTAAGGACCATCTGGATAATCCTGGCAAAAGCAGATTTAGTGCCTGAGTCATTCAGATAATTGTGCAAACAGTGTGCCCTGCTCTGGCGGAGTAACCTGGTCTTTAATATCTTCCATAGTACATTTTTCCCTGTGGCACTTCTAAAATGGACAACAGTAGCTCAGGAAGAATAAAGGTACTATTCACTTCACGGGAAAGTCACATAAATAATAATGGGATCTCAATAGACTGTGAGTGTATTTATGTCCCCAGGAGCCATTTCACACAGAGATACATGATATACATAAGCCAAATACTACTTCAAAGAAGAAAAGTTCAGCAATAGCACCCTCAAATGTGTGCTTTTATGTTCAGTTCTTTGTGAGGTAGCAGAAAGTTTTCTGAGCATTAAAGAAATGAAAGATATTACTGCAAATCGATTTATAGATTAAACTACAGTAAGGTTACAAATTTCTGTGTGTTCAACACATAAAAAATTAAAGGCAAAAAAAACAGGGTGAGGAAAATTTTCAGTTTACAACAGATTTCTAATTATATGAAGAAACTATGAATACCCCAATAAAGAAATAATCAAATTAAATCCACAAATTAAGAAATACAAAGAGCAGATAAACAATTTGAGAAATGAAAATATTTCTCAAACTCATTCAAAATCATAGAAACATAACTCAAAGAATAACTAGATACCTAATTTCTGCTATCAAAATAGTCTCAATTGTTTTAACCACAGTACCAAGTATTAATAAAGCTATTGCCAAATCAGCTTAAACTGAGTACCAATTTCGGCACAAGTTTTTTTGCTGGGGCAATTTGGCTATAAGCATTAGGAGTCTGGAAATATTTATATGTTTGATCCAGTAACATCTAAGGAGTTACTGTAAGGAAATGGTCAGAAAGGTAAAGATTAATGAATATTTATGTTCATTTCCATAAGTGTGAAAAACTGGAAACTATCTAAAAGCTCTATATAAAAATTATTTGGCAGCCATAAAAAAAACATGGTTAGTAAGAATATTAAATAAAATAAATGAATATTTATGGTATGATGTTAAGTGGGGAAAAAGCTGAATGCATAAATGAATATTCACTCTAATTTCAAATCTGTAAATTTAAAATACCTATGCATATTCATAGAAATAAAACTATAAGGTTGATAGTGGATCTCTGTGCATGATGATAGAATTATATTTTATTTCCAATTTTTCCTGAATGATCCCATATTTCCTTATAATCATAAAAATGTTATTTAAATGTAATATTAAATGAATATACTTTCAAATACAACTTTACACAGTAAGTCATCCAGACAACCATAGTGAAATAATGCCCCATTCCTCCACCTGCTACATTTCCAAGTTCACACAACTGGTAAGTCCTGTTCTCAGGATTTGAACCCAGGTATTCTTTCTCCAAAGCCAGTGCCCTTCAAGATAAAAAGTAAAGCACAGTGAAGGTTTCAAAGCAGAATTGAATCAATAAGAGGCATTAAAAATACATTATACCAATAATAATATCTGACATCTTAGATTAAAGCAGAGAAACTTATACACTGGGATATTTGATAACTGCACTAATGGAGGTATGCAATGACAGATGAAACTGGTATTAAGGAAAACAGAGAAAAATACAAATTAGGTTGAGAATAGAAATGAATAAATTTATTACTGAATGGATGGTAGGCATTTGGAGGTAGAGAAAAGGAAATCTAAAAAATAAATAAATAAAACTGATCACAGGGCTTCCCTGGTGGCACAGTGGTTGAGAGTCCGCCTGCCGATGCAGAGGACACAGGTTCGTGCCCTAGTCTGGGAAGATCCCACATGCCGCAGAGCAGCTGGGCCTGTGAGCCATAGCCACTGAGCCTGTGCGTCCGGAGCCTGAGCTCCGCAACAGGAGAGGCCACAACAGTGAGAGGCCCACGTACCACACACACACACAAAAAAAACTGATCGCAAATCAGAAAAGCCTAGAAAACAGCAGTATCCTTTCCTAAAAGCCAACTTAAGGATGATGACAACTGATGGGGGGAAAGCAAAAAATGGTTGTCACTATGTACATTATCATTACTGTAAACAGTACTTCTACTACTAATAGCTATTGTTTATGAGTAATTACTATGGACCAATACCTATTTTAAATGTGTTGCATGCATTATCTCACTAAATACTTGAAAAATATCCCATAAAAATCTCTGGGATAAGTGCTGTTGTAATTTCCAATTGACTTACTGACATTCACTTACCTGCCTAGTGATATATGAATATTAACATAACTAGGCTTCCTTCTAATACCTGTGCTCTTAGCCACCAGGATAATATTTTGGAATGACTCATGGAGGAGAGAATAGAAACGGAAATGCAAAGGAAAGTTTTATTTCTAATAAAATTGTCGTCCATTTGGGGGATTCATTTGAAAGCTAGGAGCAGGAAGAAGACATAAGAGGGGCACAAAGACAGGGTTATAAAAAGTGAGAGAATAATTATGACATCAGATCACTGTGGTACCATGAAGTAAAATTTCAAGGAGGAGATGGACAATACAGCAGAAATGCCAGATCAAAAGGGAAGAAAACTGAATGTACCAATAAAAAGAAAACAAGTACTGTCCTTGAAGAGCTTACTGATGACTTAGAGAGGATTGGTTCTTGATATGACATAGATCATGGCCAATTTATCTGTAGAAATGGGTGGACCCTGTTGATCACTTTTTAAAAAATAAGGCACATGGCATGGCATGTTTTGTGTGGAGAAATATGGATTGCCTATCTTTCAACTTGGTCTCAAGGGGAAGAAGATATGAGAGTATATATAGAATAACCTGTACACAGTCATAACCTCTACTAGGAAATAGAATCATTCTTTGGAAGGATATAGAAATGTCTCATGTCATTCATTCCTGCTCATGGAGAAGACAATGGAGCCAAAGGAAGTTTCCAAAAGTAGTTCTCAACACATAGCCTTCTATCAATAAATGGATTACCCAAAATCATTGCTTCATCCATCCAAACAATTCCTTATGATGATTCTTCCTCAGTAAGAATATTTGAGCCTACTTAGAACTGTAGGCTATACAAAATGTAGGTCATGGTCTTTTTCTGCAAAGTACTAACTGCCTAATTAGAAGACAAATCAGACATACAAATAATGGTCAAGCAACAAAACAGACTTAGTGTCTGAATAACTGAATAACCTTGGTCTATACTGTATCAATATTGATCAAATATTCTTACCAGGTCCAAAAACCATGGGAAACTGAAGAATTCTATTTGATGGTAAACTGCTATACAATTAATTCACAGTAGGTTGTTCGAATATTAAGGTTGAAATAGTGGACTTTCAGAAGATTTTAAACAAATTACTTATGTCCTCTAAATCTTAGTTTTCTCATCTAAGAAAATGGAAAGGTTTTCATCAAGATTAACTAATTCCAGCCAATGGGAAAAATAAATGCACATACACCTATAAAAGAAAGTCCATGTCGTGCAAATAGATATGATATAAAACAGCAGCACAAGTTTAAATATCAGGTCCACAAGTAAAATTTGTACAAAGAAATATATCAAAATTACCCTTCAAGATTCCAAAGGTCCCTTAGTTCTATATCCTATAAAGTGGGTGGATCTAGGATTTTCCCCCAGATCCCCTAATGCTGCCAGCTGTGAGTTACTACCCAAATAAATTTACCACCGAACAACCAAGGCACAGGCATAGGGAAACCATTATGCTCTGATGAATTTAATAAAATATCCCACATATGACTCATATTTATTTGATATATGTGCTACATTTCAGGCTGATAAGGCTCATGTGAAGCTGAAAAATGCAGGGAAATGGATGAAGATCAAATAGCACTCTAAGAATGTATTCAAAATAATATTTGGAAATATTGATCTTCATGTGCAATACAGAAACATTATTTCATGCAAGGTTTCCTCAGTCTGAGTGCATCTTCTCTGGCTTTTCCCCTAATGGAGAATTTGATTCCCTCTTTCCCCTCCCACTCAGTGCTTCCAGATTGCTTCAGAAGACCAAGGCAGCCTGCTCAGCAGCAGGCAAATAGGGCTTGGTGAGCAGGAGCTATATATAGCTCCACCTTGGAGATATGCACACACAAGTACGTGTACAAATGCCCATGCTGGATGTGTCATGAATAAATGAGAAAAGGTTGCAACTTCTCCCCTCTCCCCGCTTCCCATCACCCGAATGTTTCAGCAATTGTCAAAGCAGGGTGTCATCAATCGCTGAGAGTGATGCAGCGTCTAATTTCTCTGCAATTCTGCTTACTGCTTCCAGCAGTCTAACTCCGGCAGGAAACGGCACTGGGCCAACACCTACTACCCAGATGCGGTCACCCAAGGAGGCTGCCTTGCAGCCCCTGGGAGCCCATTTCGGCACGATTACTTGACTCTCCGCAAATCCCCCAGGATAGACCCATCTTTTAGAAACTAGGCGATAAGGTGGTTTCCGATAAAGAGCGTAAGGCTAGGAGAGAAGAAGCCAAGCCTTCCTTGCCTCTTCCCTCCTCAGTCTGCTGCAGATAGGGGAGAAGGGCTGATGTCTTCTCAGTGGAGACGTAATTAACTGGAAAATGCCCTGCGAGTTGCAGGCTTTTTTCCCAACCCCCCACTCCCGAAACGAGCCGGTTCTTAACAGCGGCCAGGGAACATACAAGTCCTTCTTCCCCTCAGCGCAATCATTCCCAGTTTTTCAGGGTTGTACTAGTCTAGAGGCAAGGGAGGAGAGGGGGAACGAGTGGGTGCGGATAGGCGTGGGGAGGAGCAGATGCTCTTCTCTTCTCGATTTAGGAAGACCTGCAGGTTCCCGGCTGCTGACAGGTCTGCTCTCCCAGACCCTCCCCTGCCAGGTCAACTTGGCATCCCTTGGGCGAGTCGCCGGCGGTGGCGGCCGCAGCCTCCGAGAGGAAAGTTGACGAGACGGAGAGGGGGCTCGGTGCCCTCTCCCGTAGTACTGCCGCCCTGCCCCGCCCGTCACCCCGGGCTCCGCCCGTAACCCTCCTTCCCAGCACCACACACCCTCCACCCAGTCTTTCCTGCCGTCCTTCTCGATGAGAGCTGCGGCGACTACAGGAGATCTGGGGGTGACGAGGGCGGGGCGGGGCTGGGGGAAGGGGAAGGGAGGCAACAGCAGCAGGAAAACACGCATTCTTTATTCTGTCTGCAAAGAAGGGAAAGTCCTGCCTCCTACCTGTTCCCTGCTCCTGCTCGCCTTGGCGCGGCACAGCTGGACCATAACCTACAGGTTTCCCACTTCCGCCACAGACACCTGGGAGAGCATCTCCCCACCCGGCGCCCCTCCTCGCCTAGGCCGAGCCCACCCCTGCTACTTGACAGCAGAAGCCCGGCCTTTTAGAGCGCTTATTGGGGCGGCGAGGGAACTGGGGCGGGCGCCAGAGAGAAAACCGAGTCTCTGATTGGACAGGAGGAATGTCACTCTCACCCCAGGACCAGGGCTCGCTGCGGACCCGGGTAGCTGCTAAACCCAACCGCAAAGGGTCTCTGCAGTCGCTGGAACCAAACCCTGCTGCTACTGGATCAAAGACCCCTAAGAGGAGGGAAACTGGTTTGTTGACTTGTCATCTGAGACCCCAAGAGGGAGGGAGGGACCAGCCAGAACCAGACACCCAGCACTTTCCAGAGCTTCCCTGAAGGGACCATCTGCTCTGGGAGATTTGACAGCGAAAATATCAGGAGCAGTGAGTGCCTCGATACAGAGGCACGAACTTCGGTAACGAATGAAGCAAAATAGAAAAATACATATAATTAAGTGAAAAAAATCATAAGAAAAAGAAAAAGCATGAGAATTTTATTTCAAGTTTCCATTCTTTCCCCTAAATGTAACATGGCAGTATTTCATGTGGAGAAAATGTTGAACTGCTTATTCTGTAGCGCAGGGAGACTCCAAAATACCCGCTGGTAGGAACACTGTTTTCGATGGAAAAGTGTTACGATAATAACCTCTCAAAAAAGAGTAAAAGAAGGCAAGTAAAGCCAGACTGCATAAGAGACTTGCCTTGGGCAGTTCATTTGGTGGCAAAAGTCTTCAAACAATCACCACCAGGCTGACTAATCAATCTGTTCCCTTTCTCCTGATACTGGGCCATCATTTCTTTTGTGCTCAAACCCTGAGGAGCAGAGGATGGATAAGCCAACCCAAATCTATATGATCCCAAGCTTGCCTTTTAGGTGAAGGAGGACGAGGGTAAAACCATTTTCTGCCCACATTCTATCTCTGCCACTGGTCCAGGTGGAGTCAGAAAGCTGTGGAATTCAAGGAACTTCTTAGATGAGGAATAATCATAGAAAATCACAAGCAAAATTGAGGGTAGGGAGGTGTCTTATTCTAATGCCATATAAGGAATCAGTCTTCTCCCTCACAGGCTGCTTCCTTTCTGCAAATAGCCAAGTTCCTCATCCACCTAAATTAAGTAGCTGTCTTAACTAGTGCTGACCATGACTAAGCTCCCAGCCTCAAAGAGCTTATGATGGATGTGGCTCACTGGACAACTGTGGAGATGACATTGTTATCAAATGTTAAACAAGTGTAGGCTCCTCGTGCGTATGGTTCTTATCACTGTTAAGCCAGACTCTTCAATGTTCTCTTCATGAAACTGGAGGAATCAAATTAATGTATTTGGAAGTCAGAAGGAATCTTAGAGATAAATTATAGTGAACAATTGATAAGACTCTTATGTCAGAAACCCTCTTAACACTGAATAGAAATAACTAAAATGTAATAGCAAGTTTCAAGATCCCATCATTCATGTTTCTACATAATATTCCTGTTAGCCTTATGCCTCCACCTATGCACCCATACCAATTGTTCCATTGAATTGGACAAATTGTTGATGACTTACTGCATTTACTGAGCACTTAATCTGTGCCACACGCTGTGTTAGGTGTTAGGGAATGAAGTAAGAATAATACATTGAACTTATTAAAAAGGGATTCAAGAAACAAGACAGTAAAATATTGTAGAGGAAGTGTGTATAATGAACAATAACATCTTTTGATCCCTGAGCATAGATTATTTTGAGTCACAATGAACTATAGCACACCCTCCTCTAGACTTAAGCAGTGAGAAGGCAGAGTATCAAGGAAAAACACTGAGCATTGAGGTTAGCATGGGATTACTGAATTATTCTATCCTCATTCTTTCATTCCTTCATTTCTTCAACAAATATTAGTGAAGAATGAAATAGGCAAGCTGGTGTGTGCCCACACACATACGCACACAGACAACTTGGGAACAGTATTAGTTTAAGTCCATCTGGTCATAGGTACCTCATATATTTTCAGATAAAGCAAATTGTCTCCAGGTTATTGGTTATCATCTCAGAGAGCAAAACTTCCATATCTGTTCCTGGAATACATGTTTATTATGTATGTGGATATATCAGAAATATCTGCTGCAGAGCATTTTACATTTTCCAAATCACTTGCAGATACAATCCCCATCTATGTTCTTAAGTAAGAAGGAGCATCATTATTAGCCCCATTTCACAATTGGGGAAATTGAGGTAGCCATGGAAATGTATTCCTTTGAAACAAAAGGTAATAAAAAATAGTTGTGTATATAATGCTTCACATGTAGGAAATATCCAACCTATACTTATTGATGAATATGTGCATTACAAAATTTGAAAGTTTAAAGAACATTAGAAGTCATCAATTTCCACCCATTATTCTAGGAAGAAGAGATTCAGGCATTATAACTTGCCCAAGGTTGTGTATCTAGTTAGGGGCAAAGCTGGCTCTAGAACCCAGTTCCTTACTTTTTCCACCTAAATGAACAACAAATTTTTCTATATCTCATCCAGGAGAGTTCTTAGCCGGTCTCCTCCCCAAACCACACAGTCTATTGAAGTTTTCAGAACGGACACAATGGTATACTCATCTTCCAGCATCTATAAATATATATGAAAGCATGCCATTTTAACTGGAAATTAAGTAGGGCATAATCAGTATCTGAGACTCAGTTTGCTTTTATGTTTGGGGTCTGCCTCACGAGATTGAGATCAGAATAACTGGGGCTAGTATGGGAGTATAAAGAAAGTGGATAGAAATGGGTGATCAACTAGACAGATTGCCTCTAGCACACATTGTCCCTAAAGTGAGGAAGAAGAGAACTGCAGAAACATGTCTCAATCTCCCTTATCTGGCAGCCTGGTATTATTTGCAAATCTTCAAGAGAAACACTAGGAAAATTTGCCTTGTTCCCTGGATGGCTCTGCTTCCCTAACCACTGGCAGAGTTCCAGAGCACAATTTACTGGGCATTACATTGCTAATCTCCCCTTGGCCCTATTATTGAATTCTCCTGCCATCCTCTCCTTCTTCCACCCTGCACTGGCCCTCATTATTGAAACATTCCAATTTTCTCCAACCAGTGATTAAATCTCAGTGAGAGGAAAGGAAACTACAGCAATAGTACAGCTTTCCACAGCATGTATTCCTTTTCTTTCTCCTCTGCTCAACCCACCATTTCCTCACTTTGAAGCTTCCCAGGAGAACAGTTGCTAACAGCCTGTTATGGGAAAGAGGGTGGGAGAGTAAGAAAAAAAGTGCTTTTCCAATCAAAATTTCAAGCAAACTTAACACAGCAGAAACTGGTTTGAAGACAGTCATGCTAAACCCAGCCTGCAGCATCTCAAGGAAGATCACATCAGCCCACTGACCTAGCTTTTACAGAGCCGATTGCGAACACAGGCAAAGGGATGTGTGTGCATGCACGGCCCCCCCCCACACACACACAAACTATCAGTACCACATGGCGGGAAGCAGGCTGGGCAGATAGTTTTCAAGTACTAAAGACTAGAGATACATTCAACAGCAGCAGCTTGCTACTCACCGAGAACGACTGCAATCTTTTTGGAGGTTAAGAGTAAGAATAGACTATTTTTTTGTTTTGTCACTGACTGCTGTGTACCAGAATGTCAGATTTACAAAAAAGCCACATGCTAACATTGCAAGGATATCTTCACACAGATTCCATCGTTTCACAATAGAGTCAACTATTTCTCTTTAATATTGCTTAATTTGTATAATAAGAATCAATGTGGAATGCAACAAAAGAGCATGTTACTCCTTAATTTATAGCCAATATGCCCTCCAAATTCTTTCAACTCAAGGAACTCATAAGGAGGGGCCAATTCTCAATTCAGTTATTAAATTGCACCTTCAGTCTCTCTTCATGGAGAGCAGCAGTCATATACTATTATGAACTCTCACTAACAACCTTAATTAGAATGTCCTTTCCCTTCTTTCCTAACTGCTGTTATAGATACTGAAATCTATTTTCTTCAGTATGTCCTTGAAATGATGGACACCTTCACCATCTGAGGTGGACATAGTACCATAGAACAGAGTGTTAAGAGACCTTCGTTCTACTCTAGTAACTAACTGAGAGGATAGAGACTGAACTTTAAAACTCGGTTTCCTATACCATAAGATGAGGGGCAAAGTTGCACAAAACAAAACTATTTGCTAAGAATATAGTATCAGCATCTTTATAAAAGTTCATCTACCCAAATATATATCCTACCCTCAAAACAACCAAAAGAAGCAAGGCGTGGAGGGGGGGGACTTCCCTGGTGGTCCAGTGGTTAAGAATCCACTTTCCAATGCAGGGGAGGCAGGTTCCAGGAACTAAGATCCCACATGTCCTGGGGCAACTAAGCCCACGTGCTCCAGAGCCCATACACCACAATTAGCGAGCCCGTGCAGCGTAACTACTGAGCCTGTGCAACACAACGAAAGATCCCACGTGCTGCAACTAAGACCCGATGCAGCCAAATAAATAAATATTTTTAAAAATAACAGAAAATAAAACTCTGGGCACCAGAGCCAAAAATTATATATATGATTCCTTTAAAAAAAAAAAAAAGCAAGAGGAAAAGAAAAAAAGAATGAATTTGTCAATTTTATCCAAATTTATTGACCTCAAATTATTCATAATATCCCTTATTATGTGTTTAATATATATTAGATTTGCGTATACAGTCCAATTTTCTTAATTTTGATAAATAGTGTTTTTTCACTAGTCAGTGTTCCAGTTTAGAAATTTTATTAATCATTTCAAATATCAATTCTGGCTTTATTCTTTTATTCTATTGTATGTTTGTTTTGTATTCTATTGATTTCTGCTCTTACCTCTATTACTTCCTTTCTCTTACTTCACTCAGTTTTGATTTGGTGTTCTTCTCTATTCTTTTTTTTTTTTTTTTTTTTTTTTTTTTTTTTTGCGGTACGCGGGCCTCTCACTGTTGTGGCCTCTCCCGTTGCAGAGCACAGGCTCCGGACGCACAGGCTCAGCGGCCATGGCTCACGGGCCCAGCTGCTCCGCAGCATGTGGGATCCTCCTGGACTGGGGCACGAACCTGTGTCCCCTGCATTGGCAGGCAGACTCTCAACCACTGCGCCACCAGGGAAGCCCCCTTCTCTATTCTTGAGATCCAAGTATATGTCATTGATTTTTCAGCCTTTCTCTTTTTTTTGGTATTTGCCTTCAGTGTTATAATATTTTCTCTAAGTAGTGTTCTAGTGTATCTGACAAGTTTTAATATGTCTTATCTTCATTATCATTCAGGTCAAATATTTTTCTAAACTCTGTTTTCTCTGTTTTTCATGCTTTTTGATCCAATGATAATTTTAAAATATGTTGTTTAGTTTATAGTCACTTCGGGTACTTATCTTTTTGTTTGAAATATTTAGTTTAATTTTATTGTTGTCAGAAAAATATTCTGAAAGGATTTCAACCTTTGGCAATTTTTTGAGGTTTTGTTTATAATACAAAATTATAAGACAGTTTTGGTGCAAGTCCCATGTACTCTTAAAAAAAACATAGAAGTTCAGCTTCTGTTGACAGAGGAATAGCTATTGTGGAACCATCCTCCATATAGGTACAAATGATAAGCTCTAGGTCTTCCCTGGTGGCGCAGTGGTTGAGAGTCCGCCTGCCGATGCAGGGGACACGGGTTCGTGCCCCGATCCGGGAAGATCCCATGTGCCGCGGAGCGGCTGGGCTCGTGAGCCATGGCCCCTGAGCCTGAGCGTCCGGAGCCTGTGCTCCGCAACGGGAGAGGCCACAACAGTGAGAGGCCCCCACACAGCAAAAAAAAAAAAAAAAAAAAAAATGATAAGCTCTAGCAAAAAGAAAAAATAAAACCTGTTTGAGGCCACTGGAAAATAGTCAAAAGCAGGCAGAACTTGACAAGATGTCTACACGTGGGAAAGGGAAATGACAGAGAGTGAATTTCCCATTTTATACAGCTTTTGTCTTGAGGAAAGTTTCCAGCATGTTCCAAACAGGATGAATGAAACTAAAATAAATAAATACACAAATAAATAAAACCTTTCTGCCTTGAAGAATCAGAAGACAACATGATAAGTCTTAAAAAAAAAAAATTCTGGTTTAAAGAACCAGAGGACAGAGTTCTGGATAATGATGGAACAAAGAAAATGAGAGGGGGAAATCACAGAAAGGAGAGATACAGAAAGAGAGAGTCCTCAATTGAGAGTATAAGCCAAATTTTAAACTGACTTCTGAACTGTGGATACACAGGGAAGACTCCGAGCAGCCCAAATAAGGCTAACAGAACTGTAGTAGATGGAATAATGCTCTTTAATCTCTGGAACCTGTGAATGTTACCTTGCATGGCAAAGTCTTTGCAGATGTGATTAAGGATCTTGAGATGGGAAGATTATCTCAGATTATCCTGCTCCATCCTAAATGCAATCACATGTATCCTTATAAGAGGGAGACAGAGTGAGATTTTACTATGCACAGAGCAGAAGACATGCGAAGACAAAGCAGAGAGAGAGATTTGAAAATTCTGGCCTTGAAATTTGGAGGGATGTAGCCATATTCCAAGGAATTCCCAAAGCCACCAAAACCTGGAAGGAGCAAGGAACATATACTCCCTAAATCCTCTGGAAGGAGGGTGGCCATGCTGACACTGATTCTGACCCAATGATACTGATTTGGACATTCTGGACTTCCAAACTGTGAGAAAAATAAATTTTGTGGTTTTAAGTGAGAAGATAATTGTTTTGTTTTATTGTGGTGATAATTTGTTACAGTAGCCAAAGGAAACTAGTATAAGAACTTACCAGAAATTTCAACTGCTGCCTGCCAAACAGGACACAGAGTTTGAAGTTTGAGTTCAGCTAAGGTAACTGCCTTCTAAAAGAAAAAGTGAATCATATTAATACTCTTCAAAAAAAAAAAGAAAGAAAAAAGAATCCAGAATCTCCACAATGTATTGTCACAGTGTCCAGGATATAATCTAAAATAACTAGAAAAACCTGTCTGCTCCTGATACTCCTCCTACAAAAAGAAAAAAAAAAAAACAGGAAAAGGTAACATACTTAAGATTAGAGGCAGATATTTGAATTAGCAGACCAAGATTTTAAAACTGCAACTACAGCTATGCTCGAGGGCAAAAAAGAAAATTTGTCTAAATACAAATTTACCCTCCACCCCAAATTTTCTGCACACAAAGTTTGATTCTAGAATCAGTTTCTTGGATAATCTAACATAATGTAATAAATCATTATGCTTATTATAGAAACTATAAAAAGTTAAGAGACATAAAAGTTGAAAAGAAATCATCTATCCAGAAATTAGCAAATTATTGTTTGACATTATTAGTTTACTAGGCTTTTGTAACTACAGATTTTCCCTGGATTTTCATGGATGTTCTGACTGAAGGTTGACTAGTTTCAATTATAACCAAATATATTGTTTTCTTCTCCACCTTCCTCCTCCTGTCTCCTTTTCAGCAGTTGTCATTTATATCTCTTATCCTGACAATATCCATTTTTCTAGACCTCCTCCTTTCATAAAAGCATGTTTAAGTCTCTTTCATGAAAAATTACTCTGACCCTGCATTTCCTCTAATTACAGTACAAGACCTTGAGAACTGAAAATTTGCCATTGTGACCCTCACATATCCTTATTACTTTTTAACTTCTTTCCTGGTTCTCTTCTTAGTTCTCTAAGAAATCTAAAGCTCCTTCCCCAAATTCTTTCTCTCTGTTTCTATCAATATTAATTTAACAAATAATTGTATACCCAGTGCTTGACTCTTTTATCTCTTTACCTTTTCTAGTGTGTGATATTATAAGTTCTTCTGGTTCTAACATCCTCCTATAAGATAATTTTTTAAATCTCTGTCTCCAATATTGGATATACTCTGCATTGCAGACTCACAAATCCATTTCTCTAGTTAATTTTTCTACTTGGATGATTGAAAATCATATAAAACTCAAAATACCCAAACTGAAATAATTATCTTGTTTAGTGGCACAAAGGAACATTATGAAAACAGAATCTCAGTATATCTGAGAGAGAAAAACAAGATGATGTTTAGGTGGACTTTCAAAGGAAGAATTGTTAGTATCCAGAGTTTAAGAAGCTATTCCTAGCTGGAAAACGAATGTGAAAGATACATAATATAAAATAGCAAGTCATGCTTAAGAATTGAGAGAATTTGATGATGCCTAAAGCATAAGGATGAAGAGAAAATGGATTGGAACTGCATTGGTCTCCTTGCTATCCTTCCAATAAGTGAGGCACACTCCAATGGTAAGGGCTTTGCACTTGCTGATCTCACTTCCTGAAATGTCCTTCCTTGTTTTCTGTATAAACTCTTTCAGATTTTTATTAAAATGTTATCTTCTTAATGAGCCTACCCCTGATTGCCTCATTTAAAATTGACATCCCTACCTCTTATTCCTCAGTGGCACTTTTCATCAACTACAATACTATACAACTTTTGTATTCCTTTGCTTTATTGCCTGTCTTGCAGAATATGCCCTTACTTCTCTCTAGAATTTAATCTCCACTAGGGCTTAAATTGACTCTCTTTTGTTCAGTGTTGTGTGCTCATTTCTAGAACAAACAGTCCATGGGACATAATAAGTACTCAAAAAATGTTTGTTGCCTGTGGGGGGAAAAAAAGGATGAATTAGGAACACAAACAAAACAGAGCACCCATAATACCATGCTTTTTGTTTGACCCTGTCTTCACATCCAGTGTTCTCTCAACCTGTGAACTATTCTTCTCTCTTCCCTTACCCAGACTGTTTTCAACCAGATAAACTCCCGTGTATTCTCCGAAACTGTATTAGCTGCTATTTCTTTTGTGAAACCCAAACTCTCCTCTCACACCCACACCCAGATACAGTTACTTCTCTTCTGTACATCTATGCTTTACAAATAAATTTATTATGATACTATAATATTTTATTATAGGCTTTTGCTGGTATGTCTCTCTTCATTACAAATAAAAAGCTTCTTGAAGGCAAAGGCTATATTTGATTGATTGGGAATCCTGGTAAGAACTAAAGAAAAAGGAAGTAACTCCCTTCTACCTTCTGTTACATGTTATCTGAGAAGTCTTCAAGGAAAGTGGCAAATGAATTCAAGCTTTAAAAACAAACATAAATTAACTAGATGGAAGGTAAGGAATAGCATAGATACAGTTTTATAGTTAAAAATTGCAATTTTTTAGTTTGCTTATATTTGAAATGGAAAGCATTTTTTTTAGTATCACATTAATAGTTACTCACTATAAAAAGAACATATAAATCATGTTTTACCTTAATGAACTATTACCTTGAAAGTTAATTATGAGAAATACGGCAATTTGCTGATAAAGGAAACAAAAAATATAAATCCATCTAGACAAAGACAAAATGTGTAAAATTTATATTTTGGGACTCTGAATTGAAGAAAATTTGTTTGTTTTTGAAGAAAATTAAGTCAGAAATGCCATTTCATTACTGCTATTGCCCTTCCTTTGAGTATTCAGTAATAATATGAGGAACATATAGCATAAGTACCTCAGTACACAAAAAAGCACAAAGCATAGCTTAAGAGGAAATTATGACCTACTACCAGCAAATCTGAGCATTTCATTGCCATCCAATTACCAAATGAGAATCTCTGCTTAAAAGAAATTTTACTTTAACTTTTAACTGAACATAATTATTTATTTTCCCAAAAATCTGTACCATTTGACATTGAAAAAAATTGGCTCAAAGCCTGGACTCCTCTCCAACTGGTTTTCTATCTGGGGGAGTTGATACATATATCCTATATTTCATATATATTAGACATACATGTATATACATGATGTATTTTATATATTTAAAATATATGTATATATGTTAATCATATGTATATGGCTAGAAGCCACTTAACCTACTTTCCCAGTTTACCTGAATGTCTGAATATTTTCTATGTTGCCATTGCTCTTTACAACCTTATTAGTCACTCTAGGTTAAATAAGTAGCTCTTACAGTATCAAGAATTCCTTTTTTTTTTTTTTTTTCGGTACGTGGTCCTCTCACTGTTGTGGCCTCTTCCGCTGCGGAGCACAGGCTCCGGACGCGCAGGCTCAGCGACCATGGCTCACGGGCCCAGCTGCTCCGCAGCATGTGGGATCTTCCCGGACCGCTGCACGAACCCGTGTCCCCTGTATCGGCAGGCGGACTCTCAACCACTGCGCCACCAGGGAAGCCCAAGAATTCCTTTTCTGACTAGCAGATTTCTAGTATGAACTCAAAGGACATAGGTCAAGTCATTTACAAAGGAAAAAGACGCTACAGTGGTTCATTTGGACTGTGGGCTTGAAAATCATGAGTGGGGACTGAAGATTTTTATGTGCTCCACAATTCTTTGGAAAGTATGTGTAGAAGAGGTCAACAGAGTTGAGGGGAGATCCAGGGTTGTTGGAGCTAGATTCCTCCACCAGAGGATGTCCTCATATTCTGAAAGTCCCCTCTCATTAAAGTCCTCCCTCATTTTAAATTCTCTGATGGCCTTGCATTACAGTTCAAATGAACAATTCTTTTTCCATTACATATGTCTGGCTCTGCTCTACCTCTCTGACATCTCAAATCACTCAGTTTTTTGCTTAATATGTTCCAGCCATACTGGCTGTTCCTTAAATTATGTTCTTTAAATGAGCCAAACTCAGTTGCTCTTCCTTTTTTCTAAGAAGCTCTTCTGGTTCTTCATATGATTAGCTTTCTATGAGTTTTCAAGTCTAATCATATTGTATAGCACAGGGAACTCTACCTAATGCACTATGGTAACCTAAGGGAAGTCCAAAAGGGAGGGGATATCCGTATGTGTATGGCTGATTCATTTTGTTGTGCAGTGGTGGTTAACACAATATTGTAAAGCAACTATGCTCCAAAAAAATTAATAAAAAAATGTCTAATCTTAAATGTCATCTCTCAGAGAAGACTTCTGTGATAACACTCCTAATGGACCTCCCTTAATTCAGATTCTCTATCATATCACACTGTTATTTTTCCTTCATAGCACTTTACTATAGAAAATAATATTTGGCATTTAAATGTTTATTTGTTTATCTTATTTATTTCTCTCTACAGGATATATGCTACATGAGGACAAGGACCTGGTCTGTCTTATTCACTGCTGTCTCTCCAGTGCTAGAACAGTGCATGGAACATGGTTCATCCTCAACAGATATTTTAGCATAAATAAAAATCATGACACCGTGACTGTTTTTCTTTTTAATATCCATGGCAGGCAGTAAAATAATCAATGAATATTGTTGATGAGCACTCACTCAGTCACAGACAGACAGCTCTCCCTGGATGCACTGTCCTGTAGAGTTGTCCATCTGGTTTCCTTGGAGCAGGCTGTTGGTTTTACTCCTTTGGCAGTTGGTGGGCTCAGGAGAGTTAGTTACCACTACACTGATGCAGACAGTCCATCTAAGAAAAGTCTTCTGACACTTTTATATTAAACAACCTGGTGTTTTATTTCCTAATGATAGTAATTTACTAATTCCTTCAAATAATTGAAATACCCTCATAATTTCTGCTTATGTAGTCAAACTTTCACTCCGCTACCACACACTAAATTTCCCTGAACCTAGAGTAAGCCTAAGATAATTTATGGGAAGGGAGGAAAGGAAGAGCTGAAAAGCTACTCAATTAAACCATAAACTGACCAGATTAAGTACCAGGATCACAAGATTGAGTCCAGAGATACTAACTCTAATTTATTTCTGTTATATATTTATGAAAAACATTTCTTGAAACATACTAACTTGTTCAGAGAAAGGTGGTTTTCCAGGAAAACAATACAATATTGGTCTGCTAAAAAGAAATGGATATTTTCAGAATATAACCTGCAGACTAAGAGATTCTTCTTGCTATGACAGTACATATGGAGGCTTTGCCATGTATTTTCTGATACAATTTTAATTTCAAAAATAACTATTTAAAATTTTATGTATAGGGGTGGGATAGGGAGGGTGTGAGGGAGGGAGATGCAAGAGAGAAGAGATATGGGAACATATGTATATGTATAACTGATTCACTTTGTTATAAAGCAGAAACTAACACACCATTGTAAAGCAATTATACTCCAATAAAGATGTAAAAAAAAACCTTTATGTATAGAGGATAATGGTGACTGCCAAATGTGAATCTCTTCACACACTAGCCAAACACAAAACAAAACAAAACCAAAAAAGAGCAACAAGGAAGGCAAATAAAACATGTGATCCAAATTTTCAACATTATTAGAAGACTGAGAATACCACTAAATTAAAATTACTTGTAACTGAAAAAATAAGTACCAAAGACCAAGAAAGTTCTTACTGTGGCTACATGCCTGTGGGTGTGGAGAATAAGAGATTGCTTGAGAAGAGAGACAGAGTACATTCATGAAATACAGAAAAAGCACCCCTAGAAAAAAATTTCATTACCAAATGCCCCAATATTGGTCTGAGATGTGGAAATTCACTGCACCAACCATTGAGAAGTTACTTAAAACTGGGAAGAAAGGGAGGTAGCAGCCTTAGAGAAGAACTGCTTCTTCAGGAGAAAGGTAAATAGAGAAGAATGGTGCCCCTTGGGAAGATATGGTAGTAAAGGGAAAGGAAAGGGGAAGGGGATGGGAAGTAATAATCTTGTAGAAACAAAAGGGGGCAAAAATTAAACAACTTGTCACCCTCTATCATCACCACAAGAAACAAGAGTATCCATTAACAAACATATTTTGATAAACTGAAAGAAGTAGCCCTCAAACCAGGAATCTTGTCCATTAGATACTCAAGAGTAGAAAAAAAAAAAAGACAAATTTCATACAAAGCTATTAGGAGAAGAAAAGAGAAAATGTGAATCAAAAATTTCAGTTGAGAAAATTTCTACTCAAAAAATAAAAAATAAACACAAACAGGAGAAAACTGCAACACAACACTTTAATCTGAATTTTAAATCCTCAAACAAAAATTTGAAGATTTGGGCTTCCCTGGTGGCACAGTGGTTGAGAGTCTGCCTGCCGATGCAGAGGACACAGGTTCGTGCCCCGGTCCAGGAAGATCCCACATGCCGCAGAGTGGCTAGGCCTGTGAGCCATGGCTGCTGAGCCTGTGTGTCCAGAGCCTGTGCTCCACAATGGGAGAGGCCACAACAGTGAGAGGCCCATGTACTGCAAAAAATAACAAAAAAAAATTTGAAGATTTTTTTAAAAAATGGAGAATCATAAAAAGGAAAAAAAAACAGAAAGAAAAAGAAAGAAAGAAGAGAGCAACCAAACTGAAAAACAATGAGAGATCATCTCACATCAGTCAGAATGGTCATCATCAAAAAATCTACAAACAATAAATGCTGGAGAGGGTGTGGAGAAAAGGGAACCCTCTTGCACTCTTGGTGGGAATGCAAATTGATACAGCCACTATGGAGAACAGTACGGATGTTCCTTAAAAACTAAAAATAGAACTACCATATTACCTAGCAATCCCACTACTGGGCATATACCCTGAGAAAACCATAATTGAAAGAGTCATGGGGCTTCCCTGGTGGCGCAGTGGTTGAGAGTCTGCCTGCCGATGCAGGGGACACGGGTTCGTGCCCTGGTCCGGGAGGATCCCACATGCCACAGAGCAGCTGGGCCCGTGAGCCATGGCCGCTGAGCCTGCACGTCTGGAGACTGTGCTCTGCAACGGGAGAGGCCACAACAGTGAGAGGTCCGCGTACCGCAAAAAGAAAAAAGAGTCATGTACCACAATGTTCATTGCAGCTCTATTTACAATAGTCAGGACATGGAAGCAACCCAAGGGTCCATCAACAGACGAATGGGTAAAGACGATGTGGTACATATATACAGTAGAATATTACTCAGCCATAAAAAGAAACAAAATTGAATTATTTGTAGTGAGATGGATAGACATAGAGTCTCTCATACAGAGTGAAGTAAGTCAGAAAGAGAAAAACAAATACTGTATGCTAACACATATATATGGAATCTAAAAAAAAAAAAGTGGTCATGAAGAACCTAGGGGCAAGATAGGAATAAAGATGCAGACCTACTAGAGAATGGACTTGAGGATACGGGGAGGGGGAAGGGTAAGCTGGGGCAAAGTGAGAGAGTAGCATGGACATATATACACTACCAAAGGCAAAATAGATAGCTAGTGGGAAGCAGCTGCATAGCACAGGGAGATAGCTCGGTATTTTGTGACCACCTAGAGGGGTGGTATAGGGAGGGAGGGAGATGCAACAGGGAAGAGATATGGGGATATATTTATATGTATAACTGATTCACTTTGTTATAAAGCAGAAACTAGCACACCATTGTAAAACAATTATGGTTCAATAAAGATGTTAAAAAATAAATTTAAAAAAATCAAGAATCAAAAATGTAAAAAGTAGGGCTTCCCTGGTGGTGCAGTGGTTGAGAGTCTGCCTGCCAATGCAGGGGACACGGGTTCATGCCCTGGTCCAGGAAGATCCCACATGCTGTGGAGCAGCTGGGCCTGTGAGCCATGGCCGCTGAGCCTGCATGTCTGAAGTCTGTGCTCCGCAAAGGGAGAGGCCACAACAGTGAGAGGCCCATGTACAGCAAAAAAAAAAAAAAAAATGTAAAAAGTAAAAATAAAAATGGTATAAAAAATAACTACCAGTAAATTTCTCACAAGAAAGAAAGATAACATAGGTTAGTGAACTCAGGAAAGAATTTAACAAAAAGATAAGCCATCTCTGAAAAGAAGAATAAATTACAAAGTACTTAAAAGATAATAAATTCAAAAGAAAAGTTAACAAGGGACATTGAAGCAGGAAAAAAGTAACCAAGAAAATGAAGTAAGATAAGGAAATAAAAGTGCTTAGATAGAGACTGAATGAAACAGAAAGAAGGCAAAGAAGGCCCAGCATGCTTATAAGTTGTTTCAGAAGAAGAAAAGCAAAACAATCTAACAGAAGTAGTATTTAAACATGTAATCCAAAAAAACTTTCAAAAGAATGCTAAATGTACATACTGTAAGGGCCCATTGTATACCTGAGGAAATTGACCCAGAACAATAAACTCTGAGACAAATCTTAGTAATACTATTAGACTTTAAAGACAAAAGCAAAATCATCAGGATTCCTGGACAAAAATATCAAACAATAAGAACAAAACCATTACACTGGTGCCAAACTTTTCAAGAGCAACATTAAAAGCAAGGCGATAGCAACATTTTAAAAAGTCTAAGAAAAGTCTGAGTCAAGGATTTTATATCTAGCCAAGCAATACTTCAAGTATCAAGCTTCTAAAAATAAACACATTTGTATGAGAAGGAACTCATGATATACTGTAACCATGAGCTCTCTTCATGGGGATTCTACTACCAGATGAACTTCATCAAAACAAATAATGACTGGGGATCATACTGGCCAGGGTTCTTGGCCTTCCCCAATGAAGAGAAATTGACTAGAGGCCAGACAAGAAATTCAGGCAAGGCTTTATAGGGGCTCCTGCTGCAGTAGGGGGGAGCAAGAACAAACAACAGGTTCCCTTACTTGCTGGCTCCCTGAGGGAGGCATGAGCTTGCTCCTTATATGGACTAAGGGTAGTGATGTGTCCAGGGGTCAGGCCAGAGGGGTGGCTTGGGTGGTTTCCCACCCCTTAGGTGATGTTGTGTGCAGGGGTCATGCACAGTACCCTGCTTTTACTTCTGACCCCCTGCTTTTGCTCAAAGCTTTTCAAAAGTGGCAGTTGGGTTTTTTGGTCTCTGTGTATCTTTTGTCCAGAATTTACTCCAACAGCACATGCATACAGTTATTTTTAGTCCCATACAGTTTCTTTATATTTTGTTGCTGGAGGAGAGGTGTGTCCAGATGCAAGCACTGCAGCACTGCAGCAAAGGGGCCCAGGTCCCAGCCTGTCTCAGGGAGGTTTCTACAAAAGAACAGAAGGTGAGCACATAGTACATCTAATTGTAGAACTAATACAGGATTAGATATAGGTTTAGGTACATGGGTGAAAAAATACTATGTAAACATTACATATTCTGAAAAAGTAGAAATAATGTAACTAATGAATAGAAGGAGAAAACAAGAAAGGAGAAAGTAGACTAAGATCATTGACTATTGTTAAAATGAATAGTTGGGAATCAAAGAGTACCATTTAAATTTCACAAACTGCATACTGAAATATTAAGCAAGAAATAAGTGGATTAAAGGTAATATAAAAGGTACACTTGAATAGGCAATAGTTAAAATAAAATATAAAACTTCCTCATAACCAAAAGAAATTTTTTAAATAGAGGAAAGAAGACTCAAAAAATACAGGAAGAAGTACAGTAAAGATAACACAATAGACACAGTAATTATAAAATAATATAAAAGAAGCAACATATCAATCATATCAATAAATATGAACAGGCTTCACTCACCTACCAAAGAAAAAGATTTTCAAATTGGCTCATAAAACAAACCCAGCTCTCTGCTGTGTACATGTGATACACTTAAAACAGTAAGTCAAAAGTGTTAAACAAACAATAAAATACCTAGGAATAAACCTATCTAAGAAGATAAAAGACCTGTTCTCAGAAAACTATAAGACACTGATGAAAGAAATCGAAGATGACATAAAGATATGGAGAGATATACCATGTTCTTGGATGGGAAGAATCAATAGTGTGAAAATGACTATACTATCCAAAGCAATCTACAGATTCAATGAAATCCCTATCAAATTACCAATGGCATATTTTACAGAACTAGAACAAAAAATCTTAAAATTTGTATGGAGACAACAAAGACCCTGAATAACCAAAGAAACCTTGAAGGAAAAAAACAGAGCTGGAGGAATCAGACTCTCTGACTTCAGACTATACTACACAGCTACAGTAATCAAGACAATATGGTACTGACACAAAAATAGACATATACATCAACGGAACAGGATAGAAAGCCCAGAGATAAACCCACGCACCTATAGTCAACTAATGTCTGACAAAGGAGGTAAGGATATACAATGGAGAAAAGGCAGTCCCTTAAATAAGTGGTGCTGGGAAAACTGGGCAGCTACATGTAAAAGAAAGAAATTAGAACACTCCCTAACACCATACACAAAAATAAACTCAAAATAGATTAAAGACCTAAATGTAAGACCAGACACTATAAAACTCAGAAAAAAACATAAGAAGAACACTCTTTGACATAAATCACATCAAGATCCTTTTTGAGCCACCTCCTAGAGTAATGGAAATAAAAACAAAAATAAACTAATGGGACCTAATGAAACTTCAAAGCTTTTGCACAGAAAAGGAAATTATAAACAATATGAAAAGACAACCCTCAGAATGGGAGAAAAGATTTGCAAATGAATCAATGGACAAAGGATTAATCTCCAAAATATATAAACAGCTCATGCAGCTCAATATCAAAAAAACAAACAACCCAATCAAAAAACAGGCAGAAGACCTAGATAAACATTCTTCCAAAGAAGATATACAGATGGCCAAGAGGTACACGAAAAGCTGCTCAATGTCACTAATTATTAGAGAAATGCTAATCAAAACTACAATGAGGTTTCACCTCACACCAGTTAGAATGGGCTTCATCAGAAAATCTACATACAACAAATGCTGGAGAGGGGGTGGAGAAAAGGGAACCCTCTTGCACTGTTGGTGGGAATGTAAATTGATACAGCTACTATGGAGAAGAGTATGGAGGTTCCTTAAAAAACTAAAAATAGAATTACCATGTGACCCAGCAATCCCACCACTGGGCATATACCCAGAGAAAACCATAATTTAAAAAGACACATACACCCCAATGTTCATTGCAGCACTATTTACAATAGCCAGGTCATGGAAGGAACCTAAATGTCCATTGACAGATGAATGGATAAAGAAGATGTGGTATGTATATACAATGGAATATTACTCAGCCATAAAAAGGAACAAAACTGGGTCATTTGTAGAGATGTGGGTGGACCTAGAGACTGTCATACAGAGTGAAGTAAGTCAAAAAGAGAAAAACAAGTATCGTATATTAACACATATATGTGGAATCTAGAAAAATGGTACAGATGAACTGGTTTGCAAGGCAGAAACAGACACAGATGTAGAGAACAAACATATGGACACCAAGGGGGGAAATCTGGGGATGGGGTGGTGGTGGGATGAATTGGGAGATTGGGATTGACACATATACACTAATATGTATAAAATAGATAACTAATAAAAAAATAAAAATTTGAAAAAATAAAATTTAAAACAAGTGTTAAACAATGGCAAAGGCAAAAATGTAGATAGCAAATGGGAGCAGTAAGGAAGCAGGGCTTGTGGTTTTTTTTATATCTAAGTAAAATTCAAGTCAGAAACATTAAATGAGAACAAAAAAGGGACTTTAAAATGCTATAAGCCACAATTCACAATTAAGAAATAAAAATTATAAGATCTATGCACATATATTAACCATTTATTTAAAACAAACTGTGAGAGATAAAGATGAAGTAGATATTAAAAATAGGAGACTTTAACACATTATTCTCAGTTCAAGACATATCAAATGAAAAAACTTGGGCCATGGAAAATCTAAATAACATAATCAATAATATAGAATATATGGTGATATATCAAACATTACACAGTGCTATGGAGAATATTCTTTCTTCTCAAATGCACATAAAATATTCACAAAAATTATCCATATATTAGGTCACAAAGAAAGGACCAGTAATTTCCATAAATTAAAACAGTTACAACTACATTCTGATCACAATACAAAACAACTAGAAATTAAAAGAAATTCCACATGGAAATAAAAAACCTTCTATTAAATAACTCCCAGGTGGAAGATGAAATATAATCGTAAGTTACAAAGTTTCTGAAAAAAGAATGATAACAAAAACATTATGTATTAAAATGTGTGGGCTATATTTAAAGTAATAATCAGAGGAAAATTCATACCTTAAACATCTATAACAGGGGTTAGAAAACTACAATCCTAAGGGGAAAATCCAGCCCAATGCCTGTTTTGTGTGACCTGTAAAAACAGTCAAGCTTATTCTCTTATGACTGTTTTTGCACTACAACTGCAGAGTTGAAACAGCTCACAAAACCTAAAATGTATGCTATATAGGCCCTTTACAAAAAAAGTTTACCAGTTCTTGTTCCATTTGAATAGATAAATGAAAAGTAAATAAATAAATTCACAACTCAAGAAGTTCAAAAAATGTAAGTAAGGAGATAATAGAGATAAAAGAAAATAATAGAAAATAAAGTGATAATAATAGAGAATAAAAGAAAATAATAGAGATAAAAGTAGAGATTAACTCAGTAGAGGAAAGAAAATAGCCTGTTAAATTCAGTCAAACTCCTGACTTTTAAAAAAATCAACAAAATAGACAAAACACTAGCTAAATGAACACTATTTTTTAAAAAAAGAGAAGACATGAAAGAGATAATTATTGATACAGAGAGATAAATATATATTATAATAATATAATACAGTATAATATAATTGGAAGCAAATTTTGCACACCTGCATAAAAAGCTGAAAATGTAAATAAAGTTGATAATTCATTAGTAAAATAAAATTTATCAGAATTATCAGGTAGACAGTAGAATAATTTCCATAAAGTTATCAATATAAAAAATAAAACTAAATAGCAAATCAGGAGAAATTTTTTGCAATATATATTACAGATAAAGGGATAATATGCCTACTAAAAATAAACTTTTTTTTTAATTTGGGGAGAAAAAGACAAAAATTCTATAGAAAAAGTGGCAAAAGATATGAATATAGATGAATTCACAAAAAGCATATGATCCCTGAACACATGAAATGCTGTTTAATGTTGTTTATAATAAAGAAAATGCAAATTAAAACCTCACTAAGATATCGTTTTTCAACATTCAATTGGTACAAATTCAAAACCTTAATAATGAACTCTGCTGACAAGGCTGTGGAGAAACAGGTATTCTCACACATTGCTTTGGGAATGCAAAATTGTACAATCCTTTTGAAGAATTTGGCGATATCTAACAAAATTATATATGCATTTACACTTTGTACCAGAAATCCCACTTCTAGAAAGTTACCATGAAGATATGTTTAGAACACTATGAAAATATAAGTTGCATATTATTTGTAACTGCAAAATACTGAAAGCTACCTAAATGTCCAAACATGGGGATTGGTTGGCTAAACTACTATACATCCACACAATGGAAGACTATGCAGCTGTAAAAAGATAAGGAAGACTTATATGAATAAATATGGGTGATTTTTAGCTTACAATAATGAAAAAGCAAAGTGCATATCAGTACATGATACACTGTGTGTGTGTCCTTACTTTTGCAAAAAGAAACAGGAAGAATAAGTCATAAAATAATGAAATCAATTACTTGTAAGGGGTAAAAAGGAGCAAGAAGCTAGGAGAAGGTTCATAGCTGGGAATGATACTTCTCTAGCTTAATTTTTGTGTAGTTTTGAAATTTAGAAGCATACTAATGTTTTCCTTTTTAAAATATTAAAATTTTTAAATATGAGGAAAAAACCCTAGAACTGTATGCAATCAGAAACAAATGAACTCAAGTTAATAATATAACTACATTCAAGAAAGGAGGCAGGGCTTCCCTGGTGGCTCAGTGGTTGAGAGTCCGCCTGCTGATGCAGGGGACACGGGTTCATGCCCCAGTCTGGGAAGATCCCACATGCCGCGGAGAGGCTGGGCCCGTGAGCCATGGCCGCTGAGCCTGCACGTCCGGAGCCTGTGCTCGGCAACGGGAGAGGCCACAACAGTGAGAGGCCCGCTTACCACAAAAAAAAAAGAAAAAAAAAGAAAGGAGGCAAAAATATACAATGGAGAAAAGACAGTCTAGTCTCTTCAGTAGGTGGTGATGGGGAAATTGGACAGTCACATGTAAAAGAGTGAAATTAGAACATTCTCTAACACCACACACACAAAAATAAACTCCAAATAGATTAAAGACCTAAATGTAAGACCAGATACTATGAAACTCCTAGAGGAAAACATAGGTAGAACACCCTCTGACCTAAATAGCAGCAATATCTTTTTGGATCCATCTCCTAGAGTAATGGAAACAAAAACAGGAAAAAAAAAAAAAGGTCCTAATTAAATTGAAAAGCTTTTGCACAGCAAAGGAAACCATAAACAAAATGAAAAGGCAACTTACAGAATAGGAGAAAATATTTGCAAATTATGCAGCTGAAAAGGGATTAATCTGAAAAATATACAACCAGCTCATACAGTTCAATATGAAAAAAAAAAAAACCCAATCAAGAACTGGGCAGAAGGTCTAAATAGACATTTCTCCAAAGAAGACATACAGATGGCCAAAAGGCACATGAAAAGATGCTCGACATCCCTAATTATTAGAGAAATGCAAATCAAAAGTACAATGAGGTATCACCTCATACTGATCAGAGAGGCCATCATCAAAAAGTCTACAAATAATAAATGCTGGAGAGTGTGTGGAGAAAAAGAAACCCTCCTACACTGTTGGAAGGAATGTAAATTGGTACAGCCACTATGGAGAGCAATATGGAAGTTCCTTAAAAAAACTAAAAATAGGGGCTTCCCTGGTGACACAGTGGTTGAGAGTCCGCCTGCCGATGCAGGGGACACGGGTTCATGCCCCAGTCTGGGAAGATCCCACATGCCGCGGAGCGGCTGGACCCGTGAGCCATGGCCGCTGAGCCTGCGCGTCCTGAGCCTGTGTTCCGCAATGGGAGAGGCCACAGCAGTGAGAGGCCCGTGTACCACAAAAAAACAAACAAAAAAAAAAAACCAAAAAAAAAAAAAAAACTAAAAATAGAGCTACCATATGATCCTGCAATCCCACTCTTGGGCATATATCTGGAGAAAACCATAATTTGAAAATGTTCATTGCAGCACTATTTACAATAGCCAAGACATGGAAGCAACCTAAATGTCCATTGACAGATGAACGGATAAAGATGATGTGGTATATGTATACAATGGTATATTACTCAGGCATAAAAAAAGAATGAAATAATGCCATTTGAAGCAACATGGATGGACCTAGAGATTATCATACTAAATGAAGCAAGTCAGACAGAGAAACACAAATATCATATGACATCACTCATATGTGGAATCTAAAAAAAAAATGATCAAATGAACTTATATAAAAAAGTGGGTATACAAAATAAACCCACAGACAGAGAAAATAAACTTATGGTTACCAAAGGGGAAAAGTGGAGGGAGGGATAAATTAGAAGTTTGGGATTAACATGTACATACTACTATGTACAAAATAGATAACAAATAAGGACCAACTGTATAGCACAGGGAACTATACTCAGTATTTTGTAATAACCTACAAGGGTAAAGAATCTGAAAAAAATAGATATGTATGTGTGTATAACTGAATCACTTTGCTGTACACCTGAAACTAACACAACATTGTTAATCAACTATATTTCAATTTAAAAAAAAAAATTCTCCTGGAATGATACTCTAGATCATTCGTTTGCCCTTTTCTCTATTATGCCCTGAAAGTTTTATCCACCAGAACACTTCCTTTGCTACCACTTGATCACTGTGGATCAAAACCATATTTATAAACTTGTCCTCTCTCTTCTTGTCCCAGCTAAATAAACACACAACACTGGCGATTTCTTGGAGGTATTTAGTGCTAATAACTGTAATAAAACAGGTGTAAAAGTCATCTCATGAGAAATACTTTCTTTTTTTTTTTTTTTTGCAGTACGCGGGCCTCTCACTGTTGTGGCCTCTCCCGCTGCGGAGCACAGGCTCAGGACGCACAGGCTCAGCGGCCCTGGCTCATGGGACCAGCGGCTCCGTGGCATGTGGGATCTTCCTGGACCGGGGCACGAACCCGTGTCCCCTGCATCGGCAGGCAGACTCTCAACCACTGCGCCACCAGGGAAGCCCAAGAAATACTTTCTATGCCTTAAGACTTAATATTGCTAGTCTTGGTCATAATTGGAATGCAAATAAAATTACCTTATTCTGACACTGAGCTTTCACTGACCCATATTTTGACTTTCTTTCTGGGGATCAAACCCACTTTTCCATTTATCTGCAAGGACAAAAAAAATAAAATTTTAGAAATGCAAGTCTCATGAAGTATACCACTTATGTATCCTTCCAAGGGGGAAAAAAATACAAGAAATAAATTAACATAAAGACGTCAAGAAAAGGGAAATCAGAGCTAAAAGAAACATCTCCAGGCAGGAGGGAGAGGTAGAGGGATCAGGTACATCGCCTGTTGGTTGCAACCTCAGGAGCTTCCCAGGTGAAATCTGAAACTGGCCCTTATATGCAGAGGTCAAGGAGAAACCAAAGAAATAGGCAGAGCACAGGAGATTAATAGGTGCCAGGTTTAATGAGCAAGGAAACTTAAAATGAGACTTGTCTTGGGTGGTCACAAGATGAGGAGATCTCCACCCACCCCAGCCCACCAGAATCTTAAAAGTATATAGAGAGACCTTAACTGGGTTCAGTCATGTATACCATCCAGATGGTCTCAACACTAAACTGTTCTCTCAAGGCTACATCCTTGAAGTGGCACCTAGCGCAGGAATTGTGGGCAGAACATGCATTCCAAAACCAGGGGAGGGGCTGAGGCGCCTCCAATTGCCTGGGTCCAGATCAAGTGTCATCTGGGGGTCATGTCCTCTCAATGATCTCTTCCAACATCGTCTTAGAGGCAGATATTAGGAACTCTAGAAATTGTAAGTATTAAAGCATAACTATAATTTGAAAAGGCATCTTCAATTTTATAATAATTATTTGTTTTCAATCATAAATTTCTACTTGTTTTGAAAAATCAATTAAATATTTTATGCTCCTCAAACATATCTGGATGATAATTTTTTTAAAGCTGGGGAAAAAACTGTTATAAAATACCTGACAGTGAGCAACAAAAGCTGTCTGGATCAGAAGCATCAAATAATAGTGACAAAGTAGCAGAAATCAATAGCTTTACACATGGATAATTAAATAAATTAGTTGAAAGACAATTTCCAATGCATAGGCAACCACCAAAAGAATAAAACAAGATGTACACTTTCCAAAACTTTAGGTAAACTTTCTAGAAAAAGAAAACAGAAAAAATAAATATACAGCTCATTCAGTATCCTTCCTTTTAACTTCAGCTTACATTGGAATTACTTTGAAGTGTTATTGTTAAATAGTTAAGCCAAAACTTTCAAAGATAATGAAATATTAGCAGAAGCCAGGCAACTTGGAATGAAAGAACAATGAGTTCTCAGATTCAAGTAGCCTGTGTGCCAGGTTCCTTTTGAAGCAGGATTTCATCATAAATCTTCAAAACAAGCATCATTATCCTCATTTTTACAAATGAGGAGAATGAAACTCAGGGAAAGCAAGTAGCTTGCCCAAGGTCATAAATCTACTGAGTGTCAGGGTTGTGGTTCAAATCCAGATATTTAGACTCCGATTCCACCATTCTCTCAATTACTTTGTGTCACTTCACTACAACTTATTCAAGTTCAACACTGCTCAAGTTCAGCAAGTCAACAATTGTTTTTTCTTTCTTCCTTTGTTGTGCTGACTTTTCTGTTCTTATTATTTATGCAAAGAATCAAATCAACACCGTATGTATTGTGCCTAAGTAAACAGGATGTTCCCACTTATAAGATGGAGTCACACAAATTTGTATTCTATCAAGCTTCGGGCATCAACCTCAACAAAAGTGAAAAGTAGGGCAACTCTAGCTGCTTCTAAATTTCTCTTACATTCTAGGAGCTGTGCCAAGTGAAATTTTGCAGCTTAAACTAAAACTTAAATAGATAAATAAATAAAACTTTGTACATTCAATCTAGTAAGCACACAAAAACTATTTATAACTATTCCCAATGGTAGCCAATAATTTCCCATTTTATTCTGAAAATCCCAGTTACATAAATTTTGCATTGTTTCCCAAACTATGAGCGCACAAGATAGATAGCCACTTCCTTCTCAAAAGGTGGAAAAAACTGTCAGATTGTCAGCATATAGGGGATTCTTCCAGATAGACTCCAAGTTTCTGTGTAGCCACTGGTTATGATGTGAAAGAGGAACATTGCTGCTGTAATAGGCTCACCAATCTTCCCTGCCATCCATCCAAATAACCATCCTAAATAAAAGTTAGGATATTTGGACAAAACAGGTACTTGAAGAATGGAGGTACAGTTTTTTCTGTTGAGAACATTAATTCTCAACTCTACTGAGTTATTTAGACCAAAAAATTATATACCATACACTTATTATATTGGAGAATTCAAAACTCCCCAATTTACCACAACTTAAGAGGGAACGTACACTGACTTTCTGCCAAGTAAATATATATAAATATATATATATATATAATGTCTAAGCAGACTAATGGTAGTGAGGTAGTTTTGTTTTCATTAAAGCTTTTCCATTTATATCCTAAAGTGCTTACATTTTCAGAAAATGCATGTGTTTCCCAAGTCAGACATTTATTACCAACAGTAGTACAGATGAGTCTACTGTTAAGACAAAAATGAACACTTGCATAAACCATAACTTATATGGTTTATAACTTTATCCACTTTGGTAACTTTAGTGTTAAAGAGTCCATTTTTCTCTTTTCCTAAGAAAAAGAGGCATAGAAAAGCTAAACTGATGACTAATAACCATTCTCAGCCCTTTTGCAGAAATGCTCACTACTACAACATCGTGCCCTTTTAAGCTTTCCCTTATGTTACTAATTACCAAATGAAAGAGGACATAAAGTAATAATTTCAGAGACCAAATTCAAGTTTTTATGTGGCAAAAGTTTCTCTCATGCCAGTTATATGCTTTATGAGAAATATATGAAAATATTGGTTTGGCCAAAGAGTTCATTTGGGTTTTTGTAACATCTTACAGAAAAACCCGAACGAACTTTTTCAACCCCAATGCAATATATACTAACGCCTAGCGTTTCTTACCACCCCTACTACTAACTTTAGGTCAAGCTACAGTCAGTTCTGGCTTGATAACTGCCCCTGGCTGCCTGCCTCTTTTTGGATCTCTGCCATCATTTTCCTATTCAGCTGTAGAAAGAATGATACTTTTACAATATAAATAGATCATGTCATCCTATGCCCAAAAATCTCCTAATAACTTTCCAGCTCTCAGAAGAAAAGAATAAACATCTTTTCCCCCATGGCCTAAAAGTCTCTAAGTTATCTGCCCCTGGCCTATCTCTAAGTGAACCCAAAGAAGAGATGCACATGACAAGGCATAAGGCATAGGCCATAAAATGCTCCCAGGAAACAGGCCTATGGAAGAAATTAGGGTTGTGATTTTGATAGTAAATTTGATTCTCTAGAAATAAGGAAGAAAAAGGGATGGGCATATGTAGGTTAAAAAGAAAGAAAAGAAAGAAAAAAGAAAGGAAATGTTTTCAAGCAGACATAAAAACCTTTTACTTACATATAACTGAAATGAAGGAATGCTGTGGATGTTAAAGAAAACTGGTTGTATTATTTGGAAATGATTTATGTGCACATAATCTCAATGTAAGCTTGCTTGGCCATGTTACACTGCCAGCTCCCCAGACAGTTTTCAGTCTGCTCTCTCTGCACTGTGACTGGGAGTAAACAAGCATGTGTGCTCACTCTTTAATAGCAGAGTCTCAGTTTCTTACAGCCTTCCAGTAAGCCCCACGGGTTTTCAAACCAGCTTAGGGGGCTCCTCTTCCCTGTGTCAGACGCCAAGGCTAGGGTTCCTAATATGTAGATCAAACGTCTTACTCCCCAGAGAGGATCCCTGAACCTGTGATATACCCCTCCTCTTCTGTGCCTGTCTCCTGTGTCCCCTGCTAGATGTGCGGGTCCAACCAGATTGCTTCTCCTCCCTTCCTTCCAGACTCTGGATCTTTCTTTACAACCTTCGTTGTAAAGAGCTCTTCGCAGAAGAGCTGTTCTGCTAGCCGCTAGGTTGATTTCAGTGAGAGTCGCTCTATGTGTCGTCGTAGTTTTTTTTTTTTTTCGGTACGCGGGCCTCTCACTGTCGCGGCCCCTCCCGTCGCGGAGCACAGGCTCCGGATGCACAGGCTCAGCGGCCATGGGTCACAGGCCCAGCCGCTCCACGGCATGTGGGATCATCCCAGACTGGGGCACGAACCCGCGTCCCTTGCACCGGCAGGCGGACTCTCAACCACTGCGCCACCAGGGAAGCCCTGTCATCGTAGTTTTGATATATTTGGAGGGGAGGTTGGCCCACCATCCTCCTACTATGCCATCTTGACCTCCAGAAAAGTCTTTACTAGAGTCAAATGCCCCTTTTTAATTTTCACTTACTGATTCTAGATTTGTCTTCTTGACCAATATAGAATAAATCAATTTCTCATCCACCTAATGTTGCTCTGTATATTTGAATACAACTGGCATTTCTCTTATATATGCTTTCTTCTATGGTCTAAACATTCCTAGGACCCTCAGTGCTTCTTCACATTAGGTGGTTTCCATTCCTTTCACCATGTCATTTTAATTCCTTTGGAAATAGCATTGTTTATAGACACTTCTATTAAAATATCACATTAAGTACTAAATGTAATATACCACATATATCAGGACCATTGAAGATTAAAACTATTTTACCTCTCTGCGTCTATACAATATCTTTAATAGTCATGAAATATTTATATTAATCTCTAGTCAATTAAAACTATCTTTTTTTCAAATAAACTTCTATGAAGTCAGGTACCTCACACATTATACTTTCTTTTTTTAATTAAAAATTGTTTTTATTCAAATGGAAAACCTTAATCTTCCTTAAATGTAAGGTTGTCAGTTCCAATCTTTTGGACTGTTGAGGTCTTGGACAGTTCTTTGTCATTTTTATTGTATTATCCATTATACTACCCTTCCAATTTTGTTTGATTCGCAGATTTGGGAAGATAGCTTGTGTCACTTTGTTCTTGATACAATGTTAAATAGAAGCAGATGTCTTAAGGTACATCTTACTAGAATATATTTGGAAATAATTGTTCACCAACTTTAAAAATTCTATCTTTATTGTTATCCAATATACATTGCTCTGGAGATATTCCTTAAGAATATCTTGAGACATTTGTTTAAAATTTCAGTGAAAGTTATACATAGTAGTATATATAATTCTCTTGATTCAGCTATTTATTCAGCTATCTATTGGAATCTATTTCCAACCCCTCATAAAAAAGTATAATTTAGGTTGATTTACACTTCATAAATCCATTTTCTAAGTAAATAACACTTATTCTAAATTCTCACAAACCAATTGTCCTGAATTTCCTGCTCTTTTACTGGATGTTTTAATCCATTATGATTCCATTATTAGCCAAAGATAGTTTGTGTGTATGTGTGTGTGCACGCATGTGTAGAAGGCAGAGTTGTTTGAGTCTATCCACACCATTTCAAATGTTCAATCCTGAAAGCCCTAGTATACTTCCTGGTTTAACAACTACTTCAGAATCAATAAAATAATCAACCCTACATCCCTGTGGGTGAAAAGATAAAAAGACACACAAAAAAGAGATTTTTTTTTAAGTGCTTGGACTGATGAAGTATGCACTGAATGCTCTGTAGAGCAGTGTTAAAGCAAGTTTTGGGCATTATTCAGAGCAGAGTTAAAGGAATCATCAGTAGAATAAATTTACCAACTTTCACAGATGTATGTGTGAAATTTTTTAAAATTTTCCAGGTAAGGTTTTAGTTTTACAAAGAAAAAATATGGTTTAAACAATAATAAATGTATTTTTAGACCAGGAAACTCTTCATTCTATTGACATCATCTGCTCCCACATTTAGTATATAGTTTAAACAAAGAAAAGGGAGATTTTTTTCTTTCCTGGAAAGTATAAGTTTTGCAATGATAGATTAGGTCAGGCTTCTGAGAAAAACATGCTTCTAAAGCTTCTAAGTTATAATTGATTGATTAGCATTCAGTTCATAATTGAACTCGGCTCTACTGGTACCTACCATGCAGCAGGAGCAACATTCTTACAGAAAAAGAATCACATACTGTAAAGAAACCATCACTCCACAGAGGGAGAATTTAGCAGATTATTTGGGGGGAGGGGGGCCACTGGGCCAGGAGATCCAGAAGCAGCCGCCAGGAAAAATAGTGGAGTCCTGCACTCAGGTGATAGCCATTGGGTTGGTGCCATCTCTTCTGGCCATTATCTTGCCCCTCACCAGAATCCTCTTCATTAGGCTTTGCAGGAGAGGTGGGAACAGTCATTGTTGTATTTGGAGTCAATTATATGACCCTGGCTCCAGACTTCAAAGCTTAAGCCAAACTCCCAGAATGTAACCTCCCTAAGGCAGGGCTTTTTGTCTCCTTTGATCCCTGCTGTGTCCCCACGGCCTATATCAGTGCCTGGCACAGAGTATGTGCTGATCAGTGTTTGTTGAAGTATCACTTGGGATATCTTGGTGCTGAGTTAACAAGCAAATAATCCTATTCCATGTTTATAATGTTTCTTATTTCTTCCTACTCTAATTCTCTTTTAAAAATTAAATAATACTATCACTATTAGTAGCTAACATTGAGTTAGCTACTTGTTGAGTGCTATGTGCCAAATACTGCTCTAAGCATTTCACACAAATTAACTCATTTACTTATGCAAATTCAGTAAGTGTTCATAGCTTTTCTCCCATCGCATGTTTCACAATCGAAATTTCACTCACAGAGGTTGCTGCTTTGACAACTAAATGTCCTCTAACTGCAAAGTACTTCAATTTGCCCAACTTCACATTTAGGGCCTAAACCAGCGACCCCAAAATCTGGCAGAGCAGATAGCTCTAGTTCTAGCGACTTGTCTTTCTTTATTGTGTCAATATTGAGTGAGTCATAAAAATTCAAAAGAGGATCAAAAGGAATGCCAACCAGAACAGACTTTGTTTGCAAGTACTTAGTTTATATATTTCAGGCTTTCAGTATGTAAAATGGCCATCAGAAAGAATAACACTTGCTACAGGGTAGATTCCAGACCTTTTCATAATTTATGCAAACATATATGATCTGGTCTCTGCTTTCTAATCAGCCTCATTCCCTGGCATGTCCCGCTCCTGAACACACCATTCTTTTCTTGTTCCCAAGTTCCTTAGCTGTTCTGCTAATTATGCCCTAAGCTGGAGTCCCTGACAGTTTTCCCAGGCCTTAGCATGGTAATGTGCACTTGGTACTCGTAAACCTTTATTAGATAAATGAGAGAATGGATAAAGAAGATTCAGTTCCAGAGAATGGTGAACTTCTTCTACACTTGTCAGCATGAATGCTAGCAACATATTTTACCAGATACAGTGTAATAAATAAAACCTCCTTCACCTCCAACACTGTGGGGTTTTTTTTCTTCACAAGAATTCTTCCGAGGCAGCTTTCAATTCCATCTTCCAGACACTCTCTTAACTCTCCAAAGGCTAGGTCAGTTAAAATGTTCAGCATGAAAAGGGTTTGAAAAGAAAAGAAGAAACAACAAATATGTTCTCAAGAATCCTTTGTGAATGCTTTCTCCTTTCTCTGTCACTGCTCAGAGGATCCAGCTTTGTGCTTTGAGAGTAAGTAATGCAGTAGACACTCTGCTTCACACACTCATGTTCGTGTATTACACGGCAAGGGGGGGTGAAGGGTACATTTCTTTTTTCCTCCTGCTTCTAAGCATTTAACACCTGATTGCCATATATTTGCAAATACAAGAAATTCCAGAAAGAAACTTTAGTAAACATCGTGAAACATCTGGAATAGTTTCAGCTTAATAACTTACATAAGCCTGGATAAACATTAAATATGGACCCTTAAATGTCAAACTATTTTTCCTACTTGAAACGCATTAATGATTTCTGACTGACAACTTTCAAGAACCAGCTGTTAGTATGTCAAATTTTTTCCAGACTTTTTATTTTCTTCCTTTATCCTAACATTACCTTCTTCACACCACCAAACAGACTGACTTCTGAAGCACAGCCCTGATCATGGCCCTCCCTGGCTGAAAGCTTTTAGTAGAACCTTATTATGATGAAATAATGTAGGCTTATTATGAAATAAGCGCATTTGTGTGATCCTCAAAGGCCTCCAAGGTCAGTTCAACTTATCTTCCCAATATCATATTCCACCTTCCATTTACATGTACTCCATTTTTCCAGATAAATTATTCCCTTTGCTGTTCCTAATTCTGCCTTCTTTCTGTGCCTAGAATGGCTTTCCTCAGAACTGCGTAATCATTTTCTACCTTTCCTTATTGTATGTATTACATGATAGGTTATTTAACAGTCGTGTGTGCATGCATGAATATGTATCTAATGTCGATAAACTGTTAGCTTTTTGCACAGATAGTTTCTTGTTTATAGCCACCACAATTCAGAACATTACACATAGTAAGTACTCAATAAATGTGCATTGAATAAAAGAGAAAATTATTATATTTTCTAATAATACCACCATTTGAATTAGACATAAAGATTTTTCAGCCTCACACTTATCAACCAAACGTCAGTTGTCTCTCCACCTGTTGCTTGTTATCCACCAGTTAAAGACTGCAGAAACCTTGCTGGACAAAAGAAACCCTTCTGTTTTGGAGAGTAGTGCCATCTTCTGACATTGCATCTTGCTTCTGCTGTTCTTTCAATTTAACCTGGATATTCAAACCCTCAGAAAGGGAAGCATTATTTTCATAATTATATCAATGTAGAGCTACTACAAACTATGCTAACAGTTTGCAAACGTAGACTCTGGTAATTCACTTTCTGCTCCAGAAACTTCCAAATCATTCCAATTTTAGAAATGGCCTATAGAAAGATTTGGAGATTTAATTGTGGCAATCATTTACTCCTTAAATTCACAGTGATATATTTTCATATTTGAAAGTCAGGATCATTCTAAGAGACTAACAAAGTTGTACTCATGAAAATGAGAGGGTACATTGCCGTCTCTTGTATCCCCAGAGAGGCTTAAGTTTTTTACATTCATTTCTAAAATGTGATTCATTATCTTAAAATATATTTACTGAGTTCTCCTCTTAAATAGTGTTAACATGCAACTTTGCATGTTGCTTTTGTGATGGAAACAGAATTCTCTTTCATGAAGATTATGTATGTGTCATATATGTATGTATGATTGGATTTGGATTGGGAAACTCTTTAAGGAGACCTTTTAGATATGCAAGTATAAATCCAATTCCTCTCTAGAAAGGAAAATTTCTGAGTACTGAAGTACCAAATGTTCTGCACAGTATCTCTTCAGTTTACACATCTGGACTCTGTGTAGGAAAGTCCTAATGGAAAGATCATGAAAGGGAAATTGGTGCCTGCAACTAAGTGGCAATCTGGGGGTTAAGAGAGTGATGGCAGATCCCTGGAGGAATGGTGTGGCATATATATTCTAGAAACTATTCTGTCTACTACCTGATAAAAGAGAGCATGGTGGGATTTCCATGATTCCCTTCCCTAGTCTACATTGTAACTTTTTCTGTCCTCAGTCCTTTGAGTAAAACTTTCTTAAACAGTAAACTTTAAGGAATCATTGGTTGGATGTGTTCTTACACTTAGGAGAGCTCCAATATCCTGGAAGAGTAATATTGACCTGGCAAGCTGTGATGTATATAGAAGCCCAGACAAGCAGCCTGAATTGAAGATGCCAAGTGACATACAGGAAGCATTCATGGAACAAGAAAATGTTCCTAAAACTTACCAAGAAATCTTTGGAGAGGGAAACTTGGTAAAAGACATTATTTCCTGTAAGTAAGGCAAGAGAGGAAAATGCAAACTACTGTTATTTGGGTTTTAAAGAGAGAAATCACACAGAAGGCTAAAGAATTTAAGGGTATCAAGTTCTTATAAAATAGTCAGGCATAAGCAAAATGATTCACAAAGAGTAAGAATTCATTGTCAATAATACTTAATGTAATCATTTAGTGTTTATTGATTATGTGATGTTAATTATGTAATTATTTATTGTTTATTAATAATGTAATTAAAGTAATCATTAATGTTTATTTTCAGCAGTTCCTCATTATTCAGAGAAATTCAGTTTGGCTTTCAGGACTGAACCACAGGTAATTAATGCTGTATCCAGTACATTCTTTTCACTTCCTGTTAGATAGAAGCAGTAGTACAAAGGAAAGAATACATGATCAGCCAGTAACCCCCAAACCTGATTGCTTTCTTTTCTATTAAAGATGTCTTTGCTTCCTACACTGGAAGAGAAACATCTCTTAATTAACTGTAAAAGAAATAAAAATAGTCAAATAGGAAAAGTGAAAAATAGAAATAGTGAAATATAATTTAGACAATAATGGATTCTATGGAAAACATATACAGATAATTTTATAATTATAACTTTAAAAATCAGAACCCAGGTAAATGGTAAATAATTTTTAATATATAAAAAGTATTTGTGTTTTATTTTTAATTTTTTAAAATTTTTATTGGAGTATAATTGATTTACAATATTTTGTTAGTTTCAGGTGTACAGCAAAATATATCTGTTATACAAATACATATATCCACTATTTTTTAGATTCTTTTCCCATACAGGCCATTACAGAGTATTGAGTAGAGTTCCCTGTGCTATAGCATAGGTCCTTATTAGTTATCTATTTTATATATATGTGTGTATGTGTCAATCCCAATCTTCCAATTTATCCCTCCCCAGCCTCACTCCCCGGTAACCATAAGTTTATTTTCTACATCTGTAACTCTATTTCTGTTTTGTAGATAAGTTCATTTGCAGCCTTATTTTTTTATATTCCACATATAATATTTGTCTTTCTCTGTCTGACTTTCACTCTGTATGACAGTCTCTAGGCCCATCCATGTCCCTACAAATGACCCAATTTCAGTCCATTTTATGGCTGAGTAATATTCCATTGTATATATGCACCACATCTTTATCCATTCATCTGTTGATGGACATTTAGATTGCTTCCATGTCTTGGCTATTGTCAATAGTGCTGCAATGAACATTTTCAAATTATGGTTTTCTCCAGATATATGCCCAGGAGTGGGATTGTTGGATGGTAGTTCTAGATTTAGTATTTTAAGGAACCTCCATACTGTTCTCCATTAAGGTCGTACCAATTTATATTCCCACCAACTGTGTAGAAGGGTTCTCTTTTCTCCACACCCTCTACAGCACTCATTGCTTATACATTTTTTTGATGACAGCCATTCTGACCGGTGTGAGGTGATACTTCATTGTAGTTTTGACTTGCATTTCTCTAACAATTAGCCATGTTGAGCATCTTTTCATGAGTTTTTTAACCATCTGTATGTCCTCTTGGAGAAATGTCTATTTAGATCTGCCCATTTTTTAAGTGGGTTGTTTGTTTTTCTGATATAGCTGTTTGTGTATTTTGGAGATTAATTATTTGTTGGTTGCTTCATTTGCAAATATTTTCTTCCATTCTGAGGGCTTTCTTTTCGTTTTGTTTATGGTTTCCTTTGCTGTTCAAAAGCTTTTAAGTTTAATTAGGTCCCATTTGTTTATTATTGTTTTTATTATCATTACTCTAGGATGTGGATCAAAAAAGATCTTGCTGTGATTTACATCAGAGAGTGTTCTCTCTAAGTTTTCCTCTAAAAGTTTTATAGTATCTGGCCTTACATTTAGGTCTTTAATCCATTTGAGTTTACTTTTGTATATGGTGTTACAGAGTATTCTAATTTCATTTGTTTACATGTACCTGTCCAGTTATCTCAGCACCACTTACTGAAGAGACTGTCTTTTCTCCATTGTATATTCTTGCCTCCTTTGTCATAGATTAGGTGACCATAAGTGTGTGGGTTTATCTCTGTAAATTCTGTCCTGTTCCACTTCTCTATATTTCTGTTTTTGTGCCAATACTATACTCTTTTGATTACTGTAGCTTTGTAGTATAGTCTGAAGTCCGGAAGCCTGATTGCTCCAGCTCCATTTTCTTTCTCAAGATTGCTTTGGCTATCTGTGGTATTCTGTGTTTCCACACAAATTGCAAAATTTTTGTTCTAGTTCTGAGAAAAATGTCATTGGTAATTTGTAGGGATTGCATTGAATCTGTATATTGCCTTGGGTAGTATAGTCATTTTCACAATATTGATTCTTCCAATCCAAGAACATAATATATCTCTCCATCTGTTTGATTTCTTTCATCAGTATCTCATAGTTTTCTGAGTACAGGTCTTTTGCCTACTGAGGTAGGTTTATTCCTAGGTATTTTTTTTTTTTGGATGCAATGGTAAATGGATTTGTTTCCTTAATCTCTCTTTCTGATCTGTCACTGCTAGTGTATAGGAATCAAGAGACTTCTGTGCTTTAATTTTGTATTCTGCCACTTTACCAAATTCATTGATCAGCTCTATTAGTTTTCTGGTATTGTGTTGAGGATTTTCTATGTATAGTATCATGTCATCTGCAAACAGTGACAGTTTTACTTCTTCTTTCCCAATTTGGAGTCCTTTTATTTCTTTTTCTTCTCTGAAAGCTGTGGCTAGGTCTTCCAAAACTATGCTGAATAAAACTGGTGAGAGTGGACATCCTTGTCTTGTTCCTGATCTTAGAGGAAATGCTTTCAGCTTTTCACTATTGAGTATGATGTTAGCTGTAGATATGTTGTATATGACCTTTATTATGTTGAGGTAGGTTTCCTCAAAAAAAACTCTGGAGAGTTTTTATCATAAATGGATGTTGAACTTTGTCAAAAACTTGTCTGCAAGTATTGAAATGATCATATAGTTTTCATTCTTCAATTTGTTGATGTGATGTATCACACCGATTGATTTGTGTATATTGAAGAATCCTTGTATCCCTGGGATAAATCCCACTTCAACAGGGTGCATGATCCTTTTAATGTGTTGTTGGATTCGGTTTGCTAGTATTTTGTTGATGATTGTTGTGTCTATGTTCATCAGTGATATTGGCCTGTAATTTTCTTTTTTTGTGATATCTTTGTTAGGTTTTGGTATCAGGGTAGTGGTGGCCTTGTAGAATGAGCTTAGAAGTGTTCCTACCTCTGCAGTTTTTTGGAAGAGTGTCAGAAGTTGAGGTGTTAGCTCTTCTCTAAATGTTTGATAGATTTTGCCTGTGAAGCCATCTGGTCCTGGACTTTTGTTTGTGGAAAATTTTTAATCACAGTTTCAATTTCAGTACTTGTGATTGGTCTGTTCATATTTTCTATTTATTCCTGGTTCAGTCTTGGAAGGCTGTATCTTTCTAAGAATTTGTCCATTTCTTCTAGGTTGTCCATTTTATTAGCATATAGTTGTCTGTAGTAATCTCTTATGATCTTTTGTATTTCTGTGGTGTCTTTTGTAACTTCTTTTTAATCTAATTTTTCATTTATAATCTAATTTTATAGATCTGAATCCTCTCCCTTTTTTTCTTGATGAGTCTGGCTAAAGGTTTATCAATTTTGTATTTCTTTTCAGAGAACCAGCTTTTAGCTTCATTGATCTTTGCTATTGTTTTCTTCATCTCTATTTCATTTATTTCTGCTCTGATCTTTATGATTTCTATCCTTCTACCAACTTCGGGTTTTGTTTGTTCTTCTTTCTTTAGTTGCTTTAGGTGTAAGGGTAGGTTGTTTATTTGAGTTTTTTTTTTTTTTGTTTCTTGAGGTAACATTGTATTGCTATAAACTTCCCTCTTAGAACTGTTTTTGCTGCATCCCACAGGTTTTGGATTGTCATGGTTTTATTGTCATTTGTCTCTAGGTATTTTTTGATTTCCTCTTTGATTTCTGCAGTGATCCATTGATTATTTAGTAACATATTGTTTAGCTTACATGTGTTTGTGTTTTTTACAGTTTTTTTCCTGTAATTGATTTCTAATCTCATAGCATTCTGGTCAGAAAAGATGCTTGATATGATTTCAGTTTTCTTAAATTTACCAAGGTTTGATTTGTGACCCAAGATATGATCTATCCTGGAGAATGTTCCATGTGCACTTGAGAAGAAAGTGTATTCTGATGCTTTCAGATGGAAGGTCTTATAAATATCAGTTAAATCTGTCTGGTCTAATGTGTGATTTAAGGCTTGTGTTTCCTTATTTTCTGTCTGGATGATCTATCCATTGTTGTAAATGGGGTGTTAAAGTCCTCCACTATTATTGTGTTACTCACAATTTCCCCTTTTATAGCTGTTAGCATTTGCCTTATGTTTTGAGGTGCTCCTATGTTGGGTGCATATACGTTTACAACTGTTACGTCTTCTTGGATTGATCCCTTGATCATTATGTAGTGTCCTTCCTTGTCTCTTGTAACATTCTTTATTTAAAGGTCCATTTTGTCTCATATGAATATTGCTACTCCAGCTTTCTTTTGATTTCCGTTTGCATGGACTATCTTTTTCTATCCCCTCACTGTCAGTCTCTATGTGTACCTAGGTGTGAAGTGGGTCACTTGTAGACAGCATATATATACGTTTTGTCTTTGTATCCATTCAGCCAGTTTGTGTCTTTTGGCTTCAGCATTTAATCCATTTACATTGAAGGTAATTATTGATATGTGTGTTCTGATTGCAATTTTCTTAATTATTTTGCATTTGATTTTGTAGGTCTTTTTCTTCTGTTCTGTTTCCTGCTTAGAGAAGTTTATTTAACATTTGTTGTAGAGCTGGTTTGATGGTGCTGAATGCTCTTAGCTTTTGATTTCTGCATCAAATCTGAATGAGAGCCTTGCTAGGTAGAGTATTCTTGGTTGTAGGTTTTTCCCTTTCATAACTATAAATATATCATGCAGTCCTCCCTTCTGGCCTGCAAAGTTTATGCTGAAAGATCAGCTGATAACTTTATTAGGATTTTCTTGTATGTTATTTGTTGCTTTTACCTTGCTGCTTTTAATATTTTTTTCTTTGTATTTAATTTCTGTTAGTTTGATTAATGTGTCTCAGTGTGTTTCTCCTTGAGTTTATCCTGTATGGGACTCTCTGTGCTTCCTGAACTTGGGTGAATATTTTTTTTCCCATGTTAGAGAAGTTTTCACCTATAATCTCTTCAAATATTTTCTCAGAACATTTCTCTTTCTCTTCTTCGTGGACCCTTATAATTCGAATATTGGTGCATTTAATGTTGTCCCAGAGGTCTCTGAGACTGTCCCCATTTCTTTTCATTCTTTTTTCTTTATTCTATTCCACTCCAGTGATTTCCACCATTCTATCTTCCAGCTCACTTATCTGTTCTTCTGCCTCAGATATTCTGCTGTTGATTCCTTCTAGTGTATTTTTCATTTCATTTATTATATTGTTCATCACTGTTTGTTTGTTCTTCAGTTCTTCTAGGTCCTTGTTAAACATTTTTGTATCTTCTCGATCCATGCCTCCATTCTATTGCTGGTATCTTGGATCATGTTTCCTATCATTACTCTGAATTATTTTTCAGGTAGATTGCCTATCTCTTCTTTATTTAGTTGGTCTCTTAGGTTTTTACCTTGCTCCTTCATTTGCAACATATTCCTCTGTCATCTCATTTTGTCTAATTTACTGTATTTGTGGTGTCCTTTCTTCTGGCTGTGGGGTTGTAGTTCCTCTTGCTTCTGGTATGTGCCCCTGGTGGGTGAGGTTGGTCTAGGGATTTGTGTAGGCTTCCTTGTGGGAGAGGCTGGTGCCTGTGCTCTGGTGGGGGGAGCTGGGTCTTGTCCTTTTGGTGGCAGGGCCATGTCAAGTGGTGTGTTATGGGGTATCTGTGAGCTTAATATGACTTTAGGCAGCCTGTCTGCTGATGAGTGGGGCTGAGTTCTTGTCTTAGTGGTTGTTTGGCCTGAGGTATCCAGCACTGGAACTTGCAGGCTGTTGGTTAGAGCCAGGTCTTGGTGCCAAGATGGGGACCTCTGGGACAGCTCACCCTGATTAATATTCCCTGGGGCCAGAAATTCTCTGGCATTCCAGTAGCCAGGACTCTACATTCCCACCACAGGGGATCAGGTTTGACTCCCAGTTGGGGAACCAAGACCCCAAAGGTCACGCAGCATGGCCAAAAAAAGGGGGGGGGGGAGAAAAGAAAACAAACATATGAACAAAAACCAAGACAAACAATAGAAACAAAACTAAACCAAAAAACAAAAGTAGAAACAAAAACAAGAAACAAGAAAACAATCAAACAAAAAAAAAAAAACCAAAACCAAAACAATCAAAACAAAACTAACAAAACAGCAAAGCAAACAAAAAGTAAGCACATGAAAACAACTAAAAATCAGAAAAAAGAGAAAGAAAAGAACAAAACAAAAATCAAAAAAGACAAAAAAGACAATAAAAACAAAAAATTTTAAAAAATTAAAATAGAAAAATTAAGAAAATAATTAAATAAAAAAAATTAAAACAAAACAAAAAATTCATTGAGGGTCTCCACAATCGGTGTCCTTGTCCCCACAGTGAGCCACAGCTAACCTCCACCTCCCCAGGAGGCCCTTCAAGACCTCTAGGTAGGTCTCTGGACTTGCTGTGGGCACTGTGGCATCAGCTAAGACTCTGACCTGGCCCAACTCCTGTTTGTACTTGCCCCCAAAGTTCACAGCTGCTAAAGCTAGACTGGTCTCAGTTGTGGGAGCACTCGTTGTCCATTCAGATGTTCCGTAGGTGTTGGATATACCAGGCTGATCTCAGGGGTTTAATCCATGGCTTGTGCAGCTGAACAAGAGATTTCAGTTCCTCTTCCTTAGTTGCACAGCCCCTGGGGCTCAGCTTTGGTTTTGGCCACACCTCTGCATGTGGACCACCCTCAGGCATCTGCTCCCTGCCCAGGCAAGAAGGGGCAAAGGCAGTGACTGACTGGAGCATGCTTGCTCATTTATGTGGGAGGTGCAAGAGGTGACAACTGACTGGGGCACGCATGCTTGCTCAGGCAGGAGAGGGATAAGGTGGCCATGACTGGGGCATGCACTTGCTCCTGTGGGATCTCCCTCTAGTGCCCACAGAGGCAGGGGCTGACAGGAAGAGGTAACAGACTGGGGTGCAAATGCTCACTCAAGCGTGAGGGGGACAAGGTGGCAACAACTGGGGCATGCACACTTGCTCTGTTGGGAGTCCCTCCCAGTGCCCACGGAGGCAGGAGCTAGCATGTGGGGAGAAAAGCCACAATGGCGGCCCCGCCCCTTGCACACCACTCAACAATGACACCTCACTTCCAAGGCAGTCTGCGATTCATCCAGGAGCATTCTCAGCTGCAGAGCTTCTCACTCCTACCCCCTCAGGCTGACTCCATGAGCCAACAGCAGTCCTCTTCCTGGGTCTACTCTCTTAACCCCATGCTTCAGCACCCAGCCCCCACCAGCACTGGTGGACTCCTGTCTCAGGCTGGGGCATGCAGAGTTATGGCACAGATAATCCATGCAAGTCTCACTCTGTCTTGCCTGCCACAGAACAGCCACTGCACTTTCTTCCAATAGCCCCTGAGGCCCCCTCTATTTCAGTATATTTCGCCACTGGTGAGGGGACCTCCCTGGGTACAGTAACCTCTCCTCTCCTTCAGCTCCCCCCAGGGTTGCAGGTCCCATCCCTTTTCCTTTTTTCTTTTTCTTCCCTTTTTCTCTTTCATCCTACCTGGTTATGCAGGGATCTTTTCTTGTCCTTTTAGGTTTCTGAGATCCTCTGCTAGTGTTCAGCAGGTCCTCTGTGCAAATCGTTCCACTTGTAGATGTATTCTTGATGTACTTATGGGGAGAAGTGAACCTCAGGCCCTCCTGTTCCACCATCTTGACCTCGACTCTTTATTTTCATTTTTAAGCAATTCAATACTTATATTTTCACTAATTTTATTGAGAACTCATAACTCTGATATTTCTCTGACATCTTGAGTTTAGCTAGTTTTAAATTAATATTCTATTTTGGGGGAGCACATTTTTACCTGCCACTCATGTGGAAGACAAAAGAAAAAGGTGGTAGAGAATTAATCTTTTATCTTTTAGTTTAATGTTATTCATTTGTTGTTTTTTACTGATATTCTAGGTAAAAATAAATATTAAAATAACATCCTGTGCACTCTCCACTGGTATTTTTACCATCTCTGAGCATTCCTGGCACACAAAAAGAATTCTCTTTTTTTCACACATCAAAAAGCTTTCTTCATGTGAAACACCTGTCATTCTGAATTTTTATTGTCTATGTAGTAGATGTGCATTGTTTTTATCTGTGCAGCTTTTCCTCCTTATTCTGTAATAGAATTCCTCTTTCCTTTGGGGAACACATTCTATGTGGTTATGTGAGTCTGGTCACCCCCCTGAAACATGGAGAAGGGAATATGATCCAGGACTGGCCAAAGTTCTCCATCTTCCTGGACCTTGTGACTGGTTCAAGAATAAGAATGCAAGGCTCAAGCCAGACCAAGAAGAATCTCCTCTGAAACTTTTCTTCTGGAGCTATCAGAAAAGACCTATCCTGTTGGGGTTGATAGGCTGGTGGGATATCAGGTGGGGTTATGGTGAGCCATCTGACCTACAATGTAGCCACTGGCTGCTACTCTGAGTGCGTTGGGAAGTCACTGGTCAGAAATGTACCTGACCTTACATTTGTGAAAATGGCATTCTAGCTGCTGTCTAGTAAATAAACTGAATACTGCAACAAGTGTAGAAATAGAAAGACTAGTTAATAGCTTATTGCTATAATGCAAACAAGATTGGACAGTGGTGATAATGGTAGAATTGGTGATAAGTAGTGAGATTCTAGATGTATTTTGAACAAAGACCAAGTAGGATTAGTTAATAGGTTGAATATTGTGAAAAAGAAAGGAAAGAGTAATGTTTTGTCTTCAGAAATGAAAGAATGAAATTGCTATTTACTGAGATAGAGTGGCTTGAAGCAGGTTGGGGGTATGGGGCAGAGATGTGGAAAATTAGTATTTGGTTTGGACATGTTAAGGTTAAGATATCTATTAGACAGTCAAGTGAACATGTCAAGTAGACAGTTGGGTGTATGAGATTGGAGTTCAGCAGAGACACCTGGGTTCGATGTATAACTTTGAAATTTACAACATGTTGAAAGCTTTGAGTTTGCCTGAGATCACCTAAGGAGTAATGAAAGACATCTGAGAGCTATGTCATGGAGCCCTCCAATTTAGAGTTAGGAGAGATAGGTAAGAACCAGCAAAGTAGATTGTGAAGGAATAGCTAATAAGGAAGAGAGAGGCAGGAGAGACAAACTGAGAGAGGAGGTGGGGGAGAGACAAAGGGAGAGACACAAAGGGAGAGACAGAGAATGAGAAGGAGACAGATATTCCAGACAGCAAGTGAAGAAAATGAGAATGCAGAAATGTTCAATCCTATTAAATATTACATAAGAACAGAGAATTGACCATTGTACTTGGCAACGAACAGGTCATTGGAAACCCTGACAAGAGTTGATTCAGTGAATTAAAAGCCTGATTGTCCTGGATTCAGAAAAAGATTAGAAGAGAATAACAGAGGCAGCAAATATAGACAACATTTTTTAAAAGTTTTACTGGAAAGGGGAGAGGGAAAGGGACAGTAGCAAGAGAGGTATAGATTAGAGATATAGCTTATCGGTATAATGTTGCAAAAGATTTATTAAAAGGGAAAAATTGATGATGCCATAGAGAGGAGACAGCAGCTGAATTAATTTATTTGAATTGTCATGAAAGGTTGGGATCTAGTGATCAAATATAGGGATTGACCTTAGTTAGATAAGATGGTGTATATTTCCTCCATAGTGATGGGGCAAAGGCAAATTACCAGTAGGTTTGTAGGGATGGTACTGGAAGCACATGGAATTTCCCCATCTGGTTTCTTCTATTTTCTGTGGAGGAGGAAAGGTCATCAGTTGACATTAGAAAGGGACAAGGAGGTACTGGTGGTTGGAGGAGAAAAATGAAGGCATAAAACAGTCATCTTTGGCAGTGGAAAAGTGAATGTACTAAAAGAAAACATGGTAGAGTTGCTGGGTGACGTGGAGGGCCCCACTGGAGAATGAAAGTCAGAATAATGGAAAGAAAAGGGGACAAGAGTGTGCAAGAGAATGCTAAAGTCAATATATTCTAGAACAGTCATCAGGTTCATATTGTTCACAGAGTCCCAACTTTAATGAGGCCCCCAGAGATTTTAGCATGAATGCAGAAAAAAGGAAATCATCTAAGATCCTGGACCCTGATTCCAAAGTGGTTTTTTGGGGGGAGACAGTGTGGCCCCAGAAAACAGAGCAGGACATAAAATAAAAATGGGTCAAGAGGGAAATCCAGATAAATAGTCAAGGTGGAATCAATGATGGGAGGATGCAAAAGACAAAGCAGGAATTAGAGAGATCAGATTAAGGAAAAAGGATGTGGAATGAGAAGACAGGTTAGTAACTTAGAGCTTGTAAGGGAGAACAACTTGGCATAGGAAACAAAATCAAAGAGAGAGAGAGTAGTATAGAAAATGATTGAAATCCTGGGATGAAAATCCAGTCACATTTTGTCCAGGAATCCAGAAATTAATTACAAAGGAGAGTGTTTCTCCACAATGACATTCTTCCCTCTCAGAAGCTACATTATTCTGTATCTTAAAGGGAGATCACTATCCCTAACTCAGAAAACAGCAGCCATCCCAGAAGGATTTCTCCATCAGTACATTCTAACAGTTTGACAGTCAAGTCTCCTTGGATTGCCTCCGCTGGTTCCCACATTGTGGATTCCACAGTTAAAATTCCCTGTACGTGGTCTGGAGCCAAAAACAGAGGTCCCTTTGGAGATTCAAGATCTGAATGGAAAATGAGCATCTCTAGGACATAAATGTCCTTCACTGAGCAATGATCAGTCATTTAAATGCATAAAGATTAATCTTTATGATTTCTAAAGGATGAATTATGAGAGCATGGAAAATGAATGAGCTTAGTCAAAATGAATTTGAATCCTGGCTTTGGTTTACTTTAGTTAATTTTTCATGGGTCTCAGTTTCTTCATCTATATAAATGGGATAATAATATTTATCTAGAAAATTATTTTGAGAATTATATCTGGTGACATATGTGAAAGCACAGGGCCTAAAGCAAGTAAGTCCTTGGAAAATGGTTTATTTTCTTTGCTATCCTCTTTTTTTAAAAAATATCTTTATTGGAGTATAATTGCTTTACAATGGTGTGTTAGTTTCTGCTTTATAACAAAGTGAATCAGTTATACATATACATGTGTTCCCATATCTCTTCCCTCTTGCATCTCCCTCCCTCCCACACTCCCTATCCCACCCCTCTAGGTGGTCACAAAGCCTGGAGCTGATCTCCCTGTGCTATGTGGCTGCTTCCCACTAGCTATCTATTTTATGTTTGGTAGTGTATATATGTCCATGCCACTCTCTCACTTTGTCACAACTTACCTTCCCCTTCTCCATATCCTCAAGTCCATTCTCTAGTAGGTCTGTGTCTTTATTCCCATCTTGCCCCTAGGTTCTTCATGACCTTATTTTTTTTTCTTAAATTCCATATATATGTGTTAGCATACAGTATTTGTTTTTCTCTTTCTGACTTACTTCACTCTGTATGACAGACTCTAGGTCCATCCACCTCACTACAAATAACTCAATTTCGTTTCTTTTTATGGTTGAGTAATATTTCATTGTGTATATGTGCCACATCTTCTTTATGCATTCATCTGTCGATGGACACTTAGGTTGCTTCCATGTCCTGGCTATTGTAAATAGAGGTGCAATGAACATTTTGGTACATGACTCTTTTTTAATTATGGTTTTCTCAGGGTATATGCCCAGTAGTGGGATTGCTGGGTCATATGGTAGTTCTATTTTTATTTTTTTAAGGAACTGGACAGGTACATACAAAAGTATGAAATTAGAACACTCCCTAACACCATACACAAAAATAAACTCAAAATGGATTAGAGACCTAAATGTAAGGCCAGACACTCTAAAACTCTTAGAGGAAAACATAGGCAGAACACTCTATGACATGAATCACAGCAAGATCCTTTTGACCCACCTCCTAGAGAAATGGACATAAAAACAAAAATAATCAAATGGCACGTAATGAAACTTAAAAGCTTTTGCACAGTAAAGGAAACCATAAACAAGACCAAAAGAAAACCCTCAGAATGGGAGAAAATATTTGCAAATGAAACAACTGACAAAGGATTAATCTCCAAAAATTGCTATCCTCTTTTCCTTTCCTTTTCTTTTTGCTCATTCCCTCCTTCCCTCATTCTCAAACAGTCCCTGCCCTTCTCTCCTTTTCTTCCTTTCCTTTTTTAGGCACTAAATGTCATTACCAAGATATGTTGACTGGGAATATTTTCTTTAAATATATTGTTTTTTCTATACCCCATCTGTCATTAGAAAGTGTGATAAAGGTCTAAATTCATTTACTTACAAGAAACATAAGTCTGCTATTTGTCACAGAATCTTGTTGCTTAGATTCTGACTTGCATTTGAAATTTCTTAATTAAATTTATTTCATAGTATCTCTGTCCCTGAAATTTAGCATGACTTCCCAGAAAGTTTCCCATTGACCTTGCTTTTGTGAATGATATTTTGGGGTAGGTAAAGTGAGAATGCACTCCCTACAATATATCAGCCACTTTCTTTTGAGGTAACAGAAGCTTTTTTGAGTAGGTATGGTTATTATATTTTTGTATATTGCTTTATAAATGTAAGATCTTAGGTATATCAAAATATCTCAAGGCTGGAAAAAAATAGCTGTCTTTAAGCAACTACCCTGAAAGTAAATTCAAGTCTCCTCTTCTTCAAATCTACATGACACCTTTTACTTTTGCTTGGATAAAATATTCTTGGACATTTAACAGCCACATCATCTTTCCCATCTGCCTTGCTTTCCATCATCTCAGAAACATCACAAGGGTGTGATATTACCTCTAGAAGCAGGGCAATTAATGGCCCTTGTTTTTGATTCCTGTCAAATTCTCTTTGTTGAAAATGTCTCAATAGTTTGCATTTAGCTTTATTCAAATAATTTTATTCAAAGTTACAGGCCATTTCAGACCTAATGAAGGTGCTTTTTTTGTGAAACAAAGTATTCTAGGCTATTCTTGCCTTCTTCAGGGCATGAGTGAAATATAACTTTGCACTTTCACAGGCATTGTTAAGAAATGATTTGTTGGTATTTTACAGAAAAATGCAAAAAAATTTTAGACATAAAATATAGCATTGCCTTAAATCATCATCTTATTAAAATTATTATTTTTAAATGATTTTGCTACAAAGAGTTGATTTTTATAACCATTTTGCTAAAGCATGGTAATTTTGAAAATATAAGGAAATAGACATGGGGGAAGGGGACATGGGGGATTGTTACTCAATGGGTGTGTTTCAGTTATGCAAGATGGATAAGCTCTAGAGATCTGTGATAAACATGGTATTGTGTACTTTAAAATATGTTGAAGGACTTCCCTGGTGGCACAGTGGTTTAAGAATCTGCCTGCCAATGCAGGGGACACAGGTTCAAACCCTGGTTCAGGAAGATCCTACATGCTGCAGAGCAACTAAGCCCATGCACCACAACTACTGAAACTTGTGTGCCTAGAGCCCATGCTCCACAACAAGAGAAGCCACCACAATGAGAAGCCCATTCACCGCAATGAAGAATAGCCCCCGCTTACTGCAACTAGCAAAAGCCCGCATGCAGTAGCGAGGACCCAATGCAGCCAAAAGTAAATAAATAAATAAAAATTTAAAAACTAAATAAAAATAAAATTGAAAAAGTAAAAATAATAAAATAAAATATGTTGAGGAAAAATCTTACGTTGTGTTCCTAACACACACACACACAAACAGAAGTAAATTTTTGAAGATGATGGAGATGTTTAGCACCTTCATTGTGGTGATGGTATCATCAGTGTGTGCATATGTCCAAACTCATCAAAATGTATATGTTAAATATGTGCAATTTTTGCATATCAATTTAAAAAAGAAAATAGACAAAAACTCAAATAGCTGTACTCAGTTTTATGTGAAACCATCCACTATTCAAATAAACTATGAAGTAATACAAGGGAAAATAAAATACATCAAATAGCAGTAAATAAGCTTTTATAACATAGTTCTAAAAATGTAATCTAAAAAAGGTAATCTAAACTATTTTGGAGGAAAAGAAATTAACCTTTGGTTTAAGGAACAGTGCTTTAATATCAAATCAGAATTAACACTAGAAAATATGAGATCCATATCTACAGAATTTCAAGACAAAGGTCTTGAGTGGGCAGAGACACTGCAATCTTCCTAAATGTCTCCATTCAGGGGGCTCTGTTGTTGAAGGCAAGAAAAGGGTGATTAGGAAAATAAGGGAATAAAATTCCAGAGGAAAATTTCTCTTACTTTCTTTTATTACAAACAAAGATGGGAATGGTCTATAAACAAGTGATGGTATGTCATTCTGAGAGTACAGACCTGCTCATTCATGCAAACTGCCCTCCTATAGAAACCATATGGCTGGCTTTAGATTTTAACCATGTACAAGACACATTAGCACTGTCCAGGTGTAATCTTTGATGCCAGACTTTTTAAGAAGTTCATCCTTAGCTCCTCTCTGAAGTTTAAATTAACCAGTCATTCTTAGAATGATTAAAATACATTTAAATAGATTAAAATATGTTCTCTACAAAAATAATGTTATTTCCTTGGGAAAAGAGCAAATTTTTAAAATCCCTGCTCTAAATCCTAAGACTCTCACCTGCTAAGAAACATCACCATTATCCCAGAAACACAGAAAAATCGTGTATGCCATGTTCCTTCCAGTTTAAGCCGACAACATTAAACACTGACAGTTTGTGCCAATTTTCCTGTCTTCAAGCATTCTGTCTAAAATAACTTTGAACAAGTAAGAGTAATTTTAGGGCTTGACAAAAGGTTTTGACATCTCTTCCCTGTGAGGGCAAACATTGTCAAGAAACCAAAGTTATTAAATTTGTTGAAGGCACAAAAAACATTAGTTTTTGATGCTAAATTAGTGTGGATTTGTTTATCCAGTCAATTCATCAGGGAATTACAATGGCTAAGAAGCCTGGTGGAGACGATGAGCTAACATCAGGAAACCTGTCACTGTTAATTCCCTGAAGTTGTTGGTGGGAGCTTGGCAAGAGCATTTGTTTCATCCATGTGTTCTGTGCACAGAATCTCTCGACTCTGCTGTAGTCCTCTCAGACATGGAAGAGAGAGTGGCCCATTGCATCCAGTGGTCCATTTACTTTGGAGAAATAGGTGATTTATTCTAGTATGGGTATGTGATCTTAAAATATTTGTAGAGCATGATGACATTTGGCCTGTTTAGCATGTTCTCTGAAACCCAGGGTTTAAAACTTAATTTTCTTGGAAACTTTTCCAACATAAACTCATTAAAATTTTTATGATTGATTAGATAAAATTACATCTCTGGGATAAGACTTATTTTTCAACAAAACATTGACAAGATCAAAAAATTGCACAGTCAGCAGGTGTCAGAAAGTCTGGAATTATTTAAGCAATCAGCCATTTTTTGTTACTATTTTTCTGCCTTTAAATTTATTGTAATTGAACTATGACTTAGTCCAACATTAGTTTGAATTCCAAGAGATTTTAAAATGCTTCATTGATTGAAAACTGTTTTTTATATTCTATGATAACTCGGTTGCCAGACTCAGCAGCGTTTGGGATAGTTTGGCTTAGATACCGCCATTGTAAAGTTTTTCCCTATACTTAGGTACTAAGACTCTGTCTCCCATAACCTAACAAGGTACACATAAACTTCCCAACCAAGGGAAGCTGTGGTATTTGCTTCCTGTCCCCAGTACCTCAGGTTTTACTTCTCAAAATGTTCTTAAATATATTTGACTCAGTAATTACAAATTTTTAAAAATAATTTCAGGGACAGGAAACTCATGCTTTCAAAAGGCAATGCCTGGCATAGATACCTTCTTTACTGGCCACTTGAAATCTTAAATACTTTTATTCAGTGGTCAGCCCTATGTAAATGCAAGTGTAAAAGTTTATTATTAACCAGCTGCTTGCTAGTGTAGACAACTCCCTAAGTACATGAAACACACACACACTCAGATACACTCTTCCTAAATAAATAACGGGTATCAATTAGTCTCCCTTCATGTCTTTATGTCCAAGAGAGATTTTGTGGGGACAAAGTTTACTCTGATAGAAGTTTCAAACATAAGTTAGAACATGACAACCATGAGAGAGATAGTGAAGACTTTCTCCTTTCCCAGGTATTTGAGATTGTTTTTCAGCCAATGAAGAATTAAGACCAGAAGCTTATACCCCTACTCCAAGGGAAGCTGTGAGGCTCTGAGCACAAAAAGAACTACCTTGGGTGCCCATATTGAAAAGTGGGGCTCAGGGCTGCATTAGGGTGCCCACACAATGCCAAGTTTGTATCTCTGCAGAGAGCCCTGTGCTCTTTGGTTACATGGATAGTGAAAGCTGTGGTAGAGTTCAGTCAACATCCTTACCATAGACATTGGAGATCTTATGATGGACAGCCCTGGAATACTGAGGCTTCTACAAAGGATTTGGGGCTGCCTTAATATTCTAGAGCAGAGATTGGCAAACTTTTTTGTTGAAAGACCAGATGGTAAATATTTTTGGTTTTCATGCACATGCTGTCACATTGTGTCTCCTCTTCCTACTCCTGTTCTTCTGTCTCCTTTTCATTCTTTTTTTTTTTTTTTTTTTTCTCAGTACGTGGGCCTCTCACTGTTGTGGCCTCTCCCGTTGCGGAGCACAGGCTCCGGACGCGGAGGCTCAGCGGCCATGGCTCACGGACCCAGCCGCTCCGCGGCATGTGGGATCTTCCCGGACCGGGGCACGAACCCATGTTCCCTGCATCGGCACGCGGACTCTCAACCACTGTGCCACCAGGGAAGCCCCCTTTTCATTCTTTAAGCAAATCCTTTAAAACATGTTTTTTTTTTTAAAAAAAAACACACATTTTTTATAGTGCAAGCTGTACAAAAAGAGGCCATGGCTGTATTTGGCCAACAGTCTGTGGTTTCCTAAATCCTGTCCTAAGGGGTAAGTAGAGAGTGGACAAATGATTTGAAATAAGGGCACTGTATTTTTCAAAGTGTGCTAACTTTTGTTACAGATAACTCCCAAATCCCAAACCTTAACAAAATAGTGAACTGGGGCTTCCCTGGTGGCGCAGTGGTTGGGAGTCCGCCTGCCGATGCAGGGGACGCGGGTTCGTGCCCCGGTCTGGGAAGAACCCACATGCCGTGGAGCGGCTGGGTCCGTGAGCCATGGCCGCTGAGCCTGCGCATCAAGAGCCTGTGCTCTGCAACGGGAGAGGCCACAACAGTGAGGGGCCCGCGTACAGCAAAAAAAAAAAAAAAAAAAGTGAACTATTTTTGATTCCTCTCAAGGTCCAATGTGTAGGTGGGTTGGAGTAGAGTCCGTGGGAAAGGGGGTGCTCTGCCCCACATAGTCCTTTGGGTACTCAGATTCTTTTTATCAAATGACTATTACCGAGGGCCTCTGAGTCTTCCACTGAATGCTTTGCATCTGGTTAACAGAGAAGGGAAGAGTAAGGGAAGGGGGATCTCAAAGGAGACTTTAAGGGCTAGACTTGTAAATGTCGCACATCACTGAACTCAGTCTGATTGCCATACCTGAGAAAGGGGCTGGAAAATGTAATTAGCAGTGTCAGTGGGAAGCAGAGGTGAACATGGATATTAGAAACATCTAGCCATCTCTGGGAAGTAGTGACAAGTAGACTGTCAGCAGCAGCATGCAAACCTTTGAGGATAAGGGAGGTGGGAGTCAGGAGGGGAGGTAGGAAAAGGTAGAAAGGAGGGGGCTGAAGATAAATCTCTGCCTACTTAATAGAAATCTTAAGAGTTGGCTCTGTTTACATGCTGCATGCAAGGATACAAATATCACTACAGGAATTTAAAATGATAGATGATTGATAAAAGATGATAGATAGATAAATAGATAGATAGATGATAGATGACAGATAGGTAGTAGTCAAATTAGATGTATATTGAAGTAAAAAATTAGAAAGTAGTATTCTCCAACTTGATAATTTCCATCAGCAATCTTTCCAGTGCAGAATGGGAGTTGGGGTCAAGTTAAGATAAACAATCTCTAATATTATTTTACTCTGATCAGGGCATGAATGAAAGTTTAATTATTTTTCTAATATTTAAAGCATATTTCTTCTTCTACTAATCACCCTTGCCAGTGGCTAGGATATTTTGTTTACAAACCTTGGTTTTGTCATTACACATGAATATTTTAATTTCATCTCATTTTCTCTGTCAATAAGAAATGACTTTTGTTTGACATTGTTTATTCTGTTGCAAACTGTACTTAAATAACATCTATTAATATCAGTGTGCCAGCCACTATAGCAGAAAATTACACTTATAAAACCATAGTTAAAGCAGAAATCTCTATGTAAGCATTTGCTAGTAATAGCAGTCCCATAAATCAGTACAGTTATATTAGGATGCTTTTGAAGAAGAAAAAGTATATCAGGCAACATTTTCACTGTTTTATTTCCCCCACTATTATTGTGCTACTGTTGATTTCTCCTTTTCTGGCTGTTAGCATTTGCCTTATATATTGAGGTGCTCCTATGTTGGGTGCATATACATTTACAACTGTTTGTATGTGGATGATTTCCTACATTTACTGTATGTTTGCCTTTACTGGTGAGCTTCCCATTCATAATATTTTTGTTTCTAGTTGTGGCCTTTTCTTTTCTGCCTAGAGAATTTCCTCTAGCATCTGTTGTAAAGCTTGTTTGGTGGTGCTGAATTCTCTTAGCTTTGGCTTATTTGTAAAGCTTTTCATTTCTCCATCGAATCTGAATGAGACCTTGCTGGCTAGAGTATTCCTGGTTGTAAGTTTTTCCTTTTCATCAGTTGAAATGTATCGTGCTACCCTCTCCTGGCCTGCAGAGTTTCTGCCGAAAAATTAGCTGATAACCATATGAAAATTCCCTTGAATTTTATTTGTTGCTTTTCCCTTGTTGCTTTTAATATTTTCTCTTTGTCTTTAATTTTTGTTAGTTTGATTAATATGTGTCTTGGCATGTTCCTCCTTGGTTTATCCTGTATGGGACTCTGCACTTCTTGGACTTGAGTGAATGTTTCATTTCCCATGTTGGGGAAATTTTTGGCTATAATGTCTTCAAATATTTTCTCAGATGCTTTCTTCTCTCTTCTCCTTCTGGGATTCATATAATGCAACTCTTGGTGAGTTTAAAGTTGTCTGAGAGGTCTCTGAGACTGTCCTTGTTTCTTTTCATTCTTTTTTCTTTATTCTGTTCCATGACGGTGATTTCCACCACTCTGTCTTCCAGTTCACTTATTCGTTCTTCTGCCTCTGTTATTCTGCTTTTGATGCCTTTTAGTGTATTTTTCATTTCAGTTATTGTATTTTTCATTTCTGTTTGTTCTTTAATTTTTCTAGCTCTTTGTTAAACATTCTTGTATCTTCTCAGTCTGTGCCTCCATTCTTTATCCAAGATCTTGCATCATCCTTACTATCATTACTCTGATTTATTTTTCAGGGAGATTGCTTATCTCCACTTTCGCTTAGTTGTTCTTCTGGGTTTTTATCTTGTACCTTTGTCTGGAGCATATTTCTCTGCCATCTCATTTTGCCTAAATATCTGTGTTTGTGGTCTCCTTTCCTCAGCCTGTAAGGTTGTAGTTCCTCTTGCTTCTGGTTTCTCCCCTCTGGTAGGCAAGGTTGGTCCAGGTTCTTATGCAGGCTTCTTGGTGAGAGGGACTGGTGCCTGCCCACTGGTGGGTGGAGCTGGATCTTGTCCCTCTGGTGAGTGGGGTTGTGTCAAGGAGTGTGTTTAGAGGTGGCTGTGAGCTCAGTATGACTTTAGGCAGCCTATCTGCTGATGGGTGGGTCTGTGTTCCCACCCTGCTGGTTGTTTGGCCTGAGGTATCCCAGCAGTGGAGCCTGAAGGCTGTTGGGTGGGGCCAGGTCTTGGTGCCAGAATGGTTACCCCTGGGAGAGCTCACCTGATAAATATTCCCTGGGGCCTCTGTCACCAGTGTCCTTGCCCCCACAATGAGCAGTCTTCCCAGGAGACCCTCCGAGACCCGCCAGTAGGTTTAGCCCAGGCTCCTGTGGAGTCACTGCTTTGTGCTGGATCTCAGTGTATGTGAAACCTTGTGTGTGCCCTCCAAGAGTGGAGTCTCTGTTTCCCCCAGTCCTGTGGAGTTCCTGCACTCATGCCCTGCTGGCCTTGAAAGCCAAATACTCTGGGAGCTCCTCCTCCTGAAGCCAGACCCTCAGGCTGGGAAGCCTGATGTGGGGCTCAGAACTCTCACTCCTGTGGGAGAACTTCTGTAATGTAATTATTTTCCAATTTGTGGGTTGCCCACCTGGCTGGTATGGGAGTTGATTATATCACAAAAGCACCCCTCCTACCATCTCACTGTGGCTTCTTCTTTGTTGTTGGATGCAAAATATCTTTTTTTGGTAGGTTCCAGTCTTTTTTGTCAATGGTTGTTCACCAGTTAGTTGTGACTTTGGTGTTTTTGTGAGAGGGGGTGAGCTCAAGTCCTTCCGCTCCACCATCTTGTCCAGAATCAAGGAGTTGCTTTTAGTTTGGATGATAGCTGCCTTTTTCCTCAGTGCATGCTGGCCATTATCCCCTTGATATGAGGGTGTGCAGGGATGGCAGCCTATGCATGCTCTTGGGATGATGAGGGCAGAGATTGGCATCCACTCGTGGGTCTGCCAGTGGCATCAGCATGCCCCCAGGTCAGCAGGGGTAGCGACTGGCACCTGTTCCTGCGTCTCTTAGTGGTGGCAGCCCACACACTCCCAAGACAGCAATGAAATCTTGATTTTAATTCATCCCTTGTTTGTAAGGAACACTTCCAAGTAGTTTTCTTAGTAAGAGTATATTCTTAGCAATACATGTTCTGAGACCTTGCCTACTTAAAAATATCTTTCGTTGAATTCACACAGAGGTGAAAACATACAGAGTTATGTCATAACCAGGGATGCTATTAAGACAGTACTTAGTTGTAAGGCCATGCCAAGCCAGTGCTACCATTTATCTCATTGGTTTGTTTCTGTGCAATACTGGTTGTTAAATACATCATTTTGATAAACCCCTCTTATGGCTACTTATTTTTTAATTTTTTTTTTTTTTGTGGTACACGGGCCTCTCACTGCTGTGGCCTCTCCAGTTGCGGAGCACAGGCTCCGGATGCACAGGCTCAGTGGCCATGGCTCACGGGCCCAGCCACTCCGTGGCATGTGGGATCTTCCAGACCGGGGCACGAACCTGTGTCCCCTGCATCAGCAGGCGGACTCTCAACCACTGCGCCACCAGGGAAGCCCAATTTTTGTTTTTTTGAAATCTAAAGTTGATGGGTCTTTTCTTGTTTGTTTTTTCATTGCAGTTGCCTGGAATTTGGTGAGTACATTCAGTCCACAGATGCAATTCTTCTTCACCTCAGAAAAATTTTCTATAAGGTAATTGCTTATTATGTTCAGTTTCCTTTGGAATGTAAATAGTTCTTAGACTGGAACTTTATTTTTCTCTCCTCCTTAGATGTCATTTTCCCTTAATTTTCAACTGTGTCTTTTTCCTCTGTATAATGAAGAAGTACTAAAATTCTTCTACCATACCACTGATTTGATATTTTGCAACTTTATTGTGTTCTCTTTTGAAAAATTGATTTTTTTGTGTGTGATTGCCTTTGGTATTTCTATTTATACCTTTTTACTTCTGCTCTCTCCCATTGCATCCTTGCCTCCACTTCTTCTTACCTCTAGGTTTCTATCATTTCATGTCTGCTTCAATCAGATGCCTTCTAACAATTTCTAATCTTCTGTTTATACTGGAAAAGAATGTTCAGAACTATACTGACCTCTCAATCATCAGCATTTTTTAACATAGCTATAAATTATTTTCTCTTTACTAATTTGGAATAAGAAGCAACCAACCCAGGCCTAACATTTGCTAAAAAAAAAGCAGAACACCTCTTATGCCTTTTATTGTCCACTTGGATGCTGGTAGCACTCCTGTCCAAATGGAAAAAAAGTCTGATGTACACAGTTTGTGACACCTAACCATAATCCAGTGTGGTTTTGTTGAGTCTAAGGTCAGATCTTATACTTTCCTTGTCAGTATTTCTTACTAAGACCAACATGCACTGTTCACATTGTTGTCTGTGCTTTCCATTGAGAAAATGGGGGTGGGGTGTATTTCTTAGACGACCAAAAATCTTAGAATGCACTTGGCCTCTGTTTCTCTTTCTTGGCATTTAGCCTATTGAGAGTTATGGTTTCTGACTGTTGTATAGAGATAGGCAAGAATCAGACAGTTTTCAGTTGCAAGAAACAGAACACATTCTATATATATTTTAAGCAGACATTAGTTTAATGTAAGGAGTTGAGTGCTTACAAAAATCACTGAAGGAGTACAAAACCAATCTTTAGCCTGGGTCTCCAGTAATGACTCCCAGATCAATACCATTGAACTGACCCACCAGGAACTACAATCTTTACCAATTAGGAAGAAACAGGGAGGCCAATTCTGAAACTGATCCAAAGAACAGCTGTGATTCAGAAAAAAAGGAAGTCAGCACCTCCACAACTATCCACTGACACCCATGAAGTTAGTGACCAGAGAATGAAATGCTAATTTGGACCACAATGCTCCTTGCATCTACCTCTCCAAATCATGCTCTAGAAATGAGCTTCCCAGGCCAAATCCAGTCACCAAACACAGACACTCACCTCTATTTATACCTTGTCTATGTCTTCTTTCATGATGGCAGTAGAGTTCAGCTGTTGAGATAGAGCTTCTGTGTGGCCTCTTGTTCCCAAAAATATAGCATATATACTATGAGGACCTTTACAAAAATATACCAACCTCCACTCTACAAGTCAGTGGTTAGAACCCAGTTTTAGAAAAAAACAACAAGTATACAGGGGTGCCTGCCAGAAACAACACCCAAAGCAGCAGGGAGACTTCTTCCTTCCATATTGGAGGCAGCTCCATCTAGTAGACATCTAACGGACAGAACCTAATTCTCACCCTCAACTTCAGCTTCAAGAGAGTTTTTAAAGTGCCATTTTAACTTCCCAACTTTTGCAGTATAGGAAACCCACTTTAGGAGAAAGTTGGAGTGAATGAATGTGAGTGCCATTTCACTGTATCTGCCATATCCAATCTCTTTGATAAGTAACATTTATACACACATTTCTTTCTATACTTAACTTTCAACAATAACAATGGCAATCTAAAATACCCATTGCCAAAGAGATATAAATGCAGTCACCCTCTCCCCAAGAGGAGAGAATCATATTACTCAGATTATTACTCATACTTTTCACCAAAATAAGCTTCAAATGGATTAATGAGTTAAATTAAAAGTTGTCTCCCAGATTTAGAAGAAAACTTTGAATATTTGTAATAAGCATAAAACAATATATATATATATAGATCCAGCTATATGAAAATTAAAAACCTGTGTACATATAAACACACACACTCATACATATAATCAACAAAACTAATAAGCAACCTAGTGGAGAAAAATATCTGCAATTATGACAAACAAAGAGTCACTAACATTACAAGAGCTCTTCCAAATCTGCAAGAAAAATGCTACCACCTCACAGAATAACTGCCAAAGGACATGAACAAATTAATGAAAGAAATAAAAGTGGCCAAAAACATAAGGAAAGTGTTCAACCTCACTAGTAATCAAATTTAAATGAAGATACCAGCGAGGTACCACTTTTCACTTAAATTATCAGTGACTATAAAGACTAAACACTGAAGAGAAAACAGACACTCATTCTCTGCCAGTGGAATGTCTACTCCAGAACAAGTTTTCCCAGAAAGCAATTTGTCCATGTAGAGAAATTCAAAAGTATGTATATCCTTTGATCCAATAACTTTGATTCTCTGTAGTAACTGAATCTTTTTGATTCAGTTACTACAGTCGTCTTTGGGTGATACTCATTCCTCTTCTGTTCAGCTAAAATGACATCTTAAATATGTTGTTCCCCTTTTTCCTTCCTCTTTCCTCCAGGTTGAAATATGGATGTGGGATTGGGTTATTTTTTGCATGACAGACAGTGAAAGCATTCTAGGAATGGGAAAGTTGACAATGAAAGGAGTGCTAACCCCTGGCAATGGCTCAAACTACCGTCCAGCCCTAGACCACAACCCAGAATAATACATGAGAGAAAAATAAACTTTTATCTTAAGACACTTTATTTTGGACTAACTATAGCAGCTTAGATTATTCTCTTATTTACAAACCTATAAGTTCAATTAGAAATTTAACATTAATGATACATAAAAGAGTAGAAGAGGTAAGAGGAGAAAAAAAATTACTTAGGTGTAGATATATACACAATACAGAAAGAATTTATGTATTTCTTTAAATAGTCATTTCTATAAGTACTCATGAGACCTATGCCATATCCTCTTGCCTTCACCCAGCATCTTAGCTGGTTAGTTTTGTTTATTTGTGTGGTTTTGTTTTGTTTGATAGCTTATGTTTTTGGTCTGTAGGTTGATCCAAGTCTTTATCTTGAGGTGTCTGGCTCCTTCATGGTCTTGGCTGAATGTTCATTTGGTCAATGTAACTTATTTTACCACTACATAAGCAAGTAGAAGAGGTAACACAGAAGACCACTTCGCTCCATACATACACCTCATTGTGAAAAACTAGCCCTACTGCTATTTGGTAATTAGATAAATCATTGGAAAATACAGTTCTTCTACTCGCATCCCATTTGATGTTATTTTATTTTGTTTGGCTTGTTGCAAGAAGAGCCTAAAATGCAACCATTGCTATGTCCCCTGTGGAAACATTTCCCCTTTTTATAATTTGAAAAAAATATTGCTCAAACCTGGTCTGGTATAATTTCACAACCTCTTTCTGAGAAATTACAATTTCTAATGAAATTGCTTAGGTACCATTGCATGCTTACCTGATGAACTTTAATAAGCATAAGATCTGTTCTAGAAAATTAGTCACCTGTCCACCATTTAATTGCCAGCTGAGTGTCAGTTAGAAGTCTAATGACTCCAATCAGAAACCCAGCCTTTTACTGATTATCTAAAAACTCTTTTTTCTATAAGTGTCACCAGCAAGAGATCAACCTTTAAATTGGCCTGCTTAGTTCTCATTCTTTGAACAACCTTGAAATAAAATTTTGACAAGTCCACATAATTAAATTGTCAGAATAGGTTTTTTTTTTTTAATAACAGGGATTTTTTTGGAAGGTGACATTGGTGCAGTGGGTTAGAGCATCACTTTTATTTCCACTCCTTGTTTCCTCGACTTTTATATTATGGCTATAAAAGAAAAAGTATCATTAACCATATTTTTCTATTTTGTCTTTCCCTTTTTTTTAAAGATTTTTATGTCTCTGATATTGGCCTGCTTCTTACAATAATTGCAAACCATTGTTTACTTGGTAGCACTTTCTTTTCTTTCCTTTTTAATGGTATTTAATATAATGGTGTTCCTTAAAATCAAGACCAATTATAGCATGAATCACTGCTTAAGTTCATACAATGCATTCTCCAAAAAAGTCTCTTAACCTCACAAGGTACTACTACCTTCCAGAAAATGTCATAACTGAGTCTTCAATATACTGTTTCATTACTCTATAAGGATATATTTGCGATAACAAGAGGCATAGTACAACCAGGAAATTCCTCAGCCTCTAGCACATTGTTCCATTTTTCCCCCTAGAAAATGAGTCCTTTGGTTAGAAACAACATCATGAGGAATTCTGAAATTGTGAATAAGGTATTCAGTAAGTCCATGGATAAGTGCCTGTTCCAGGGAGAACAAATCAGTATCATGTGGTTCAAAGTGATAACCTGCCACCAAATATTTTCTGGTACCTCTGAAGTATGTGGTATATTAAGAGCAACATCAGTCTCTGCTTTGGCAAGTCGCACATTTAACAGTACTCTTAACCAGATTAGCTTTGGTGAGGCGAAGCCTGTATGTAAATGTTACCCTTGCCACCATGACCGTTTTGTTCCTGAGCTCCCCGAGAGTCTGACAGACATGCATGGATCTTATTCATGTGATTTACTTTAAGTTCTCACATTTGTGATTTTATTAAATCAGTTGTTTTACAAAACACTACAGATGCCACAATAATAATGATATGAATTTACCGATCTGTGGTTAACTGATAGTTTGCTGAGCATGTTTTATAAGGGAAGGGAAATGCCAAATCCCTGAGATAGTGGCTCCATTGCAGCTTAAGAGACAAAGGAGATTCTGTTTCTCAGACATTTGAATAGAGCTAATAAAACAGGAAAAAGTTTCTCTCTCCCATTTGAAGAGCTGCTTAAGAAGGAATAGTCTAGTGAGCATAAACTACACTCTTTATAGTGTAGCCCTCAGTTTAGTTCATAAGTTGTAATGCCCCTTTCTTGGACTTCAAAGTTGGAGAGTTTTGGTCTCTTCATTTGTGTGTCTCAAACTTTTGGACACTTCAGCCTCAATATCTTCCCTCTGAAATTTAGACTACTACACAATTTCTTTTTAAAATTCAAACACAGTACTTTAAGCCAAACATTTAATACTATGCACACACTACATAACCTATTGCAAACTTTTGTTGTTGTTGTTCAGGGAGGCTGTATATCTGAGTGGTACTGATAAATGTTATGCGATATATTGATACATAAGAACTTGTTTCCAGTTTGATGACTGTTACTCTGTAATCAAATAACAATTATGAAAACATATTAGGATTTCTATTTCTATGATCTAGTAAAAACCTCTTTTGCTAATTTTAATTCTGTAACAGAAAAATCCAAGTTTTTTTATTGCATAAATAACTAATTGTCAAGTAGTTAAAAATCAACATTTTTTTCTGTACCATTTGGAAGAAAGAGAAAAAAGTCATGCTACATGTTGAAAGAATTATAGGCAATAGGAGACAGAAAAAAGAAAATAAGATATCTTAAAAGCTAATTTATATCTTTCATCATAGTCACCGTGGTCTGGGATGACCATTCCTAAAGGCTTTATATCCACTTCCCAGAATAATTCATTTCTTCTTTTTGATTTTACCTCACTTTCTAGTTTCTGGATTTTGCTGCATATCATTAGCAATAAATCATTTTTAGGTTGTCGCTGTTCAATAGAATGCATGCATCTTGAATAAATGCCTACAAAAAAAATCCCTACTGCATAAAAAGTGATTTATCACTTAGTAACTTTCTTAACTATGCAATCATTTCATGAAGATGCACTCATGACATCTATTTCATGTGTTTCATTAATAACACAAAAAATTATATTTCCATTTCAAACTTTCCAGGAATTCCTTTTACTTAGTAACAACTTTATCAAGATATAATTCATATAACATAAAATTCACTCTTTTAAAATATGAGGATTGAGAATTCCCTGATGGTCCAGTGGTTAAGACTCTGTGCTTTCACTGCCGAGGGCCTGGTTTGATCCCTGGCTGGGGAACTAAGATCCCACAAGCCGTGTGGCATGGCCAAAAAAGAAATGAAATAAAACATGAGGATTAATTTAGGCTGATTATTTTTAAGAAACCGAAGACTCAGGAAGTCTTTCTTTTTATCTCCCCTTTAGCTGCCTAAAGAGTCTGTTCCTGGAATAGAACTATCACTGGAGATATCCACAAAGAATATGGGCTAGTTGTGGTGGGAGAAACGTAGCAGGGCCTAGAGATCAGAGTCCACTCTGTGTCCCACAGTCTGTGCATTGCTCAGCAAACATTTCTTTACCAAAAATTCTCTTTTCCATCTCCATGTGAATTGCATTCCTCCCCTTTGAGGTCCCAAACCACTACCCTCAACATCCTCTTTTATTTTTAGTTGAAGATAGTATTTAAGGTGAGGGTTTTAGGCATTTTCGTGAGTTACTTTTCCTGGGTCTCTGTCATGTATACATGTTATTAAACTTTTGTTTGAGTTTCTCCTGTTAATCTGACTCATGTCAATTTAATTCTTAGATCAGTCAGAGGGGTAGAGGGAAATTTCTTTCTCTCCAGCAGTACTTACATATGATTAAGGCCACAGGAAAAGTTGATATCTAACCATGGCCATTTTCTTCCCTTGTTAGCCTTTGCCAAGATATATATGATCCATATTAACCTTGAATGATCTCCATCCAGCCCCTCTGCCATCTGCTGCTGCTATCCATGGTACTGCCTTGCTCTTCAATTGCCAGGACAATATAGTTCATTCCACATATTCCTCATCCCAGCCCCAAGGCATGACACCTGTACTTTTTCAGCCTTCCTCTGTATCATTTTCAAGGGGACATGGAAATCATTCAGATGCTCATCCACACTGGACCCATGAAAAGCAGGAGAAAATGGGTAATAGTCTCTCTCTTCCTAGAACTGCCCTGTATCCATCCTTATCCATTATGACTGGGGTGATCTACATAACTCCTCCCTCCTAACAGTCAAGATAAAGGATAGGACACAAGGCACCCCTGCTCTCCAATGCTAAACCTACTTGAAGGTACCTATCAAGCCCAGATTTTGGCCTTGAGAGGGGGAAAAGCAAGATACCTTTCCCAGATACCCACATGGGAAGGTTTTTGCTCTTCTCTCCCAAATTTCAAGCTCTTTTCCCTAGAACATAGAGAGCTTTTATTATTTAGTTTCTGTGCCATGAAAGAGGAAGATGTGTGTATTGGACAGAATCAGAAACTGACTCTTCATGCACACACTTTCCAGTCCAGCATTACAATTTCTTTCTTCAAGTTATGTTTCAGGAGAGCCAAAGATTCTATTTTTATATTTACTTATTTATTGTGGAAATTCAAAATTATTTTTCCTTTTCTTGAATTTTGAGATAATTCTTCTTGGTATTTTTTTTTCTTAGAAATTCATTCCGATATTTATTTTTTCTTTAGAATGTTTAGTGCCTTCCATTTTCAGAGGCAATTTAAAGGCTCTGAAGGCAACAAGGACCAGTTGCCTCAATAGGTAAGTGGGTAGGTGGATGAATAAGCAATTTTTCACCT